>NC_053147.1:69354459-70031959 GCF_016808335.1 Panicum virgatum
CACTCAGCATTAAATAAGCAGTGTCTACATTTTCTAATCTCACTAAGCTATTAAATACTATGTTATAACTCAACCTAATCGTTTGGATACAGATCTTTGATACAATAATTGTATTGGTTGTGGATTTTTATTTCGGAAGAAAAATGCATGACGGTAGACAGACAGTGTCACCCACCTCATCCAACATAGCCATCAGCTTTGCCATCTTGTTCTGAAGTTCTTGCCTCTCAGCAGTAGAAAGCTCAGGTGCTGCATTGGCAGCAGATTCCTGTGGATTAGAGGACACGCCCTCACTTTTCAGCCCTCCTTCGGTCTCCTTGGCATCTGTCTTTCCAGCTTCGACTTGTTCTTTCTGAGCTTTCTGCTTAATATTCTTCCATACGTTCACAACCTCATCAAGCAGTTCTTGTGCTGCCTTCAGATACCTGGAGTTCCAGATTGCACGTGAGGCCTCAGACTGCATACTCTTCATTCGGATGTCATCAACTCTAAGACTGTCATGGTAAGAGTGTGGTGACAACATATCTGGTTTGACAGACCAGTATGGTAAGGAAGGTGCCAGGATTTGTGTGTTGAGGCTCAGAGATAAACCTTGGCCTTGCACTGAGGGAATGTTCGATGAACTGTGGTTGTTCAGAACACCGAAATCAAGCTGTGCACCATTGTGGTCATCATCATGGATGAGATCAGCAGTGCTACTTTGTGATCCATCCATCATATGCATCAACATCTCGTTTTTCATATCTTTGACTGGACCGAAAGAGCGCTGCCCCTGGTGGGAACCAAGCATGTCAGACTCCCTTGCTGATGAGTCTTGGGACATGACTGAAGGATGGCCAGGGTCAGGCATCTCCATGCAATTCTGCTGAGACTGCAGAATACCACTAAATTCCGTGTATGGTCCTGAAATAGAATTGTTCAGATACAGCAAGTTCCCTAGAGCTGATGGCATAGGATAGGATGCATTGCCCAGGTCTCTTGAGTACATGTTCTGCGAGTCCCTTTCACTACCCGGGCTCGAGTAATAAGTAGCCATCATACAGTTTTTGGCTACTAACTGATCAAAATGACACCAAGAGATACGTGTACACAGAAGCACCTCGGATATTGATTGATAAATCAAGTTTTAGCAGAAGACCCAAACCTTTCACTTACAGCTCGCCTGCAATTTGAGTGACGAGATTTGGATATAAGATAAGAAGCTTCAATAATATTCAAGATTGATATATGTTTATTCTTTACTGCAGTACCAAACCACACAAAAATTTCATGAAGTAGAACTGCAAGTGTTAGCAGTGCAGCTCAATCAAATGGAAATGACTTCAGCACAAACTTTGCACACTGAAGGTTTAATAAAACAAGGTATTCTCCTGGGAAAGCAGAAAAACTTGAGGCAAGTGATAAGTGAGATATCAAAATGAAGCTCAAGCAGATTTGTTAGAGAAGTGGGATTATATGAACTGAAATTTTCCCTAAAAAAAAAATATGAACTGAAAATGCAACATGCCAATTGGCAGACTGGAGGCACAGGTGGTCCTCTTCACTTTTAGATTGGATCAAGAAAGTATTCGGCTTTGTGCGCAGCCTCCGTTATCATGATAAACAAGAATATATGCTTACGAATTCCATTTTTATACCAAGATGAACAATTGTGCATGGCAAGAAAACAAAATCAAATAATTGCACCAATATTTATCAAAATACGGATGGATATAACCCTGTCTCTATGGAAACCACAATAACCATTAAGAAAAAATAGAATTGCGTGAATAATTTGTCAGAGTTTGGACAAGTGACTCTTTAGTGGCCAATTTTCAGTAATCAGTAGTACCTTGTGCAACCAAACTGAGAGTCCTCAAAGATGCTTCACAGGCGTACCACCAATACGAACAGAGTTTGATCAATCTGGAATAAGAGATAAAAACTGCTTAGCCTCCTAGTCCCAATTAGGATGGGAAAATCATGGTAGAGACTAATATTTACGACATAAAAGAGGTGAAACCAAGAGAAATTTCCAAGACAAAAGCTTTGATGCGACAGGCTGGGTAGTATAGAATAAATGAAGCAGTTGATTCTGATGAAAATACGTAAGATTTTGTTGGCAGGAAAGCCACTTGTGGTGCAGTAATTCGAACACAAGAAGTACAACAAAAGGGGGTAGGAGTAAAAGGAACCGAGCTTGGCTTTCATGCAAGCGTCGAAAGAAGAAAGAGAAAACTTGTAGAATTCAGTCACAAATCCAATTCCAATGATAAACAGGATCAAATTACTATCCAAGATACTCAGCAAAATGAGTTGGTTGCCAGTTCAAAAAGAGGAGGCTGATAAACAGAATTCGGAGAAACCAATCTTTGAGTTGTGAATCAAATAAAAGAGGCGAGGTTCGCAAGCATCGGTTAGTAGAGCAAGAAAAGGGAAGAACTTTGGTGAGCCCATGTCACCTCAAGGTCAAAAAAGGAACATCTTTTCTCTTGGGGAGCTCTGTCTTCTGCAAGAAAACCCAACAGCGCCTTATCATCCGTATCGAACCGAAATCGGCGAACAACGAAAGGAGCTCGATTTTGTTTCCCAAATTCAGAGAGAATAAACAGCAACACACCCTACCAACTCTACTGAACCCAAGAAAGCAAGACCAGCCGGGGAACGGAAGAACAGCAATAGCACAGAAGTTTTCATCGGGCAACCGAAGCGAGCAAAGAAGAGCTACACCAACATGCAGGGTCCAATTCTTTGCTGCAGCAGCAGCAGCAGCAGCAAGGAGGAGCTGCAGATGGTACAATAAGGGAGAGGCAATAAGAAAAGAAAATGGGAGGGAAGATGACCTGAGGGCGGGTTGTGCTCCTCTCATGGGGAGCAGAGTAGGAGCAGGCAACAAGGCAGAGGCAGGGATTGCCTCCACAGCAAAGCTGATCTTCTTGAGGCTGAGTGGGGAGGGGAGGAGAAGAGAAGAGAAGGGGAGAGAGGGAGATGAGAAAGATAATCAATCCTCCCAATATGGGGACAAAATCAGATCCCAGGATTAAAATAAACGATTCCAGAAAGAAAAAGGAGCTCCCCCCTTCTCTCTCTAGTCTCCCTGGCTGCCTCCCTCCCTCTGCTGCTGTAGCTCGGAGCTCGTCCGAGGCAGCTCTCCCTCCTTCCAAAATAAAAAAGGGAGAAGAAGCTGAGCTCGCACCACCCACTAACAGCACCATCAAATATGGAATAATGTGTGCCTCAAAAAGAAATTGTTTTTCCTCTTTTATTCATTAACTAGTCTGTCAATCCGTGCTCCCGCATGAGCTAATTAGAATTAATATAAAAATAAGATCAATAATTATAATTATCCATCTCACGCCCTTTTCATCTATTAAATATTCTAATACATACTCTAAAATATATATTTTCATTATTTGTTACAATAGATTTCATTTTGTGCACCTCCATATGTATACAATATATATTTAGTTGAACTATTTGTTTGATCTCTTCCATCATACATGAATATATATGATGACATATATTGTTGGTAGTATTTTTATATAAATAATAATATAAATAATATAATAATAATGATAGAATAGTAATTTTAGAAATTTATATTGATGCACTTTAATATATTATTGTAATTATATAATTTAGATTGAGATTTATGAGTAATTTAACTTATAATAATAATGACATAATTGGATAATTTATGTGCAAATTCATGGGGGTATTTCTCTTAACTTTATAATGACATAGGTGGGTAATTTATACAAAGATTAGGGGGTTACTTTAGAATTTTTTTATAATGGCAGAGGTGGGTAATTTAGATACATGTTTAGGGGTTTACTTTAGTCTATTTTCATAATGACATAGGTTGATAATTTATTAGGAAAGATAATCCGATGGTTATTATAATTAGATTTGTTGTATTGATGGTTGGATGTTTTTGATTTTTATGAGAATTTATATGATTTATCTATTTTTTTAGAGTGTCTACTTAGGATCCTAGGTGGTTTCACGTAAAGGCTTCAAAAGAGCCTCCAATTAGTAATAGTAAAACTAGTTGTTGACTGTTGGGGGTGAGCAGGATTATACTGGCTTTAACTAACCTCTCGCCCCTTGCAGCTTGGAGTTATTTGCTGGTGTAACCACCTCAGGAGTAGAGTAGGAGGAGCCTTGTGCCGTTGCCGAGTTGTTTCTTTACGACAAAGCCTAGGCGTCGCTCGCTCCGGCAGGGCAGCTGGGATCTCTCTCTTCTCTTGTGCTGTCAACTAGTAGTAGATTTGGAAAAATTGAGGCTTGTTATTCAGACAGAGGAGATGAAAACCTGTTGGTTGATGGCATTGCTATGCTAGTGCATCATCATCTGGCTTTTGATGCCAGCTAGCTGATGGGCGAGATACGCAGAATCGTGAGAGCAATTTGAGGACAAAGGCATGGAGGCAAGGGGCGGGATTTATCACGTGTGAGAGAACCCCAAAACAATTAGTGGTGGGGCCCATCCCTCTCCTCGGGTCGTTGCTGCCTCATTGGGTGGTGGTTCCTGTGGTCCACGAGCTTACGCCATGGCACGGGTCCACCAACCAAACCAAACCAAACCAAACCAAACCAAGCCTCCTCATTTCCTCTGCACCCAATTGCAGAGCTGGCTAATTAGCATGTGGCAACACCCCAGTAACTTCTGTGAACATGAATAGATTTATTTAGGAAAATTTTGCATAAGGAAAGCGGGTAAATTACAATATTCCACACACAAAAAAGTACCATACCGCAGCATGAAAGCTAACATATTCCGCAACTGTTTGCTGGAGTGTGTGTGTATTCTCGAATAAATAATTTGTAGACATAGACCGAAAATTGATGCGTGAAAGGAAACCTTTTAATTCCGTCCCTAACTGTTAAATAATTTCACCAATTTCCCTTTATGCTGACGCCACATATTTGAAGTTACGTACTATCACTTTTTCACCCTATGATCACAGGGACACCTTAGCAGTCATACTTACCTATGATAGCACATCTTAGCAGTCATACTTATACTTAATGACCTTAGTACACCTGAACTATAACATGGACATAATCCCGAGGCATCGGCTGAACCAGGGCAGGGATCAACGCCAATACAATTAAGTACTCTCACTAATGGTGGTTAACTTAACCTCTCTTCAAATCAAAGGTTGCATTGGGAAGGGCTTGCTGGGCACACATTGAGGTTGGAAGTGGGTGCTGTGGTTTGGATGGTCAGATGGATGGATGGATGGATGCGCTTCATCTCATCTCCCTAACAACCAGTGGGTGGACCTAATACAAAAACAATCCATCCAGCCTTGTCTTAGACTTTAAATTACAAATACATCCATCATCTTTTTTCCAAAAAAAAAATATCCATCAACCCTACCTCCCTACCTGTAGTGAGTGCATGCCTTCCTTTTTATCCTACTGGCTACTTCTACCATCTAGGCATCTACTCCCCATCTTTTTTACTTTCCTGTAACCACCCACTAATTAACCTCTTTTCACCTTTTAGCTTGCTTCTTTGTGACGAGGATATGTAGCATATTTTAAACATGACAATTCAATCAAAATATCTGGTTAAGAGGAGCAGTACAAACTTTCGTACAGGAATTATTATTTTTGAGTTACTAGTTACCCACCATCACCAGAACAATTAGATCACGAAAAACGTCAAAAAAAATATCATGCGAGCAACCAGAGCTCATGTTTACATCGTTATTGTTTCTTTGGTCTTGTTACTTGTCAGGATGAAGAAGAGGATATAATTATTTTGTAGTATACTAGAAAATATAAGAAAGTGTAAAACAGAGTAATTAAGATAGTAACCCAATAATATGCAAGCCGCTGGATGATAAATCTTATATATATGATGCCTTGTTATGCAAGAGAAACACTTTGATTGGCTGTTTTGTTTTTCAGGAAATCTTACCAGCGTCTTGCAAGTTGAAGCCAATGCAAGTTCAGCCACCACCCACAGTTGATATCTTATTCAAATGAGTGGGCTTAAGATAAAATTATCGGCATGATTACTCTGATCGATAGTTTGTTCTTTGGCGACCTCGGTAAGCTCTCCTGCTTTGCTGTAACTATTGGCTACTTTTGGTATTAGTACAGGACATATATAGAGCCAAGGACATCCATGGAACTGTCAATCAATTTCCAACCGTGGTAAATTATAGAGTAGATGAAAATAAATTCCCTTGGATCATAGATGCAGCGATATAATCTAGTTGTCGAAGAGTTATATGTACGATGGAAGTTACTATTTGAAATTGTTGTGAACTTTCGCTTGCAGCTGGATTTATATATCAATCAAGTAATTATTAGGTGCAAAATATTTTTTTTGGAAATGAGAACATTTTATTAATATCAAGAAGTTACATCGAGTGGATACAACGACTTGAAACCGTTCCCGGCCTCTGTCCATTGGGCACACATCCTACTAGATTTTAGGTTTAACAGACACATTAATGACTTTCGATCCTGAGACTAGAATGCCACCCATGTGCCTGGGTAAAAAAATCCTTTGCCACCCGCTCCAACCACCGAGAGGCCGCAACAAGCACCTCCTGGGAAGTAGGCTGTTGTAGGGGTGCCCATGTACGAAGCCAGTGCATAGTCCTGTAGATAACTTGCAAAAAATAAGATTGTTTGTTTTCAAATATAGCATCATTCCTGCAAAATATATAGGGGCCCTCAAAATTTTTAATTCTGTAAATTTGCATGAACACATTATAATTAGCTACTAAGCTGTTTGATGATATCACGGTGACGTGTGGTGATCAATTATTATTAGCCACACCACACAATGACAATGGTAGGCGAGTAGGAGTTGCTGTCATGGTCCTTGAATTTAGTGTGGGGGCTCTTGATCTGTTCCTGCTTGCTTACTCAGCCTTCCTCCCTCAACCATTTATATATTTTATTCGTTGTATTTGTTGCTATATACTATATGCGTCTTCCTCTTTGATCGCTTTCAATCACAGAAGCTTCTCTTTGAATTAGGTGTCCCAGGCGCGCCACGTGGCCGCCGCTTACCGGACAAATCAACATTGTCAGCTTTTAGTACTATTGTTAGTCTCCGTAATCAACGATTAAACTACTACAAACTTACCAGCTGATCTGGACCTGCTTGTTGGTTTGGTTTCCATGTGCGAAGCAAATCTTGTTCTATGCCTCAGACAGATCTGCACAAGAATCACAAAACCTATATATACATGAATAATTTAACTGTTGTGGATATGCTTTCTTTTCTTATCCAGGGTTAGTACATATAGTATCATTTTTCTTTTCACCTTTGTATCTACCTGCTATAAATAAAGTTTAATCTGCACAACAAGCAAGTACCCTAGTGTCACAGTGTGTGAAGAGAAGAGAAAACATTCATGCGCGTGTAAACCTTCATACAAATATATCGATTATATTGATTCATGGTGTGTAAGTTTGTGAATGGCTCCAGTGATGTGCAACACACGGCATAGACAAAGTGACATTAAAAACGTCACGGTAAAATCCAAAGTCCACATAAGATTTACTTAAATTGACTCAACCAACTGGATCACCATCACGGTGTTATTAAATATTCTTGGCCATCTTAACCACGTCATCATCCAAACTACCAGCAGTTAAATATTGTCACTAAAATATATATAGTGGCTTGTAGGCCGGAGGATCAGAAGGCTCTAAAGAATGCACTGATTGTGCTCTTATTTTAGGGCACACCTGGACAAACAAGTCTTGTCAAATGCTGACTAAACAAATGCTTTAGTGTTTGTGCCACACAAGCAAGATCCACTTCTTTATTTGCTTGCTATTAGTTACAATGAAAATTTCTTCCCATCGAACTATTATTTGTGTTGTTTAATTCAGCTTGGCAGCTCTAGGTGAGGGTATATCCATTCTTGAATATGCAGAGATCAATTAGGGATCTTAGATTGTGTCAAACACTTAAATGTGTGTCAAGATTAAAAAACATTGTGGGATATAATGAATTTTAAAGAAGCGTCATCAAAAGGCCTATCCTATTTCGTTTTGAAAACCTCCCCTTTTTTTCATCCTTTCCCGTGGCACCAATTTCATCTTGCTGCACCTTCATTATTCTTCTATAGTAGTGCATAGAGGATTACCTAGAGGTGAACAAATAATGACCCACGCATACTGCAGCTAATAATAAGTTTGATTTCCTTAAAACATCACAATTGACAGGGCCATCGTCTATTAATCATTTTTATTGATGTACCTTTTGCCATCTAGCATAAATTAGTTATATTTGTTCTTGCCAAAAATATTTAACATTAGAATAATTGTTTTTTATCTTAAAAAGGATTCATTGTTTTTAGCTTTGTGAAAAGCGGATTGTTATACTTAGACATTGTCACCATCTACTTTGTTCACCTTAAAAATATTTGTGAAAGGGAGATGGAAGCATGAAGAAGCCGGCCAGATGAAGGACCTTTTTGATGACTCATGATTGGCGCCAGCTACATTCAGCCCGCCCATCTGTACTGTATATATATCCATAAGCTGGCATGTTTTCAGGTGTTAGAACAGCTGCTAGAAGCAGTAAGTACATCTCATGCATGGTGCGTGTACATGTCAATAATCATGGACGAAATGGACCTAACAATTCGGCGTCTCTGTCGGTCGCCAGCCGATGCAGATGCGCGCATTTTTTGGCACAAAAAAAATACGTGGAAAAGTTGTTGCCTCCGGATAGAGACCAAGATGACAAGTTCCGGCAACTCTTAGGCTTATTAGACAAACAGCCAGCTTTTCCGTTGCCCCGACGGTGATGGATATGATGCATGTAAACGAATGCATGCAAATGACTGAACCATCAAGCCGACAGCAGCAGGCAGAGCTATCCTTGTTCATACCACACTCATCAGTCAGCCATAAGCCCTAGGAATGCAGATGCAATGCATGACCCATGATGACCGAGTTCAAGACATCCCTCTCGATCGATCTCTATCCTCCTTGTTTCTTTCCTGAAGAAGCACATCACGTTATTGATCGCATTTCATGGCAGTAGAGTAGTTTGGTAACTTAAAAAGAAACACAATCGATCAATTTCCTTGTATTTATTTGTAATAGAAACATAATCTATCACTAAGATGAGATTGTAGAACATGCATGCCATTACACTCAGCTCACAAGGCTGCTGCCCTGCATATATAGTTGCAGTACACTAGCACTGCCTTGCCAAGGACAAGGAGGAACCCCACCACCCTAGACGCTTTGCATTTTTACATTGGTGTGTATATCCACCAAGGAGGATATGGGCCTTGTTTGGGTCGCGCTAATTTTGTAATGTGTTAATGAATAGTGACATTTTGAGCGTTAATTACGGTGTCAAACAAATTCAGTTTACAAAACCAACTCCAGAACTCCTGCGCTAGTGACCCTGAAGAATCTAATAAAGTCTTGGACCGCGAGATTAGAAAATGAGATTTTTTTTCGAGAAACGTACCCTCTAATTTTGTAGCGTGCCAAACAAGGCCCCGTTTGGTTGCGCGGTGTAAAAATTTTGAAAAGGCATCTTTCTATATTTGAAGTACTAAACATAGACTAATCACAAAAATAATTACAGAATTCGTCTGTAAATCGCGAGACGAATCTAACGAGCATAATTAATCCGTCATTAGAGGTTGTTTACTGTAGCATCACTGTAGCAATTTAGCGTCTAATTACAGTCTCGTTAGGTTCATTAGATTCGTCTCGCCATTTACAGACAGCAGTCGCAATGCGTTTTTTATTTCGTCTAGATTTAAGTCTCCATGCGGGTGCCGGAATTTTTTTTGGAATTTTGGTTTTTGGAACTGAACACGGGCCAAGGCCATGGTGCCACTGTTGTTCTGCCCTGTCAGCCTTTACTGCTCAACAAGTTTGCATTGCCAGTTGCCCCATCCATTAGCCTAGCCTGCCTGCCTGCCTGCTGCCACCTGTCTACGAGTCTATCCCATGTAGGGCTGTGTTCACTTCCCTCAAATTTTTCAAATTTTCCATCACATCAAAATCACATCGAAACATTAAATATAGTAAATGACTCATGCATAGAGTACTAAATGTAGGTAAATAAAAAAACTAATTGCATAATTTTGATGTACGTTGCGAGACGAATCTTTTGACCCTAATTAGCCTATGATAGAACAATATTTAATACAAGCAAACGAAAAGTGCTATAATATACTACAATATCCAATGTGATCTTTTTCACCAGGTTTTCGCGGATCTAAACACACCCTATAAGTATCATCTATCTATCTGGAGAGGCTAGTGCTATCATCTGGGAGCAATTGGTCTCTTGGTTATTGCACACATCTGGAACCTACCCAACTTCCATTTCTATGCGTGAAATTGCTCACCAAACATTTTTCACTTCCATTTCTACGTTTGATTGTTTGAAATTGGTCACCAAACATTTTCAAGCTCTGAGAACAAAACCAGCAAACTCTCCGTCCAAGACATACGTAGTACGTACAACTCCCCTATGAATCCAGGAGTATCTATCAGGTAATCAGAGCATCCAGATACAGCTTTGATCTACTGTTTTTTTTTTCCTTTTCGTTTTGGAAAAGGGTGCGTCGGGTCCAATGGGCATTTAAAAGCCACAGTTTCAGTTGGTCTAATTAATTGTAGGCTTGTAGCACCTGTTGTGAAAACATCATTTGGTCTGTTTTTTTAATAGAAACCTAACAATTAGGTTCCACTTACCTCTCAGAAGAACAATACATAACCATGATATATACGTATTTCAGTTACTTCTAAAAAACAAACAAGAAACACTGCAGTGCATGCAGGGTAACAGAAAACTTTGGGTGTTATTTATGTTCTCCCAGACCTTTTGCCAGAAGTGAGTCCAGATGATCAGAGAAGAGGACGCAGATCCACTAATGCACCCTTGTAGCTTTGCTCTGTTCATCGCAACATTCTGTTAAATGTAAGGTCATGTTTATGTTTAGATTCCAAAACGCAAAATACAAAATTTTTATAAATCGCTTGTATAGTGTACTAAATGTAGTTAAAAAAATCGCATTACACGAATGGATTGTAAATTGCGAGACGAATCTAATGAGCCTAATTAGGACGTGAGTAGACACTAAATTGCTATAGTAATACTACAGTAAACATGCTCTAATGATGGATTAATTAGGCTCATTAGATTCGTCTCGTAGTTTACAGATGAGATCTGTAATTAGTTTTGTGATTAGTCTACATTTAATATTTTAAATGTTAAAGATTCTCTTCCAAAAATGTAAAAATACAAAATACAAAATATTCTAAACAAGCCCTAAGGTGGTGTAGGAGTAGGAAAGGGAATTGCAGCAGCTAGCTACAGTATGATCCATTGCAATCTGACTGGCATTTGCAGCATGTGCCTCCAAGACCTGGTACTGGCAGTCTTGTTTGGTTAGGCGCGCTAGCGTGCTTTTTTTAGTCTCCGCATGAAAGATCAAATGAAGTCTATTTGTAAATTTTTTTTAGAAATGGGTGTAACTTTTCGCAACGAATTTAATAACGATTAATTAATCGATGATCTGCTACAGTGATGCTAGCGTGAGGGTTCTGAAGTTAGTTTTGTAAACTTTTTTGTTTGACACTGTAATTAGCGGTCAAATTGTCACTATTCACTAGCACGCTGCAAATCAAACGGCGGCATGAGACAAAAAAAGCGTCTCCATACAGAGATGCTCACTGGTTCACGGGTGACGGGTCCCAATTGACACACAATCAATGGGCCCGTCCGGATTACTCTGAACATGTACCACAGCTACAATCCTAGTTTTATCCTAGCTAGTAGCTATGCAGGCACGCAGAGTCCAAGCATGCTAATGCTACAGTAAATAACCTCTAATGACGGATTAATTAGGCTCATTAAATTCGTCTCGCGATTTACAGACGAGTTCTGTAATTATTTTTATGATTAGTCTATGTTTAGTACTTCAAATGTAGAAAGATGTTTTTTTTAAAATTTTACGGGGGTCAACCAAACACGGCCTAGGTAGAATGTAAAGAATGATTAGGAGGAAGTTGAGAAGAATTACCAAAAGCCGGCCATGAATTAGATATAGTGATTATCTCTTGCATGATTAGGCTACTAGTACTAAATTGTCCAAGCAATGCTACAACCAGATGGAGCACCTATTGGGCAAGGCCCTGGTCATGCTACCTTGCTCTCATTTGTTTGGATACTAGCCAGCTAGAGTTTATATTGTCCATTTGTCGATGATGGGTGTAATGTTCTTTTTGCAACTTTGCTAGGAACTTGCATAATCAAAGTGTGAAGGGTTTGGTTTTGACCAAAAGTATGTGAATGACCTTGCACAATACATTTGATTAGCACCAGTTGCCAGCCCCTGCGTCATCTTAATCTTAACATATCAAAGATACAAATGTTCACATATGTTGCCGTGCTTGATGAACACGTACGTACGTACGGCTCCCCTGTTTTTTTTAAAAATGTCTATACTTTTGAATGCTTAACCATGGACGCATCAGAAGTGGATAGAAAAAAATCCTCTATCCTACAGTCTACAGTCTACAGTCTGAAGATACCATATACGATTACCTAAGCAGATCATATAAATTTCATTAACATTTGGAATAACAATCTCAAAGAAAGTTTGTGTTGTGATTCTTTACGCCACATGTGTACGATATCAGGATCAAAAGTGTGAGCTCCTACTTTTGTAAGCTGTGCGTTTATGACTTTAGGATAAGCAGAGCTTAACTCAAACAACCTTTTTATTTCAGGATAAGCAGCAGCTAGTACTATAGTAGTACTGTGTTCTTCTCGTCAGAATTGGTGACTATGCAGCACCGTGGACTGCAGGATAGTGACCTCTCACTTGTACTACTGACATGTTCTTAGTTCCGAATGCAAAGGGCACCACTGCTTTGCGCAGGTAGGTAGTTAGAGGTTGGAGGCCTAGGAGGATTGATTATTTCCTTGTGAAAAATATGCTCGCCATATATTATGAGCTTCATAGGATACATGGAGCTCAATCTATCGTACAGACCAATCACAACGAGCACACCAACTAGAAAACCAGAACCGCAGGGTACAGTTAGGGATCGAAAAGCTCATGCAAACAGCTCGATCGGCCTGGACATCATGGAGAATAGCCAATCCTGAGTGATTTTTCAGTTGTCAATTTATTATTCTGTCAACTTCTATGAGAGAACGAAATTAAAGAGCCTTATGATAGATGTCTGTTAAGCCGGCTACGAGATGATGATTACTTTTGCGTTTATGATGATAACATTATTGAAGCTAGTAGCAATGGACCATGGCGGCCGGCCGGCCGGCTGGCCCCTTAACTTGGCGTGAGGGAACCGATCACATTAGCTAGCGCGTAGAAAATGCTGTGTGTGGTCCGTGCTTGTCTCAATTATTGACAAGTATCTAGCAACCAGCACCAGAACATAAGTCTCATCTCATCTTCTTGAGAGAGAGAGAGAGAGAGAGAGAGAGAGAGAGAGAGAGAGAGAGAGAGAGAGAGAGAGAGAGAGAGGTTTTGGTCAAGCTAGAATCATCATGAGCAAAACTTACAGTTAAGCCCATCTGGCCCACTAACCCCCTATAGAATGATCACATTTCGTTATCCTCTCTTTATTCTCATTTTCTGTCATTTACTAGTTTCTTTAATTTGATTTGTCAGATTAAGTTATCCATGTACGGTTCTTTTTGCAGCTCGTAGTAGGCTAGTAGAGAAAGGAGTATACTCCTATCCTACTGCAGTAATAAAGATTCATTCAAGATGGAAGAGATCAGTACCTTGTTATGTTGTACTATCAGCAGAGTGAAAAGAGGAATCCATGAGGACAGGTTGTTTAATTTCTTCTGTTCTTGGCTGCGGATCAGCTGAGGATTAGGATTGCAGTTGCTATACTGTAGTAGAATGCACCACGTAGCTTTCGCAGAAAAGCCTGAACTTTATCTTGTAAAGCATTTGTGGGGTTGATTCAGCTCCAGGGACTTGCAAAAGCCAAGGTAAAGCATTCAGGATCGTTGCAAAACATGTCAGGAAACCCTGCTTTAATTCCTGTGGCAATAAGTGGCATCCATGCTGGCTGCAATCCACTTGATGCTCACTGGCCCCCAACCTTGTAGGAGAATTTCTTTAGCAGCAGTATACCATGGCCCGCTGTAGTATGCACAGTAACTCCTGAGTGCAATTGCCAATGTTGTGATGAAACGAGACACCTCATATATATTCAGAAAACCGATGCTGGCTCTAGCCTTCATCATATACTAACATTGTCACCATATTTGCTCAGGTAGCCCATATTCCACAAAATTTTGACGAACAGTATCAGGTCATCTTCAGGGACAGCTGATTCTGACAGAAGACTCAAGCAGCCCTTTCATGTACCTTCATCTGATTTAAAAAAAATCCTTTGTTCTAGAAAAAAGTTAATAAGCTGATAAAAATTTTGTGTGGGCAGCAGAGATCTGCAGTCTCTGCCGAACCATTCTCGCGCATGGACAAGGAACAGGAGCAGTAATTCTTGACCTGAAGGCCCACGCTTGCAAGTTGCATCGACATAAAAATGACACCCTGAGTAAGCAGATCCACATGAAAACGTAGGCCCACCCCAACCCTTGAGCAAGTTTGTCACCGTGTTTCTGACCAGACAACTCTTGCGTGTCCACCTGCAGACGAGAGACGTTCCTGTTATTTATCCCACGCATCTGCATCGTGTGACCACAATTGATAGTTGCAGTTGTTTCTTTCAGAATTCAGTAGAACCCTCACCAACTGAAATGCGGATCAAAATACGTGTGTCAACTGGAAGCAGCAGCAACGTGTTGGCAAAAACAGAAGCATGGGTTCGATCGTGCAACGGCCGAGGTTAGCAGTGGCAGCAGCATCTGGACTTACTTTTATGGGGACCTGACGGCGAAGCAAAGAAGCCAATGTATGGCGGCCTCACCTCGGACGGGCTTCGAGATGATTGGGGCCATCTAGCCGTCGCCAGCGATCGCTCGAGCAGCATGTCCTCCCTCCGTGTCCCATCCAGTGTCCCTGGCCGCCGCCGATCGCCGGTGGTGCTCCGCCTCTTGAAAAGAAAATTCGGACTAGTGCAAGGGCCTTCGCCTATCCTGATCAATCGGAGCCACACATCCGCGATCGGACGTCTCACAGGGACAACGCCGCACATCGAACTGTTTCTTGATCGGATTCTCAGGCTGCACAGCCAGGACAAGATTTCTCCATCACCCCTTCGACTTTACCCCAAAGCCTGCGACTGTGACTGTACCTGCCATTCAGATTAAATTTAGACAGCTTGATTGATTACTGATCCTCTTCGTGTACCATGCATGCAGACTTCAATCCCACTTAACACTGACCTCGATGGATCAGGACGGAGCCCACAGGATTTGAGACGTCAGACGTGCACGCAAGAGCATCGATCCAGGACCAATCTGCTGCCCTGTACCATATATAGTTCTTGCCTCCTGATCCCAGAGTCCAAGCGATCGCAATTCTATT
Source organism: Panicum virgatum (assembly GCF_016808335.1). NCBI lineage: Eukaryota > Viridiplantae > Streptophyta > Magnoliopsida > Poales > Poaceae > Panicum > Panicum virgatum. Next base: position 69,369,939 of record NC_053147.1, read on the forward strand.
TGGGTCAGTTGGATCCATGCCACTCCAATTTCTTGAAATTGGATCTCATGTTGAAAATCATGTCATTGAGTGGCATGATTTTCAACATGACACCCAATTTCACGGAGTTGTGGTGGCATGAATCAAATTTTCCCATTCTATTTTACCATGTCGTCGTCCAAAGTTCAGACAATGGCGAGCGCGGCCAGGGCTCGGCGGTTTGATCTTACCATGTCAAGGAGGACAAGGAGACCAACAACAAGCTTGGCTGCCAATTGCCATCCAGAAGATCATGCCAATGCCATGGAGGGATTAATGCAACCTCAGCATCAAGTTCAGGATTCCGAGCTGAATGCCGCAGCGCCGTCTCGGCGTCTCAGTGTGAGTGTCTATGCCTATCAGTATCACATCATCTGCAATCACAGGACTCCGAAGATGCCGAGGCGCACAAGACGTCAGCACAGTCTGAAGCCACCGAGGAGTGCCAAGATAGCTCTCGCCGTTTCTCGCTGCAGGAGCTGATAGAAGACGAGGCCGCCGTCGACGGGGAGGGGGAGCAGCACGCCGCCACCGGAGGCCGCGAAGAGGATCCTTCTGCCGATGCTGTTGTCCAAGGCGTTGCAGAAGCAGCTGCAGCAGGGGCGGAGAAGCCGCCTGAGCAAGCGGCTGGGAGGAGGGTGATCATCGGCATGATGCGCCGGTACGTGAGAGTCCGGCCCATCAAGACCAAGCATGCACCGGAGAAGAATGTGGCGCCTATATGTTGAGGACAGCAAGAAATTCACTGATGTGGGTAAATGAGCTGCTTCGTTCATCTTGTGTAGTTTCTGTTTTACAAAATGTTTGTTGTTCCTGTGTACTACTATATTGATGACTTGTTAACAGTAATACCAAAATGAGAATATATGCTACGTATAAGTGAAGTGAAAGGAACACGACGAGCAGATAAGCTCATGGACCTCATAACTGAATATATATGACACCGTTCATGGATGGAAAGTTTGAAATATCAACTGTTTTTTACATGCTCTGTTTACTCTTAAATGCAAGCGAGCAGATGGCTAACCCACTTATTCAAGAACAATTTTTTTAACGAACTAGATAGGAGAGCTGCCGATTATTTTTTTTAAAAAAGAGACAGGTCCAGACTGCGCATAACAAAACAACAAAGATGACGCCGGTCGATTGGATTGGGACATCAACACGACCATACAACTCCACTCAAACTCTACACAACAAAACCACCACTCTACTCGACTTATTCAAGAAGTACAGTTACATATGAGCATAACCATTTTCAGTTTGGGAAGCTTCCAGTCACTCACAGGTAGGATACCATCTTCTCAGGACTGACTGCAAATAAGAACATCATGCTGATGCTTCCTCGCTGGCAAACTTGTCTAGGAAGGAAAGCATCTCAGAATTCACTCTTTCAGGCTTCTCTTGCTGCAGGAAATGGTGACCTTCAATAATTGAGACCTCAACATTTGGAACATTGGACTCCAAACCCCCACTCTTGACGTACTTTTCAGTCCCCAAGGACTGGAGACCAACGTCATTCTCACTAAGAATGAACTTTGCAGGAACCATGATTTTCGCTCCACTCCAAGGTGCCATAAGGCTCCAATTTCTGCGAAGACAGCACAACACTGCTTAACTACTTAAAATAATACAAGAAGGCATCAAGAGGTGGGCATAAGGTATGGAGATTATTACATGTCCAACGTGCGGTAGTAGTTTAGGGGTCCTGTGAACCCGGTCTTCTGAAACTTTTCGGCATACTGGCCCAGTTCGTCGTCTGTCATCCAGGGAAGTGGTGACGAAGGTGCCTGAAGAAAGTCTATGATCTCTACTCCAGGAGGAGCAATGAGTTCATCGATATCAAGGGCGTAGAACTTTTTTAGAACAGTTGCAACGTCATAGCGACCAAATGCCCTTTCGGCTCTTCCAGGCTCCTGCAAGCATAGATTCCGGAATAAGAATATAAGATTGGTAAATCCAAATTGCAAACTTCATGATGGAGTTGGCTCTGCTTTTGCACAGAACTAAACCGGAATTAGCATTTGCTTTGGAACTGTGGATACAGCCCTTGTAGTTACTTTTCTTCTCTGCGCCTTGGAGGTGACGGCGATGGACATCTTTGCGCGGAACGGGTGGCAGTTTAGTAATAGGCTTTGTGGCTTGTAATTTGCTTCCTGTTTAGCTCTCAAGGTTTGTGTTAGACATTGACTTGTACATGTGTGGGCCTTGTGCCAGGCGTATAGCAGCCGGCCAGGCTTGTATGGTCAGAGAGATATGAGGAGATCTTGACTGGTGCTGTTTCTATAAACCCAAGATCTCCTCATCCCTATATGTATGTAACCCAGTGTCTCAATCAATCTAATCTACTATTTCCACGCATCCTCATTCTCTTTCATGGTATCAAGAGTCTGGGTTTTTTTCTCTTCCCTTCCACTGCCGGCACTGCACCCTCTGCGCGCGCCTCCTCCCCTGGCGCTGCGTCCCGCGCGCCTCACCACCCTCCCGGCGCCGCATCTCGCGCGCCATCACGCTGCCGGCCGGTGCTGCACCCTGTGCGCCCGCCTGGCCCTGCGCCATGCCTTCTTCCGGCGTTGAAGACACCGTCCTGGCCGCCGCCGCATCTCCTCTCGACGGCGACCCCGCCGCCGAGGAAGCCCGCGCGGCCGCTCGCGCCGCCGAGGAGCAAGCCCTCGCGGCCGCTCGCGCCGCAGAGGAGCAAGCCCGCACGGCACAGATGGCTCGCGCCGCCGAGGAAGCCCGCGCGGCCGCTTGCGCCGCCGAGGAGCAAGCCCTCGCGGCCGCTCGCGCCGCAGAGGAGCAAGCCCGCGCGGCACAGATGGCTCGCGAGGCCGCCCTAGCTCGCGCCGCCGAGGCCGATCGAGAGGCCGCCGCCGCCCAGGCCGATCTGGATGCGGCCGCCGCCCGCCTGCGCGCCACCCAGGAGCGCGCTGCCGCCGAGCACGCCGCTGTCCTTCCTCCCGCGGGCGACAACGACAACGGCTCCCATCACGGTGACGGTGATGACCAGATCGGCATTCTCCAGGACGCTCTTCTTCAGCAGGAAGCCACCGTCCTCCTCAACTTACATGCGCAGGCGGTGTCGGTCCAGAACATCCGTACTCTGGTTCCCCTGCTCCTCGACGTCAACTCCTCCTTCTACGCTCACTGGAAGGAGTCCTTCCTCGACGTCCTCGGCAAGTACTCCCTGCAGTCTCACGTCCTCTCCGACACCGTCTCGCTTGCCTCTCCGTCCTGGGTGCGGATGAACTGCGTCGTTTGCACCTGGCTGATCAACGCCATCTCCGACGACCTCACCGACATCGTCAGTCAGCGCGGGGCTTCTGCTCGCACCATCTGGCTCGCCATCGACTCCCAGTTCCTTGGGAATCGCGTCACGCGCGCCCTCTACGCCGATCAGGAGTTCCGCGCCTTCACCCAAGGCGATCTGTCCGTCGTCGAATATTGCCGCCGCTTCAAGCGTATGGCCGAAGACCTCCGGGACCTCGGCCAACCTATCACCGAGGCGACGCTCGTCCTCAACATCATCCGTGGGCTAAACGAGCGCTTCAGCGCTCTCGGCCTTCATCTCCACCGCAGCAACCCTCTGCCCACTTTTCTGCTAGGTCAGAGACGATCTGCGCCTTGAGGAACTCACCATGGCCAAAGCCCCTCCGGCCACGGCGCTTGCTGCCCTCTCCGGCCCTACTACTGGCAGCTCCGGTGGCCCCAGGCCGCCAGCCTCCACGCCTTCGCGTCCTTCGCCGCAGCAGCCCTCCACCCCGAAGTCGCCACAGCAAGCGACGTCTGACTCCGGGGGCGGCGGTTCCCAGCGCGGCAAGCTCGGTGGCAAGCACCACAACAAGGGCGGCGGCAACTCCGGCGGCAACGGGAGCTCTTCCTCAAGCGGCACCCCTACTTCCGGTGGCACAGGCGGACCAGGCCCAGGCTAGCCCTCCTACCACAATCCCTCGGCCGGCTCCATCTACATGTGGCCGGGCCAACGGGCTCCGGCGCCGCCTCGGTCTGCTGGCCCAATCCAGCAGCCGCAGGCCTACTTCGCTGGCCCAGGACAGTGGGCCGGTCAGTGGGGTGTTCCACCTCCAGCGGCATACACCCCTCCGACTCCCTCTCTTGCTGGTGGGTGGGACCAGCAAGCTCTCGCGTCGAATTTCCAGACCATGTCGCTCCAGCAGCCTCCACAACATGAGTGGTACTTCGATTCTGGTGCCACCAACCACATGACCTCTGACGCTGGTATTCTTTCACCTTCCTTTTCCGGTTCAGCTCTTTCGTCCATTGTTGTCGGCAACGGGAACTTGCTCCCTGTTACCTCCACTGGCTCTACCTTGCTCCCTCATCAGCTCGCTCTTAATAATGTTTTGGTTTCCCCTAACCTTATTAAGAATCTTATTTCCGTTCGTCAGTTCACTACCGACAACAATTGTTCCATTGAGTTTGACCCTCTTGGTTGTTCTGTGAAGGCTCTACCCAGTCGGACCGAGATCGTCAGATGTGACAGCTCTGGGCCTCTCTACCCGCTGCGGCTCCCGACTACTGCCCTCGTTGCGTCCAGCAGTTCCTCTCTTTGGCACCAGCGGCTTGGGCACCATGGTCCCGAAGTTCTTTCCAAACTAGCATCAGTCATTCATAGTCATTCATTGTAATAAACCTGCTAGTCATACTCTTTGTCATGCGTGTCAGTTAGGGCGTCATACTCGTCTTCCTTTTCATGCTTGATCGTCTCGTGCTACTCGTATTTTCCAGTTAATTCATTGTGACCTCTGGACTTCACCTGTTACTAGTGTCTCAGGCCACAAATATTATCTGGTTATTCTTGACGACTGCTCGCATTTTCTTTGGACTTTTCCTTTACGCCTTAAATCTGACACGTTTACCACCCTTTCTAACTTTTTCTCCTACGTGCGCACACAGTTTAGCATCACCGTCCAAGGCATCCAGTGCGACAATGGCCGTGAGTTCGATAACTCTAGCGCCCGTACCTTCTTCCTTGCCCACGGTGTCCACCTGCGCATGTCCTGCCCCTACACCTCGCCGCAAAACGGTAAAGCCGAACGCATTATCCGCACCACTAATAATGTCGTTCGTTCTCTACTGTTTCAAGCAAGTGTCCCCCCCACTTTCTGGGCTGCCGCTCTTAGCACCGCTACCTACCTACTCAACATCCTACCCACCAAAACGCTTAATTTCTCTACGCCGTACTTCTCCCTTCATGGGACGCACCCATCGTATGAGCATTTACGCGTTTTCGGCTGCAAGTGCTACCCTAACCTTTCCGCCACCGCAGCCCATAAACTCGCCCCTCGATCCGCTCTGTGTGTCTTCCTTGGCTACTCCCTTCACCACAAGGGTTACATCTGCCTTGATCGACACACTAATCGTGTGATCATCTCTCGCCATGTGGTTTTCGAGGAGTCTTCTTTTCCCTTCTCTGAAGACCCTGCACCTCCCTCTCGAGCGGCCTTCGATTTCCTGGAAGAACAGACTAACTCGGTGCCGGTGCCTTTTCCACCGTCATCACCTCTGTTGCCTGTAGGTACTACTGGCCGATCGCCCGCACAGCCACGTGCGGCTTCCGGCACGCCGACGTCTCATGCTGGGACCCCGCCTCTGGCACCTCTACCGGTGTTTCGCGCGCCTGATGCGCTTCCAGCGCTCGGCAGCGCGTCCAGCCGGACGCCTAGCAGGCCGTCCGTTCCCGGCGCGCTTCCGCACACGCCACGTGCGGCTCCCCTTGGACGGTTCGGCATCGTCTACACCCGTCGCCTGCCCTCCTCGACGCCCGCCCCGGCCCCTGCGTCCCCGCTGGCTTCGGTGCCGGTCTCGACGCAGGCCTCGACGCCGCCTGCGCCGGCCTTGTTGCGCCCGCAGGCCTCGGCGCAGGCACCTGCGCTCCCCACGCCGCCCTCGGCGCCACCCGTCTCCGAGTCAGCTGCGCCTGCGCCTGTCCCTGCTGCTCCCCAGCTCCCTGCTCGTGCTGTTGCTGTTCCTCCCGTGACCAACGAGCACAGCATGGTCACACGTGGGAAGCGCGGGTTCCGGCAACCGGCACTCTACCAGGCCGAGCCCCTCTCTCCGGTGCCACGGACCTACCGCGCCGCGCTTGCTGATCCGAACTGGCGTGCTGCCATGGAAGCTGAGTACTCCACCCTGCTCTCCAACCACACGTGGGATCCTCTTCCTCGGCCCCCTGGCTCCAATGTGGTCACCGGAAAATGGGTATTCAAGCACAAGTTCAAGGCTGATGGGTCTCTTGAGCGCTACAAGGCTCGCTGGGTTCTTCGCGGCTTCACACAGCGGCCAGGCGTGGATTATTCAGAGACATTCAGCCCTGTCGTCAAGCCTGCCACGGTTAGGACGGTGCTTTCTTTGGCTCTCTCCTGCTCATGGCCTGTTCACCAGCTTGATGTCAACAACGCCTTTCTTCATGGCACTCTCTCAGAGACGGTTTATTACGCTCAGCCATCGGGTTTTGAGGATTCCACTCATCCAGACTTCGTGTGCAGACTACCGTTCTCTCTATGGCCTCAAGCAGGCGCCTCGAGCTTGGTACAGCAGATTTGCCTCGCATCTCCTACACCTTGGGTTTGTTGAAGCCAAGTCAGATACATCCCTGTTCGTCTATCATCGCGGAGCTGACACCATTTACCTCCTGCTCTATGTTGACAACATTGTTCTGACTGCCTCCTCAGATGGTCTGCTCAGGCGCACCATTGATGCTCTTCAGCAGGAGTTCTCCATGAAGGATCTCGGCCCTCTTCATCATTTCCTTGGCATGCAGGTGCAGCACACAGGTTCTGGTCTTTTTCTCTCACAGAGACAGTACATGCTTGAGATTCTTGATCGTGCTGGGATGACAGACTGCAAACCTTGCACTACTCCAGTGGATGTGAATCCGAAACTCTCTGCAGATGGTCCTCCTGTGTCAGATCCTACTGATTTTCGGAGTCTTGCTGGAGCTCTTCAGTATCTCACATTCACCAGGCCTGACATCTCCTATGCGGTTCAGCAAGTCTGTTTACATATGCATGATCCCCGTGAGCCTCACCTTGCTGCTCTGAAGCGCATCCTGCGCTATGTCCGCGGCACTCTTCACATGGGCCTGCTATTGCGCCCCTCTACTGCTCTGGATTTGGTGGTTTACTTTGATACTGACTGGGCTGGCTGTCCTGACACTCGCAAGTCCACCTCGGGCTATGCGGTCTTCCTCGGCGACAATCTGGTCTCTTGGTCTTCGAAGCGTCAGAACACCGTCTCTCGTTCCAGTGCTGAGGCCGAGTACCGTGCTGTTGCCAATGCCGTTGCAGAGGCCTCCTGGTTACGCCAACTTTTGTCTGAGCTGCACTCTCCTTTGCGCAAGAAAACATTGGTGTATTGCGACAACATCAGCGCCGTCTACATGTCTTCTAACCCCGTTCAGCATCAGCGCACCAAGCATGTGGAGATCGATCTTCACTTAGTTCGGGAGCGTGTCGCCCTCGGTGATGTGCGCGTCCTTCACGTCCCCACGACGTCCCAGTTCGCCGACATCTTCACCAAGGGGCTTCCTTCGTCAGTCTTCACGGAGTTTAGATCCAGTCTAAACGTTCGGTCTACCGACGATTTGACTGCGGGGGGTGTTAGACATTGACTTGTACATGTGTGAGCCTTGTGCCAGGCGTATAGCAGCCGGCCAGGCTTGTATGGTTAGAGAGATATGAGGAGATCTTGATTGGTGTTGTTTCTATAAACTCAAGATCTCCTCATCCCTATATGTATGTAACCCAGGGTCTCAATCAATCTAATCTACTATTTCCATGCATCCTCATTCTCTTTCAGTTTGTAATAAGGGCCGGATATAACTCTTTGATATAGAGGCCGGGATATTGTTCAATATTCCTTTATCTAAAAAAGTTATTTTTCTTCTCTGCTTTTCTCTTCTTTCTCTTCTTTTCTCTTTTTCCTTTTCTTTCTTGTCTCTGTTGTATTTAAAAACCTCGTGTTTCCTTTTTTTTCTTCAATAAATTCCAGTAGGGGCGTGCCCCTCCTGTTCACCTCAAAAAAAAAAGGTCACCTGAAGTTTGTTCTTTCCGCCTCAAATCTGTTAAAGCAAGGAAAAAGTATGTCCACAAACCTATTATGTGAGCTTTGCTAATATGTTTTCCAAAAGTACTTTGAACTAGTTTGTTCTTTCCTGAAGTGACAAGACAAGGTCACGATGCGAACTTGCGAAAAGTAGCAAATAATTCCACCAGCATTTCACTATCACCAAGCATTGCAATGCCACTGAAATTTCCAGTCCACATAATAGCTCTGAAGTAGTTGAGCAGCGCAAGAGATCCTCACCTGAAACTGATTGATGTAAAAGCCGTCGCCGAGCTTTGCAAAGGACTCGGTCATCGGGCGAGGGCCGCGGGGAAAGTAGGGAATGCCCAGGATGACGGCGGCGCGCACCCTGTCCGGCCGGAACAAGCAGAGGTGCCACGCCACATGCGCACCCCAATCGTGCCCAACGACCAACACCTACATACACCGCGCGCCCAAGAAATGGTGAAGCAGCTAGCGGCCAACAAAGAATTCAGACGAAAAAAACAAGAAACAAAAGGCACCTTTGGGAGGCGCAGGTGGTCGAGGAGGGCGACCAAGTCGCCGACGATGTGGAAGATGGAGTAGGCGGCTGGGTCGGCGGGAACAGAGGAGTCGCCGTAGCCGCGGAGGTCGGGGGCCAGCGCGCGGAAGCCGCGGGCGGCGAGCGCGGCCATCTGGTGGCGCCAGGAGAGCCACAGCTCCGGGAAGCCGTGGATGAGGACTGCCGGCCCGGTGGAGGGGCCACGCTCGGCGACGTGGAGGGAGATGCCGTTGACGTCCGCGGCCCAGTGCCGCACCTCGCCGGTGCCTTCGGCCTCCATGCTTGGCTGCTCTGCTCGCCTCGCTACGCTAGCTGTTGGATGAGTCAGTCCAACAAGAATAGACGCATGGCACAGAAGTTTTCATCGGGCAACCGAAGCGAGCAAGAGAAATTTCCAAGACAAAAGCTTTGATGCGACAGGCTGGGTAGTATAGAATAAATGAAGCAGTTGATTCGGATGAAAATACGTAAGATTTTGTTGGCAGGAAAGCCACTTGTGGTGCAGTAATTCGAACACAAGAAGTACAACAAAAGGGGGTAGGAGTAAAAGGAACCGAGCTTGGCTTTCATGCAAGCGTCGAAAGAAGAAAGAGAAAACTTGTAGAATTCAGTCACAACTCACAAATCCAATTCCAATGATAAACAGGATCAAATTACTAGCCAAGATACTCAGCAAAATGAGTTGGTTGCCAGTTCAAAAAGAGGAGGCTGATAAACAGAATTCGGAGAAACCAATCTTTGAGTTGTGAATCAAATAAAAGAGGCGAGGTTCGCAAGCATCGGTTAGTAGAGCAAGAAAAGGGAAGAACTTTGGTGAGCCCATGTCACCTCAAGGTAAAAAAAGGAACATCTTTTCTCTTGGGGAGCTCTGTCTTCTGCAAGAAAACCCAACAGCGCCTTATCATCCGTATCGAACCGAAATCGGCGAACAACGAAAGGAGCTCGATTTTGTTTCCCAAATTCAGAGAGAATAAACAGCAACACACCCTACCAACTCTACTGAACCCAAGAAAGCAAGACCAGCCGGGGAACGGAAGAACAGCAATAGCACAGAAGTTTTCATCGGGCAACCGAAGCGAGCAAAGAAGAGCTACACCGACATGCAGGGTCCAATTCTTTGCTGCTGCAGCAGCAGCAAGGAGGAGCTGCAGATGGTACAATAAGGGAGAGGCAATAAGAAAAGAAAATGGGAGGGAAGATGACCTGAGGGCGGGTTGTGCTCCTCTCCTGGGGAGCAGAGCAGGAGCAGGAAACAAGGCAGAGGCAGGGATTGCCTCCACAGCAAAGCTGATCTTCTTGAGGCTGAGTGGGGAGGGGAGGAGAAGAGAAGAGAAGGGGAGAGAGGGAGATGAGAAAGATAATCAATCCTCCCAATATGGGGACAAAATCAGATCCCAGGATTAAAATAAACGATTCCAGAAAGAAAAAGGAACTCCCCCCTTCTCTCTCTAGTCTCCCTGGCTGCCTCCCTCCCTCTGCTGCTGTAGCTCGGAGCTCGTCCGAGGCAGCTCTCCCTCCTTCCAAAATAAAAAAGGGAGAAGAAGCTGAGCTCGCACCACCCACTAACAGCACCATCAGATATGGAATAATGTGTGCCTCAAAAAGAAATTGTTTTTCCTCTTTTATTCATTAACTAGTCCGAGCTAATTAGAATTAATATAAAAATAAAATCAATAATTATAATTATCCATCTCACGCTTTTTTCATCTATTAAATATTCTAATACATACTCTAAAATATATATTTTCATTATTTGTTACAATAGATTTCATTTTGTGCACCTCCATATATATACAATATATATTTAGTTGAACTATTTGTTTGATCTCTTCTATCTATAGTAACTATCCGCAATTTAGATTTGTCCCGCAATTTAGCCAAAACATTATGCAATTAGTTTCGTAATTAGATTTTATTTAATAATTTTAAATACTAAGATTCTTCTTGATGTGACATGATCTAAAATTTATACTCTGAAATCAAACAACTTCTTTATTGAAATGAGGGACCGAAACCGGTTATTAGATGGGGGTGAATGTGAGCGGATCAAAATTTCTTTCGAAATCGATCCGTCGGCCTATATCCCAAAAGATCACCGCAAGCCCTCAAATCTAGGACATGAGAGAATGGCTATGGACTAGCTATCTCTAGGCACATCGCCCTAGGAAGCTACGCTGAAGCAAAACGAGTCGAAATGTAGAACTGGACTGTAGAGACCGGTCAGACCGGTGCAACTCCCCGGTCAGACCGGTCACACCGGTCAGACCGGTGGAAGAGACCGGTGGAAGAGACCGGTCAGACCGGTCGCTCCCAGAAAGCTTGGGAACAAGACTTCAAAAGTTGAATCTCGAGCAAACGAAGTCCAAATCCAACGAAACTTGGAGGACACCTTCACAACTGTCCCGTGAACATATCTCCAAGAGATCTTTCCCAAAAGATTAACAGATCGTGAGAAATCAAAGGAATATCAAAGAAGATTGGGGTTTTCTCAAGAACTCAAAAACTCCAATTCGTGAGAACTCGCGATTCTAGAGGGTTTGACACTAGGCTAGATGAATCAGAATGGTCACAACGAGTCTATCAAAACACGAATCGAAGAGCTTGACTCCTCCAAATACAAAACACACCAAAAGAGGAGAATTCGAGCCCAAAACACAAGAGAGGAAGGGGAGGACGAATACTCAGTACACAAGGGTGAATCTTAACCAGATTTCATTCATAAATCTCATTGGAATTCACCTATACAAGGCTAGAGTCATCCGCCCATCATCCTACCCACTAATTTGAGAGATTAGCTAAACCCTAACCCTCGTTTGCGTTGGAGTCTTTGGCCCTAACCTGGAGCAGGGGAAGGGAAAAAGGAAAAACGAAAAGGATTCGAAAAGACTCAAGAGACTCACCCAGCCACGGGCTGGTGGGGGTATTTATACCCGCCGAGACCGGTCAGACCGGTTGGTCTGCAGCATCCCCCTGTACACGATCTCATCTGACGGCTGAGGTTCTTTCTTCGAAACGAAGTCTTCTCCACGATGCCGCTATGGTGATGAAGATCCGGTTCGCGGTTTTGAAGGGTCCGCGAAACCCGGGTAGGTGGCCGGTTTTGAGAAAACCGCCAAAACTCCACGCGCGGGAAGATTCCCGCCTCCACGCCGGGGCCCTAGACGCTGTTCCCGTCTCGGCCTCCTGACGGCCCTATACGCCGCCCAACGCCTGTCACCTCCTCGACCGCAGCGAGGCCCTAGACGCCGTCGACGCCCGTCGCCTCCGCCAGTCCCGAGACCGACGCCTGTGCCTTCACGACTTGGCGTCTTCAACCGCCGTCCGCCTGCTTGGTTTTGTGGCGCAAACCACGAAACCCGCCTTCCGTCGCCGCTTGCGCCCTTGATCCAGGAGTGGACGCCACAGCTGCCGCCCGGCCCGAGCTCCTCCATGGCAACTCTCCGTCGACACTCGACGCCCGTGTACCTACAACCAAAGACCAAGCGCACGATCACACCGCACGGTTGACAATTCACTCATCACAGCCAGGAGTCAATAATGCTCATTTCTCAATCTTCCCCTTGATGAGTGCATTGTCAACACACCACTTGTAATCAGAGAAGTGATAAAAAGAGAAGCAAGAAAGTGAAGAACTCAAGCAAGTGACACAAAGCTCAGAAAGGCAAGACCAGTCACTTACTCAAGCACATATCGATCCCCTAAGACAAGGGCAACGGCTCGACGCAATCGATCAAAAGCCAAAACATGACTCCTCAAAGACAGAGGTAACGCTCGACGCAGTCATGCTGAAAGCGGAGGGAAAGCGAGGAAAACTCAGGAGCCAGAAACAAAGCAGACACTCACCATCCCTCTCACAAGTGCAACTCTCACCACATCAAAGCCTTGTGCGCAACAAGTTTCAAAAATCAAACAAGTCTCCCCCTTGTTCGATCACTTCTCCCAAAAATTCTCCCCCTTGTTGGCACATGCACACATCAAGCCTAAAAGATGCCTAAAACTCCCCCTGAAATCATGCTATGCAATGAATGTCGTGCAGAGGGTGTACGTGAAACACTCAGGCATACACAGATATGATCAACTAGTGATAGGCATGTGTGCTTCATAAACAGGAACTGAATCTAGCTCAACATGATATATCAAACAATTCTAGAGCTAGCAAGTTCAGTTCAGCAAAAATAAAAGCATCACCCATGATCTAGCAACAGCAAGTAGGAAAAGAAAGCAGTGCTAGTCAAACTCATACAAGGTGATCCAAAGCAGCCAATATATTTTATCATGATTCAATTCTGCATTTCAAACTTATCAAGCAAGTGATTTTACCAGGTGTTAAAAGCTTGTCATGCTTTACTTAGCAACAAGGTCAAGCCTATGCCAAATGCAGTCAGAAGCTTAAGGCACTCGCTTCAGTCATGCACAGCCTTGCTCGGGTTCTCACTAGTGCTATGTGAGCCGTCCTGAAAGCTCGATCAATGCGACAAGCAATACCACCTGAATCTTTTCATTCCATTTCAGACATATTTTAAACAAATTTAACAATTTTAGCTCATGTCAAAGATTACAAGCCATACTAGCATGAATAAGATAGCAAAGCACATCAATACATCCTATCATGCTAGTAGCCAAGACAGGGTAACCATGTTTTCAGATTTTCAAATCAAAATAGCTTAACTCAGATGATATGACATATACTGTGGAGCAAGCTATACATGATCGAGTCTAAGAAACTACACTAGCAAGCACTAGAAGATCATAACAATGTATACAAGAATGCCAGTGCAGTGTAGCAATGCAAAATGCAAACATGTACAATGTATATGCACAATGCAACTACCAAACCTAGAAAATGAAGAGAAGCAAAAACAAAGACCTACAAAGAGCTAACCAAAGAAAAGTCAGCGATCAAAAGGGGTAACAAACCCCAAGCTCCCCTTGCAAGCGAGCCAAGGTGTCCTGCTCAAGTGGTTTTGTGAGGATATATGCGGTTTGCCTCTCTGAAGGGACATGGATCAAGTCTATATGGCCTCTCTCATGATTGTCTCGCAGGAAGTGGAATCAGATATCTATGTGTTTGGTTCTAGAGTGTAGGACAGGGTTTTTTGGCAATGCTAATGGCAGACATGTTGTCTATTAAAATGGGAACCCTATCATAACTCAGTCCATAATCCTGCAAGGTTTGTCTCATCCATAGGATCTAGGAGAAACAGCTAGCATCGGCAACATACTCAGCTTCTGTGGAGGAAAGCGCTACGCTAGCCTGCTTACGAGAGGACCAAGACACCAAAGATGTACCGAGAAATTGACAAGTGCCGGATGTCGACTTGCGATCCAACCGACACCCACCGAAATCGACATCAGAGAAGCCCACCAAAACCAGAGAAGAATCCGCAGAGTACCAAAGACCAAATTCAGGGGTGAATTTCAAATACCTGAAGATGTGTTTCACCACCTGCCTGTGGGAGGTGCGCGGAAAAGCCTGGTACCGCGCACAAAGGCCGACGCCGAACTGAATGTCCGGCCGAGTTGCCGTCAGGTACATGAGAGAGCCAATCATGCTTCTGTACTCCTTCTGGTCCACCGCCTCGCCGTCCAAGTCCTCATCAAGCGCCGTCGAAGTGCTGATCGGAGTCGGCTGAGGTGACAAGTCACTCATGACGAACTTCCGCAGCAAGTCCCTGGTGTACTTCGCTTAATGGACGAACGTGCCCTGAGGAGTTTGCTTGATCTGTAGCCCGAGGAAGAACTGCAGCTCACCCATCATGCTCATCTCGAACTCCCTGGACATCTGCTCAGAAAACTTGGAGACAAGAGCGTGAGAAGAGACACCAAAGATAATATCATCCACGTATATCTGAACTAATAGAAAATCAGTGCCAGACTGCATGAGGAACAAAGTTTTATCCACACATCCCATTTTAAAATCCTGAGCCAACAAAAATGTTTTCAGTCTATCATACCAAGCTCTAGGTGCTTGCTTCAAACCATAAAGTGCTTTCTGAAGTTTATAAACACGGTTTGGAAACTTGGGATTTTCTAAACCAGGGGATTGTTTCACATAAACCTCTTCTTCGATAAAACCATTTAAGAAGGCAGATTTAACGTCCATTTGGAAAACTTTGAAACCCTTAGAAGCAGCAAATGCAAGAAAAATGCGAATCGCTTCCAGACGAGCAACTGGGGCAAATGTTTCCTCAAAATCAATCCCTTCTTTTTGGCAAAACCCCTGGGCAACAAGACGAGCCTTGTTTCGAACAACCAAACCATCATCTCCCTGCTTGTTTTTGAAAACCCACTTCGTTCCGATGGGATTACAAGCAGGTGGAGCCTCGACTAAAACCCAAACTTAGTTTCTTTCAAAATTTTCAAGTTCCTCATGCATGGCATTGACCCAATTAAAATCAGAAAGAGCGTGTCCAATATCCTTGGGCTCAAAAGAGGCAACAAACGCTGAATGAGCAAAGCCAGCGATACTTGTTACCTTGGACCGTGTGACTCGCTCATTGAGGTCACCTAGCATCTGTTGAGGTGGATGACGACGCTGAATGTGTCGCGGCGCTTCACTTGTCGAAGTCGCCTCCTCCTCAACCAAATCTGGTGTCTCCTCAGGTGTAGCTGGTGAAGCCTGAGTCACCTGCTCGATCGGCCCCCGTGAAGTAGACGTAGTCGGATCGGGGTCGTCATCATCGTCCGAGCTCGTGGCGGAGGCAACTGGGTCCACAGCACGCGTGGTAGCCTCAGCCTCACCCTCCGCAGCTTCTTCCTCCTCATCTTCAAAGATGGAGGTGCCGAGCTCATCTTCTCCTGCAACTTCAAAGACAGAAGCATTGCACGGTGCAGTCTCGTCGAAAGTGACTTCACAAGTCTCTCTGACTATGTTAGAGTCAATAAGCAACACACGGTATGCTCTAGAATGAGATGCATAACCGAGAAAAATGCCGTCAGATGATCGAGACTCAAACTTATCAAGATTTTCTTCCTTCAACACAAAGCACCGGCAACCGAAAACTCTGAGATGGTCAACACGGGGTTGGCGTCCAAATCGCAACTCATAAGAAGTCTTGTGCATGAAAGCACGCAAGAAAATGCGGTTGGACACATAACAAGCGGTGTTAACCGCCTCAGCCCAGTACTTTCTAGGAGTCCTACGCTCATCGAGTATCGTCCTAACCATCTCAACCAATGTCTGATTCTTCCGCTCTACAACCCCATTCTGCTGTGGAGTGTAAGGGAAAGAATACTGGTGTTCAAGACTTTGATCACTGCAAAAGGTGTCAAAACGAGCATTTTTGAATTCTGTGCCATTGTCACTGCGAATTGCTCTCATGGCCTGGGGTAGCTCGTTTTTCAACCTCAGGATCAAGTCTCGAACAAACTCGAAAGCCTCATCCTTGGTTCTCATGAAAAAGATCCAAGAATAGCGAGAAAAGTCGTCCACGATCACAAGAACGTACCATTTCCCACCAACTGACATCACCCGAGAAGGACCTACTGTGTCCATGTGTAGCAACTCTCCAGGGTGAGCGGTCATCACCTGATTAACAGGCGGATGAGAAGCGGCAATCATCTTCCCGTGGCGACACGGATGGCAAACAAGGTCCTTTTCAAACTTCAATTTGGACAATCCTCGGATTAGGCCAAGTGAGCTAAGTCTAGACAACAAGTCAAAGCTCAAATGTCCAAGTCTCCTATGCCACTTCCATAGATCAGAAGAAGGACCAGCCAACAAGCAACAAGAAGGGTTAAAAGGAGTTCCAGAGAAATCGACCAAGAAAACATGGTCACCAGGAACAATCCGGCAAACAAGGTCTCCTATGGAATCCAAAACTCGAGAACAACCGTCCTTGAAGCGAACTTCAAACCCCTCATCAAGAAGTTGCGAAACAGAGAGCAAATTAAAGCCAAGATTCAAAACCAAAGCAACCTCTCTCAGGGTGAAGCGATCAGAAACTCTAACAGCGCCAACACCATGTACCTTGCCCTTACCATTATCCCCAAATATGAAGTATTCTTTGTGGCGCGTTGGGGTGAGGCTGGAGAATCATTTATCATTCCCGGTCATATGGCGCGAACAACCAGAGTCCATGATCCACCTGTTCTCCAAGCCTCCGACCTGCACATCAGTAGTGAGACAAAGGGTGAGCAAATGTCTCAACAATGGGGTTAGCAAAGTCTGAAGCAAACCAGTGTCGAGCCATTTGCTCTACAGAAGAGTTAGCAAACTCAGGCAAAACGTATCCCCTGTCCCGTCTACCGCGAGGCTGACGACCACCACCGCGAGGAAAGCGTGGTGCATCGTAACTTCCTCCAAAGCCTCGGTCCCGTGGTCCATAGCCGTACTGAGGACGACCAGGAGCACGACCGGCAAAGCGATCACCCGCTGGAGCATGGTAACCTCCATCGTCTCCCTGTCCTCCACCTACACGGCGCGCCCTAGCATCTTGCCTACCACCACGCCGAGGAGGACCATGCACCCGAGCAGAGTATATGTCCGGGTTGCATCTCTCCTGCTCATGCATCATAGCTCGCTTCCTTCTGAAGCAAAACTCCTCCAGGTGACCCTCTCTGTCACAGTACTCGCAGTGGTACCTCACCTCTCTCTTGGGAGGTGGAGGCCTAGCCTGCGGACGGGGAGGAGTAGTCCCCTTCTTCTGGGCAACCTGAGCTGTGGCAGCAGTGAGCGTATCGAGGGGATTCCTCAGCTCATTGGGTTTTGGAACCCAAACCTGCTTCTTTGGAGGTGCTTTCGATGGTTCTTTAAGCACACCATCCACGGGGTCAACAAGCGAAAGCTGCGTGCTCGTGCTAGCAGTGTTTAGAGCACTTGGAGCTCCAGCAGCCTTGCCGATCTTACCATACAACTTGTCAAAGTCTGACTTTGTGTATGTGTAACCGACCCCAAACCCATCACCACGCTTGAACTGCTTGATCATCATGCCCAACTGTGGCTCACTAGCAGAAACCCAACTAAGAATCGCCCTAAGCTAGGTATTCTCATTCTCCAAGTTGGCTTTCTCTACCGCAAGATTATCCAAATCAGAGATCAAACCAGGGCAAACATGACAATCAATAGGTGGGCTAGACTCCCCGACCTTAGTCTTCCCCAAAGACTTAATCATGGCATTCTTCTCATCTAGCGCCAACCTAAGCATGGGACAAAGTTTACAGGCACCAAGCAGAACAGGTCTAGATCTAAGCTCCTCTAGTTCACAAACAACAGTGGCAAACTTAGACTGCAAAGAAGCTAGATCAGACTTAAAGATAAGACACTCATCGCATTCAAGCACATCACTAACAATGCGAGCGTCCTTAACCAGTTCAAGCTCATGCTTGGCCTTAGCGAGCTCATGAGACACGTCAGCAAGCGAAGTCTTAGTAACATCTAAGTTCGCAATGTTCTAATCATGCTTGGCACGGAGAGCAACAAGATCGTTCATGTGAGACATGCAGCCAGCGCACTCATCCTCACTAGATTTCTCCCTAGCACAAGCCAGCTCAGCGCTAAGCTTTCTACACTCTCTAGCTGCTTCCTTAAGCAGCCTCTTCTGGTTGTCGAGAGTGGCGTACAACTCCCTAACCTCCGTATCAAGCAGGTCGATTGTAGAGTTTACCTCTGAATCGATCTCGGATCCAGGAGAAGAGTCGACGTGCGTCGATGTAGCATGTCCACCCGAAGACGCACGAGCTCCATCGGCTTCACCCGCTATGGTGCAGAAGCCCTTGCATCGACCGACCGCCAAGCAAGGGCCAATGAAGCCGGTGGCATCCTTGTCCCGCTTTTTCTTCTTCTTGTCGTCGTCGTCAGAGGTCGGTGAAGAAGAGTGGTCGGTGTCAGAGCTCTTGTACTGGAAGCACTTCTTGAGCAACTCCTTGTCGAAGCGTCCTCTCCGGTCACGACTGCGGTGCTTGTGGCGCTGACGCTCCTTGTTGGAGCCTCCCTTGTCGCGGTCGCGGTGGCGGTAGTAGTCGAAGTGGTTGTTCTGGCCACCGCCGGACTTCTTGGGGCAATCGGCGATGAAGTGGTTCAAATCGCCGCAGTTGTAGCACCTGGGGTTCTTCCTCTGCCTGTTGTGATAGACGCGCTGGAACTTGCTGATGAGGAGGCACAAGTCGTCGTCGCCCAGCGTCTCCAGCTGCTCATCTGTAACAGAAGGCAAAGAGACAAGAGAAAAGCCAAGAGCAGAGTTAGCATTAGAGCTCGATCCACCTGGGCCAGTCACAAGAGCGATGCTCTTGGAAGGAGGGGCACCATTGAGCTTAGCTCGTATCTGGTTATCCACCACTGCGGCCTTGAGCTTGGTGAAAAGCTCATTCACGATCAGAGTCTCATAGCCTACAGACTCGATGATCGTGTTCACCTTGAGATCCCACACAGAGCGGTCAAGTGCGTAGAGCAACTTGAGGGCCTTCTCATGCTCTGTGTACTCATGGGCATCAGCAGATCTGTTCGCATTGACTTTGTTCACAATCGATTGAAACCAACTGAACATGTCGCCAATGCTCTCACCCGGCCCCCGTGTGAAATTCTCATATTCACGCCGGTGAGTCTCGAACAGTCTGGCCTTGACCTGAGGTGTGCCCTCGTGGTATTTCTCAAGACACGTCCAAACCTTGTGGGCTTCCTGAAAACCCAGGACGCATGAGAACTCCGCACGAGAAACGCCAGCGAACAAGGCATTGACAGCCTTGGCTTTGGCCTCGTGCTCGGACACCTGAAGAGGTGTGGTCCGAATGGCAAGCACCTCGTAAGCATGGTTCTTGGTGATCTCCCAAACCTCGACTCCCATGCTCTGCAAGAAGGCACGCATGCGAACCTTCCAATAAGCATAGTGCTCGCCGGAAAACACTTGGATCTTACCAAGACTCGCCATGGTCGCCAAGTGGTTTTCGAACCGGTTAAGGTACTGAAAACCTCAACCAAGCTCTGATACCAATTGAGGGACCGAAACCGGCGACCAGAGGGGGGTGAATGGGAGCCGATCAAAATTTCTTTCAAAATTGATCCGTCGGCCTATATCCCAAAAGATCACCGCAAACCCTCAAACCTAGGATATGAGAGAATAGCTATGGACTAGCTATCTCTAGGCACATCGCCCTAGGAAGCTACGCTGAAGCAAAACGAGTCGAAATGTAGAACTGGACTGTAGAGACCGGTCAGACCGGTGCAATTCCCCGGTCAGACTGGTCACACCGGTCAGACCGGTGGAAGGGACCGGTCAGACCGGTCGCTCCCAGAAAGCTTGGGAACAAGACTTCAAAAGTTGAATCTCGAGCAAACGAAGTCCAAATCCAACGAAACTTGGAGGATACCTTCACAACTGTCCCGTGAACATATCCCCAAGAGATCTTTCCCAAAAGATTAACAGATCGTGAGAAATCAAGGGAAAATCAAAAAAGATTGGGGTTTTCTCAAGAACTCAAAAACTCCAATTCATGAGAACTCGCGATTCTAGAGGGTTTGGTACTAGGCTAGATGAATCAGAATCGTCACAACGAGTCTATCAAAACACGAATCGAAGAGTTTGACTCCTCCAAATACGAAACACACCAAAAGAGGAGAATTCGAGCCCAAAATGCCAGAGAGGAAGGGGAGGACGAATACTCAGTACACAAGGGTGAATCTTAACCAGATTTCATTCATAATTCTCAGAGGAATTCACCTATACAAGGCTAGAGCCATCCGCCCATCATCCTGCCCACTAATTTGAGAGATTAGCTAAACCCTAACCTGGAGCAGCGGAAGGGAAAAGGAAAAACGAAAAGGATTCGAAAAGACTCAAGAGACTCACCCAGCCACGGGCTGGTGGGGGTATTTATACCCACCGAGACCGGTCAGACCGGTTCCACGGACCGGTCAGACCGGTTCCAAGGACCGGTCAGACCGGTTGGTCTGCAGCATCCCCCTGTACATGATCTCATCTGACGGCTGAGGTTCTTTCTTCGAAATGAAGTCTTCTCCGCGATGCCGCCATGTTGATGAAGATCCGGTTCGCGGTTTTGAAGGGTCCGCGAACCCCGGGTAGGTGGTCGGTTTTGAGAAAACCGCCAAAACTCCACGTGCGGGAAGATTCCCGCCTCCACGCCGTGGCCCTAGACGCCGTTCCCGCCTCGGCCTCCTGACGGCCCTAGACGCCGCCCGACGCCGGTCACCTCCTCGCCCGCAGCGAGGCCCTAGACGCCGTCGACGCCCGTCACCTCCGCCAGTCCCGAGACCGATGCCCGTGCCTCCACGACTTGGCATCTTCAACCGCCGTCCGCCTGCTTGGTTTTGTGGCGCAAACCAAGAAACCCGCCTTCTGTCGCCGCTTGCGCCCTCGATTCAGGAGTGGACGCCACAGCTGCCGCCCGGCCCGAGCTCCTCCATGGCAACTCTCCGTCGACACTCGACGCCCATGTATCTGCAACCAAAGACTAAGCGCACGATCACACCGCATGATTGACAATTCACTCATCACAGCCAGGAGTGAGTACTGCTCATTCCTCATGAAAAAAACCAAACAACCTCTAATGCAGAACGTGAGGGAAGTTCCTCTGCAGCCAGACTTCATGGTGACTTGACATATGGACCCCGACGCCGTCAGACCCTCGTGTCAATGGCAAAGTCATATCCTCCATGAATGTGTAGAGGTTCTCAAACCACCTCAACCTCCCTGCACGTCGTGACACAGTATATGAAACAGTGGCATTAGCCTTTGCCACATTGAATGCCTCCTGAAAATGAAACTTAGCTCCACAGACCAGTTCACTGCCTCTTACCTTGGGGGGACACCGACTCAATAAATTCATACACAAACCTGCAACGGGTATGAGCGGCACTAGAGGTGGCATTTTGCTCTTATGGAATGTCAACCATGTCAACCTGACGGACCTCATGATCGGTGAATTCCACATAACCGCAACAGTTAGGCCTTGCTTAGATTTTTTTCAAACATCTTACACCTCCATCACATCAAAGGGAACCTTACCATTTAGCAATAATAAATATATTTGTTTACAAAACTTTTTACACAGATGAGTTGTAAATCGCGATACGAATCTAATGAACCTACTTAATTCATGATTTACAACAGTGATGCTACAGTAACCATCCGCTAATCATGGATTAATTATTCTCGTTAGATTCATCTCGCGATATACATCCCAAATTTGTAATTAACTTTTATTTAATACTCCCAAATAATAAGATTCTCTTTCAAAAAAGTTTTACGGAGGAACTAAACAAGACCTAAGATCGAGTCCCAACTCCTTGCAACTCACAACTGTGTATGGTCCATCAAGGCGTGCCCGAAAACATGAGTACCTCAAGGAAATCATCAGCATCAAACAAACTATTAGATTTAGTCCAAAATCGAAAATTAATGGTGGAGAGCATAATATATAAGGTGGGGCAGTCCTCACCCATTAGACTAGTCTTTTAGGTTGAGTTATGTCCGATGTCTTGGTTGGTTGGGCTCCGGCGGACCTAAGGTCTGGTGGGACGCTGGCTCGTGGTAATAACGGGCTGGACCGGATTCTGCTACGCACTCTAACGTGTCGTTTCAAAAAAAGAAATTGCACCAAGTACTTCACATGCTTTCTGGAAAAAAATAAAGCTCTTTTATTCCGGTAAGCAAGCCAACAGATGGCTAGCAATCACTTATTCTTGCACACAGATCTGAGTTTGGGCTCCAACATTCTCAGATCAGGAGAATAGTCTCCCAAAGACTTCTGTTGACGCCTTTCGGGATCAACACACGAACGCACTCGAACGTACGGCGCGAAGAGGCAGCTCGCTGCAGCGCCTCCTGCGTAGACCGGTCAGACCGGTCCCTTGGAGCGGTCAGACCGGTCGCCGCCGGCAGAACGGTGACGAAGCCTACGAACGTTAGCCCGGGAAGACCCGTCGAGGCAGGCGCACGTAGGGTTGTTCTAGGGTCGGCAGGCCACCTAGAACGCTCTCAATCGACGTAGAGACGACGGAGGAACAACAAATAGTAGATTGGAAAAGCTAGGGCAAGAGAAAAGTAAAAAGATAAAAGTTGTATTGATTTGATCGATTGGATACCCTAATCGGCCGTGACCCTTTATATTTATAGGGTGGGGTGGACTTATCCCGCAAGAAATCCTATTATAGATCTAAATCTACAAAGAGTTCTAGTTGTACTCGGATTTCAGGTAGACCGGTCTGACCGGTCAGACCCACCGGTCAGACCGGTCGGTGTTGCCAGACCGGCTATATGGTCCAGACCGGTTAGACCGCTCTCAAGCACCGGTCAGACCGGTCTGTTCGACCAGTGCCAATTTTGGTCGTCAACATATACCCCCCTGTTTTTTGGTGATGCTAGCATGCCAAAAAACAAGCCTCTGGACCAAAATTGTCTAAGGACGATGATAAATATGCATCGGCCATATTTTGTTCTAAGGGCGATAAATTCTATAGGCCATATCTTGCTTCTTTTTCAAGATGATGATGAAACAACTTGCTTAGGCCTCCATACCTGCTTCATAGTCGCCGACCTTGCTGGTACAACCTCCGCTTGCTGTTCCATAGACTCCTTCTTGAGCATCCGCTGCAGCCTTCTCTTTTGGGTGTGAGACAAGCCTGAAGGGCACCACCTCGGCTGTAAATACTTGTTGTCTTGCTTTATGTCTTTCTCACCCTCCTTGCTGCAATCAAGTTTGCTTTTGACCAGATTATTGCTAGCAACAATCGGTCTTTGAGAGGCACCATAACTTGGATATATAGAAGAATACTGAATAAAATACGAATGTATATACATTCTACTATAATCCATAGGTGTGCAATAATAAGGATACGACCAGAACCATGGAGCAATCAGCCCACCAAATGAATATGGCGCACAAGCATTATTACCTTGTTGAACATGAGAAACCGATTGCTCACGATGCTTCGATGATGGATTTGTATCTTTAGGTTGATCTGGTCGCTTCTTCTGTTTCTGAGTAACTCCTTTCTCCTCATACTTGGCCAAGAGTTGCTTAAAACTCGGCCACTCCTTTTTGTTGTTTCTGGAATTTTTTTAGAAATCCCAGATGGACCGGTCGGACCGGACTCCAGACCGGTCAGACTGGTCTGAGCAGATCTGGCGTCTTTCTTCTGTTCTTGCCCCCGAGCGCTGAATTCTTCGATGAATCTTCAAGGACCTTCTTTTCTGGAGCTTCCTGATGATATTTCGAAGGCTCAGACCTTTCTTCACCAATAATTATATTTTTTCCATTTGTTGACTGGGCTTGATTTGGCCGAATTAACACTTTAGGATTACTTAATTCAAGCACATGTGTATGTGCAGGGAAAGGATTCTGATCCACCTGCATTTGTGGAACAATTATTCGGCCTTCGTTAACAGTCGATTGAATTTGCCTTCGAAGCACATTGCAATCATTAGTCGCATGAGAGAAAGTATTATGAAATTTGCAATAAGCTCGCCGCTTTAATTCTTCAAGCGGCGGTATGACATGCGACATCTTGATGTACCCATTCTTATATAATTCATCAAATATCCTCTCGCATTTGGATACATCAAAAGTAAATCTTTCTTGCCGATCTTTATGAATCGGCTTAAGAGAACCGCAAACGCAAGGTTTATCATTAGAGGACCAAACAAATTCAGCGGTATAAACATCTTTACCTTCATCGTCCGAACAATTGGAATCACACCCGAGCACATAAACAGGACGATTAGGTTTTTCATTGGACTTTTGAGAATCTCTAGCTTCTTTAGCTCGGCTTTCATTAGCCAGAGCCTTTTGTAAGACTTGACTAACATCTAGAAATTCTTGTCCCTCTAGCTTTGTTTTATGAAAATTAAGTAAACCAGCAAAAGCTAGATCAGCTAAATCTCTATCAGAAATTGTCAAACTATAACATCGGTTTCTAGTATCTCTAAATCTTCTAATATATTCAGAAACACCTTCATGTATCTTTTGCTTAACCGATGTGAGATGTGACAATTTCAATTCAGTTTCACCACTAAAGAAATAATTATGAAATTTTTGCTCTAAATCAGCAAAAGTGAAAACTGAATTGGGTGGCAATGAAATAAACCAAGTAAATGCAGCACCCGATAGAGACAAAAGAAATAACCTCAATTTGTAAATATCATTAGTACTAACTTCACCACATTGTATAATAAATTGACCTA
Source organism: Panicum virgatum (assembly GCF_016808335.1). Lineage (NCBI taxonomy): Eukaryota > Viridiplantae > Streptophyta > Magnoliopsida > Poales > Poaceae > Panicum > Panicum virgatum. The sequence goes on from NC_053147.1 coordinate 69,394,701, forward strand.
TATGCTCCAATATAGTTCTACTATCATCACCAGTGAATTTAACAAATTCAGGAATTTTAAACCCTTGAGGATATGCAACATAATCGTAATTCTCAGGGTATGGCCTTTGATAAGATCGGCATTTGGCTTTAGGCTCTGTACCAAAAGTTTGCCGAAATATCTTAATCACCTCCTCTTTGATACTACCTGATTCAACATCATCGGCGTTAAGCCGATTTGTGATCGGTGTACTACTAGGTTGAGCAAAGTTCGGTGGCGTGGAATGTCGCAACGAACTTGCTGCCCCATATGGCACATTGGCATGAGGTGATGCATTATAATTAATTCGGCTTTGCTGATTAGCCGAATTAGTCACAATAGCATTATTAGTTGGAATTGCCGAACCACGAATTGCCTTATCGGTATTAGATGTAGATGCATTATTACCGACAGACTTCATACCAAGATGTATTTCAATTCGGCTAAAGCGATCATCAAACATATCATGCATATTTTGACCAATAAATTCCAACTTATTATTCACATGAGAAGAAACAGCATCATCTATAGCATTAGCTATTTCAGAATTAAGAACGGGCTGTTCGCTCTCATCGAATTTTACCTCAAACTGTGAAGCATCGAAGCCGGCATCCGTCGTGACCTTCCCTTGTCGGTCGATGGAGAAGTGTGAGATGTACTGCTTCATGGCTTCATCCTCCAGCTTCTGGATCTCCTTCTCCTTCTCCTCTCTGATCTTCTTCTGGATGTCATCAAGAGCCTTCTGTTGTTCGGCTGAAAGTTGCTGAACAGTCGGCCTTTGGATGTTGGCGGCATCAACATCACTAGGTTTAGGAATTTTACCGGCCATGGCAGCCGATTGATTCTTTTCCCCAGCGAAGTCGCCAAAAACTATGTTGACGCCTTTCGGGATCAACACACAAACGCACTCGAACGTGCGGCGCGAAGAGGCAGCTCGCTGCAGCGCCTCCTGCGTAGACCGGTCAGACCGGTCCCTTGGAGCGATCAGACCGGTCGCCGCCGGCAGAACGGTGACGAAGCCTACGAACGTTAGCCCGGGAAGACCCGTCGGGGTAGGCGCACGTAGGGTTGTTCTAGGGTCGGCAGGCCACCTAGAACGCCCTCAATCGACGTAGAGACGACGGATGAACAGCAAATAGTAGATTGGAAAAGCTAGGGCAAGAGAAAAGTAAAAAGATAAAAGTTGTATTGATTTGATCGATTGGATACCCTAATCGGCCGTGACCCTTTATATTTATAGAGTGGGGTGGACTTATCCCACAAGAAATCCTATTACAGATCTAAATCTACAAAGAGTTCTAGTTGTACTCGGATTCCAGATAGACCGGTCTGACCGGTCAGACCCACCGGTCAGACCGGTCGGTGTTGCCAGACCGGCTATATGGTCCAGACCGCTCTCAAGTACCGATCAGACCGGTCTGTTCGACCAGTGCCAATTTTAGTCGTCAACAACTTCTTTCTTTTCAGACACGACTTCGGTCTGCGGAGTAACGTCGAGCTGATGAAGTGATGATGCCTCCAGCCTCTCTACTCGCTGGTAAACTTGTCGAGGTAGGAAAGTATCTCGGGGTTCACTCTCTCGGCCTGCTCTTGCTGCAGGAAATGGTGACCATCGATAATGGCAACCTCAAGATCCGGAACACTGGACTTGAAGCCCCCACTCTTGATGTACCTCAAAATCGCATACAAGGCAACAAGACACAGAAATAAGATAGTACTACAAGGTAAGGAAATTACGTCTCAGCCATGCGGTAGTAGTTGAGGGGTCCAGTGAACCCAGACTTGTGAAACTTTTCAGCATACTGGATGAGTTCTTCCTCTGTAATCCAGGGAAGTGCTGAGGGAGACGCCTCCAGAAAGTCTATGATCTCCATCCCAGGAGGAGCAGTGAGGTTGTCTATTTGTATGGAGTAGAACTTCTTTAGGACTGTTGCAACGTCATAACGAGCAAATGCCCTTTCAGCTCTTCCAGGCTCCTGCAGACATGAATATTGAATTTTTCAAGCAGAGCGCCAGATTCTCGACTTGAAAGGTTTGATTGAAGTGGAGCTGGCAAACTTGGCATTTGACAAAATTATTGAAATAGCTAGACCTATTTTACTTCTCTAAATAGGAAGATGAACTGCTGCTTCAATTCTTAGAAACAAAGGTAAACCAGGACTCAAACTGAAAATTTGCATTCCCCCCAATGCCTGAGCTTAGATGCATGGTGTGATTGTGCGGTTGAAGCAGGCGAGAGAGAAGATGGCATTAGCACCTGGAACTGCGTAATGTAAAAGCCATCGCCAAACGCCGCGAAGACCTCCGTCATCGGCCGAGGGTGTCGAGGGAAGTACGGTACCCCCAGTGCGACGACGGCGCGCACCCGGTCCGGCCGGAACAGGCAGAGGTGCCACGCCACCTGGGCTCCCCAGTCATGTCCGACGACGAACACCTACGGATGCATCCACAAGAGAAGAGATCAATCACTCCTGATCGTGGTGAGGCGAGGCCAGCCGGAAGGGGCCAAATAAGAAAGGAGGCACCTTTGCGAGTTGGAGATGGTCAAGGAGCGCGACGACGTCGCCGACGATGTGGAAGATGGAGTAGGCGGCGGGGTCGTCGGGGACGGAGGAGTCGCCGTAGCCGCGGAGGTCGGGGGCCAGCGCGCGGAAGCCGCGGGCGGCGAGCGCGGCCATCTGGTGGCGCCAGGAGAACCAGAGCTCCGGGAAGCCATGGAGGAGAAGCACCGCCGTCCCATCCGCGGGGCCCTGCTCGGCGACGTGGATGGACACGCCGTTGAGGCCGGCGTTCCAGTGCCGCACCTCGCCGGCGTCCATGGTTGGCTGCTCTGCTTTGCTCGACTCGCCGGTCGCCGCTCTTGCTTCCTCTGATTGCTACGTCGGTCGGTCAATGCGCTCACGGTTTAGGTTGGAACAAAACAGATGGCCAAAGATTTTAAAATATCTTGTGAATTTTTTTCTCGGCACCGCGGAATATCATGTCATACTTTTCAACAAGCCAACTACAATTGGTATCAAAACAGTTGATTTGGATCTAGGATTTAAGTGCGATTAAATTAATAGAGCTTTTTTTACAAAGAGTTGGAATGTAGAGTTGTTGATGTTACCAAAGAGAGAATCTGGAGACTGCTGTACAAAATGATATGGCTATATTAGATCTTTGGCTTATCCATGAATTAACTCAATATTACACAAAAATGGGGCACTATTTTTTTTTTGCTAGAAGCAATCTACGAGCTAGAACAATTTCATTTATTCGTTGCAATACAAAGCAGTTCTCAACGGCGACCGCAGCCACCAGCCATGAGTTCTGCAACCAAGAACTGGTGACATTCTACAGGGGACACAAACCATTGCAGCTTAAACTCAGCTTCAGCTGTCAGGTTACACATTTTGATCTGATTTAAGCACATCCATAAGCACACGACAGAAAGCTGGAATCTACCAAATCAATGAGCACACAGATAACTGTTGCTGAGTGTGGGGAGTTAGAACTACCACAGTAGCAGCACCTCGGGGCAAAAAAATAGGTAGAGGCACACTAGCAAATCACATAGTTAAATCTGCATATTCCTTTTGAGCTCGTTTTCAGTTATTCAGGCACGGTACACTCTTGCTTATTCTATATATATATGTATCATTGGTGGTGATAATATATATTTTCAGACTGACACGTGTGCAACTCATTTACATACCACCACAGCAAGGTAAGCTTCGCAGTCCAATAGAGGGGTGCTTAGGAATAGGCCTAAATCATCTCATCTCCCCTTGGAAGAGATATCACGGTAATGAAGGCTGGCAGGCAATGCCACCGATGCTCGTCACACTGTGTCATCATGGAACCACCATCTGGTCTCCTTTGGAGACCTCCCATTGCGGCAGTTCCTAACATAGCGGTCGTTGTCTGCCGGACGTTGCTGCAACCATACACTATACCCAGTTAGATGATGAATATCAAGTGAGAGCAAGAGTTTTTTATGGATCAAATGATACGAGTAAGGGTCACCTTTGCTGGCGAACTAGACAACATAGACAGTATACTGATACACACAGAACTCACAGTCATCGCTGGTGACCACGAGTCATACAAGATATCTGCACATAAGAGAAGCAGCAGGAAGCTGTCATCATTTCACACAAATGGTGCAGTAAATAGTAGCACATGGTCTGACGGTCATCACAGCTCTACAACATAATTTTCATTTCATTCACAACAACAACAACAACAACAACAACATAGCCTTTTTTCCCAAGCAAGTTGGGGTAGGCTAGAGATGAAACCCGAAAGAAATAAGTTCAAGGTTCAGGCACATTGATAGCTAGTCTCCAAGCGCTCCTATCCAAAGCTATCTCTTTAGAGATATTCCAATCCTTAAGGTCTCTCTTAACCGACTCATCCCACGTCAGTTTAGGTCTACCTCTATCCCTCTTTACATTATCAACCCGCTCAAGAACCCCATTACGCACCGGCGCCTCAGGAGGCCTTCGTTGGACATGTCCAAACCATCTCAGCCGATGCTGGGTAAGTTTCTCCTCAATTGGTGCCACTCCGACCCTATCCCGAATAACTTCGTTCCGGACTCTATCCCTCCTTGTGTGCCCGCAAAACCACCGCAACATCCGCATCTCTGCTACACTCAGTTGCTAGACATGTCGCCTTTTTGTAGGCCAACATTCAGCACTGTATAGCATCGCCGGACGAATTGTTGTCCTATAAAGCTAAAAGGGTTGCATTTCATTCACAAATCTCAGAAAATTCATGGAAGATGGGTCGACTATTAGCTATTTTATGGAGAGAAGAAAGACATACAAGACAGAGTACTAACAACAGAACTTCATACTTCGAAGCATTTTGCAAAGTTGTCAAGGTGATCAACAGAACCAGGTAGATTAAGAAAAGAAGATACTGTACGAGTCAATGGGTAAGATACTAGCTTTTCACGATATCCTAGATTCAGTTCACATCAACTTGGATGGTTGGTTTTAGAAGTACCATACAGAGCCACAGAGGGATAGATAGCTCCAATTGCTAAAACATAATTCTCAACTGTTGAATAGCAATACTGCCACATTACAGTCATGGATAGCAAAGTGACAAACGCTCAACGGCAAAGTGATGGCTGCAATAATGGGTGGGAGGGGGGTGCTGAATCTGTTCATGACATACCATAAAGAGTGGATGCTTCAGAAACGAGTTTATATTCAGGGAAAACTAAATTATTAGATCTAGACTTGCAATTTATATCAGAAATTAGATAGTAAATGGCACATTCAGCACAGGAGGAACTGAGTAAGATTGCAAGAATGCCCTACTTAAAAATAAACAAGTCCATCTGTAAAGCAGTCCTATTTCTCATTTCACATGTAGCCTAGCCCCTTTGCATGTGATGGTTTGAAATAGGATGTGAGGATATCATAGTTTGTTCCCTTTGACTTGCTATTTGAAATAATATATGACATAACCCATGTGAATACATTATGGTTACATGCAAAGAATAATGCCAAAAACAACCTTTTCACACAACTACATGAAGGGTTTCATTTGAATAATTATTGATTTATTAGTTCCCTAATGTACTGGTATCTACTTTAATATAAGTAATTATGATTTATGAAACCCGAGAAACATAAGGGCCAACCTAAAGTTGTTGAATAGTTATTAGTAAACTAAGGAAGCATTCTTTCAATGATTCGTTCTAGCTAAATCTTTGTATTAAGAATTTAAGATGTTTATTCTGTCACCAACTTTCCAAAAAGATGTATTTGTCAAACACCTCTTCAAGTGGCCAACCAAACTAACATGCTTCCTTGCCTAACACATTATCACCTCATATACTCTGCCTATATCTGCCATTCATATCCAGGCTCATAACTCAAGCCAGAATATTGGTACTTTGGGGGATAAAAAGATTTAAGGAATTGGTGGTTCTCATTTAACTTTACATTTTCCTCATTTTTTGAACTCTTCACTGCCTTGAAGGAAATGAAAAAAAACATTTGGTGTAAAAAAATATAAGGCATGTTTCTATCGTGCATGCAAGCATAGTATAATACTGTCTGGCAGATAGAATTTTTCCCATAAGTTAATGGAAGATAAGATGGATTTTTTTCAATAAATGGCCAATAAGAAAAAATTATGCAACTGCAAATGGCACAGGAAAGGAGGTTTAGCAACAATTTTCCTACAATACCAATTGTCGCAACCAACCTACAGACAAACAACAAAGCTGAAGTTGTAAAAAAACTGTAGCATCTAGACAGCTAAAAGTACTACATACCAGAGGGAACACAGGGCATGACGCCATCAAAGATAAATGAGTTATAACTCATGATGTAAGGATAAACAGAAAAGAAGACTCATACCAGTATACCACTATTCTGCTAACGTCTAAAGATGCATTGATGGTACCTATAATATCAGCAAGATAAAGGTACAACTGGATAAGCCACCAACATCCAGACATTAAGAGAAATTTAGAAGGGACAATACAGAACGCCTGTGTAATAGCAAAGTTCACACATCTGGCTATACCACTAAGACCCTCTAGTAACAAAAGGAAATGGTGTGTTGGGGCATCTCAGTCGTGAGCCTACTATAGAACTATAAAAGCACAATTGGTTAAGTTGGCAACTTTCTGCTAACAAATGGAATCTTAGCACCTAACTGACAGCTAGATGGAACATTAGGTTAGGCAAAGAACATTCCCGTAAGGCCACGGCTGCGAAGTTAACCAAAAGCATCAGAGGTGGAGTCATACACAAATCTTCATGAGAAGATCAGTTATAAGACACAGCTTTTTTTACCTAAGCAGATGTGGCCGTTGCTGTAAATGTGTGGATGCATGGGCGCAGGATTGAGAAAAATGACCTGGAAGCAAAACAAGGTTATCATCCAATAAAATGTAATGGAAGGAACAGAGGAACATAGTAGATATAATTAAATGAAGATGCAGTCTTTAATGTGAAAACCAGACCTGAGGTGCCTCCATGGGATAATGCTCGGGGAAGTCAACCTGCAACTGGTAGGTTTCGCCGGCATAGAGGGTGCCTGCCGCTCCGGTTACCTCAATTACCCACCTGTTCAATTATCAAGATAGAATCATGCTATTAGGCAAGTAGTTGAAATCCACCTTCACATATAACGACTGAAATCAAGGAAAACCCCTAGAAATCATGAACAAAGATCAACAAAAGAAAAGGGTTCTTCAACTGTTGGATCCATCTAACTAGAAGTTTTAAACAAGACAAAAGAAAAATCCCAGAATAAACAGGGGGCAAAAAAGGAAGACATGACAAGTGAGGGATTGCAGGAAGGGACGCGGCGAAAAAAGCGGCACCTTTGGAGATTATCTGAGACCTTGTGCTTGAACCCGGCGGGGGGGCTGACCTGCCACTCGGCTAGCTCCTTCTGCAGCCGATTGCAAGCGATCTTGCTCAGCGCCTGCACACGAGGAAAGGGATCGATCGAATTACAGCCGAATCGAGAAGGAAAACCCACCGGCCTGGCGGCGAATCGGGCGGATTGGGGGGAGGAGGGTGCGCTACCTTTCGGGAAGGAGAGGAGGAGCTCGTCATGGGGGTGGGGGCTGGGTTCTTGGGGAAGGGAATCGAATTGTGGAGGAAGACGGGAGGAGTCTCGACGAAGGGGAAGGGGAAGAGGGAGGCCAGGAGGGAGAGAAACCGCAGCGCAGTCGGGCTATTTGCCCTTTCTTTATTTGTGGTTTTTTCTATGTTGGCCCTCTTTGTGAAAAGACTTGCAAATGGACCCTGCAGGAACTATTTCCAACAATGGATCCTCATTCCTCACCCACATTAATGTGGTAACCAGCTGATCCGCACAATATAGGCGGAAAAGATTTTGCAAAGAAAAAAAATTGAAAACCTTATCTTTTCTAATGTTCTTTATGGAGGTCATATTTAGAGTTCTACGAGATTTATCATAACTTCTGGCAACAGAGGAATCGCCAGCGAGCTAGCCATACAATGATAGTGGCAGATGAGATGGCAGATGGTGGAAGATGCTAGTTGAATGTGGATGGCGGTGGGGGCGTTGAACTCCGACGGCTCCATGAGATTCATGTTAGATGACAAAAATGATAACGACAAAGGTTGCGTACCGTTGAAGCCATTTGAGAGGTTACTACATTACATTACATTAATGTGGTAACCAGGCAGGCAAATAAAGTATAAAAAATAAAAAAATTATACCTTCTCCATCAAGGCCTAGGTTTAGAGTTCTAAGAGTTCAGTTTTTTTTTATAACTTGTGGCACTAGAGGAAGTTGTCAAGGAGCTAGCCATACCAACAACAGCGGTGGATGAGATTCGTGTTAGACGGCGAAGGATGACAAAGGATGACAGTGGCGAAGGTTGCGCACTGCTGGAGCCCGAGTTAAAGGTGGGCTCAGACTTGGTAAGCACAATAAAAGAAAAAATTGGACCAATCATCGAACCGATGAGGCTACCGATTTATATGTTCAATAGCCTAATCAACGAATCAAACGGTTGAACTGCGGTTTGACAATGTTTTATTTTACGCATATTCTGTTGAGAGCAACAATTGAAACCCCTATATTTTAATTGGGTTGTCAATTTGGGCTGAATTCCAGCCCAATATTTGGTGAAATATGCCGCTTGTACAAGACAGTGATTACAGCAGGAATCTCATTTTTGATAGTTACTCTAGCTAAGGATCATAGTAGTTAAGGTACGCCGCCGCTGAGCTGGAACTCGTTTTCTTTCCTTTTTTTTTTCTTTCTTATTTGAGGGAAGCTGAGCAGGAACTTGTGGAACAGAATCATGGCGCGGGCCGTGTAGTCGGCCCGTGTTACATACTTACATTCTTGGTTTGAGCCCAGCCCAATATATATATGACACGGCCCACTCCCGTGCTTTATTTTGATGGGCAAATAAAATAGGAACTCCTCCAGATGCTGTTGATATCTTTGTCATTCACCATTCATTCATTACAATCCAAGAATCATGAGAAAACAAAATAGTGTCCATTTTCGTGTTAGCAAATGGATCATCAGTTTGTGTCGTCGTCCTGCGTGGGCAGCCAGTACCTGTTGGTGAGCCAGACGCCGTCGGCGACGACCTTGGCGCCGTCCTGGTTGCGGTGCCAGGCGTAGTAGGCGTGCGTCCGGTTCCTGATGTCGAGCGTGGCGTGGCCGAAGCTGGCCTCCCGGAACGCCGAGTAGCTCGGCTGCGGCTGCGTGAAGTTGTCGGCGAGGCCCTCGATGTTGCCGCCGTCGCCGATGGTCACGTAGACGGGCGCCGCCGCGTCCCGCACCGGCGTGGACCTGCCGTTGACGATGTCGTAGGCGACGTTGGACACGCGGTGGCTGCGCTCGTAGGCGTGGACGTGGCCGGCGAGGACGAGGTCGGCCCGGGCGTCGACGAGCCAGCGCTCGAACTGCACCCGCATCGTCTCGCCCTCCATGTAGTGGTAGCCGTTGCTGTTGTACCAGGGCGAGTGCATGAGCACGACGAGCCACGGCGTCACCTGGCGGTCGACGCGCTTGAGCTCCGCCTGCAGCCACGCCCACTGCGGCGTGTACTTGCCGTAGGCGGAGTAGGAGGCGAGCACGACGACGTGCGCCGAGCCCAGGCGCACCGAGTACCAGAAGGGCTCCGTGCTGCCGGCGGCGCGGTGCGGCGTCGGGTAGCGGTGGGTGAAGGGCTTGAAGGGCGTCGTCTCGCCCAGCTCCGGCGCGAAGTCCAGCTCGTGGTTGCCGGCCGTCCAGATCCACGGCTGGTAGGCGGCGCTGCGCTCGGCGAAGCGGCCCCACGTGTCCCACCGGTTGTTGTCGTGCAGCGGGTGGTTGTCGGCGTACGAGAGGTCGCCAACGTACAGCACGGCGTCGCCGCCGTTCTGCTCGTAGTGGGACAGGGTGATGTTGGAGTCGAACGTCTGCCCAAGGTCGCCTGCAATGCAATGCAGTTTGTCAGTCAGTGCATTTGTTCATTGAATTGGTTGGAAAAAGAGAGCTCCGAGTTTCAAGTTTGAACACAATAATTTTGAAGTAGAGTACGAGCGAGGTTGCAGAATCCCCGGTCAACACGGCAGGCCGTGATTGACCGACTGATTGCTACTTGGCAGGCAATTATTTCATACTTTACTTTTTGTGTGCCAAGTTGACCGTGCTGATGGCAACCAGTATTATATTTGTGCAGATGCAGATAGATAGTATTACTCTACTAAAAAATCAGAATCAGCATCAGCATGGTGATTGGGACAATCCCATTACCAGTACTATACTAATCTCCAGCTGAAAAAAACTATTAAGCACTGGATGGATGCTGGAATCGCAATCTTGTCGTATCATGTTACAGTATTATGGACGGAACCTCGATTCTGTCGAACTGTATCTTCACATGATGGCTGGCTGGCACTTGCATAGACGAATTTTTTTGAGCCTACATGATTAGTCATAAGTGCTACAGTACTCATATGTGCTAATGATGCGGTCAAATGCCTCAAAAGATTCGTCTCGCGGTTTTCAGGTGAATTCTGAAATTAGTTTTTTAATTAGTGTCCAAAAAATCCTCTCGACATCTGATCAAACAGTCGATTTGACATCCAAAAATTTTCATTTTGGGAACTAAACGGCCCCTGAAAGTTGCAGATCGATCTGCTAGCTTGGATGAATGAATGAAGACGAAATCAGTAGTGGATCTCGTGACTCACCTATGAGGCCGAACTTGTAGGGCACATCCGGCCCCGGCTTGGGCGGCGTGGTGAACCAGAAGGTCCTCACCGTGTGGCCGAACCCCATGGCGTAGTAGTACCTGGCGCCGTGCTTGAGGTTCTTGAGGAAGCAGTGGTGGATGAAGCCGGAGGTGTAGTTGAAGTAGTCGTAGCGCGTGTGGACGCCCTCCGCCCGGAGCTCCAGCCTGTCCGGCGCGACGCCGTACATGACCGTGCTGTTGCCCAGCTCGTTGGGGGTCACCCACGACACGATCATCGCCGTGCCGTCCTGGTCGCCGAGCGTGATGTGCACCTGCAGGCCATGGCATGATGGCAATCAAGATTGGATTTTTTTCTCCCCTAAATAAAATCGGGTCGGAGAGATGGACGAGAAGATGAGAGGAGATGGACTCCAATCCAGGCACGACGGCCGTACCTGCTGCGGCGCATTGTAGCCCGGCGGCACGCGGAAGACGTCGGCGTCCAGCGGCATGTCCGCCGTCGCCTCCAGCTTCCGCCGGTACCGGCTCGTCACCCCGGCGTCGGCGACGAGGAAGAGCGCGGCGAGGAGCGCCGCCAGGCCCAGGCACCGGCCACCGCCCAACATGCTGAGAAGAAAGAAAGAGTCTGCAACGCGATAGAGACGCAGGCTACTGGAACTGAGGCTGTTTAAATAGATGAGATGAGATGAGATTCCTTTTGGAGATGGGTGATGATTTTTCGGATTATGATCTCATCATCTCATAAACTAACTAACTGACTCGCTCAATATTCGGGGAAGCGAATATCCCATGATTTGTGCTTCGGCATGGATCACAAGAAATTGGGATTTGTGCGCCGATGCATTTGATTAAGGTCTCTCTAAGTTGACTTTATTTTCCTAGACTAGTTAGTTTATAGGAATTAGGAGTCGAGATCTTGTGGGAACAAGAAACAAGAAACAGGAAGGTGAAGAAGAAGACTACTGTTGTGTTGCGTCTCGGCTGGGGGTTCTCTGTATGTATGTCTTCCGACAAATGGAATGCATCGCCGTCGTGCCGTGTGGCCGCGCCCACGGCGAAACAAAGAAAAAGGCAGGCTTTGTTTGACCCATCTTAACAACTCCGGTGATGGGGATGACATACAACTTTCCTTATCAATTTATAAGCAGTTCGTAGTTTTTTTTATAAAAGAAAAGCAGTTTGTAACTCAAGATGAGAAATATACATCTCTCCTCCTTTACGGCCTCAGCCACTCAACAGTCAGCTAAGGACCAATGGACATGGACAAAAGGGGATCACATGTTGTGCCCAAGACAGGCAGCCATGGGGGCATAAAGACCTGTGCTTTTTTAATTTTTATTATTACCTTTTTAAAAATGATCATTATTAGCTCAACCTTTTGTTTCCTACTTATTTTATAAATGAATTGTGGCCGTGTTCTTGCCAATGCAATCCCAAAAGGAAAAAGGCAAAGCCTATCCTACATTAGCATTTGGGACTAATCATTTAGCGGTTGACTTGTACAATCTATATAACCCTTGCATACAAGAGCCTTATCTCATGCATGCATATTCCTACTTTTGATCCTCATCACAAAAGGTAGGACCTGGAATAATATACTCTTTATCACTCTATTAAATTTTTCTATGATCCAATAATCCATTAGCGGTCATTGCCGAGAAAATCAACCCTTTTTGTTTTTGAAAAACGAAAATCAACCTTTGAGCTAGGACAAGGACTTGTGAATGAAATGAATAGAAACACACACACACACAGCAACATTATTTGACCCTAGAAAAGCCAGCCAGTGGTATGGAAGTCCTTGTCATGCTTGACGGGGCTCTCTCCAGTCTGCACATGGTGCATGCATTGCAATTGGCAAAGACGAAAACCAAGACCAACGCAAGAGCCAGGAGGCAAGGCATTCAATATTTTGATTTTCATTCATCATCCATTCAACTCAGAGAATATATTGTTTTCGGCTAAACGCGGATGTCAAAAGCACATTCGCATCCCATCTCATGTTGATGTCATGTCTCCATAGTGTAGTAGTATAGGAGTAGTATACTTTTGCATTTTTGCTATAAATTAAATGAACTTGAAGTAAAATGACCAATAATGTTTTCAAGGATGACCCGAGTCTGTATAATTCATACTATTTATTTTTCAGTAATTATTTCTCTGTGAAATCTTACTATTACTAATTGGAGGCTTCTTTTAAAGCCTTCACATGAAGCCACCTAGAATCCTAGGTAGACGCTTTACTAATTGGAGGCTCGTTTTGAAACCTCCACATGAAGCCACATATGATCCTACTTGGACGCTTTAGAAAATGAGAGAAATCAAAAGAGCCTCCGCATGAAGCCACATAGGATCCTAGATGGACGCCCAAGAAATTGAGAGAAATAAAAAAATCTCTAAAAAGCAAAACATGCCATCAATCAATATAATGTAATCAAAATAGCCTCTGCTGTTCTGTTCAGATACGGACGCAACGGATCCTCGCAACGGCACGGGTCAAAACGTGGGCATGCACGGAACGGATCCTATGCGATGGAGTACAGGTAGAGCGGTGGCGCCTTTGTTTTTCTCTGCTCCGCTGATGCAAGAATCCAATGCGGAACGAACGGAACGATTTGCATCTGCAAGACCATCTAGACGTTGGAAGGGGTCCATCACATCGTAACAGAAGCAGGCAACGAGATTAACAGACGCATTGTATCAAATGATTTTTTTAGATCTCATCTTTATTTAAATCACAAATAATCTCTATCTCCAAAGCTCGGTAGTCAATCTAACTAACCAACATAAAAGGAGAGTTAGGTATCAAGTATTCACGACAAGCACACCACTAGCCATCCGCCGGCAGAAAGATACACCGGGCGTTCATCAACTCCTACGGCAAGAAGATACACTGACCGTACATCGACTCCTCCGGCAGGAACATACGCTGCCGTCCGTCGCAGGTAATCATGTTGAATCAAAATCGAACCAAGAATTTCTGCAATTAGTTTATTAGTTTAGTGTCAACCAATATAGCTTGCAATTTTAGATTTGTTTCGGATCAGTACAAACCATCGAACCACCATCCGGAGATTCTAGACATTAGTTTCAGTCAGTGCGATCCATCCGATGACAACATCGACAAACAATCCTCCCTAGCAACTACCAAGACGTCATCACCATCTTCATCGCAGCAACCTTCAAATCTACAATCATGTTGCAGAGATCAACCAGGTAATCTCCTAATTGCCTCTCCTAATCTATATGCACTAAGCTAAACAACACATGGATTAATTTTAGGAAAAACAAATTGGAGATTACTTTATTATATACGCAACATGCACGCATAGAGATCCTAGGAGCCGATCAACATATATAAAAATCTGATCCTTTTCAGGGGCTCAACTTACGTCATTCGTTTGAGTAAATCCTTAAATTATTACTTCAGGGGATGTGACCTTTTTCATAATTCAGATATGCACATAAGATCTTTTTAAATATCTTTTTGTTTCACTATGCACCCTAAATACTTCAGATACCTAACCTTCTTCCATTTATTAACACACCTAGGGGAAACTAGAACAAGGGACATTCTGGAGAAAGGAGCGACGCAAGAACTAACCAGGTTGGAAACAAAATAATATTACCAACTTCTTTTTAAGGACACACGATTTACAGAGGGCAAAAATTCCAAGATGCAATGATGGCATGTCATTTGGTTGGAAACCCAGACCTATTTGTGTGATTTATGTGCAACACCATTGATGAAGGGGATGCAAAAAAAAAAAAAAACAATCACCAGCCATTCATGACATCAATGGTACCATCTTTCAAGACAACTTGAAGCAATTGACGAAACACCAAAAAACTAGACTGCACCGTGGGGAAATCGATGCAAGTAATGTTCCAATCTCATTCCAACATGTTACTAATTATTTATTTATATGTCAACTAATAAATGTGATTTTCAATGTAGATATCTGCATGATTGAATTCCAAAAGAAGGGCCTCCCACACGCACATATACTCCAATTTCTTGGTACCTGCTACAAGAAAAGATTCCTCCTTATAATCATAGGCATTTGAATTTAGCAGATTTCAATCACAGTAGGCATTTCAAATTAGCAGATTTTAGTCACAGTATGCACTACAATCTTCAAATTGTATTGACCTCGATATCGAGAATAAAAATAATATTTTAATCATTCATAATATATTATCTATATTATTGTTTGTATAAAAATACTACCCACGATATATGTCACGAAATATTCATGTATGATGTATGTTGGAAGAGAAAAAAATTCCAAACCACAAACAAATAGTTCAACTAAATATATATCGAATATAGTATATTGATCCGGTGGCCCAGATTGGAGTTTACACGGTTTGTTTGGTTTGCACTTGATATGTTCTCTAGATGAAAAGGACGTGCGATAGATAATTATAATTATTAACCTCATTCTACTATTAATTCTAATTAGCCCGTGCAGGAGCAAGTGAAATGAAATTGGACGATCCTTGTTGTAAGGACAAGCAGCAAGAGATTCTGTGTGTCGCCGCGTCACCATCACATAAGCATGTTGAAAGTGGAGCTGCCGCAATTTCCATGACTGAAAAACATGATAAAAAGAGCACCGGCCGATCAGTCAAGCTACTAGTTCTTTGCAAGCGAGCAAGCAAAGCCGGCAAGAAGGATTTTTTTCCTTTCTTTTTTGTGATGGGTCCATGCATATCTTTGTTGAGAAAATTGCCAATTTGACATCAGAAAAAATAAACTTTGCCTATTTGACATCCAATCTTCATTTCCTACCTATATGTCCCCAGATCCATTTTCCTTTGCCAATTTGACACCAGGGTGACCATCTGTTAGCTATTGCAGTTAGAATCCCAGGTGGCCCACACGTCAGTCTCTCTTCTCTCTCTCCCCGTTGGATCCCGAACACCAGCGCAGGAGCTGCCTCCCCCGCCTGTGCCTCGGCGCCGCCAACGCACCGCGTCTGCGCCTGCGATGAGGTGGACCCCGCCGACATGCCCCGGGCAACGACCCCAACAACGCCGCCCCGCCCCAGTGCTTCGCTTGGAAGAAGGGCCCGTCGCTCCGTCCCTGGCGGTGCTCCCGGACGACATCATGGAGATGGTGCTGCGTCGGCTGCCGCTGCCTGCACTCCTGGCCGCGCGGTGCTTATGCCGCCGTTGGAGGGACCTCACCGCCGCCCTGCAGTTCTTGCGGATGCGCCGCCGCGACCTGGCCCCGCGCCGCACGCCATGGCACTTCTTGTTCGGGGCCAACGGGGGACGCCGCGCCCGCCCGGCCCTGCACGCGCTCGACGTCGCCGCGCGTCTGCTCGGGGCCACTGGGCTCAGAGGGAGGCAGCTCCTGTGCCGTGGCCGTCGGTGGCAGGGGCGTCGCGGTTGGGGCGCTTGGCCGGTCGGTCCGGGAGGCCGAGGCCGAGGCCGTCGAGGTGGTGGGCCGGGAGGAGCGGGTGGCCAGGCTCGGCAAGGTGCTCGCTGCCACCGGCCCGCTGGAGGCCAGGGTCAATGCGGGCGAGGTCGTTGAGGCCGCCGCGTCGGCGTCCGGCGCGGACGCCCGGTGGCGCTGGGCGCCGCCGAGGGGGTCATGGAGGGCCTGGTGGCGCTGGTGGAGGAGAAGGCCCCCGCGCGCGGTCCGCATCAGGATCCGGGGCCTCTTCGCGCTGTGCTTGGCCAAGGAGATCCGCTGGTGCGCGCCATGTCCGGGAACTGGGATGAGCCGCTGGTGCCCGTGAATCGGGATCCAACAGAGAGGAGAAAGGAAGAGAGTCTGACGTGTGGGCCGATCGGGATTCTAACGGCGATGGCTAATAGAAGATCACGGTGGTGTCAAATTGGCAAGGAAAAATGGATTTGGAGACATATAGGTAAGAAATGAAGATTGGGTGTCAAATAGGCAAGGTTTATTTTTTCTGATGTCAAATTGGCAATTTTCTCATCTTTGTTCCTCTTTCCTCTATCTTTCTCTGTTGAATTCCGCTCGACAGTGATGGGGAAAAAAGATCGATTGCATCCTAATCAAAGCAGAGCATCGCTGGCCAGCCGCATCCTTTGTGGGCTCAGGCCTCAGGCTCAGCACTGTGACTGTGTGAGCTGCGATGCTCTGCAGACTGCAGTGCAGCCATGGATTCTCTTCTGCAGGGCTCTTTTAATTAGGATTCATAGCTGTGCCTATGCTCTCAGATCAGATGGCAAGGAAAGGTGATGAGGACGGTGACAGAGCTTGCGTGGCTCGCCGGCCCGGCGCTCCATGGGCTTAACATGCATGTATGTACATCACCATGGCATGCACTGCAGTCCACTACAGCCATGGTTTCTGCACGAGCGGCGGACCAGTAGTTAAAATAGTACTCAGGCAGCCAAAAAAACATGGGAAAATTGGATGCATACCATCAAAAGGTTGCATGTTTGGCAATATACCATTAAAAGATTACTTCTTTGCTATATAGCACTGAAAGGTCACACGTTATTGGTTTCTAGCACTTCAGTTACCTTCGCTAACGTCCCGTTGTATCTCCGTTCTTGAGTTGTCTTCTTCAAAGCCACCCGTGCACGAAGAACACGGGCACGCAGCAGGCAAGGATGGCGTCGAACTTGGGGCATACGCGCGTACATGGGGAGGGGCGCAGGAGCATGCCTGGCACTCGCCGCTGCCTGCCCGGGAGGCGAAGGCCGCTGGGGCAGCGGGGCCCGTCTCAGGGAGGACATGAGCGAGGTGAGAAGGATCCAGCGGTCTCCCTGCTGACGGCGACCTTGGCAGCTGTCCGCATACGGCGCGTGCTCAGCGAGGAGCGGCCGCCTCGCGATGACGGTGACGCGAAGGACCTCGGCACAGATGAGCCCGCCGCGAGTTGCGCAGCGACCAGGGGCACAGCAAACAACGAGCGGGCAGGAGCACGGCGGGTGGAGGGCAGGGGAGCCGCGAGCGGGTCGATGCCGGCGGATGGCGGCATGTTGGTGAAGGCGCCAAGGTCGACGAGCGCGGCGAGGAGCAGCCTCCTCACGCCGATGCGGCCGCGATGGAGCTCGAGGTGGCGGGACTCGATTCGGCAGCGGACGGGCCCGACACAGGCAGCAGCAGGGCAGCCGCTCACCGTGGCCTCGTTGTGGCAGTGGCGGCAGGGGAACACCTGCTTGCAGCACGGCGCCACGATCTTACACCTCCGCCGGTAATGCTCGCACCTGGATAAACATCACAAATTCCTCCCCATGAGAATATGCTCAGCAAACTAAACCAGCCACAGATCGGGGAAACTCCAGAGGACCCAATCCACCGAGCAAATTCAAGCGGGCGCACAACGCCGAGCGATTCGGCCCCGGGAGGACCGAATTAGATTCCGTTGGAGGCAAGGAAAAGGGGAAAGTGGAGGAAGACGAAGGCGACGCTAATCAAGGCGCTCGCGGGCTCACCCGTGCTCCATCTTGCCGACGTCGCAGTGGTCGACCTCCCCGCCGCAGACCGCGTCGACCTCGGCGGCGTCGTTGTCGCTGAGGAAGTGCCCTCCCCCATCTTCGGCGGCGGCGGTTGGGACTGGAGAGGAGCAGGTGGAACGGATGGCGTTAGCAAAGTTAACAGAAATGCTACAAATCTCAACGTTGTGATCTTTCCATGGTATATAGCAAAGAAACGATCTTTTAATGGTACATTGCCAAACATGCAATCTTTTGATGGTATGCATCCAATTTTCCCAAAAAACATATACCATGCCCTTATTTAGATGCCTTCAAAATTTCAAAACTTTATAAGATTTTCTATCACATCGAATCTTTAAACGCATGTATAAAGTATTAAATGTAGCTAAACAAAATAACTAATTACACAGTTTGTCTATAATTTGCGAGACGAATCTTTTGAGTCTAGTTAACTCATAGCAGAACAATAATTACCAAATACAAATAAAAATACTACAGTATTTTACGGCCAAAACTTTATGCATCTAAATAAGGGGCATAATCCATAACCATAGCAGTTTGCTAAAAGTATGCCAGAATCTGATAGTACATGGTGACTGGTAAAATAACAGATCCGATCCCTGCATAACAATGTCACTGCCTTACAGAGAGGTGAGACAAACGAACTAGCAGCAGTCACACCACACCCCTCAATTTGCTCTCACAAGCAAGCTCCTGAATAGCCCAAAAAATTACATCTTATACCTGCTCACCAGCTTCATCATAGACCACACCTTAAAGCCTTTGTCTACTTGCCACGACCCAACCTGGTTCTTACAAGTCTTCCTCCCTCACCTGCAAAAAACAGAACATTATGGATTACTTTCTTCCCTAACAAGGTTAAACTATACTAGTTGTTTTTCCTGACGACCATTAGCAAACGGAGTTCAAGCAAGAATTACTTGGGACAATTGAGTCCCTGCTGCTAAATGTGATATAACACTTTGGGGCCAACCACACACTACAAGAAAAATGCTCATTCGTTCTCGGCCATTAGTACCGGACACATTTTGGTCCGGTACTAACGTTGTCCCGAGATCATTTTAGTACCGGGCCAAAATTTAAACGTCCCTTGAGCCATTTTAGTACCGGCCCAAGCCACCGGCCGGTACTAAATGTCATCCTTTAGTACCGGCCGGTGTCTTGGGCCGGTACTAAATGGCTCTCTACGGATTACTTCAAAAGGAATGTATCTTCTACCTAGTCACATCTGTTGCATAGGTGCGATGGTAAGGAAGCTACATGCGAGACTGGAGGTCTTGGGTTCAAATTCTCGCGACCACACACGCGTATTTACGCGTGAAAAATTCGCGTGACTTGTGAAACTGTTTAGTACCGGCCGGTAGTACTGACCGGTGTTAGCCACCGGTACTAAACATTTCCTTTAGTACCGGGCGTTTTGACCGGTACTAAATGACACGCCATTTAGTACCGGCCAATGGGTACCGGTCAGCCGCCCGGTACTAAAGGGGGGTTGCTGACCGGTACTAATGTTGATTTTTCTAGCAGTGACAGATCCACATTATTTTTCAAATTACCAACAAAGACCAGATTCCTCCCACTGTTTACTTCAGGTACCTCATGTATTATCAGAGCAGGGGTAAATAAAAAAACAGAACAGAACACGTATTTTAAGCTGGGTCTAAGACAAAGAGACCAGAAAAAGAAAAGAAAAGTAGAAGGCATTACATAAGAGGGACCATATTTTCTTGTCACCAGCCAAAATCACATGGTGGCTTTATCCTTTTTTATTTTTGCAACAAGTGAAGGTGCCAACAACGCCTAGCGCTGAAACACTCGATCATTGAAACATGAACAGGATGGAAAATGCCTTTTTTTTTATTGGTTTCTCAATGATGCTGATCCACCAACTTGCAAGATAGTTGCTGCCGGTCCATTGTGCCACAGGATGCCAAAATCTGAGCCTCCTGCAAATGGAGCAGGTTGGCGAGTGCAGCCAGAGCGAGACTGTCCAGAGTCCGATGCGGTTTGTTGTGCGTGATAGGCTGAGCAAACAAACAAAGAATTTGCACGTCCAGGCCTTCTAGACAATCTTGTTCATGTCTAAGAAGCATGATCCTAGAAACTGATTTGGCAGCCCGGAGTATTAAACTAACTAGTAAAACTCGGATTAGTTTATTAGTTTGGCATCTATTAACAATAAGCCAAGACCAAGCAAGAACTCTTGATCTCAAGAGGCACCTCAATATCCCAAGTGTGTTCATTGTGCCCCCCCCCCCCCCCCGTTCCATAAAAAAAATCCCAAGTGTGTTCATTTTGCCAATGAAAAGGTGGGCACCAGTTCTTGAGTCATGGTGTATTATTACCTCTAACTCTAATTCTATCTCAGTTTGTTTATCGTCCTGATCCTCTTAAACCTAAGACAGATCAATATATATGTCGAAGCCAATCCCCCATCCAGAACAAATCAGTTGCCTTTTAATGTATAAACTGTTAAAAACATGTGTGGTAGACCAAATAAATAAAGCGGAGGAAATTATTATCAATATAGTTATGCTAAGTTGTCTTAAACCAACTAGCATTACAAAGTGTTTTATGAAGGCCTCGATCAGTTCATCATTGTAACTTGGTACAGTTGCATGCAGTCTTGTGATGGACTATACAGCATGTATAGTTAGTAGTTACTTTATTTTTATTTCAACAAAAAAACGTAGTGTACCACACAGCCAAGCAGATGGCATTTGTAAGATATATAATAAGACTGTCACATGCCTGTGCTGAGGTACATATTGCCCAAATAAAGAGTTATGAGCAGTACGTAGATGAAGAAAAAGTATATGTAGATAGTTACGAGTAGCCTTGGTCAGATATTTGGAGATTTCAGTAGGACGGTAGTGACGTCTAAAGGAAAAAAATTTCCTGTCATCAAGCCTGGCGATGCCTTGCAGCTTATTGTCCTTTGTGCCTACATCAATGACCTATCCCTCAGGGGCATTGCAATCCACCTTGGTCAGGAAATAAACGGTGACATCACCATCGATGCCAAGCCCCAAGGCCAAGGTCGGATGAGAAGTGATCAGTCTACTCAAGGTCACCGCCGCTGACTCTTGTGGATAAACTGTTAGCCCTGGCAGCGCCCGCAGCAGCTCACAATGCCTTGGGTTGTCAATGACCATGTTTCCGGCATCGATTGTGCAATCCTTGTGCTAATCCTTCCATGAAGCAATCGGCACGGGCATAGTCGTCGTCATAGTTAGAGCTGGAGCTGGAGTAGTGGTGCACCTACTGCTGCCGTCGAGATGACGATGGGATCATCACATTGTTGTGAGGACGAGTTCACATCTCGACATACTTGATAAGGTGCGATCGGTCTGGGAGCATGATGACGGTGATGTACTGATGGCCACTGGAGCCTCCTCCGCAGAAGTATCCCCTGTTGCACCTAGTAGGCCTGGGCAGCGGCATGTCCCGATGGTGAAGTGTAGAATTCTCTTAAGGAAAGATATTTGTATGATAGCATAAAGATGGAGAAAACTCTAGAAATGTAGAAGAGTGTAAAAAGTGGACACATGACAATAACATATGAACCATGGAGTCCTATAAATAGGGGTGTCCTCCTCCCCCTTGCTATACCATAGCATAAGAGGTCTCAAGTAGGAGATGGCAAGGTTGTCAATATAGTGTAGTGGTGTCATGGTAGGATAGCCACATAAAGAGTGTAAGTGTCATCTCGTGTTGTATCAAGTTGAGTTGTGAATAAAGATTTGAGTTTCCTTATAAGTGTTAGTCTCCCAGTTTTATACTTAGTGTATAAGTTGTGATATATCGTAGGCTGGCTCTGCCACCCGGGACCACCCGGGATCACAAAGGGCCCGGGCTTCATCATAGGAAGGCTCTGCCTCTCGGAAGACAGATTCATCTGTTTGTAGGCTCTGCCACCCGGAAGTGAGAAAACGGCTCTGTCGTCGAAAGGACATTATACACTAAATAGCTAGAAATTTAACGGACTCTAGAGAGATTTGGCGTGTCTTAGTTGTAGCTCTATGCATAGTGGGTATTAGAGTCACCTTGGTTCCCAACATCCAATAATGCCAGCTGCCAGACTCCTTGGGAAACTGTAAGGCAGAATGCAATGAATCCATTACATGGGGCTTCTTTGCTTCCACGTGTTTTAGAAAATCTGGCACCCTAACCGTAAGAGCATCTCCAAGAGATGAGCTAAAAATCCTATCTAAATGACTAGACAAAAGACCATGTAAAAACTAAAAAGCTAACTAAATGATTGAGGTATCCAACAGACTAGCCAAATCTTCCCTATCTATATCCAAATCACCTTCTTCCTCCTTCCTCCAATCCTCCTCCTCCGGCGCGCCGCTCGCCGGAGCCAGCCACTGCCGGCGACCCGAGCCGCTGGGCCGCCAGTAACACCACCCCGGCCGGGAGGGGGACCGCGCCGCGCCGTCAGGCTGCCAGCAGCAGCACCCCGGCTAGGAGGGGGCGGCGTCGAGCTGCGGCTGGCACACTGCCAGGGAGGAGGGTGGTGCCGAGGAGCGCCGCCAGGCCCAGGCACCGGCGACCGCCCAACATGCTGCCTGCCTGGCTAGGAGAGACTCTCTGGCGTCCCCTGCTTTGCTTGCCTTGGCCGTCGCCGGGCCCCAACAATGCAACTTGACTCGCTCGAAACAGAAAGGAGGAGAAGAAAGAGTCTGCAACGCAATGGAGACGCAGGCTGCCGGAACTGAGGCCGTTTAAATAGATGAGATGAGATGAGATGAGATCCCCTTTGGAGATGGGTGATGATTTTTCGGAGATTATGATCTCATCATCTCATAAACTAACTAACTAACTGACTCGCTCAATATGCGGGGAAGCGAATATCCCATGATTTGTGCTTCGGCATGGATCACAAGAAATGGGGATTTGTGCGCCGATGCATTTGATTAAGGTCTCTCTAAGTTGACCTTTTTTTCTTAGACTAGTTTAGGAATTAGGAGTCGAGATCTCGTGGGAACTTGAGGAAGAAGAAGAATACTGTTGCGTTGCGTCTCGGCTGGGGGTTCTCCGTATGTATATCTTCTGACAAATGGAATGCATCGCCGTCGTGCCGTGTGGCCGCACCCACGGCGAAACAAAGAAAGGCAGGCTTCATTCGACCCATCTTAACAACTCCGGCGACGGGGATGCCATCATCTTTCCTTATCAGTTTATAAGCAGTTTGTAGCTTTTTTTTTGAAAAAAAAGTAGTTTGTAGCTCAGGATGAGAAATATACACCTCTCCTCCTTTACGGCCTCGGCCACTTATCAGTGGCTAAGGACAAGTGGACATGGACAAAAGAGGATCACATGTTGTGCCCAAGGCAGGTAGCCAGGCAGGCATGGGGCATAAAGACCTGTGCTTTTTCAATCTTTATTTAGGGTGTGTTTAGTTCACTTTGCATTTTGCGTTTTTACAAGAGAATCTTCAACATTTGAAGTACTAAATATAGACTAATCACAAAACTAATTATAGATCTCATCTGTAAACTACAAGACGAATCTAATGAGCCTAATTAATCCATCATTAGAGCATACAGACTGTAGCATTACTGTAGCAATTTAGTGTCTAATCACATCGTAATTAGGCTCATTAGATTCGTCTCGCGATTTACAGTCCATTTGTGTAATGCGATTTATTTTTCGACTATATTTAGTACACCATGCAAGCGATTTACAAAAATTTTGCATTTTGCCTTTTGGCATCTAAACACGGCCTTATTAGCTCAACCTTTTGTTTCCTACTTGTTTTGTAAACGAATTGTGGCCGTGTTCTTGCAAATGCAATCCCAAAAGGAGAAAAAAGGCAAAGCCTTCCCTAGATTAGCATTTGGGACTAATCATTTAGCGGTTGACTTGCACAATCTATATAACCCTTGCATACAAGAGGCTTATCTCATGCATGCATATTCCTACTTTTGATCCTCATCACAAAAGGTAGGACCTGGAATATACTATTTGATCGCTTTTTTATTTTTTCTATGATCCAATAATCCATTAGCGGCCATTGCCGAGAAAATCAACTCCTTTTTTTTGAAAAATGAAAATCAACCTTTGAGCTAGGACAAGAACTTGTGAATGAAATGAATACACACACACATACACACAGCAACATTATTTGACCCTACAAAAGCCAGTGGTATGGAAGTCCTTGCCATGCTTGACGGGGCTCTCTCCAGTCTCCACATGCTGCATGCATTGCAATTTGCAAAGACGAAAACCAAGACCAGCGCAAGAGCCAGGAGGCAAGGCATTCAATATTTTGATTTTCATTCATCATCCATTCAATTCAGAGTATATATTTTGTTTTCGGCTAAACGCGGATGTCAAAAGCATATTCGCATCCCATCTCATGCTGATGTCACGTCTCCATAGTATAGTAGTATATAGTAGGAGTAGTATACTTTTGCATTTTTGCTATAAATTAAATGAACTTGAAGCAAAGGCGCAAAGCCACCGAGCGAGCGAGTAAAATGACCAATAATGTTTTCAAGGATGACCCGAGTCTATATAATTCATACTATTTGTTTTTTCAGTAATTACTTCTCTGTGAAATGAAATGAAATGAAGTTGGACGATCCTTGTTGTAAGGCTATCTCCAACCATTCCCCCCATCCAACTCCCCCCAAACGTACTATTTACTATATTTTACTATCTCCCTCCAAAAGATTCCTCCCTCTATAACTCCTTCTCTCCAACCATTCCCCCCATATCTATTCCCTCTATATACTATCACTCATTAACTAACTATTTATTTATCGTTTTTGAATTTAAAAAAATCATATAGTATTTGTACTGTCATAATACGCATTATCATCATGTTACGGGACTCAAACGAGATTAATATCATGAAGAAATGATGTGATTAAAGTATAGGGGGAGATGTGAACTCCCTCCATACATAGGGGGAGATTCATCTCTCCCCTTACGTAGGGGGAGCTGTGGGGGGAGCCGTTGGAGCGTTCGCTCCCCCCCCCCCCAAGCCCCCCTACGTAGGGTGGGGGGCGGTTTACCGTGCCGCCTTGGAGCAAGCCTAAGGACAAGCAGCAAGAGATTCTGTGTGTCGCCGCGTCACCATCAAATAAGCATCTTGAAAGTGGAGCTGCCGCAATTTCCATGGCTGAAAAACAAGATAAAAAGAGCACCGGCCGATCAGTCAAGCTACTAGTTCTTTGCAAGCGAGCAAGCAAAGCCGGCAAGAAGGATTTTTTTTCTTGCTTTTTGTGATGGGTCCATGCATATCTTTGTTCCCCTTTCCTCTATCTTTCTCTGTTGAATTCCGCTCGACAATGATGGGAAAAAAGATCGATTCACGTTCGTGGATTCTGGGGTAGTTCGCATCCTAATCAAAGCAGAGCATCGCTGGCCATGGCCAGCCGCATCCTTTCTGGGCTCATGCCTCAGGGCTCAGCACTGTGACTAATGTGAGCTGCGATGCTCTGCAGACTGCAACTGCAGTCCACTACAGCCATGGTTTCTGCAGAGCTCTTTCACAGAATTTGTGGTTACGAGCGGCGGACCAGCAGTTAAAATAGTACTACACGAAAACACATGACCTTGTTTAGTTCTCAAAAAAAAATTTTTACATACATGTCACATCGAATTTACGGACACATGCATGAAGTATTAAATGTAGTTGAAAATAATTAATTACATAGTTTAACTGTAAATGACGAGATAAATTTTTTAAGTCTAATTAGTCTATGATTAGACATTAACTGCCAAATAATAACAAAAGTACTACAGTATACAAACTCAAAAAATTTCACGAACTAAACACCGGCCAATATTCTCAGGCAGCCAAAGAAACATAACCATAGCAGTTCGCTAAAAGTATGCCAGAATCAGATAGTACATGGTGACTGACTGGTAAAATAACAGATTCTGATCCCTGCATAACAATGCAACAGCCTTACAGAGAGGTGAGACAAACGAACTAGCAGCAGTCACACCCCTCAATTTGCTCTCACAAGCAAGCTCCTGAATAGCCCAAAAAAATTACATCTTATACCTGCTCACCAGCTTCATCATAGACCACACCTTAAAGCCTTTGTCTACTTGCCACGACCCAACCTCGTTCTTACAAGTCTTTTTCCCTCACCTGCAAAAAACAGAACATTATGGATTACTTTCTTCCCTAACAAGGTTAAACTATACTAGTTGCTTCTCCTGACGACCATTAGTAAACGGAGTTCAAGCCAGAATTACTTGGGACTGTTGACGACCAAAATTGACAGATCCGTCTGACCGGTCGGATCTATTTCAGATCCGGCAAAGCGCCGGCCGGTCTGACCAGTGGGTTTGACCGGTCAGACCGGTCTAACTGGAATTCGAGTACAGTTAGAACTTTTTGTAGATTTAGATCTGTAATAGAATTTCCTTGCGGGATAAGTCCACCCCACCCTATAAATATAAAGGATCACGACCGATTGAGGATATCCAATCGAATCTATCAAACACTTTTATCTTTTACCTTTTCTTTGCTCTAATCTCTTCCAACCTCAATATGCTGTTCTTCCATCGTCTCCATGGCGCTTGAAGACGCCTTAGCTGGCCTGCCGAGCCTAGGGCAACTCAAGGTGCGCCTGCCCCTGACGGGGTCCCTCCCGGGCGGGCGTTCGTTGGATCCTTGTTGGGCTACCCCGGCGAGACCGGTCTGACCGGTCCACCATACCAGTCTGACTGGTTGGTGCTGCAGCACTGCAAGGAGCGTCGCTGCGTGCTGCGCGATCTAGCGAGATCGTGTGTTGGCCCAGAAAGGCATCAACACAAATTGGCGACTCCGTTGGGGAAGAAAATCTGGTTATCATGGCCGATGTTTCAAACTCCAGCGACATGATAGCACTTGAAGGATTACCTGAAGACCTACGCAAGGGTATCGACATAAATATGCACACTCACTGCTATCGGGTAACGGAGCAAGGCGTCATCATGATGAAGATGTTTGCCATCAACGAGTATAGGATGTTCGATCTACCAAAGCATTGTAAGTCCACGGCTAAGTTCATAACTGATTTGCTTAGTTTTGTGGATAAGCTTATTAATAAAAAGAAGAGTGTAGATCCAATTCTTGTTATTCGAAAATTGGCTATTGAAAAGCCAGCTAGTAATCCTTGCAATGATTTGCCAACTTGTGATGTTGCTGGTCAAGATATAGTTCGGCCGTCCCAAGCCGAAATTGTCGGGCCAAATTCCCCTAGCAAAAACACAGAGATTACATCTAGTACTTCAACGCTCGGGGGGCAACAGAATAAAGGCAAAAGTTCTGGTTGCACCTTGACCGGTTCATCTGAAGTTTTGCAGAACAAAGCAAAACCTAAGATGGTTAAACTCAAAAAATTAGAGATTGGCGTCTGGAAAACTGTTGAAGCCAAAGGCCGTAAAAAGCATCAGAAGGAAAAGCCGAAGCCCGTTCTTGGAAAGCTTCCGGCTAAATCCAAAAAACAAAATAATGATGCTAGTCGGTCTAAAAATTCCAAGCAAGCCAAATCTGTTCCAAAACAGAAATTCTATGATCGGAATCAGCAATTGAGTAATGCTCACATGTCAATGCCGTTTTCATCATATGGATCATCTTTACATGTGCCATGGGAATTTTTTTTAATATGCATTATTCTTATCCTCCATGGTCTTATAATTTGTATATGTCGTTTCCTCCTAGATATTTTTGTTCAGATTATATTACATACAAGGAATCAGCAATTAAAAAGTCACCACCTACCAGCAATGACCGTTTTAATCACAAAAATCGGTCTGTGCAGAAAAAGACACATAAGATGACTAAACAAGTCTATCGTGTCAAAAAGATGGAAGGTTAAGTAAAAATTCAGATTTGACACAAATGATAGAAAAGCCGACTGTTGAAGAAACATTGGCTAGTTCTATTGAACAAATTGCCCAGATGTTGAATTTGTTTTAAATAGTATAGCTGAACAAAAACCAAGTTCGGCTGGGGGGCAAGATGATCTCAAAGCGACTGGTTCTGATGGAACCGGTCTAACCAGAGTCCCGATCAGTCCGACCGGTACGACCGGTCTGACCGGCGCATCCAGTGAATCTGGAAATTCTTTCAAGGCCAAGAATTGGATAAGGCCAAGCTTCAAGGAGCTCCTGGCCAAATATGAGAAGATGGGAGCCACCCAGAAGCAAAGGAGACGGCCAACCGAAGCTAAAGATGAGAAGGCATCATCAAGATCTTATGAGCAATTGGATCCTCGTCCATCTCAAGGTAATTGTGCTGCTATGCCAAACTCAGGACCGGTTGCTCCATGATTTTGGCTGAATTTTTGTTATTATATGCCTTTGGATTATGACATGATGCACATTCAACCATATGGTATACAATATCTTATTTCATATGCAAAGTATGGTTCATCACAACGACCGATTACTGCTAATGGTAATTTGGCCAAGATCGGTGCATGTGCCAAACAGTGTGAGAATGACAGTAAACAAGGTTCTAAGTACATACAGCCGAGGTGGTGTCCCTTAGGCTTATCTCACACCCAAAAGAGGAGGCTGCAATGAATGTGCAAGGAGTCCATGGAACAGCAAACGGAGATTGTACCAGCAAGGTTGGCGACCATGAAGCAGGTATGGAGGCCTAAGGAAGTTGTTTCGTCATCAACTTGAAGAAGAGCAAGATACGGCCGATAGAATTTATCGCCCATAGAACAAAATATGACCGATGTATGTTTATCATTGTCCTGAGACAATTTTGGTCAAGAGGCTTATTTTTTGGCATGCAAGCATTACCAAAAAATAGGGGGCATATGTTGACGACCAAAATTGGCAGATCGGTCTGACCAGTGCCCATAAACGGTCGGACCTATTTCAGATCCGGCAAAGCGCCGACCGGTCTGACCGGTGGGTTTGACCGGTCAGACCGGTCTAACTGGAATCCGAGTACAACTAGGACTTTTTGTAGATTTAGATCTGTAATAGGATTCCTTTCGGGATAAGTCCACCCCAGCCTATAAATATATAGGGTCACGGCCGATTGAGGGTATCCAATCGAATCTATCAAACACTTTTATATTTTACCTTTTCTTTGCCCTAAACTCTTCCGACCTCAATATGCTGTTCTTCCTTCGTCTCCATGGTGCTTGAAGACGCATTAGCTGGCCTGCCGAGCCTAGGGCAATCCAAGGTGCGCCTGCCCCGATGGGGTCCCTCCCGGGCCGGCATTCGTTGGATCCTCGTCGGGCTACCCCGGCGAGACCGGTCTGACTGGTTGGTGCTACAACGCTGCAAGGAGCATCGCTGCGTACTGCGCGATCTAGCGCGATCGTGTGTTGGCCCAAAAAGGCGTCAACAGGGACAATTGAGTCCCCTGCTGCTAAATGTGATATAACACTTTGGGGCCAACCACAGAACCACATTATTTTTTTAAATTACCAACAAAGACCAGATCCCTCCCACTGTTTACTTCAGGTACCTCATGTATTATCACAACAGGGGTAAATAAAAAACAAAACAGAACACGTATTTTAAGCTGGGCCTAAGACAAAGAGACCAGAAAAAAAAAGAGAAGGCATTACATAAGAGAGACCATATTTTCTTGTCACCAGCCAAAATCACATGGTGGCTTTATCCTTTCTATTTTTGTAACAAGTGAAGGTGCCAACAATGCCTAGCGTTGAAACAGTACTCGATCATTGAAACATGAACAGGATGGAAAAGGCCTTTTTTTGATTGGTTTCTCAATGATGCTGATCCACCAACTTGCAAGATAGTTGCTGCCGGTCCATTGTGCCACAGGATGCCAAAATCTGAGCCTCCTGCAAATGGTGGTTGGCGAGTGCAGCCAGAGCGAGATTGTCCAGAGTCCGATCCGGTTTGTTGTGCGTGATAGGCTGAGCAAACAAACAAAGAATTTGCACGTCCAGGCCTTCTAGACAATCTTGTTCATGTCTAAGAAGCATGATCCTAGAAACTGATTTGGCAGCCCGGAGTATTAAACTAACTAGTAAAACTCGGATTAATTTATTAGTTTGGCATCTATTAACAATAAGCCAAGACCAATCAAGAACTCTTGATCTCAAGAGGCACCTGAATATCCCAAGTGTGTTCATTGTGCCCCTCCTGTTCCATCAAAAAAAAATCCCAAGTGTGTTCATTTTGCCAATGAAAAGGTGGGCACCAGTTCTTGAGTCATGGTTTATTATTACCTCTAATTCTATCTCAATTTGTTTATCGTCCTGATCCTCTTAAACCTAAGACAGATCAATATATATGTCGAAGCCACTCCCCCATCCAGATCAAATCAGTTGCCTTTTAATGTATAAACTGTGTAATAAAAAAAACATGTGTGTTCCTTGAACTCAAACTTTACATCATAATATGATCGGAGTTTTTATTGGGTTTTGGTAGACCAAATAAATAAAGCGGAGGAAATTATTATCAATATAGTTTAAGTTGTCTTAAACTCCAAATTACACTACTAGAAAAAGAGGCATTCGTCCTCCTCCGGTTAGTACCGATTGCTTTAAACCCGGTACTAATACCAATTTAGTACCGGTTCTACAGCCCAGTGCCCCACAGAGCCATTTAGTACCAGTTTTTAACACCACCCGGTACTAAATACTATCATTTAATACCGGTTGGTGTTATGACCCGGCACCAAATAACTCCCAAGCCCTCCCAACCATTTAGTACCGGGTGGTGTTACGGCCCGCTACTAAATGGTCATGGCCCGGTACTAAATACTATCATTCAACAAAAGAACGTAGTATACCATACAGCCAAGCAGATGACATTTGTAAGATATATAATAAGACTTTCACATGCATGTGCTGAGATACATATTGCCCAAATAAAGAATTATAAGCAGTAAGTAGATGAAGAAAAAGTATATGTAAATAGTTACCAGTAGCCTTGGTCAGATATTTGGAGATCACAGTAGGACGGTAGTGGCGTCTAAAGGAAAAGTTTTTCCTGTCATCAAGCCTGACGATGCCTTGCAGCTTATTGTCCTTGGTGCCAACAGCAATGACCCATCCCTCACGGGCATTGCAATCCACCTTGGTCAGGAAGTAAACGGCGACATCACGATCGATGCCCAAGGTGGGATAAGAAGTGATCAGTCTACTCAAGGTCACCGCCGCTGCCTCTTGTGGATCAACGTGTTAGCCCAAAACCAGGAGAGTTGGCCCGGCCTAACCGGGCGCACACTCAGAAGGAAGTCCTACTACATCTCAAAAGCTACCCAAGATGGGACGAGAAGTGATCAGTCTGCCATTGCCTCTTGTGGATCAACGTGCTAGTCCAAAACCAGGAGAGTTGGCCCAACCGGGCGCACACCCGGAAGGAAGTTCTGCTACATTCCAAAAGCTAGCCCAAGATGAGAGAGACTCCCCCCATAACCAATGTAGGACTATAACCAATGTAGGACTATAATCCCAGCAATCTCCCCCCTGATCCGATCCCACACCACAGTCCACCATTGACCAAAATAAGGAGAGTTGGTCCAACCGGGCGCACACCCAGGAGGAAGTCCTGCTACACCCCAAAAGCTAGTCCAAGAGGTGAGAGACTCTCCTCACTTTAAATTGGTTCACTCCTCCCCCACAACCAATGTGGGACTATAATCCCAACACAACGGTCAGCCCTGGCAGCGCCCGCAGCAACTCACGATGCCGTGGGTTGTCAATGACCATGTTTCTAGCATCGATTGTGCAATCCTTGTGCCAATCCTTCCATAAATCAATCGGCAAGGGCATAGTTCAGATGGTGGCTGTCCAGTAGTCACGGACATAGTCATCGTCATTGTCGGAGCTGGAGCTAGAGTAGTGGTGCACCTGCTGCTCCCGTCGAGATGACGATGTCGAGATGACGACAGGATCATCACATTGTTGCGAGCATGAGTTCCCATCTCGACATACTTGATAAGGTGCGACCGGTCTGGGAGTGTGACGACGGTGATGTCCTGATGGCCACTAGAGCCTCTTGTGCAGAAGTATCCCCTGTTGCACCTAGCAGGCCTGGGCAGCGGCATGTCCCGATGGTGAAGTATAGAATTCTCTAGAGAAAAAGTATTTGTATGGTAGAATAAATATGGAGAAAACTCTAAAAATGAAGAAGAATGTAGAAGGTGGGTACATGACAATAACATATGAACCATGGAGTCCTATAAATAGGGGTGCCCCCTTCCCCTTGCTATACCATGGCATAAGAGATCTTAAGTAGGAGATGGCAAGGTTGTCATGTAGTGTAGCGGTGTCATGGTAGAATAGACACATAAAGAGTGTAAGTGTCATCTCGTGTTGTATTAAGTTGAGTTGTGAATAAAGATTTGAGTTTTCTTGTAAGTATTAGTCTCCCAGTTTCTAAGTATTTAGTGTTTAAGTTGTGATCTATCGTAGGCGGTCTGGTCTTCATCGTAGGAAGGCTCTGCCTCCCGAAAGTCAGCTTCATCTGTTGGTAGGCTCTGCCACCCAGAAGCGAGAAAGCAGCTCTACCATCGAAAGGACTTTATACACTAAGTATCTAGAAATTGAAAAAGCTAACCGACTCTAGAGTGAGTTGATGTGCATTAGGTGTAGGTCTCTGCATAATGGGTATTAAGGCCACCTCGATTCCCAACATCCAATAATGCCAGCTGCCAGACTCCTTACGGATTGTAAGGTAGAATTGAATGAATCCATTACATGAGGCTTTTTTGCTTCCACATGCTTCAGAAGATCCAGATTCCTTAGAATGCAATGAATCCATTACATGAGGCTTTTTTGCTTCCACATGCTTCAGAAGATCTGACATCCTGACTATAAGGAAAGAATTCCTCACTATCTCTGTCAAGCCGCTGAAGAATTGGCTGACACCATCAACATTTCTACGCAGTATTGCCACTTGAGAGAGTAGTCCGCGGAGCCTATCCTTGGCCATGGCAACCCGCAGCAGCTCCGCTGGGTCACTGATGTTAGGGTCTTGTGGAGATGGTGGCACTGGCACCACATGCAGCGCATAATCGCACGAGGCCACGATGGCGAGGCCGCGTCTGTATTCATCAGCTGCTAACCCATATTGCTCCATCTCGCAATGCATGGTGGCAAGAGAGAAGGCGATGCCGAGACAGTTTGGCTCAAGCCTAGCAGCGTGAAAGAAATGATTTAGCGCTCGTTGCGGTTAACCGCCGTGGCTCCACCAGGATGGCTCTAGGCTGACAGTGGGAGAAGGGAAGTCTGGTGCTCCTTGTGCTTCCCCGCCCCTACTCCGCCACTAGGTTGCTAGCACGGGTGCTGATGTGGCGGTGGAGGTGGCATCTTCTGCTTCCTTTTCTCTGACCAGCCCCTTCTTGCCTTTAGTTCTCATGGCTGGTGGTGGAGACCGAGTAGTCGCCGCCCGCCGCAGAGGCCAAGGTACGAGGTGGAGAGGGCGCCCGCCGCCCGCCGGGGAGGCCGAGGCATGAGGTGGAGAGGGCGCTCGCCGCCCACGGGTGTTCAACCAAATGTCAGGAGCGCCCAAGAAAAGCGCCCTCCCCCTCTTGGTGGGTGTGCCTGAGTGTGAGAATCTCCCTCGTCCTGCTTACATACTGCTGCCAACGGGTTGATCCTAGCATCCATCCTTTATCCAACAGATGGATCGACAACGACTTTCTGACTCGACGCCGCCAGCACTCTATCAGTTGTCAATAAAAAAGGGATTAATTGAAAATTATAGAATTACCATTAATTAATATCAAAAGTCCATCCCCTTGTGTTCAACAGTATACTACACGTATACTAGAGAGAACATGAATTTTTTTCTAAGACAAACGAAGCAGGAAACTGATATCATAAGAGGACACGTGTCCTGGATCGGTGTGCCCTTGTTCATCCAACAGGCAGCGGCGGTGACATCGGCGGAGATGTATGATGTGGTGTCGAGATGACCGAGCTTGGGCTCAGGTGGCCACGGCCGCCGCCCTCCTCGGTTGGGAGGAGAGGGGGATCCAAGCAGGGGACGTATGGATCCATGGCGACAGAGGATAACCGACGACGGCGGACGGAGGATAACAACGACGCCAATCGACCTCAACTCCTTGATGACTCGACGACGTCTCGCCGCTCTGGGAGTTGTGCAATCGATTGTTTCATTTGCACTTGAGAATTGAGATCGATCGACGGACCTGTCGAATCAAACATGATGTGAATCCAATCCAAGTAGCCAGATCCGGACGCCGCGGAGGATCGGATGCCGTGTCCGATGCCGGTGAGTTGCTGTTCGCTAGGCCGATCAAAAGGGACGACGTTGGCAGTAGCTAGAACTGCAAAAGGGTCCTATGGTGTCAAAATACATGTATTTAGATTAACAAATAGATTAAAAGTGTCAAATGTCATGCATTACAAAAGGACAACGTTTTAAAGGTTATTTTAGCAAAATTAATGTTTGGTGTTCTATATTTGCAAAGCACATTATTTATTGTCCTATAATTGCAATTTTTTCGTCCGGCTCCGGCGGCGGCGTGGCCGCGTGGAGGCAGCAACACCTTTGGACTTGGACTGACCGCAACACCCTGCCTGATACGCTTGCATGCAGAGAGAGAGAGAGAGAGAGAGAGAGAGAGAGAGAGAGAGAGAGAGAGAGAGAGAGAGAGAGAGAGAGAGAGAGAGAGAGAGAGAGAGAGAGAGAGAGAGAGAGAGAGAGAGAGAGCAGTCAGCACTCTGCCGCCGCGGCCGGCGAGCTAGGTCTTCTGGTGCGGGTCGACATCCAGGCTTCTGCGGGCTCCATCTGCTGCAGGCCACAAAGCAACAACCTCAGCCTGCTTGCTGCTGCTGAGAGGCCATGCTGAAGGCGATCCATGAGACCCGATCATGTTCATGGCTAGCCCATTTCTTTTTATTTAATTGGGACGAATTTTTTTTAAAATTAAATAGTACAACTCAAGTCAAGACGTACAGATACTCATCCCTACGAATGCATCGGGTCATAGGCAAACCCTCATCTCTTTTGTTATATTTACTCCGCATATGTTTTTTTCTCTCTCTATTTTTTTAATAATAACAATTTTTCTCTTATGTAATCATCTTAAGCCTACAAAGGCTTCAGATGTGTGAGGGTCTGGAGTTGTTTGTGTTTCTTTAACCTTCCTTCTTCTAATAAAAAAAAGGATTAGTGGAAATTAAAATGTGTTGACTCTCCGAAAAAACTAAAATAACTTGCAATTTGGAACGGAGGAAGTATATAATTATATATATATCATGATGACCAAACGGGTCGGGCACCCATGCATCTTATTTTCAACATAAATCAAATGTTCATGTGCACATCGATGATCGATCTCATGTCCGCGGTACCAGGCGTAGTGTACGCATGCGTGCGGTTCTTGATGTCCAGCACGGCGTGGCCGAAGCTGTACTCCCGGAAGGCCGAGTAGGGCGGCTGCGGCCAGGTGAGCTCGTCGGCGAGGCCCTCGATGTTGCCGCCGTCGCCGATGACGATGTAGACGGGCGCGCGGCGGTCGGCGACGGGCGTGCACCTGCCGTCGGTGATGTTGTACTGGATGTTGGAGAAGCGGTGGCTGCGCTCGTAGGCGTGGACGTGGCCGGCGAAGACGGCGTCGACGGCCATCTTCTCGAACTGCACGCGCATCGGCTCGCCCTCCATGAAGTGGAAGTTGTTGCTGTTGTACCAGGGCACGTGGGTGCTGATGAAGAGCCACGGCGTGACGGCGCGGTCCACGCGCTGCAGCTCCGCCTCCAGCCACTTGAACTGCGGCGTGTACTTGCCGAAGGCCGAATAGGAGGAGAGCACGATGATGTGCGCCGGCCCCAGCTTCACCGAGTACCAGTACGGCTCCGACGACCCGCTGGCGCGGTACGGCGTCGGGTACCGGTGGATGAAGGGCTTGAACGCCGTGGTCTCGCCGAGCTCCGGCGCGTACTCGACCTCGTGGTTGTAGCGCGTGGTTGTGCCGTGGGCGGCGCGGTCGAGGCGGCCCGTGGCGCGGCCGTATCTTGGTTACCATCTTCTTCTTGCCAATTGGAAGGAAGGGGGAAGATCGGGGGCACGAGCCAATCCCCGCGCTTTTTTCTTTTTTATATTTTTTAAAAAATAAAAATTTCAAAAATATATGTCCGTTTTGAAATATTTCAAAAATATCCTCCGGTCGCCCCCTATAGGGCGACAGGCCATAAGTGTATTTTTTTTTTCAAATTTGCAACAATGTCCCTGGAAAAAAAGGGGGGCCTGTCGCCCCCCCTCGGGCGACCGCTGGGCCCGGCCCACGGGCGCGGCAGGGGGAGTGTCCCCCCCCCCCGTGGGCGACCGGGGCAGCCCCCCTATATAAGCTCCAACCTCCTTTTCCCTTCCCTCCTCATTTGAGCCCGAAAATTTCACCAAAAATCCAGAAAAAAAGAGAGAGGTGAGGAGAAAGGAAGCGGCGAAGCCCTGCCGGATTCAGCACTTGTGATCTGCAGGTTAGTACATTTATTTTATATAATTTTTTATTTAAGTACTACGCATTTAAGTAGGAGTAATTTAAGTAGGGGTGATTAATTTAATTTAATTAATGCTATAGTAGAACCATTTAAGTAGGAGTTTAATGATACTTTAGTTTGTAGTTACGTAGTAGTAAATTAGTTTAGAAAATTAGTACTACCCATTTATTATTACAATTGCAGTACTATTAGAGACGTGTTTATAAATTAATTATGATTTAGAATAGAATTTGGCATATACAGTATAGAATTTGAGTGTCATCACGTAGTTATGAATACTTATACGTTCTAGTTGAATTTCATATTTATTTTTTACGGATTATTGAATAAAGTAGTGAAGTAAAGAGTATAACTCGATAAGTATTATGTGATATACAGATATGTCGAGCAAGATGCAGTTTCAAGTATTTTATAGTGACTACAATGTTATGTATGTGCCAAATGGAGTAGATCTTTTTGCCTTTAAGTGCACATCTAGCGCCATAGATAAACCTCTGGAAAGGAGTTTTGGTTCCATATGTAAGTGGCTGCAGCGTGGGTTCCGTGTTGATCCGTTGACACATGTGATCACTGTCCAGTCTCTTGTTAATTGGGAGGTAGAAAGTGAATTATGGGAATTGATGATGATACACAGCACTGATGACTGGCAGAAGTACATGCAAGCAGCTCTAGAGCGTGGGTGGCCTCTGGTCATTATTGTTCAAATCCGGGAGAAGACACAAAATGAAATCCAACATTGTGCAGATCAAGGAACTCCGAGTATTCGAAGAGAGATCAATTATGTTGAGCAAGATGAGTCAGAAGAGACAGAGAACCAAAACATGGGACCACAGGGCCTTGCTGATGAGGGAGAGAGGATACATAGCATTGTCGACGAAATGGAGGCAGAAGACCAAACCGCAATAGAGATGGAAGAATATGAGGGCTCATCTGATGACGAGCAGTACTCATTGCCAAAAGAGTGGAAGGAGCATGGTTTTGGCAGTCATGTCGCAGAAGATGTATGAAATCAGGAGTGGGAGTACAGAGGGAATGAGGTAGTGCAAGGTGCAACATATCCAAACATTGAAGCCGTAAAAGATGCTGTGAGACTATGGGCAATATCATTGAAACGAGAATTCAGAGTCGTAAAGTCTAGCAGTAAAGAATATGAGGTGAAGTGTGTGAATGATGGATGTCCATGGCGAGTACATGCATTCAAGGGAAAATGGAAGTCAAACTGGAAATGTTCCATTATGACAGAGCAGACTTGTTTGCTGTCAGAAGTTCTTCCCTCGCATCGCAATATATCTTGCGACTTTGTTGCAAAGCAAATGTATGGGTTTATTATGGACAACCTAAATTATGAGCCAAAAATGATTGTTCGACACATTGAGCAGACTTACCAGTACACCATCAGTTATTTGAAGGCATGGCGGGCTAAACAAAGGGTGTTCGAGATGCGGTTCGGCACATACGAGGCATCATATGATAACCTACCTCGTATGTTATCCCAGGTTGCTGCTAGAAATCCTGGAAGCTTTTATGACACATACCTCGTACCAGCCGTGACTAGGGGACAAAGAATTATGCAACGAGCCTTCTTTTGCATAGGTGCTTGTGTTAGAGCATTTCAGTTTTGTCTTACGGTGATCTGCATTGATGGCACATTTTTTACTGGAAGGTATAAAGGTAAGATACTCACCGCAATCGGTGTAGATTGGAACAACCAAATAGTTCCGCTCTCATTTGCATTTGTTGAGAATGAGAACATAGACAGTTGGTATTGGTTCCTTGAACGAGTGAAGATTCATGTTGTTGCTGCACGTCCAGATGTGTGCCTTATTAGTGATAGGCATGCAGGTCTGCTGCAATCAATACTAAAATTGTAATGTGGAACTGCGACAACGCCTCCATTGTGGCCCGATGTCCAAAACAGGTGGTGCATTAGGCATATGGGTGCAAAGTTCTATGACCACTTCGATGCTCCATTACGACTAAGTACGATTCAAACTCGGCATTATGTACATGTCCAGTGAATGCAAGTTTGGTACGAGACATACATACAAGCATAATACAACATTAACAATACTAAATGCGAATACATCTTAAACCGATGAACATCATATGTTATAGATCATGGCATGAAATCATCTAGGTCGTCATCCCAGTTGACAGATGGTGGTGCTGCAGGTGGTGTACTATGGCTCGACGAACCTCTTGGCTTTCCCTTTCTTTCTTTTCTGGATCTACGTTCATGTACAGGGGGAGGAACATCATGTGTTGGAGGCCATGGTTTGGGGGGCATGAAGTCATCCATGTCATCTTCGCAGTTAACACAAGTTTGTGCTGCAGGTGGTGCAACATGACTTGACGAACCTCTTGCCTTTCCTTTTGTCTCCTTTCTGATTCTAGGTTCATGTACAAGGGGAGGAACATCATGTGTTGGAGGCCATGGTTTGGTGAGCATGAAGTCATCCATGTCGTCATCCCAGTTAACACAAGTTGGTGGTTGAGGTGCTGAAGCATGACTCGACGAACCTCCGGGCATCTGTTCTTGCGCAGGCCAAGTACTATCACCCGAAGATCTTATCCGCCTCCTTCGTCTAGTTTGCGGCATAAGTCCACCGAAGATACATACCAATTTACGGAAATCTGGTATCGTTTTGTTAATCAACTCCGTGTCCTCGGGGTAATCCTAGCATATAATTAAAAAACAATGTTACCGTTTCATAAATATGGATTCGAAATGACGGACGGGATTACAACTGAATGAGAGTTACTTTAATGTGCATCTCATACACCTCTGGCCGCATCTATATCTTACAAGAACTTTGTAAGAATCCAATGATATTAGGATGATTCGCTAGTTCACATACTCTCATGTCTATCTTCCGACGTTCTAGCAGGTGTCCCTTTACATCTTGCGTCGTAATACCTCGAAATAATGTGAAATCTTTAAACTCTACTACTTTGGACAACACCATCTCTATCGTACCATCCGTTAACGGATCCAACTTCTTACTGATAACAAGATGGGTCATGATATCAAGTATTATACTAGATTTTTCTTCGGTCCATGAAAATCCTCCGCAATTGGAGGCAGCCATTGCCTTATGCTGTAATATCAATAAGGTACTTTCATAATTCTATTCTAATTCATAATTAATTTAAAAACAAGTCTGTAATAGTACTGAAATTGTAATACTAAACGAGTGTTCTAAAGCACCAAATCTAATTCAGCTAATCCGCTAATTAAATTAAATTGTTATACAATATCAATGGATTCATACGGAAGTTACCGGTAGATCACAAGTACGCAATTTGGCAGAGCTTCGCCGTTTTTCTTCTCCTCACCCCTCTTTTTTCCTGAATTTTTTGGCTCAAATGAAAAAAGAAATGGCGGCCAGGGCTTATATAGGAGGAGGGGACCCTGTCGCCCCCCCAACGGGCGACAGGCCCCTGTCGCCCCAGGGGTGGGCGACAGGCCCCTGTCGCCTGTTGGGGGGGGGGGCGACAGGACTTTTTTTTTCCAAGGACCTCGTTGCGAATTTGAAGAAAAAAAATTACACTTAAGGCCTGTCGCCCTATGAGGGGCGACCAGGGGTATTTTTGAAATATTTCAAAACGGACATATATTTTTGAAATTTTTATTTTTTAAAAATATAAAAAAGAAAAAAAAAATCCCCACACGAGGTTGGACCAATCTCATCTCTGACCCTACCGGATTTTACAGAAAGCATATTGGGCCACAAATCATTAGGCCCAATATCGACTCTGCGGCCTGTTCCGACATGTCACGCATGGGCTGAACCCGCCTTCCTACTGTTACGGCCTTTGAAGCCCATCTCCCCAATCCTTGGATCACAAATATCTTCCTGGTGTGTGAGAGGACGCGCTGTCAGTATGTGGGTCGGGCGTCCTCCTGTACCTTGTTAAGAAAAACAATATCAGATGCGTGCAATGCTTCTTCTCCATGATCTCAAAAAGTTTTGGGTTATGGTGCATGCCTGAAAGTTCCTTTCCATTCTACTTCCATGATGAGCAGACTGATCAAAGTGCACACATGAATCATCAGGGTCAAGTATTAGGATCATTACTTTAAACTGGCATCAGACTGAAGCTGCTTCTTTCAAGTAGTAACATGTCATGTCATGGCTAACTGGTTACCCACCACAAGTACTGGTACATCGCCTTTTTCACTAGTACTGCTGTGAGCAACTTTAATGCTTATTAGTTTGTAGTTTCAAGTTACAGTGCTTAGTTTTGGCTAGGTGCTCTAGGCTTTCTTTTTTCTTTTCCTTGAATACACTATTGAAAGTGTTGAAATAAAGTTTAAAACACCACGAAGACATTTGACACACATGGCTGTAGCAGATCAGGCTAGTCATATTTGCATATAAATTGTTTGAATGGTACCAGGTACAAAAAAAAGAAGTACTCTACTATGCAAGTAGAGGCATTAGTAATTTCCTTCCTGGGCATGCAGTTGCTTCAAAGCTTGGTTTATTTCATGGTAGTTTTAGCCATAGATGCCGCCAAAAGTGCCATCTCAAAAACAAAATCAGATACGAATATGCAAAGCGAATGTATCAAGTCAAGCAGATGATGCTTATCTCCACGTCATGGGCTCATGGTACAGTCCAGTTCGGATTGGGCGTCTCGATTGGATGACCATCTCCTCCTAGTCCTATCTAGTAGTAGCACACAAGCACTTGCTCTGTCACACTACCAGCACAAAGCCAGCCATCTTCTACGAGTAGCATAACACTAGCTGTCGCCTGTCGGTGTCACTACTCAGGACGGTCCCCAGTCCAAAACTTGATGGCTCAAGAGTAGTCAGTCACAAAACATGCATGTGCTCAATTGACACTCCTACTAATCCAGTATCAACACCAATCCACTCAACTTGCTTTCGCCCAAACTTTGTGTGCAGTGCAGCCTCCCCAACCTTTACCTGCACTGCCACTGCCACTGCCACTCACCCGCCAGCCACTGCATCCAAAGGAATCCAAGAAGCAGCGGCCGGGGAAGAGCCACTGCCACTACTGCACTCCACTCCGGCCATGGCGCCAGCGGCCTTCGCGGCGCAGGTGCTGCGCGGGCGCTGGTTCATGGCGTACGGCTCCTTCCTCATCATGTCCGCCGCCGGCGCCACCTACATCTTCGCCATCTACTCCAAGGACATCAAGGCCACGCTGGGGTACTCGCAGGAGCAGCTCAACACCGTCGGCTTCTTCAAGGACGTCGGCGCCAACATCGGCATCCACGCCGGCCTCGTCGCCGAGGTCACCCCGCCCTGGCTCGTCCTCGCCGTCGGCGCCGCCATGAACCTCGGGGGCTACCTCATGCTCTACCTCTCCGTCACCGGCCGCGTCCGCCCCGCGCCGCCGCTCTGGCTCGTCTGCCTCTACATCGCCGTCGGCGCCAACTCGCAGGCCTTCGCCAACACCGGCGCGCTCGTCACCTGCGTCAAGAACTTCCCCGAGAGCCGCGGCGTTATGCTCGGCCTCCTCAAGGGCTTCGTCGGCCTCAGCGGCGCCATCTTCACCCAGCTCTACCTCGCCTTCTACGGCCCCGGCGGCGGCGGCGACACCAGGCCGCTCATCCTGCTCGTCGGCTGGCTCCCGGCCGCCGTCTCCGTCGCCTTCCTCGGCACCATCCGGATCATACGCGCGCCGCGCCCGCCCGCCGCGGCGCGCCGGGAGTACCGCGCCTTCTGCGCCTTCCTCTACGCGTCGCTGGCGCTCGCCGCCTACCTCCTGGTCGCCATCGTCCTCCAGAAGCGCTTCCGGTTCACCCGCGCCGAGTACGGCGTCAGCGCCGCCGTCGTGCTCACGATGCTCCTCCTCCCCTTCGGCATTGTTCTGCGCGAGGAGGCCGCGCTGTTCAAGCTCAACATGACGAACGCGCCCGAGGCGGCGCAAGCTGACGCGCCGGCTCCGCCCCCGGTGACCGCGGCCGCATCTGCGAAGCCGGCGACGACGGCGGGTGCGAGATTGCTGCTTGCCGCACTGAGGCCGCCGCCGCGCGGCGAGGACTACAGCATCCTGCAGGCGCTGGTGAGCGTGGACATGGCGCTGCTGTTCACGGCGACTGTGTTCGGCGTTGGCGGCACGCTGACGGCCATCGATAACATGGGCCAGATCGGCGAGTCGCTGGGGTACCCGCCGCGCAGCGTCGCCACCTTCGTCTCCCTCATCAGCATCTGGAACTACCTCGGCCGCGTCGCCGCCGGCTTCGCGTCGGAGGCGCTCCTGGCGCGCCACCGCATCCCGCGGCCGCTCCTGGTGGCGGGCGTGCTCCTGCTGGCGGTGCCGGGGCACCTGCTGATCGCGTTCGGCGTGCCGGGGTCGCTGTACGCGGCGTCGGTGGTGGTGGGGTTCTGCTTCGGCGCGGCGTACCCGATGATCCTGGCCATCATCTCCGAGCTCTTCGGCCTCAAGTACTACTCCACGCTCTACAACGTCGGCAACGTGGCCAGCCCCGTCGGCTCCTACATCCTCAACGTCCGC
The DNA here is from genome assembly GCF_016808335.1 of Panicum virgatum. NCBI lineage: Eukaryota > Viridiplantae > Streptophyta > Magnoliopsida > Poales > Poaceae > Panicum > Panicum virgatum. The sequence goes on from NC_053147.1 coordinate 69,437,783, forward strand.
GTCGCCGGGAGGATGTACGACCGGGAGGCGGCGCGGCAGGGCGCCGTGGCGGCGGCGGCCGGCGGGAAGGGCGTCACCTGCGTCGGCACGCGCTGCTACAGGGAGTCGTTCCTGGTCGTGGCGGCGGTGACCGTGGGCGCGGCGGCGGTGACGCTGGCGCTGGCGTGGAGGACGCGGGCGTTCTACGCCGGGGACATCTACGCGAGGTTCAAGGAGGGAGGAGGGAGTGGCAATAATGGCGTCGGCGAGGGTGCGGTGGTGGAGTCCAAGGAGCAGCCGGAGGTGGACGGACGCCGGGGAGACCGCGCGTGATGGATGCAGATGCGCAACCAAGACAAGCTTGAGGAGGACACGACCACACTAATTTTTCACTACTCATTACAGCACACTCGACAGCATTACAGCAAGTAGAAATTTGTTTTTTTTAACAGAGAGCATGCTCAAGATTGGAATTTTCATGATCGTTGATTGTTGTTATCCGATTGGAAATTTGGAAGCTAACCGTGACATTTGTTTTGTACTATGCATTATTTTCTTGCCTATCCAGTTCCACAAGAAAAAATGTTTTTTTTTGTTAATGGTTGCCACATGTTTTTAATGGTTGCCACAGATCTGAGAGGTGCCGGGTAAGGCTATCTCCAACAGCGGAGACTCAAATCGGATACCAATTCTACAATTTGGGTCATCCACAAGAAAAAAATCACTCCTCAAAATTTTATCTTCTCCAACAGCCTACCCAAAATCCCCATTGCCCATTCCCTCTCTCTCCTCCCTCACGTTCGACGGTACCCCATCCATCTCTCCCTCTATACCCCGGCGCCGCCCCTCCCTCCCTCCCCGGATCCGGCGGCGGAAGCACCATGGTGACACGCGCGGCAGCACCTGCAGTGGCGGAGCTCACCCGACCCGTCCAAACTCGGCCGCCGCGGTCGCTGATGCGGGCCGCCGCCACCGCCGCCCCTTTGTTCTTCCTCCTCCCCTCCATGAATCAGACCGGCGGTCGAGGCTGCAGACGGAGCCATGTCGTGAGGGGAAGCAGAGCAGGGGGCGAGCCCGCGAGGGGCTGGCCGGCTGCGGCAAGGGTTCCGCTCCCGGCCGCGGAGGTGGTGCCGCCGGCCGTGTCTGCTCCGGCTCCGGTTCCTGCCGTGGCGTGCGCTGGGTGTGGCGGCGGGTGCGAACTCCTCGCTGCGGCTCCGGCTCCAGCTCCACCAGGCGCCGCCTCCGCAGCCCGCCTCTGCGCCGGCCGCCTTCCTTCGCCGCGGTGCCGAGTGCCGCCGCCGGCCGCCTTCCTTCGTCACGAGCCGTCGCGCGGCCGAACGCCGCCGTGGGTCGTCGCGTGGACGCGCCGGGGGAGAGGAACGCGAGAGAGGAATGCGTCGAGGAGAGAGAGGGACGCATTTTTGCGTCCTGCCTCGCTCGGTACCCAAAATGGGTGTCTTGTTTGCCTATTCGGTTGGAGAACGATTTCGATTGGCAAAAACACTGTGCGTGACCCAAAATACGTTTGGGTCGCGGTATGCGTCTGCTGTTGGAGACAGTCTAAGATTTTTGAATGCAATGAGCCACTGACTGACATTCTGTGGTCAGAATCAAATGGCAGAGACACACATGCTATTCCCACCCTATCCATAGACGACAAGCGTTTATTACCAATTTTTTTTTGGCAAAAATTTTTGACACCTTTTCCAACTATATTAAATATAAATTAATTATAAAACTAATTGCACTGATGGACTGGAAATTGTGAGATGAATCTATTAAGCCTAATTAATCTATCATTAGAGATTATTTACTGTAGCACGACATTGTCTAATCATTGTATAATTAGGTTCATTAGATTCGTCTTGCGATTTCACTCGGTGGTTATGGAATGGATTTTTTCAATTATACATATTTAATACTCCTAATTAGTAGTCAAATATTTGAAATTACTGTAGCACGTGAAAAATTTTGGGAACTAAACAGAACATCTCAACTAGCAAAACGTTTCAAATCGGATTCCAAGCTTTGAATTTACTTGCTCCGCTATCCTAAAATATAGGATATGTCCTTAGTTAAATTATTGTAAGTTTGGCTAAATTTGCAGAGAGAAGTATTAACATCTAACACTTCAAACAAGTTCATAATGATCCAATTAGGTTTGCTTGGTATCGTAGATATCATTCCTCTTTCTCCATCAGCTGAGAAGAAATAAAACAGTTTTACTTGTGACAAACTAAAATACTTTATATTTCAAGCCAGTGAGTATATTATTAAGCTTATATTGATTCGCATTGTTACTCTTGTGTTATCAAGGACAAGGAGAAAGTAGAACCTCCTATGCGAGTATAATTTGCAGCCAGCAATGCGACGAGCTGAGTCCCCTCTTTTCCAATAAGATGACCAACATTGGACGAATATTGGGCAAACACTAGAAATACAAATGATTTCATACAAAAACAAATATTATGGAGGTTACGAAACTGATATTGCAGTAAGGTGATAATGTGCGAACACTAGAATTTCAAATGAAATTGTACAAAAGTTCATTATAGGGGTGATGAAACTGGTATTGCAATAACATGGCCATTGTTAGAAAGATAATGTGCAAACACTAGAATTTCAAAAGGTAATCGTACAATAATTCATTATGGAGATGATGAAACTGATGTTGTGCAAGTGTAACCGCCATCAAAGGGCTCAAGTACTCGTGGTAGGACACGGGTCACGGGGAAAAGTGTGTAAGCTACGAATGCTGACTCACTTCATGTACAAGCATTGAACAAAACAAATAAATCTATTTTCACACGTGGGGCCTAGGATTAGCATCTGTCTATCTTATCCGGAAACAACCATTTCCCACTCCAAAAAAAAATATCACAACTACCAAAAGGTTTCATTTCCCGTTGACAAAAGAAAAACTCGATTCGAATTTCCAAACTTGGAACTCAGTATTCTTGAACATCATATTTAAATTTCAGACTCAAAACCCTTTTTTAATAACAAAAGGGACTCTAATTATCTCATCCTAACTAACTACAATGCTTGTCTCAAATTTCAATTCAAATGACAATGTATATATTGAAAGCTTTGAACTCCGTTTGTGGACTAAAAAAACATTTTCAGAGTTTGTGGATTTAAGTGACATAATTTATAAGTCGGTGGATCCAAAAATACATTTTTAGAGCTTGTGGACAATCTAAATAACGCCGACGGACCTCTAGTGCATTTTACTCGAAATGATACATCAAGTTGTGTGTTACAGAACATTAGAGTATGGATTTCAGGGTTCTGTACAGTGTGTGTTTAGATTTTTTTGGCATAAATTTTTGGAAGATAATCTTACTATTTCGGAGCACTAAATAAAGTTTATTTATAAAACTTTTTGCACGGATGGATTGTAAATCGCGAGACGAATCTAATGAGCATAATTAATCCATGATTAATTCATAATTAGTGGATGGTTACTATAGCATCATTTTTGCAAATCATGGATTAAGTAGGCTCATTAGATTCATCTCGCGATTTACAACCCATCCGTGCAAAAAAAATTTGCAAATAAATTTTATTTAGTACTTCATGCATGTGTCCAAATATTTGATGTAATATTTTTTTAGTGTAAAATTTTGGGATCTAAATAAGACCTCAGAGTGTCGAGAACACTTGTTCTATATGGGCGCGGTCCAATCTTACAACTGTTCCTTGGGTGGTCGTACCCTGTCTTCGCCATTGGCATCACCACTGCTCGTTCCCTCCTTGAACTTTGCGTAGATGTCTCCCGCGTAGAACTCCCTGGTCCCCCACGCCAGCGCCGCCGTCACCACCGCCGCGGCATCACCACTGCTCGTTCCCTCCTTGAACTTTGCGTAGATGTCTCCCGCGTAGAACTCCCTGGTCCCCCACGCCAGCGCCGCCGTCACCACCGCCGCGGCCCGCGGCGACGGTCACCGCCGTGATGACCAAGGACTCCTTGTAGCACCGGACGCCAATGCACGTGGTGACGCCCTTACCCTGCCGCGCCGCCTCCTGGTCGTACATGCGCCCGGCGACGCGGACGTTGAGGCTGTACGACCCCACGGGGCTCGCCGTGCCGCAGAAATTGTACAGCGTCGAGTAGTACTTGAGGCCGAACAGCTCCGACACGCTCGCCAGGATGAGCGGCTGCGCGGCGCCGAAGCAGAACCCGATCGCCACCGACGCTACGCTACGTACAGCGACCCCGGCACGCCGAACGCGATGAGGAGGTGCCCCGGCACGGTGAGCAGGAGCACGGCCGCCAGGATGAGCGGCCGCGGCAGGCGGTGGCGCGCCAGGAGGGCCTCGGAGGCGAAGCCAGCGGCGACGCGGCCGAGGTAGTTCCAGATGCTGACGAGGGACACGAACGTCGCGATGCTGCGCGGCGGGTACCCCCAGCGACTCGCCGATCTGGCCCATGTTGTCGATGGCCGTCAGCGTGCCGCCCAGGCCCAACACCGTCGCCGTGAACAGCAGCAGCATGTCCACGCTCACCAGCGCCTGCAGGATGGTGTAGTCCTCGCCGCGCGGCGGCGGCCTCAGCGCGGCAAGCAGCAATCTCGCACCCGCCGTCGTCGCGGGCTTCCAAGTGACCGGCGAAGGCTCCGGCACCGTCTTTGTGGCCGCCACAGTCGCCCTGGACGGCTCCGTGTAGTCCTCTGCTGCTTGCGCTTCAGGCGTGTTCTTCTTGAACAGAGCAGCCTCCTCGCGCAGGACGACGGCAAACGGCAGGAGGAGCATGGAGAGCACGACGGCGGCGCAGACTCCGTACTCAGCGCGGGTGAACCGGAAGCGCTTCTGCAGGATGATGGCGACCATGAGGAACGCGGCGAGCGCGAGCGACACGTACAGGAAGCCACAGAACGCGCGGTACTCCCGGCGCGCCGCCGCGGGCGGGCGTGGCGCGCGTATGATCCGGATGGTGCCGAGGAAGGCGACGGAGACGGCGGCCTGGAGCCAGCCGACGAGCAGGATAAGCGGCTTGGTGTCGCCGCCGCGGCCATAGAAGGCGAGGTAGAGCTGGGTGAAGATGGCGCCGCTGAGGCCGACGAAGCCCTTAAGGAGGCCGAGCATGACGCCGCGACTCTCGGGGAAGTTCTTGACGCAGGACGAGCGCGCCGGTGTTGGCGAAGGCCTGCGAGTTGGCGCCGACGGCGATGTAGAGGCAGACGAGCCAGAGCGGCGGCGCGGGGCGGACGCGGCCGGCGACGGAGAGGTAGAGCATGAGGTAGCCGCCGAGGTTCATGGCGGCGCCGACGGCGAGGACGAGCCAGGGCGGGGTGACCTCGGCGACGAGGCCAGCGTGGATGCCGATGTTGGCGCCGACGTCCTTGAAGAATCCGACGGTGTTGAGCTGCTCCTGCGAGTAGCCCAGCGTGGCCTTGATGTCCTTGGAGTAGATGGCGAAGATGTAGGTGGCGCCGGCGGCGGATATGATGAGGAAGGAGCCGTACGCCATGAACCAGCGCCCGCGCAGCACCTGCGCCGCGAACGCCGACGTGGCGGTCGCCATGGCCGGCTGCTGCTTGCTTGTCGCGAGCTGAGTGTGTGCTGTTCTGGATTACTAGTTCTGGATTACAGTAGTATATATAATAATTACTGGAAAGCAGTAGTTAGTTAAAAAGTTTGCGGGTCAAATACAATGCATGCTGTGATGTGAACTGGAGTACACTCCTGCATGCCTAGTTTTACTATACCGGAGCATGCATGCGTCTACCAGTGAGTTGGAAAGCTAAAAGAAAGATAAGATTGGACTTTAGACCAAGAAGTTGGCACTAGACATTTCCTTTTTTTTGTTTTACTTCTTAGCTAGGTGTAGTAGTAGTAGAATAAAATTTGAACTTGCAATCATATTTGTCACATTAAGCAAAACCTGTAACTTATGAACAGTCGACACAAAAATGGGTGTTCACCTTTTTTTTTGGGAGAGGTGCAACTTGAATATAAGTTTATGCTGCTAATAATTCTATTTCAAAAAGAATTATGATGCCAATAATTTGCTATAAGCTTAATCAATTGAAAAATGGTAAGATTACTAAGAAAACTCGACCGGAGGGGTACGACGGTTCCCGCCATATTTCATTAAGAGGAAGCGACTTTTGCTTCCCGGTCCAGAAAACTCGTCAAACCCTAGCTTCTCTGGCTATCGAGGGGGATTTTTTTAACCTTAGCCTGAAATTTGCTCCGACCAGGAGTCAAATTCAAGACCTGAGAAGTGCTACCGGAGCCATCTAACCAAGTTAGCTAGAGGCCTGAAACTAGTAACCAAGATTACTAGTTTTATAGGACTTGATTTTTAACTTGGTCATCTTGATGACAATCTCTCTTTTTTTTAAAAAAAATGCAGAACTGACTATGGCCAACTAGAGAGTAGATAACAAAATATCAGTACGTAGCTTATCAAGAGATCATCATTTCGTGCGGCTTGATTCCGGCAGCAGGGTCACGAGCAACGACAACTCTATATTTGAATGCATTCATGTGTGCTCAACAATAGAAAATAAAATGTAGGAAGAAGGAGCTGAGCACCACCTCCATGTTTTGCGGCTGAACGTGTCCCACAATTTTTTGAAAGAAAACGTGTCCCACAATTGAGATGAGAAAAGGACCTTCAATTATCGCCCTTGACTGATTTGACTATATTTTAGTGCTAATTGTCCAAACCAATGAACATTGTCATCCGGCAATAATTTAGTCTGTGGATCATCATGTATAGTAATTAATTGCCCAAGAAAATAAGGTCCAGCAGAATGGGTTAGAGCAACTCCAGTGGAGTGACTAAATGAGCTACCAGCATAATCAAGCAGATAAGCTGGAGACGTATTATTACAATTATTATGATGACTGACTATATATATCCATGGATAGGCGAGCTATCGATCAATTTCTGATCTATCCTGATGCCTCGACGGCGGCGGCCTGTCCCCGGCGGCGGCGGCAATCGTTGAGGATGTCGACGTAGAACTGGCAGCGGCTGATGTCGCTGCCGTTCTGGTTGATGCACTGCATACATATTGTTGACGACCAAAATTGGCAGTAACCTGAACAGACCGGTCTGACCGGTGTGTCCAGGCGGTCTGACCGGTAGGTCCGACCGGTCTAGGAGGAGTCCGAGTACAACTAGAGTTCTTAATAGATTTAGATCTGTAAACAGGATTTCTTGCGGGGTAAGTCTTCCCCACCCTATAAATATAAAGGGTCACGGCCGATTGAAGGAACAACCCAATCGAATCTATCAAAAACACATCTTTTATCTTTTTTATCTTTACCCTACTTTTCCAACCTCGACATGCTGTTCTTCTCTCGTCTCCATGGCGTTTGAGGACGCCCTAGCTGGCCTGCCGAGCCTAGGGCAACCCTACACGCGCTTGCCCAGACGGGGTCCCTCCTGGGCGAGCGTTCGTAGGATCGTCGCCGTTCTGCACGGCGACCGGTCTGACCGGTCCCTCTGACCGGTCTGACCGCTCCACGCAGGAGGTGCTACAAGGAGCTCCTCCTCGCGTCGCGCGACCTAGCGCGATCGTGTGTTGGCCCGTAAAAGGCGTCAACATATTTTGGCGACTCCGCTGAGGAACGAGAATCAGGCTATCATGGCTGATTTGTCAAACCCTAGCAATCCAGCATCATCTGAAGAATTACTCGAAGAGTATCGGCGAGAATACGACAAAGCAGTTGAAGGTCTACTTTTGTCTTGCTTTCGTATAACAGAGCATGGAGTCTTTAAGATAAAGGAGTTGCAGGCACCATCTACCATTGATGTATTAATGGAGATGCAATCTTCAGGTACTTTATCTGACATTCTATCTGGTTTTGTCAAGCATTTGATTGATAAGAAAGATAGTTCAGTTGCAATTCCTGTTATTTAAAAATCAGCTATTGAAAAGCCGACTAGTAATCCTTGCGAAATTTTGCATAATGTTACTAGTCAAGATACAATTCGGTTGTCCCAAGCCGAAATTGTTGAGCCAAATTTCCCTAACAAGAGCACAGAAACTAAGTTTAGTACTTCTACGCTCGGGGGGCAACAAAACATAGTCAAAGGTTCCGGTTGCACCGCAACCGGTCTGACCGGTTATCCGACCGGTCTAACCGGCTCGTCTAGGGTTTCACCAAATAATTCAAACCCTAAGATGGTTAAGCCCAAAAAACCCGAGATTGGTGTTTGGAAAACTGTTGAATCCAAAGGCCGTCACAAGCATCAAAAGGAAAAGCCGAAGCCCTTTCTTGGAGATCTTCCGACTAAATTCAAAAAACGAAATAATGATGCTAGTCGGCTAAAACATTCAAAACACTCAAGATCTACTCCAAGACAATAATTCCATGATCGGAATCGGCAGACAAATAATTTTCCTAATTCAGTGCCGTTTTCATCACATAGGTCGTATACACATATACCATACGGCATGCCTTGTTTTTATCCGTCATGGTATTTTAATTCCTATATGCCATCTCTTCCTACATATTTGTGCCCAAATTATATTACCTATAGGGAGCCGGCAATTAGTAAGCCACCACCTACAAATAATGGCCGTTTTGATCCAAAAAATCGGCCTGTGCAGAAAAAGAAACACATGGTGATCAAGCAAGTTTATCATGTCAAAAAAGATGGGCGATTGAATAAAAATTCAGATTTGACACAAGATAAAGAAAAGCCGACCGTTGAAGAAACATCGGCTAGTTCCGTTGCTCAGATTGTTCCCAATGGAGACCATACTTCAAACAATATAGTCGAATAATGTTCAAGTTCGGCTGGGGGCAAGATAAGAGCATCTATATCAGTTCTGACAGGACTGGTCTGACCGGTTTGTCAGACCGGTCTGACCGGTCTGAACCTGGAAAGTCTGGTGGTGCAAAAAATAGGATCAAGCCAACCTTTGAGGAGCTTCTGGATAAATACAAGAAGATATCTGTGCAAAAACAAAGCAATCAATTGGAAGGCAAACGAAAAAGGAGTTCTTCATCACCAAGATCAAGAAAGCATCAACGGTCATCGTATTGGTCTTCGTCATTCATCTCGTCGATGCATGTACCATGGTCTTCATATTCAGGTTTGTTTAATCCATGTTTTGGTCAAAATCCTTGGCTGCCATATTATGATTATCAGTTTTATACTTTACCAAGGAGCAATGATTTGTATAATCGGCCGCATTGGCCGTCTCAAGATTTTTGTTATTGAACATGCTAAGGAATGTAAAGCCGAAATAGTTTGCTGATCGTAAGCTAGAAATTGTTACATACTAGTTCTCTTAGTTCGGCTATTTTAGCATATTTAAATATAATGTGTGGCCGACGTATTGTTAATCGTCGCTCTTAGACAATTTTGGTCCAGAGAAGTGTTCTTTGGCACGCAAGCTTTGCCAAAGAATAGGGGGACATATGTTGACGACCAAAATTGGCAGTAACCTGAACAGACCGGTCTGACCGGTGTGTCCAGGCGGTCTGACCAGTCTAGGCGTTTGTAGACGGTCTGGCATGACCAACCGGTCTGACCGGTTTAGGAGGAGTCCGAGTACAATTAGAGTTATTAATAGATTTAGATCTGTAAACATGATTTCTTGCGGGGTAAGTCTTCCCCACCCTATAAATATAAAGGGTCACGGCCGATTGAAGGAACAACCCAATCGAATCTATCAAAAACACATCTTTTATCTTTTTTATCTTTACCCTACTTTTTCAACCTCTACATGCTGTTCTTCTCTCGTCTCCATGGAATTTGAGGACGCCCTAGCTGGCCTGCCGAGCCTAGGGCAACCCTACACGCGCTTGCCCCGACGGGGTCCCTCCCGGGCGAGTGTTCGTAGGATCGTCGCCGTTCTGCACGGCGACCGGTCTGACCAGTCCCTCTGACCGGTCTGACCGCTCCACGCAGGAGGTGCTGTAAGAAGCTGCTCCTCGCGTCGCGCGACCTAGCGCGATCGTGTGTTGGCCCGTAAAAGGCGTCAAAACACACACACACACAGATATATATATATATATATATGCCAACGATCAGCAGCAGTGAAGATATATATATGGTCATCATCATATATATAATTAAACACGTACATCTAGGAAGGCCTGTGCATGGATGTCGCACGGTCCTCCCGGCGCCGCCGCAGCGGCCTGCTGCTGAGTCGTCGTGTGCTCGATCTCGAACTTGCGAGGGCCGTGGACAGCATCAATGGCCCGGTGCGCCATGGCCGACCCGGCGCCCCACAGCAACCCGTCGGTGATGGCCGACGCCACGTGGCCCACGGCGGAGCCGACGACCCACCAGCGGCAGGGGCCGGAGCCGGAGCGCGGCCGCCGGTCTTACTGGGAGCGGGCGGCGGGGCCTTCTTGGCACGGGCAGCGGAATACGATGATATCGGCGTCCCCCTCCTCCTGCATGCAAATTAAACCAAACCAACCAATACATACATCGGGCACGGATTATATTAATTACTATACTGATGATGATCTAGTTAGAGAGAGAGGTTAGCTCAAGATGCATGTGTTCAGTGGCGGAGGCTGGAATCACCGGCAGAGGGCTACTTCCTCTTCTTCTCTCCCTTCTTCTTCTCCCTCCTCTCCTCTAATTTCCATGGAGCTCATGGGGGTAAGGGGGCTTGAGCCCCCCTTGCCCCCACGCTAAATCCGCCCCTGCATGTGTTGCGTATTAGCACCACCGTACCAGAGCTGCGACCGCCGCGCCCCATGTCGTCGGGCCGGCCGGCGATGTGTTGAATTGAAGAAGATGGGAAGAAGGATGAGATGGAGATGGACGACGATTGGATTAATTATATTGCCGGCCCTTTCCTTTTATACGTAACGTACGTCTTGATCTTCTTGTTGAGCAAGAAGCAATTCAAGCCGGCTAGGCTAGGCTATCCATCCATCCAATCCATGGAATGGATCACCCCTCCCCAATCGATCGATTCATTCATCCGATTTTCCCGGCGGCGGCTCAGGATCGGAGGACGACGTACCATGCATGCATGCAAATGCGTTCCTGGGCTAGCTGTTGGCCCAAGCAGCCCATTTTCAAATCCACTCGAGCTGCATGCATGCATGGTCCCAGAATGTGGTGGTGGGCCATCCTGATGCAGAGTTTTTTTTCCCTTTTTCTTTTGAGTAGTAAAGCCCTGAAGCAGAGACTGTCCATGCCTCTCTCCTCGTCTCGAGCGCACAACCCAACCAAAGCGAAAGGGCTGTCAAGCACTACTAATATCGGAAGATGAACCTTATCAAAGCATAAAAAAAATTATTGGAGGACGATCATTTGATGTATTCTAATCTTATTACTGCCGTCGAAGCTCCCACCACTAGCTATCACTATAGATTTTATTTATTTCTTCTGGAAACGAGCCACACACTCATGACATGCTCACCAAATACTTGCATGTGCCACCTTATCAGGTTCCCCTAGTACTAGGCTATTCTCACCAAAAACTGCTCATCCTTGCATCGTCTGTACATTCCATCTCCTCACCTCCTCCCTCTTGCTTCAACAAGATGTCTATTTCGCATTGCAATCAGAGTAGGCGGCTAACCTTACTCAGCTGTTGATCAGAAGAACATGACCACCAGAATATAAGGCAAAAGAAGCATCATCTCTATGTACAATATTAATGAAACATGCTCATTAGGTCGTTGGTTCTGTGCCAAGAACCACTTTCACCTGCGTTGATTGACTGAGCACCTAAAAAAAAACAGAATCTTCAGTTGTCCACCAACACTCCTACACGGTTCATCATCATGTATCTACAAAACTTGTGCTTCCCAACACACTCAAGCCTCATCCATCATGTTGCTCCAGCAGCTAGCTAGCAGTAGCAGTATACTACTTACTACTCAGCTCAGAGCTCCAGGTGCTGCTCGTAGCACAACTCACTCATGCAGGGAGACAGGATCTCCTCCTCCAGCATCTTCAGGACAGCGCTCATTGATGGCCGCTGCACGGGGTCAGCATCCGTGCACATTGCGGCGATGTCCAGAATGGCTTCCACGGCTTCCACCTCCACGTCTCCGCATCTCTCGTCAATGATGTCCTCGAGCCGGTGCTCCCCAGTTAGGGTGTTCAGCTGCAAAAATGGGCAGGTAGAATTTCTGTTTAGTTGGCAAAAAATTTTGGGCAAATTTTTTTTGTCAACTTTTGAAACACTAATTGGGAGTATTAAACATAGACTAATTATAAAATTAATTACATGGATGGATGGGAAATCGTGAGACGAATCTATTAAGTCGAATTAATCCGTCATTAGAGGTTGTTTACTGTAGCATAACATTGTTTAACTACTGCATAATTAGGTTCATTAGATTCGTCTCAAGATTTCACCTGGGGTTATGGAATGGGTTTTGTCAATTATTCATAGCACAACATTGTTTAACCACTGCATAATTAGGTTCATTAGATTCGTCTCAAGATTTCACCTGGGGTTATGGAATTGGTTTTGTCAATTATTCACATTTAATACTTCTAATTAGTGGTCAAACGTTTGAATTTACTGTAGCGCAGGAAAAATTTTGGGAACTAAACAGAAAGCCAGTCAGATGGCTTTTTGGTCGCGCCAACTAGAACCACAACCAGTAAACAGCAGTCCAGTACTTACCCAGCCAACAATGTTCAGTCCCTTCTTGATGAAGCATGCATCGGCTGGCCTCTTTCCAGTCACCAGCTCCAGCAAAAGCACTCCAAAGCTATACACATCTGATTTCTCAGTAGCATGCCCATTCTGCAAGTACTCTGTCACCCAAAGTCAAGGTAACCCGAATCAGTGCTGCTCAACAAGTTGGGAGATCCAACCTTTTCTATAATCTGTAACATGCAAATATAAATACAAACTTGCTTGTTTCACTGGTGGTCTTGTTACTTTAAGTTATCAGTGTACAGCTACAAGGTCCAGTTTATTTCAGTTGCATTTCTGTATTCCTATCTAGCAGTTTTTGTCATTGGAGTGCAGAATGGATTTTTTTATTATTATTATTTTGCATTACAAAACTATCTAAATTGCAGTGTCTGATTAGGAAGACAAGCACCTGGTGCTAGGTATCCAAAAGTGCCCGCCACAACAGTGGTGACATGGGCACCATTGTCCACAAGAAGCCTTGCAAGGCCAAAATCAGATACACGAGGCTCCAAGCTTCTATCCAGAAGGATATTACTGGCTTTGATATCCCGATGTACAATCCCAGGCGAGCAATCATGGTGCAGATACGCCAGACCTCGAGCCGAGCCTAGGGCGATCTTCATACGTGCGTTCCAGTTCAATGGCTGGTCCTCTTGTTCATCTCCTGCCATAGGTGACACAGCACGTAAGCAATCAGGCATCAAAAAATTGCCAAGAGATGTATGATGGCGGACATTCTTACCATGAAGGTAGCAATCCAAGCTTCCCAGCTCCACAAAATCATATATGAGTAGCTTCGCTGTGGGGAGCCGGCAGTATCCTCGCAGGTTGACAAGGTTTATGTGCCTGATGCTGCCCAAAATCTCTAGTTCCTTCTCGAATGTCCTGTCACGGCTTTCGCGGCTAAGGTCAATCCTCTTCACAGCAAATGATGTACCATCATCCATCACCATTTTGTACACTGTGCCGAAACCCCCACAGCCAACCACATCCTCTTCATCAAGCAGCTCCAACATTCTAATAATCTCACTTGTTGAATATGGAAGGTTCCACTGGTATGTCACAAGCTTTGCACCTAAATTACAACAAAACAAGTAAAATTACTTTTCTTGTAGTCAGTCTGGATAAAGTGTAGAACTGGTTAGTTAGTCATCACAATCGATATCTTTCTATTCTACTATCTCTCTTAAAGAGGCAAATGTAGGAAATGGTGTCACTTTCATTACCATCAGGAACAGTTTGCTTGTCCATCTTAACATAGTTCCCACCAATGCTCTTCTTCCTGGACAGCAAGCAAATCCAAAGAAATCCAAGTACGGCGATCAAGGCAAGAGCCAAGGTTGACATTGCACCAATGACAATGCCATTCAGAAAGTGCGATGTTTTATTGTTGTTGATAGGAGAAACACCTATTTGAAACAAAAATAAATGACAACATCAGCTAGTCCGACACATGCACCAATATTGAGGGAAAAAGAGTTTGACACTGATCAAATAGAAAGGGAAGACTTGCCAGCTGAAGAGAGTGGATCGGAGTGCGGCAGCACAGCAGGAAAGCCGAGTGTTCCACGGCAAGCTCTCTGGATGGGCAAGCCACAAAGCTCCAGATTTCCAACAAAACTGCATCACGTGAACAAATGCACAACAACATTAAATACAGGCATCCAACATTATTACAGGATGCACGCATGAAACAAGGGACAAAGGGTGATGGGACCAAAGCTTACGAGCTACTTTTGAAGGTTCCGAGGACACCCACATTTGGGATCTCTCCTGAGAAGAAATTAGTGGACAGGTTCCTGGAGATGGTAAAATATTGCAGCTCTCTCAGATTTACTTTTACATGAGCATTTTGTTTTCCAACAAGGGGGCGTGATGAATACACAGAAAACTTACAGAAAGCGAAGGTGTGTGAGGCTTCCAATAGACGCCGGAATTGTACCCCTCAACAGGTTGCTTGACAGGTCCCTGCAGTTTCATTTCAGCACATTATTAGCTCAACAGAAGACTGTAAAAGCACAAGCAGTCGATGAAAGATGGTAGCTTGAGGAGCATACAAGATTGTGAGGTGCACAAGCTCGCCAATCTCTGAAGGGATACCTCCTTGCAGGTAGTTAGCTCTCAGGTAACTGAACATAATATACAGCAAGAGAAGGGTTCAGTCAGTTGACAGCCTAACAAGTTAGCTGAACAAATCGACGAAACTAAACTGCTAATTAGGAGTAGTAGCTGCTAAAATCATACTAGTTGTAGCTTACATTGCCCTAAGCTCCGTGCAGTTCTTGATCTCTGCAGGGATTGGGCCGTGCAAGCTGTTCTGGTGCAGAGCTCTGAAAAGGGAAAGGTGCGCCCATCCATCCACATCCACAGGAAGTATAAATACATGCACAAGCACAAGCAGAAAGAGAAAAGGACAGTGCAGTTAGTATTGGTGCTTTTCTATAATATGGTATGCTTTAGTATATTTTTTTGCTGTAGCTTTAGATCTATGCTTTTCTTCATAGCTGTAAAAAAAATGTACTAATGCATACCATATTATATGTCTACTGTGTATATCTACTCATTTGGAGTCTAACACAATTGGATTTTCTATTTTATGATTTTTCTGTGATTTACTATAATTTTTCAAAACTGCTTTAGGGGGTAATTTGACCGGTTTTGAAAAGTTCAGGGGGTGATATAGACCGTTTCATATGTTGTGGGGTTGTGTAATCCACCTCCCATAGTTGAGGGGTTGATATAGACTTTTTCCAACCCAGAAGAAGAGAAGTAAAAACATTTGGTCCTAAAAATGGTGAAGAAAATCTTACAGTCTCTGCAGCTTGTCGAGCCTCCCGATGCTGGGTGAAATGATGCCCCCGAGCTGCATGTATGGGAGGTTTCTGCATCCAACCCAAAAGAAGACACAAATTATTAACTGTCTACTAATCAGATGGAGTGGTAGAATGAGGAGGGCATCGTTAGTCGAGCCATCATCACACATTTGACACTTCATTCAAATAATAATAACAGAGCCAAAAAAAAGAAAATGGGGAGGGCAAGAAGAAGGAACAATAGCAAGAAGAGATGCAGATCAGGCGACGGGAACGCACATGGATTGGACCCTGAGGTCGGGGAGGGAGCAGGAGATTCCCTCCCAGCCGCAGGGGTTGGGGTCGGAGGGCCTCCAGCTGGTGAGGCGCTGGGCGGTGGCGTTGAAGGCCAGCTTGAGCTCGAGCAGGACCTCGCCTGCAATGAAGCAAGCAAGCAAGAAGGGGATGAGAAAGAAGGCACGCAGCAGGCACTGTGCCACGGATTTTGCAATGCAGATCAATACCGTCCGGGGTGAGTGCTACGGTGGGCGCGGAGCAGAGGAGGGCGGCCAGCATGAGCATGGTGATGGCGGCGGCGCGCAGGCCCGCCATGGGGCGGCTTCTCTCCTTGTTCCTCCTCCTGCTGCTGCTTCCAATCTTGTCCATGGTGGAGGGGAGAGAAGAAGGGGTTCTTGGCTTTTCTCCGAAGGCTGGGAGGTTTTGAAGCGAGTGCAGTGGAGTGGTGTGTGGGAGAAGAGTGAGCGAGAGGACTGCAGAGAGGGGCTTTAATTACGCTGCTGCGCCATTGTCCGGGCTCTGACGCAAAAGAAAAAGGCTGCCCGGACGTGCTTCCCGTGACATGGGCCACTGAGTGGTGGAACCCATCGTGTGTAGACCCAGCTGTCAGTCATGGGGTCCGCGTACATGGGCCCTGTGTAACGGTGTCGGAGACCCAACCCAACCCAAGAACTGCTGCAATCGGTAGGGAAAAGCGAGGGCTACGTGGTTGGATTTTAAACCGAATAATAAATCGAAATCCTTGACTACTCGCCCCGTCCGTAAGTACCAGCAACCCTCCAAATCAGCTAGTTTTCATAGAATTAAACAGACTATTATCAGCTAGTTTTCATAGAATTAAACAGACTATTATGTAAGCAAAAAATTGATGTGACAAAAAAATTAACGAGGAGAGAAGGAAAATTTTGAAAAAACCATGTCTCATGCAAGAAACTATATCTGCACGAAAACCAAAATCAAATGAACAGAAGATTGGAGAAAGAAAATAGAGAGAAAAGATATAATTGGATAGCAATTTATTATGAAGAAATCATACATTGGAGATGTAGTTTCTATATATAATGTCTATATGACATGGCAAGTATAAAAATTACTAGTAGTGTTTTGGGTTGGAACCGGCCTACTGCTATGATGGTATACTACTAGTACAATACTAGCCAGTAGCATATACTCCAGGAATAGTACAGTAGGAGTATTATGCGATAAATAAATAATCATGGTCAAAGTCTTGTTGCCATACCGCAGGTATACGTGCTAGTAGTGCCCTACAAGATGGCAAAATACAAGGCCAGCAAAACAGCAAGGCTTAGCCTCGTTTAGTTTTTTTTCAGTTTAAGTTATAAGTCCCTAAACCCTAAAATCATATCGTATATTTAAATACTAATTAGAAATATTGAATATTGTTGGTACCCTGTAGCAGGGATATCCACTCCTACTGCAGCAAGGCAGGACTCCCGTAGTCATCCATAACTACGGCCTAAGGGGCGGAGCAGCCGGGCCCTAGGGGTCCGGCTCTTACCTCACCGGGCCAACGGTCTCGGACCCGTTCCCCGCTCTGGGAACGGGTCCGGTGACGCCACGTGTCCCTGAGAAGGAGAAGCTCCGCGTTAACAGCCGAGGGCTCGGACCCCATATGGGTCCCGGACCTCCCACGCGCGTAGCACCAATATACCGCCGGGGCGGGGTCCGGGGGCGCCACGTGTCCCGCAGGCGCAGGCGCGGGCGTGAGTCTTCCGCTGGAAGACTCGCCCACCCACCGCATTCAATGCGGGTAGTTGAGGCGTGCTCTGCCGCCGCAGCACGTGGGGAATCTTTTGTCAGGCCTCACTGTAGACCGCATATTACTGAGGTACACAGTGCAGCCGCATGCGCCGCATCCGCGCAGAGCCAGTCTGCCACATTGAATGGATACGACGGCACAGCACCCTTTCATCATACCGCCTACGCCGCAAGCTACACGGCCCGTTCAGCTACGCGGCAGGCTACGGCAAGCTAGGCCGCAAACTACGCCCTGGCGCCGTTTCGACAAGACAGGGCATGGCTATGCTGGACGGAAGATTCCCACGGGCAAAGCAAGGAAATTCAGGAATAAGGTCTCCGTCGCCTGCAACGCCATAATGTCTGTACAATATGTTATTTTATGCTACATCGCCCGAGTACTCACCCTCTGGGTTTAGGCGGGTGCAATACGCCACCCGGCTGTAGGTTTGCACACCACGATATTTGGGGAGCCAGGTAGGGGAAGCTTTAGCTAGTTTTAGTTCATCTCCTGCTCATCTCCATGGTTCGGGTGGTTGAGCACTAACACCACGACGACGACGTGGAGATGACAGAGGGTGTGGCATCATCCGCGCCACGCGCCTCTCGCCTTCCTGCGCCAGGGGCAACTGTGCCCGTGGAGCAGCCACCGTCGGCAGCGGCGCGCGCTGCACGTCGGCGAGAGTCAGGGCGCCCGTCATGGGCCTCCTCACAAGCTGCGAGCGGCGGAGCGCTGGCGACAGCTAGGGAGTTGATTCGCAACCCTCCGGCTGCTGCAGCCTCGCCAAACGCCCTGAGGAAGTGGCGGGACGACGTTGACCGTCTCCTCCATCTGACTCAGGCCTCCCCCTGTTCTGCAAGGACTGGGCAACGACCTCCGCCTAGCAATGCGGTGGTACCCTACCACCAGCGCTAGGGCGGTGTGTCGGCGTCCGTGCACTCCCCCGCGGTGAGGGGTGCGCGAACAGAAGACCTGCGGGCGGAGCTCAACCGCAGGCGCGCGGGTGAGGACGCCCGCATCTCCGTGGAAAGGGCGCGAGAACGCCGCCTCAACACGAGGGCCGCAACCTCAACGCCGACTTGGATGCAGCGGCACCCAAGCCTCCGGGAAACGCCCAGATACGGGCGGGCACCCCGGTGGCTGGGGTGGGTTGCGCTATGCTGCCAGATCACCTTCGCACGGTGGCATGGCCGTCCAAGTTCCGCCCGCACCTGCCGGAGAAGTACGACGGTACCACTAATCCGTTGAAATTCCTGCAGGTGTACGTTACCGCCATCACAGCAGCTTGTGGCAATGACGCTGTCATGGCGAGCTACTTTCATGTAGTCTTGACTGGGCCAGCCCGGACTTGGCTCATGAACCTCACTCCTGGGACGATTCAGTCCTGGGAAGAGCTCTGTGCGAGGTTCACTGCGAACTTCGCCAGTGCGTACCAGCAGCATAGTGTGGAGGCTCACCTCCACGCCGTGAGGCAGAAACCCGGAGAGACGCTCCGGGCATTCATCTCGCGCTTCACCAAGGTACGGGGTACTATTCCTCATATCTCTGACGCATCTATCATTACTGCTTTCCGTCAAGGGGTACGTGATGAGAAGATGCTCGAGAAACTGGCGACGCACGAGGTGAAAACTTTTCTCCCTGACTGACAAGTGTGCCAGGGCCGCGCATGGCACTCAGCCCCCAAGACGGAGACGCCAAGGCTGGTGGCTCCGGAGCTACCGTCCAGGGCGGTGGCAAGAAAAAAAAGAACAAGAACCAGGGTCGCGGGGAGCCACAAGCTGGGGGTCCGGTCGCTGCAGCAGCGGCACCAGCTGCTGCGGCAGCGGCTGGGGACCAGAATGCGCATGGCAAGCGGCTGCGCCCGCAAGGTGGCAACAGAGGTTTATGCCCAGTTCATCCCACCGCTCGCCATAGCGCCGCTGACTGCCGCGAGATCCAGAAACTCGCGAAGCGGGTCAGTGGGCGGCGTGAGCAGGCCTCGAAGGACAGCTCACCCCCTCCTCGCCAGCGGTCTGGCAAGGAGAAAGCCTCCGACAGTGAGGCCGCTGCCGGGGAGAAGGAGCTAGGGTACCAATCCCCCGCTCGGGAGCTGAAGGGCGTTTACAGCCACGACAACTCCGACTCTGACAACGAGGAGCGCCGCAAGAAGCTGTACGTAATGTACAGCGGAAGCTGGGAGCTTGTCTCCCGGTGGGACGTGAAGACCCTTCGCCGAGAGGTCCTTTCGGCGAAGCCGAGGGTCCCGAAGGCGGCGCCGCACCACAGGTGGAGGAACACCATCATCTCCTTCAGGCCATCTGACTGCCCGGAGAACATGGCCGGGGCTGGTGTACTACCTCTAGTCACCGCCCCTGTCATAGCCAACATCAGGTTCTATCACGTGCTGATTGACGGAGGGGCTGGCCTCAACGTCATCAGCTATGCAGCGTTCAAGCAGCTGCAGATCCCGGAGTCCAAGCTGACTCCCTCTCGCCCATTCTCCGAAGTGGGCCCACATCCGGTGTTCCCTCTGGGAGCATCACTCTGCCGGTCACGTTCGGGACCGAGGAGAACTTCCGCATAGAAAGCATCCAGTTCGATGTTGTGGAGGTGAACCTCCCGTTCAATGCCATCATTGGCAAGCCGGCTCTCTACCGCTTCATGGCCATTGCCCATTACGGGTATTTGGTCCTGAAGATGCCTTCCCCTGCCGGTGTCCTCACCGTGCGGGGTGACCGCACCGCTGCCGTCGCTGCAGTTGAGAAACTGCATGCTCTGGCGGCAGAGGCTGCACGTTCCGAGGAGGACCCATCCACCTCGCGAGCCAAGGTGCCTGCCAGGGCACATAAGGTTCAACCGTCCGACCCGGACAATGTTCCCGTGAAGACCGTGCAGATCGGAGCGGATTCCTCCCGGACCACCCGCATCGCGGGGAACCTGGAGGAGAAATAGGAAGACGTGCTCATCACTTTCCTTCGGGCAAATGTGGACGTGTTCGCCTGGGAACCGTCACAGATGCTCGGGATCCCCAGAGAAGTGATCGAGCACCATCCGAGGATCTACCCTGACGCCACGCCGGTACGCCAGAAACCTCGGAAGTAGTCCGTGGAGCGGCAGAACTTCATCCGTGAAGAAGTCCGCAAGCTGCTACACGCTGGCTTCATCGAGGAGGTCCACCACCCCGAGTGGTTGGCCAACCCGGTCGTCGTCCCAAAGGCCAACGGGAAGCTTCGGATGTGCATCGACTACACCAGCCTCAACAAGGCATGTCCTAGAGACCCCAATCCTCTTCCACGTATCGATCAGATTATGGACTCCACCTCCGGGTGTGACCTTTTGTCTTTCCTAGATGTTCCACCAGATACAGATGTCTAGAGAGGATAGGAAACATACTGCTTTTGTAACAGTGGATGGACTTTATTGCTATATTGTCATGCCATATGGTCTGCGGAATGCCTTACCCACGTTTGTGCGAGCTATGAACAAAATTTTCTGCAATTTAATTAGGGATATAGTTGAGGTGTATGTTGATGACATCGTAGTCAAGACTAAGGTAGGGTCAACACTAGTTGAGGAACTGTCTCTCGTCTTCGACCGACTGCGCGCCACGCGCACGAAGCTGAATCCCGAGAAGTGCGTTTTCGGCATCTCGGCAGGGAAGTTGCTGGGTTTCCTGGTCTCACATCGAGGCATCGAGGCAAACCCAGCCAAGATCGAGGCAATCGAGGCGATGAGGCCTCCTGGTCGCATCAAGGACGTCCAGAAGCTTACTGGATCTCTGGCCGCTCTTAGCCGCTTCATTTCGAGGTTGGCTGAGAGGGCCCTCCCCTTCTTCAAGCTATTGAGGAGGTCCGGTCCATTCTCTTAGACTGAAAAGGCTGAACAAGCCTTCCAGGAACTGAAGCAGCACCTCACCTCACTGCCAGTATTGGTGGCTCCAGAGCCAGGTGAGACGTTGTTTTTATATCTTGCTGCGTCTGCAGAGGCGGTCAGCATGATGCTGGTGGCCGAGAGGACGGAGCAAGCTCGCCAGGGGGACACCAGGGTCCCCTCGGCCAAGGATGGTGAGTCGGACCACGGACATGGGGGTCCGGCAGCCACTCCTCTGTCTGAAGATCCGGACCTCGGACAAGGGGGTCCGGAGGAGCCTCGACCCAGTGGGAACCCAGAACCGCTGAGGCCCTAAGGACCTGACGTGGTGGACAAGGGCGAGCCGGACCCGGTGGCCAGGGTCCGGACCATCCAGAAGCCAGTCTACTATGTCAGCGAAGTCCTACACGAGGCAAAGGCTAGGTATCTTGAGACGCATAAGCTTATCTATGCCATACTTATTGCGTCCGGGAAACTGCGCCACTATTTTTAAGCACACAGAGCTGTCGTAGTGACCTCTTATCCGCTGAGAGTGATCCTGCACAACTCCAACGCCACGGGCAACATCGCCAAGTGGGCAGCAGAGTTGGCTGAGTTCCAGCTGGACTTCCAGCCCCGCCATGCAGTCAAAAGCCAAATCCTGGCTGATTTCATAGCAGATTGGACTCCTTCCCCAAGCAATTCTGGGGGTCTGGACCTCAACGCCGGACCCCCGGAGCTGGAAGTCAGGACACCAGTCTTCACCGAGCCCCAATGGACACTCTTCTACGACGGGTCCGTCCGCAAGCAGTGGGCTGGAGCTGGTGTGGTCCTCATCGACCCAAACGGAGATTAACTGAAGTACATGGTGCACCTTGAGTTCAAGGCCACCAACAACATGGCAGAGTACGAAGCTTTGATCTTTGGCCTGACACAAGCCCTATCTCTGGGGGTCCGGCAGCTCCTAGTGAAGGGAGATTCTCAGCTAATCATAAAGCAGGTCCGGGGGGATTGCAGCTGCAACAATCCCCAGCTCGCGGCATACCTCATTCACGTGAGGAAGCTCGAGAAGGACTTCGAATCCTTGGAACTGTAACATGTTCGCCGCGAACTCAACTCAGTAGCAGATGATCTCTCCGCGAGAGCATCTACCTGGGCACCCGTGCCCGAGGGCATCTTTGAAAGACAGTTGCTGAGACCTACCGCCCAGCCTGCCGAACTGGGTGAAGGGGATCAAGCTAGCACCTCGAAGCTAGCGGTCCCGGCGGCATTCCATCCGTGGTGCCCGCCCAGGGTTGTGTGCGTTGTTGAGAACCCTGGAGACCTCATAGAGCCACTCCCACCTGCTCAGGGAGGTCCCGATGCATGGATCTCCGAGATCCGGGACTACCTGAAAGACAATATCCTTCCTGATGACGATGTGTCCGCTGAGCGCATAGTACGATTGGCTAAACGCTACGCAGTGGTAGAAGGGGATCTCTACCGCCGTGACGCCAATGGTATCCTCATGCGGTGCATTTCCCAGGAAGAGGGCCACGAGTTGCTCGCAGAGATCCATGGAGGCGAGTGTGGAAGTCATTCCTCATCTCGCACGCTTGTTGGTAAGGCCTTTCGGCATGGCTTCTACTGGCCGACAGCACTCCAGGATGCAGCTGAGCTGGTAAGGTCCTGCAAAGCATGCCAGTTCCATGCAAAGCAAATACACACACCGGCTCAAGCTCTGCAAATGATCCCGCCCTCATGGCCATTTGCCGTATGGGGCGTGGATATCCTGGGGCCATTCCCCCGGGCCGTCGGCGGGTACCGGTTCATCTACATCGCCATTGACAAATTCACAAAATGGCTGGAGGTTACCCCTGTGGTGAACATCACCAAAAAATCAGCAGTCGCATTCCTCAAGTCCATTGTGTGCAGATTTGGCGTCCTAAACCACATCATCACGGACAACGGGACCCAATTCAAAAGCAGACTCTTCCAAGAGTACTGCGAGGACATCGGCATCCAGCTATGCTTTGCGTCCGTGGCACATCCCCGCAGCAATGGACAGGTCGAGAGAGCGAATGCAGAGGTCCTTAGGGAACTCAAGACCCGCACCTATAACTGCTTGAAGAAGCATGATGCAAAATGGGTAGATGAGCTTCCGTGCGTGCTATGGGGCAACCAGACCACACCCAACCGAGCCACCGGGGAGACCCCATTCTTCCTGGTCTACGGGGCTGAAGCATGCCTTCCCTTGGAAATTCACCTGGGCTCACCACGGGTCCAGGCTTTTGACGAATCCATGCAGGAACAACTGCGGCGTGACGATGTGGACTTCGTTGATGAACGAAGGTGGCGAGCAGCAATCTGAAATGCACGCTACAACTAGGCGCTCAGGCATTATCATCAATGGTTCGTGCACAGTAGGTAAGGCGGATCCTGAACCGAGCAGGGCTCCACAAACTCTCCCCCAGTTGGGAGGGCCCCTTCAAGGTTACAGAAGTATGCCGGCCCGGATACGTTCGTCTTGCCATAGAAGAAGGGGTACCACTATCCAACCCATGGAACATAGAGCATCTGCGTAAGTTTTACGCTTAGACAGAGCAGGAAATGAAATTTTCCTTTGTAATAAGATAGGATCAGCGTACGGTCCAGAGCGGTGGGGGTCTGTCCTCGTAAACCCGGCCTCTGGCATCCATCGTACCATTGGCTAGCATTAACGCGCGGCCCAGAGCGATAGAGGTCCGCCCTCATAAATACGGCCTCTGGCATCCATCGCACAAGCCATGTATATCAAGTTGCAAAGAAAAGATTTGCTCATAGTTGTCTTTGTGTCAAAATTTTATTTCGCATTTCGATCCTCGAGCTTTTCCCTTTCTAACCCCCGCGCGGACTCCCACTCTTGTCGCTACAGCTAAGATCTGTATTGAGTTGCCGGACTGCTGTACAGGTCCGGATCCCTTGCTGCTGGGAGAGGGGTCCGGACCCCTAGGGACCTGCTTTGGAGAGGGGGTGCTTGTTTCCTGGGGTGGTCCGGAGTCCTATGTAGCCGCTTAGCCGGTTCCGTACCCAAAGCCTACACGCTCCACCACACTGTAACGAGTGCTCTAGTACCCGGAGCTAGGTAATTAGGGGTCTGGACCTCGTTCTAGCTCAAGGGTTGGCTTCCTAAGTCCTACACGGCAGGTCCGGCTCCATATCTCAAAGGATCAAGTACGACAGAATGGCCTCACCCACTTCTAGGGAGGGGTCCGGAACGTCGGAGTCAGGTCCGGTAAAGTCGTGCTTGTTTCCTGGAGTGGTCCGGAGCCCTGTGTAGCGGCGTAGCCTGGTTCCGTACCCTAAGCCTACACACTCCACCACTCTGTAACAAGCATCGTGCTGCCTGGACCTGCGTATCCGGAGCTCCGGACCTCATACTAGCTTGGGGGCAGGTTTAGAATAGGTCCCGCGGGCCTGCTACTAAGCTTTGACTTTGAGTGGTATGCAGGTTAAGTCTGGACTGGTTGTAGCTAGCCTCAAACCATTGAGCCTACCTACCAGGGGGCCCCGGCATCCGCTTTAAGGATTCATGCAGATCGAGGTCCAATCTCGGTGGTAGACAGACTCAAACAACTGAGCCTGTCTCCCAGGGGGCCCGGAGCGTTCGCTTTAAGCCAGATAACAAGGATCGATTCTGCATGCGTCAAACAGCTAAGTTGCAGTATCATTGCTACCATTCCAGCGAGTTTGATTTTCCTCTCTGTAGTTTTTTCTGCTATTCAGGGAATAAGTCGCTCGTTTGACTTACAATCTGTGCTACACCTATGCCCAAGAACACTTGTTCAACCTCATAGGGGGGTCCGGAGCGTCTTCTCGGCTCGGATGGCAGATAGGTTCTAACAACCAAACCTATCTCCCAGGGGGCCAGGGCGCCGGGACAAACATCTAAGTTGAAATTTCTTCTATTAAAATTTCAACAAGTACAAAGTTTTTACATAGCACAAAAAACAAAAGTTCTACTGCTGTGATGGTCCAGCTCAGGAATTTGCAGGCTTCCGCTTGAAATAAGCAGCTACAAAGTCGACGACCTCCCGCACACTTTCCCGAGCGGAGGCTTCCGTCTCCGCCACTGGACCATCGACGACGGGGGCTAGCGAGATGGCAGGGTCGTGGCTCCGGAAGCAGGTCAAAATGTACTCCGCCACCATCCTGCACAGCTCACGGCCCTCGGCTTCAAGGTGGCCAACTAGGATCTGCTCCAGGCGCCAGAGTCTCTCTGAAGCAGAGTCCAGCACCGGGAGGGTGTCAGCAATTAAAGCTGGCGGCTCTGCAACTTGGATTGGACTCATTCCCAGTGGCACCAGAGCTGAGCTTGTTTCGCCCGCCCAGTCGATGATTCGCTGGGCCCCCATGCGCTGGTCCTCCTGCAGCTTCCAGGCTGCCTCCTAGACCGCCTCCTGCACTTGGGCATCCAGTGCCGCCAGAGCCGCCTCCAGCTGGCGGGCATTCTACTGGAGCGAGGACTCCTTCCGCGCCGCTGACTCCTTCAGGGTCTTAAGAGACTTGCGCTGGCGCGCAAGGGCCTGCTCCATGCTGGTTGTGAGAGATTCCCGCCGTGCAAGGGACTTCCTCTCCTCCTCGAGGTCCATCTCGGCAACAGCCTGCCGGCTGGCGGTCTCCTGCAGCTCCTGGTGCCATCGATGCAGGAACTCGGAGAGTTTGGCGAGCTCCTGCTTACGGACCTCGAGTCCCTGGCTGCGAAACTCGAGCTCGGATCGCTGGGCCGCAAGGCTGGCCTCCTCCTTGGCAATAGCCTCCTCCCGCAGCTCCAGGGCTTTCTCCCGTCCCGCCGCCGCGAACTCCCGGTCGAACACCTTCTGGGGCCCTTTCCTGTAGGACTCAAGGTCGGCCTCAAGCTCGGACCGGGCGGCGGCAGCACGGGAGGCTTCGGCCTTCGTGCGCTTCTCCAGGTGGATGTGCCAGTCGCTGAGGCGCTGACGCTCGCTCTCTAGAGCTGCCCACTCCCACCGGAATGCTGCCTCGGCGGTAGAGGTCACCTCTTCTATCGTCTACCGGACCCGTACCAGCACCCGGGGGAGGGGAACCGCATCCTCCTCTGGGGGACCCTGCAAGAGCCGCCTACCAGAGACCACCTCCAGCTCTTCCTCTATTGCAGGTTGGGAGCTGGGGGTGGGGACATCTGGCACAGACATCGGGCCCTCGGGTACCGAGGTGCTCGCCGTTGCTGTGTCCGCTGTCGCTGTGCTCGCCGTCGCCAAGCCCAGTTTCGGCGCGTCTGCCGCCGTAGTAGGGGCCTCGGGGGCCACCGCATCAGGCGTTGCTACGCCTGACACTGGCGCATCCACCGCCGCCGCGTTGGGCACCATCGGGTTAGCGGAGGTCGCCGCACCCGAGGTTCCCATGTCTGCCGTCGCTTCCGTCGTTGCCTCCGAGGCACCGGTCGCCTGGACTCCCGCTGACAAGCCAGCGGCGGCAGAAGAGCTGCTTGGGCAAAAGGCCCTGGCGAATGAAGAGAAGAAGCTCTTCAGCAAAAAGCGAAGCACCGGGAATAAAGGGAGTGAGCGGAAGAGCACTTACCCCGAACCGCCGGGCTTCCAACGTCCACGGAGGCTGGGCGACCGTTGCTGCCCTGGTGGTGGCGGTACTGGTGGAGGTTGTTGCTGTTGCTGTTGCTGCCCTGGTGGGGGTGGTGGTGGTGGAGGTTGCTGCTGGTGTTGTTGTTGCTGCTGCTGCCGCCGAGGAGAGTCATGATCCGTCGGCAGCGGTGGCGGCGCAGCTACTCTAGGGGTCCCGCGAGAGCCGGGGGATCGGGAGCTACCCTGGCCCGCGTCCTCATCGTCCCTTTGACGTTTTGCGGTGGGCTCCTCAGCGGCCCTGTCGCTACGGTGCAACCTGCGCCGGCTTGCCTCCTCCGGCGATGCGCCGGAGCTGCTTCGGGCCTGGCTGGGACCGTTCACGGCGGAGCTACCAGCCACGGCCTGCTTGCCCTTGGCAGAAGGGCCAGACCCCGCGGCGCTCGGCATGGCCTGTTCCTCGGACGCACCGGGGATTCGGATCCCACGGTCCGGGTCGCCCCCAGTTTGGCGCGGTGCTAGCCCACCGTCGTCGAGGGTCGGCTGAGTGGCCAGCACCGCAGTCCTCAGGCTTGAGTCCTCGCAGAGAGGAACGACACCATGAGGAAGGATCAGGTGCTCCAGGACGAAGATCTCCCCCGTCACTGCCCGCACCACGACCTCCAGGCCTTCCTGGGTCAGATCGCTGTCCTCCCCGCGGTGGGTCCTGCTGCAGTCTTGGGGCCCAGTGAAGCTCCAGGCTGGACGCGGCTGTCGCTTTAGAGGGGCGATCCGGTGCTTCAGGTTGTCCCTGAGCACGTGCAGCGAGGTGAGGCCGCCCTCCGCCAGTGTCTTGATCTTGTTTAGCACGGGGTCAAACACCGGCGGCAGGGACGGCTTGGCCCTCCAGGACTGGCGGTCAGAGGCGGGTCCCTCGGTCGGCATGGCGAGGCGCTCGTTGGCTTCGGTGGTGGCGATCACCCACTCGTTGCGCCAATCCTCCCACTTTCCGCCAGTAAGCCCGGGGATGTAGGGCGTCCGCAGATCGCTCCTTGTCTGGAAGTAGTACGCCCCCACTTCATTCTTGCTCTTCTCGGACTTCACCAGGACGAAGAAGTGGCGGAAGAGAATGACGCAGGGCCACACCCCCACGAACATCTTATAGGGATATGGGGATGCAAAACAAAAATTTTCTCCCATGCATTTCCTGATCCGAATCACTCGAGGGGCCCAGAGATATCTCTCTCTTGTAGAGGGGCAAATCCCATCTTGACCGACTATGTCTCACAGCATGCTTTTTGACAAACCCGAAAGCCACCTTTATGACTACCCTGTTACGGTGCAGCGTTTGATGGCTACTAAGTAAGTCGGTTCACATCTTGAGTACATACGACGATCTCAGGTCTTAGGACACAGCGTACATATTGTGTAATGAGAAATCACCATCTCTCGTGTTGGGTCAGTTCAGACTCACGTCCCACATGAGCCCACATTATTAGTTTGACATCTATATGTCCATGACTTGTGAAACATAGTCATCAACTAATACATGTGCTAGTCTAATATCCATGTGTGTCCTTACATGAACTCCGACTAGGAACAACTTTAGAATAACCATACAAGTAAAGAGTCTCACAGACAATTCACAAAATTGTCAATCAATATAAGTTGCCTTTCATGGATATTCAAGGAACACTTCATTAATCATGAATACAAGGAAATATGATCATCTCTATGATTGCCTCTAGGGCATATTTCCAACAGTCTCCCACTTGCACTAGAGTCAATCTAGAATGTATCTTATACACATTGCTCTTGTGTGCGCCTCATGCTTGGGCTGCGGGAGTGGCTTTGTCAACGGATCTGAGACATTCAAATCTGTATGTATTTTGCATATCTTAATTTCACCACGTTCGATGAATTCTCGAATGAGATGAAATCACCGCATAACGTGTTTGCTCTTCTGGTGATTCCGAGGCTCCTTTGCTTGCGCAATAGCCCCACTGTTCTCACAGTAAAGGTCCAGCGGACTGGACGCATTTGGAAACACACCAAGCTCAATAAGGAACTTCCTTATCCAAACACCTTCCTTCGCAGCTTCCGAAGCTGCGATGTACTCGGCTTCCGTTGTAGAATCGGCCACGGTCTCCTGCTTGGAACTCTTCCAGCTTACAGCACCACCATTCATTGTAAACACATAACCTGATTGGGACTTTGAATCATCTTTGTCGGTTTGGAAACTAGCATCGGTGTAACCCGTTACAACGAGCTCCTCCTCACCTCCATAGACAAGAAACACATCCTTAGTTCTTCTCAAGTATTTAAGAATGTTTTTCACAGCTGTCCAGTGACCTTCACCTGGATCAGACAGGTATCTACTCGTACCACTTAGAGTATAGGAAACATCTGGGCGTGTACTTATCATTGCATACATAATAGATCCAATTGCCGAGGCATATGGAACTTTGCTCATGCGCTCCCGCTCATCAGCCGTCCGAGGACACTGAATCTTGCTAAGGTGTATGCCATGTGACATAGGAAAGAACCCTTTCTTTGCCTCCTCCATGCTAAACCGCTTTAGCACTTTGTCAATATAAATATCCTGGCTTAATCCTATAAGTCTTTTCGATCTATCTCTATAGATCTTAATTCCCAAAATGTATGCTGCTTCCCCTAAATCCTTCATCGAAAAACTATTTTTCAGTGAAATCTTTATGGAATCAAGAATAGGAATGTCATTTCCAATCAACAGTATGCCATCCACATACAGGATTAGAAATGCAACAGAGCTCCCACTTGCCTTCTTGTAAACACAAGCCTCTTCTTCATTTTTAATGAAGCCAAACCCTTTGACTAATTCATCAAAACGAATGTTCCAACTCCGAGATGCTTGCTTCAATCCATAAATAGATTTCCGAAGCTTGCATATTTTTCCAGCATTGGTCGGATCGACAAAACCCTTGGGCTGCATCATATACACGTCCCTGGTCAGGTTTCCATTCAGGAAAGCTGTCTTGACATCCATCTGCCATATTTTATACACGGAATCAGGGTCTACCATTGCTTCTGCATATGTCGCAAGCTCATCATTGTCCAACAATAATAATTCTCGCGCTTGGCGGAGCCTTGCCGACCTTCGTGGTTGTGGTTGTGCTTCTTTTGCTATAGGCGGCTCAACTTGATCAGCTACATTAGCATCGCTTGTAGAGTCAAGACCTATTGGCTCATCTCGAACTTCTTCGAGTTGCATTGTCCTTCCACTTTTCTCTCCATTGAGAAACTCTTTCTCTAGGAAAACTCTGTTCCGAGCGACAAACACTTTTCCCTCCGATCGGTTGTAGAAGTAATACCCTAAAGTTTCCTTTGGGTATCCCACGAAAATGCACTTATCCGATTTGGGTGTAAGCTTGTCCGACTAGAGACGTTTGACAAATGCTTCACAACCCCAAATTTTCAGAAAAGACAAACTGGGAACCTTTCCAGTCCATATCTCATATGGTGTCTTGACTACGGATTTAGATGGTACCCTGTTTAGTGTGAAAACTGCTGTTTCTAGAGCATAACCCCAAAATGATAATGGTAAGTCCGACTAGCTCATCATCGATCGAACCATGTCCAACAAAGTTCGATTACATCGCTCGGACACACCGTTCCTCTGAGGTGTTCCAGGCGGCGTAAGTTGTGGAACAATTCTGCAACTCTTCAGATGATTACTAAACTCGTGGCTCAGATACTCGCCTCCACGATCAGATCGCAAAGCTTTAATCTTCTTGCCACGCTGATTTTCAAATTCATTCTGAAATTCCTCGAACTTTTCAAAGGTTTCATATTTATGCCTCATCAAGTGGACGTAACCATATCTACTCAAGTCATCAGTAAAAGTTATGAAGTATTGGAATCCTCCTCTAGCAGTCGGGCTCATAGGTCTGCACACATCAGTATGTATGAGTTCCAGCAAGTCCGATGCTCTCTCTGGAAAACCTATGAATGACGTCTTGGTCATCTTGCCTAGCAAACAAGCTTCGCATGTCTCGTATGATTCAAAATCAAACGAAGTTAGAAGTCCATCCGCGTGGAGCTTCTTCATGCGTTTCTCGCTTATATGACTGAAACGACAATGCCACATGTAGGTAGGATTCAAATCAGTAAGCTAGGCCTTTTAGCAATTATATTACAGGCAGGTGAATCATCAAGATTTAGAATAAATAGCCCATTCTTAATGGACGCTAGAGCCACAAACATGTTATTCTTAGAGATCACACAACCATTGTTTTCACTCGCAAAAGAATAACCATCCTTCATCATACATGAAGGAGACACAATGTTTCGACTGAAACATGGAACAAAATAACAATTATTAAGCTCCAAGATAAATCCTGATGATAGGTGTAGTTGCATTGTCCTGACGGCCAAAGCAGCAACTCTTGCATTATTGCCGACACGGAAATCAACTTCTCCTCTTTCAACGCTCTTACTCTTGGTCATTCCCTACATCGTGTTGCAAATATGAGCAACCGATCCGGTATCAAATACCCAAGAATTGACATAAGAGTCAGCGAGAAATATGTCCATAACATGAATAGCAAGCGTACCTGAGGTTGAAGAACGGTTCTTCAATGAAGCGAGGTACAGTTTGCAATTCCTTTTCCAGTGTCCTGGCCGGTGACAATGAAAGCACTCCTTGTCTGCAGCTGGTCTAGGTTTAGCCTTGGGAGTTGGGTTCGGTTTGGGGTTCACAACCTTAGCCTTGCCCTTCTTCTTCCAAGAAGAATCTTTCTTCTTGAAGGTAGGCTTATTCTGAACAGCCATCATCACATGGCCGCTGCCTGTGCTCTTTTTTATGTCACACTCTGTTGTCTTGAGCGTGCCACACAGTTCATTCAAGCCATTTTCAGCCCCGTGCATATGGTAGTTCGAGATGAAGTTCCCATAGCTCGGTGGTAAAGAAGCAAGAATGAAATCAGTGGCCAACTCTTGGCCAAGTGGGAAGCCCAGCTTCTCCAACCTCTGTGTGTAACCAACCATTTTGATCACATGTGGTCCCACTGCTGCGCCTTTTGTAAGTTTGCATTCGACAAAGGCCTTGGACACATTGAACCTTTTAGTCCTGGCCTGAGTCTGGAACATATCCTGAAGCGCCACGATCATATCGTGCGCCTCAAGATTTGTTTCGAACTGCATCTGCAGCTCGGGTTCCATGCAAACTAGCATGAGACAACTCACTTCAAGATTGTTGTTACATGCTTTCTTGTAAGCATTCTTTGCAGCAACAGGTGCATCATCAGCAGGCTCTTCTGGTAATGGGGTATCCAGAACATCTTCCTTTTTTCTCAGCCTTGAGAACAATTCTCAGGTTACGGATCCAATCCGTATAATTAGTCCCATTTAGTTTGTCCTTCTCAAGGACCGAACACAATGAAAATTGTTGGTGGTTTCGTGCCATTGATCTACAATGAAATAATGCAAAATACTAAAACAAACATATTCATGATGGAGTAAATCATATTAAACAATTTAACAGAATCTACTCCCACTAAAATCAATATCCCTCCATTGATTCTTAGTGATTCAAGACCCACATCGGTAAGCAACTCTTTGCTAATCATATCTCATGACTCTTGTTGTTGGATGACATCTCATGTCTTGGTGCCCAACTTTTATGCCCCAAGGTCCTTAACCGTTAAGCTAATCTTGTCAAGCTAACCAACCCTTATGCGTGTAAGTATCCGATACGAACCTGTCTAGCCAAGGAAAACTGGTGGCACCCTAATTTCATAGACCCACCACCAATCGTACAAGGCATGGGACAATGCAAGGTTTAGTTGGTAGGGCATGATAACTCGAAATTTGTGAGGGATCAGGGCATGATAACTCGAAATTTGTGAGGGATCAATCATTCTACTTCTACCATATGTGTCGCACGTAGTAGTAGAACAACGTGAATAACATATGACGTGATACGGTACAACCATCATCACTAACAGATCTCCATCATCATGGGATCCATCTACCAGGTGCCAAGATCTCCATCTCCATGCTGGTACATCTTTGTCATCCACGTCGTGATGATGTCCTCCATGACTAATACAAACTATTACTCTTAATAGCTAGTAAAAGATTACATCTTGGATCAAATCATCACATGTTGGCACGCAGGCCATTACATCAAATGTAACAATTCATATGGCTCCTACCGAATTGTCAAACTCACGATACGCAGGTCATGAAATAATTACACACATGCATCACATACATATATGGGCCATACAAATCACAATATCATGCAAAACAGAGTTAATCGATTCCGACGTCTAAACTTGAATCACTAAAAACTCGATCTTCCCGGCTGAATTTCGCAAATCTAATTTCGGCGAAAATAGCACCACTATTTGAATTCATGTGTAAAATTTTCTGTAGATGAATTTTCATATAAAAATCACCTCGATCCAAGTTCGTATGGAAAAGTTATGGCTGTTTTACCGAACAGCATGTTTTTCTCTCTTTTCCAACTCGATTAGCAGATCCAATCTGCCCTATGCATCACATGCATCTGGCGAACCATCCTGGGTTTCGATTCGATCAATCTCATTGATCTCCTCCTGCTGCGACTGGGTTTACGTGTGTCACTTAACTCAGGTGGCGGAAACCCGACCGGTATGAGTAATTCGTAATTCGTCACACGACCATCGCAGCGAGGATACGAAACAGGATTACGGTTTCATCTACAAAACGCATATCTCCATATGCACACATCACGAACCTATAACCAGCAGTAATGCTCTGATACCACTGTAGGGGTATGGGGACGCAAAACAAAATTTTTCTCTCCATAAACAGGATCTACTGCTGTTATAGATCACGAGATTACCAATAGACGCGCGGATGCGGAACTTCTGTCGCGCGTCGATGTAGTCGAACAGATGTAGCCGGCAGTGCAGTTGCGAGAACCTCCTCACGTGCGGCTCGTCCTTGTGCAGCAGATGCGGCACCTCCAAAGTATCCACACGTACGAGAAGAAGCGTCGCGATCCGGACTGCTAGGTCCGCGAGGGCGACCTAAGGCTTGGCGCACGGGAGAGGAGGGGGCGGCTACTGTAGCGCGGCACTGTTCACAGGCGCGGTAATGTAGCGCGGGGGTACTGTAGCGGCGGCCAAGAAAAAGTTAGGATTAGCCTTGGGTGCCCCCCTTTCCTTTGCTTTTATAGCCCCTGGGCGCTCCCTTAGGTGGGCTCCTCTTGGGCCCCACCTTAGGCGCCCCCTTTCGGCCTAAGAGGCACATTAGTGCACCTAAGCCCAGTCTAATTTGGATCTCATCTTTATCAGGCTTCTTTCCCTTAAGTGTGTGACCCTATGGGCTCACATGCGAATAGACATGTCCCGAGTACTCTTACTCGGCCCAATAGTAGACAGCGGCCCCTAGCAAGACATGTCAACTCCTATACGCACGTAAAGATCATATCAGACGAGCCGTCACAATGTCATATACATGTTGTTCCTTTTGCCTCACGATATTTGGTCTAGCTCCAAGCCAACCGCTCTTTCTCGATCTTGTGATTCGGAATCCTTGGTTAACTCTTAACCCCAGCATGGCCATGCATTTCCTGATCCGAATCACTCGAGGGGCCCAGAGATATCTCTCTTGTAGAGAGGGGCAAATCCCATCTTGACCGACTATGTCTCACAGCATGCTTCTTGACAGACCCGAAAACCACCTTTATGACTACCCTATTACGGTGTAGCGTTTGATGGCTCCTAAGTAAGTCGGTTCACATCTTGAGTACATAAGACGATCTCAGGTCTTAGGACACAGCATACATATTGTATAATGAGAAATCACCATCTTTCGTGTTGGGTCAGTTCAGACTCATGTCCCACATGAGCCCACATTATTAGTTTGACATCTACATATCCATGACTTGTGAAACATAGTCATCAACTAATACATGTGCTTGTCTAATATCCATGTGTATCCTCACATGAACTCCGACTAGGAACAGCTTTAGAATAACCATACAAGTAAAGAGTCTCACAGACAATTCACATAATTGTCAATCAATACATGTTGTCTTTCATGGATATTCAAGGAACACTTCATTAATCATGAATACAAGGAAATATGATCATCTCTATGATTGCCTCTAGGGTATATTTCCAACACATCTCGCATAGGTGGACGAAGAGATGCTGGAGCTGGAGGCCGAAATCCTCCAGCAGCAGCAGGAAGAACGAAGAAATCGGCAGCCCCACGCCGGTGGAAATGTGCAAAATAAACAGCACAAATTCCCCGGCGCACAGATCGCAGAGGGGAACCGAGCCTGCTCGAATTCCCCAGGCGGTCTCCTGTGGACTCCACCCAAGCAGGCGGCGCACCACGATCAGTTCCGCCTCGGTTTGGAAACGACGGGGACGAACGAGGGACACCATCTTGCTGTGGAGGCGAGGAACAATCTGCGCAGAAGAGCAAAGGGCGAGCAGGCTCGAAGGCAAAGGGGCACAAAGGATGGAAGGAAGAAGGCGAATGCGGAAAAGTAACCGCGGCATGCGTTTTGGCCTCTTATGAAGCCTAATCCATCCGGTGCGCCCCGAAACCGTCGCTGGAAGCCAAGCGACGCTCACGCTTGGTGTTAGCCGCCCAGTCCATGACAAGGGGGCCCAGGCCCGCCTGTCAGGAGAGGCGGGTAACAAACGAAGGTGTGAAAAGGCAGGATTCGAACCGTCGCGTGCGCGCGGAGCGAGGCGGAAGCCGAACCGACGCGCCTGTACGAGCGCTGTCAGGGTCAGACCTTTCGGGAACCACGCTGGCGGAAAAGAATTCCTTTTACCCCGGCGGCAATAGTGCCGAGCAACGTTCGCGTGACTAGGCGCACCACTGTGCGTGGGGGCCTTGAGTCAGTGAGCCGTTGCGACATGATGGGCCAGTAGGGAACCCAGTGGATGGTCAAAGCTGGACAAGACTCCTGCAGCGCGCACAGTCTAACGCTGGAGGCTTCAAGTTATGCAGAGCTAGATCACAGTAGTGGCCCCACCTGCGGGTTCGTAGCCTTTCCCGAGGTGGGCCCGGGGGCCACTGTCGGTACCCTGTAGTAAGGATACCCACTCCTACTGCAGCAAAGCAGGAATCGTGTAGTCATCCATAACTACGCCCTAAGGGGCGGAGCAGCCGGCCCCAGGGGTCCGGCTCTTACCTCACCGGGCCAACGGACCTGGGAACGGGTCCGGTGATGCCACGTGTCCCTGAGGAGGAGAAGCTCCGCACCAACAGCCGAGGGCTCGGACCCCCCATATGGGTCCAGGACCTCCCCGCGTCCATCCGAACCTCCCACGCACGTAGAACCAATATACCGCCGGGGCGGGGTCCGGGGGCGCAACGTGTCCCGCAGGCGCAGGCGCGGGCGCGAGTCTTCCACTGGAAGACTCGCCCACCCACCGCATTCAATGCGGGTGGTTGAGGCGTGCTCTACCGCTGCGGCACGCGGGGCAGCTTTTGTCAGGCCTCACTGTAGACCGCATATTACCAAGGTACACAGTGCAGCCGCATGCGCTGCTTCCGCGCAGAGCCCGTCTGCCGCATTAAATGGATACGACGGCACGGCACCCTTTCATCATACCGCCTACGCCGCAAGCTACATGACCCGTTCAGCTACGCGGCAGGCTACGGCAAGCTACGCCGCAAGCTACGCCCTGGCGCCGTTTCGACAAGACAGGGCATGGCTATGCCGAACGGAAGATTCCCACGGGCAAAGCAAGGAAATCTAGGAATAAGGTCTCCGTCGCCTGCAACACCATAATGTCTTTATATTATGTTATTTTATACTACATCGCTGGGCCCATCTGTCGGGGACCCAACGGCTATGTACACTCCTCCCTTGAGATATAAAAGGGAGGAGTACGAAAAGCCAAGCCAGACACAACACAAGCTCGGATTCACTCCGAACAATCCCGTTCTCAACCTCTTGAGAGCACAAGCAATACAACACATAGTGGACGTAGGGTATTACGCTCCGGTGGCCCGAACCACTCTAAACCTGTTGTGTTCATCGTGTTCTTGATCTAGATCGGACTAATCCTAGCTACCCTCCGAGTACTCACCCTCTGGGTTTAGGCGGGTGCAATACGCCACCCGGCTGTGGGTTTGCACACCACGACAAATATAAATTTATTACAAAACTAATTTCATAAGTCGTGACTTAATCACGAGATGAATTTATTAAGTCTAATTAGTTTATAATTTGATCACTAATTGCTAGAGTAATCATCCGCTAATCTGCATTAAATATACTTAATATATTCATCTAGATTCTTAATTACAACTTATGTAATTAGTTTTATATTAAGTTGGCATTCGAATATTCGATGTGACAATTACTTACAAAACAAATGAGACCTTAGAAAAGATTTCCAAATGGTCAAGTCAGCCAGTATTTGAATTAAGGGTGGGAATGTGGAAATGGTTATCCGAATTTTTTGTATCATTATCCGTATCCGCACCTAATATGAATATATGTATCTGTATTCGATTGTAATGTGTACTAAAGTGGATATATCCGAATTTGTTTTTCCTCATTTTTCTCTATCCGATTCCACATTCGTATTCGACAATATCCGCAACATCCATATTCGAATAAGAATGAGCACATAGAAAACTATTAAAAAATTATATATATAACTAATGACTAGTGATATATTAATTTTAGTATTAATAATAATGTACTTAGTGGACTATTTAAGAGTGATCATGAATAAATGACATGTGCTACTAGGTTTAATATTACTACAGATATATAAAGATTAATTTTAATTAATTTCAATTTAATTAACTATATTTTGATATGGATAATCATATTGATTTTAATTTACTTTGGTTTATCCACTTATTGATAAAATTATAAATATATTTTATTCCATTTATTCTTTATAACTATTGATATTTCCGTTAAAATATTTATTCATTTGCATATCTTTATATTATTAACTATTTAAATATTTATGGATAAATATGTTTTGATGAGATGTCTTTTTCTTAACTACAACGGTTACATACTTTAATGGCTTAGCGATACCTTCGAGATATGTTTATAATGAATAAAACAGACAAATATAACTATGTTTCAAATCAAGTAAATATCCGAATTCGAGATATCCGTTTTGCACCGTATTCGACAACATCCGAATTTGTATCCGTATCCGAGTTAAAATGTGGTAAAAAGTGCTATCCGAATCTGATTCCATGTGTATCCGATTCGATTCCATCCTTAATTTGAATGCAGCTACAAATATAGGCCAAATAGAATCAAAGATGAGAGCCAGTGTTTGAATGCTAGTAGATGAGAGAGAGACGCCAATGCCATACATGTCGGGATCTGACCGGACCTGTCCAACACGTACGGAACCACCAACTAGCCGTTACATTGACGCATGCATGCTTGGCCCCGTCGACCAGACTAGTTTCAAAACGGAACTGTGAGCAGCCACGCCACCTACCTACCACTCCAATTGCCATGACCCTTTTTTTTAAAGCCTTGGAGCATGTAAAAATTTTGCATGTAAATTTTTTGGTTTTTGATAACTAATTAGGGATATTAAATGAAGTCTAATTATAAAATTAACTCAACAACTATAGTACTGTAGCATTTACTATAGCTAATGAGGCCTTTGACTGTATGATTAGGAGATAATTAGGCGTGGCTACTGTAGTATCACTGTAGTCAATCATGATGGAACTTGGCTTATTAGATTCGTCTCGAAAAGTTACAATCATCCATAAAAAAGTTTCGCAAATAAATTTCCTTTAGTATTCCATGCATCATTCGTCTGTTTGTGTAAATTTTTACTAAACACGGTGAAAAAATTCTCCTTAGCCAACAAACATGCATGGCCAACACAGTTCCACAAAGTCAGCATCTCTCTCTCCACTCTCCTTCAAACAAACATTTGTGCCAATATTTCATGCCAACAAACCATGACACACGTGTCGATAGCCCAAAAAAGTGTAGCAAACATTCCAGTGGGCGTCTATTTATCGTGTTTTGCGATTAGAATCGATCCAATCGCAGAAGCGAGCTGCGCAGGAAAGATGAACAGCACCCCCGCCGCCACCGACGTCCCCAGCTCCGGGAGCGCCCACTACAAAAAATCTGTTGACCATGACAATTTAATTTCGTCACAAATCACTAAAAAACGTCATAAAATAGTATCTATGACGATCTCAAATTGTATCATGTATTGAGCATCACAGATTATATCTCGTGACGTTTTTTAAATTTTTGTCACAGATTGCTTGATCCATGATGTTTTGAAATCGTCATAAAATATCCCCGAGCCTCTCAAGCCCAACCCAAGCTCATTTTCTATGACGAAAATAAACGTCACAAACAGTATAATTTTCATCACGGATTCAATTGCCATGTCACACATTGATGACATGGAGAATGACGTGGTTGTTGACATGGTGATGACGTGGATGGCAATGATGACGTGTAAATTGACGTGGACGATGATATGTCGGCTAACATGGCAATGACGTAGAAAGTGGTGCTGACATGGCACTAACATGCCAATGACATGGCGCTAACGTGGCCAATGATATGGCGCTGACATGGCCAATGACATCAACATCGTGGCCCATTTATGGATGGGTCCAATTCAGAGGGGGCCATTAAGATGCATGGGCCAAATTCAGCAATACACACAGTCCATATAAAAAATTAGCCCACCAGTATTCTAACCCCATATAGCAATCCAGTCCAGAAATCACAATAAACAAAAAATAAAATCTATTTTCAAGAGATGGCATCAATTGCTTAATTGTTAGTACAACAACTAATTACAACAGTACACAATAATTATATGTACATATCACACAAATATTAGGCAGGAACAGAACAACACTTTTGTGGCACTTTGTAGGCTGGCAGGCAACTTTCCTCCACTCCAAATGATCTGGTAGACAAAGTAAATCTGATTAGTACATGGAATGTGGAAGGGCAGAAAGCTAGACAAGCTGTGACACTGGAAAATAAAAACGAGAAATAAGCAATTTAAGAAAAGGAGATGCTGACAAGATTTTAGAAATTCACAAGGGAGAGTTCAAAATTAACAAAGCCATGGAGCTCTCTGATCCACCTTTAACATGCTGTAGTAATCAATTAAAAAATAATCCCAGGAGACAAGCAGTTCTTAATACAAATCTAATGCAAGAGCTGAAAAAAATCAAATGGAGCAAAACAACTGGACTACGTGTCTTGGAAGTCCTTTGAATTTCTAGCATGAATTATCCAGAGGACACTAAAAAAGAGTAGCGTAAAAGGAAAATAAGTTATAGCAGGACATGGTGTTTTGGAACCAACAAAAGCACTATCTTAGTAGCTAATGCATTACATTGTCGTGTTTTACTTACTTTCATTCTATTCAAATCTTAATAAAGAGAACAATATCCAATAGGAACCACTGATTCTTTCAGCATACATGCTAACATGCACATAATAATGAAAGGCAAGAAGAATCCAAGCATACCAGATGCATCCTGCAATAGACTGAATGCTTGCAAAAGAAGTTAGAGGACATCAGCAGCACCCTGCAATAGACAGACTCGGGGTCGACGCGGCGGCGCATGGAGCTCGGTCGATTTCCACCACGAATGGTACGCCTCCAGTGTGAAATCGGTGAGTTTTGTGTAGCAGGCGAGAAGGACGACCCGTACGCGAGGATCATCTTCAACTACGAGATGGCGTTCCATGGCTTCACGGCGAGGCTGGACGTGGATGAGGCCAAGAGAATGGCCGAGGCATGGCACCCTGCACACGCGTCACGATGTACAAGGTGTGTTGGGCCGGCGGCTGCTTCAGGTCCAACATCCTGGCGGCCGTTGACCGCGCCGTGGCAGACGACGTCGAAGTGCTCTCCATCTCGCTCGGCAGCAGTTCTTCCAGCAACTACCACGACAGCCTAGTCATCGCGTCGTTCGGCGCCATGCAGCTTGGTGGCGGCCCGTGCGCTAGCGCAGGGCTGCAGCACCCGAGCAGCAGCGGCTCGGCAATTTTTTTTATTTTTTTATTCGATATGTAGAGGCAAGCTGTGGCATGAACTACCCTGAAAACAAATTTCTAGGGGCGGATGATATCCTCACCCGTCCATACAAATACATTTTCATGTGCGGGTGAGAGCATGACCCGCCCCTAGAAATGGATTTTCAAAGGCGGACGCATTACTCGTCCCTACAAATACCATTTTTAGCTACGAAACGTAGCAACATGTCTGAGGTCCGCCCCTAGAAATATCATTTGAGTCACATTTCTTCGACTGCTACACAAGTGATGATGACACTTGCTTCCTGTTGGCAGCCACAATTGGCAAGTACCGAGGCCGACCGGTCTGACCGGTTGGGCCAACCGGTCAGACCGGTCTAGGCTTGTGTAATCCAAGTCAGAGTAGATTTGTATTTTAGAGTCTGTTTGTAACCCAATTTGGAAGGGATACATTCTCCTCGGCCTATAAATATAAAGATCACGGTCGATTAAGGTCTATCTACCCAACCGAACAAACTAATCTACTATTTTCTTCAAACCCTAATTTTTCCAACCTCGTGCTATTCTTTGCTTGTCTCTACGCCGTTCAAGGGTGTCTTAGGTGGCCTGCCGACTCCAAGACTACCCTAAATCTGCGAGCTCGTGGTTTTAGGTCTTTGCAAAACTCTATGCGCCCGAGCGGTCTGGCCGGTGGGCGTGACTAGTCTGACCGGTCGCCAGGGAAATTCGTTGGTGAAGTGGTCGCTGCGATCCGTGCGTTCTAACGCTTGTGTGTTACCAATTCTACACCACACTTTATCATCGTGGGGTTGCCAACAAGCAAGGAGTCCTGAGCATGTCCTCCGGGCAATGCTTCGGCGCGAGTACAGAATCTAATGATGCAATTCCATCTGGTTCGGTGCGGGGAGAAATACATTATGATATACAGTAACTAGCTTATTCTAACACTAGTTCTCGAGGGGGCTGCAAAATTCCCTTCAAATTGAGTATTTGGAGACAGAAAATAGTATCTGTTTTTGTGCTATTCTATACATTTGGGTAAATAAAATAAAAGATTTAAAAAGCCTTGCAAAATTCAGATTGAGCAGTTGAACTTCCTTGTCGGATTACGCCGAGTTTGTAGAGTTGGCATCCTTGATTTCTTATTCATTTTGATGTGTAGGTATGCGACGTGATACAAAGAGCATGAGAAACTATCCCACATATACTGAAATTCGTGGTCCTCCAATTTAAGTTGACTGCTACAGGTAGTCAAAATTTGTCGTGATGGGTTACTTAATCTCTACGTATAATTTAACATTTCTTGGATTATTTTAGTTTTACACTCTCTTTTTTCATCTTCCCATGCATATACAACAACGCCCTGCAAACTTATTTTGAGGGCTTCCTTCATGCAAGTGGACCTCTGTTGTCGATGAAGTTGTCAAATAAAGAGAAGTATGTAACTGTTTGTTTGTTGTTAGTTGTTTACCTGCATCTTTTGTTTTTTCATTGATGCGATCTCACGTTGCCTGCCATGACCTACAATATTGCATATGAAATTAACCATCTCTCTTTTCAACTTTGCAATATCATCTTGACATACCTCATTAACAAGCTGAATTGATGTATCGAAAGCCGCCCCGCCTTCGCAGTGGTCATACAGAACTTCAGAACCACTGCTTTCATGGAGCATTACTGATCCATGGAGAACCAACCAAAGGCACATGATGAGTAAGGGTGGGCGGAATTTTCCAAACCCGAATTCCAAACTTATAATATCTAAATTCGATCCTAAATTACCCAAAACTCGTTATAGCCAATTCTATTTCGGGTATGATGTAAAGAAACCCAAACATAGTTTGAGAAATTTGAATACAAACCCCGGGTGCTCAATTTTTCAAAATACCCAATATTTGATCTTGTTTTAGCACAAGGTAGGAAGGTCCATCTAAACTTTCACCCCATAACTTCTAACCCTGGAACTACCTTGACCCCTACCTGATCCGGCCTCACACTCACCCACCCGGCCACCCAGACACCTGCAAACTGCCAGCCGTCTGCGTCGCCTGCGCTTGCGCTCCAGCAATGTTCGACATGCCACTGCACCCCGGCGGCAACGTTGTGCCCTGCCCGTCCAGCTGCCAGCCACTCGGCACACCGTGCGGCCACACTAGGACTCCCGCAGCCATGCTCAACTTCCTGGCTCCCGCGCCCAGCGCCATGGTGGAGCGTCGTGGTGCCACCACGCGCCGCCCGGCCGCCCACACCTAGTCGCTGTCAGCTGCGCCATACCCAGCACTGTGAGCACCCCCGGCACCCCGTTCCAGTGCCACCGCAAGCACTGCTCGACTCCGTCGCCCTCCCATCCTAACCCTAAGAGCCATGCCATCGCAATGAACATTGTGTAATCAATTACCGAAACCTGAATTTTTAGGTGTTCCTTTTTTGGGTGTATTTCAGGTAGCAGTTCTCATTACCTGAAATTTTATTAACAGGTCCAATTTTTTCGAATTACTAAAATGCCCACTCCTAATGATGAGAATATTTGGAGATCAAAACTATCATAACTTAATATGCCAATGCTTCACTGGCTAAAGTTATTTTGTATTATACAGAGAACCAATAAGAGGGAAGATGTCGAGAAGAGTGAAGAAGAAAGAGGTGGTGCATAGTTGCATCAAGTTTATAGGGAAGCTCCAACGAAAGGTTGAGGAGTATGAGCCGAAGGAAGATTGGATCATGTCAAAAGGACAAGCGAAGAAGAAGGATTTGAATGGCAGAACGCAAAAGATTGATGAAAAGTGACACAAAACAATTCGGTTGATTGAGACAAGTAAGCATTAAGGGGGAGTGTTGAAAAATAACAATTCATTACTTATGAAGGTTCTAGAAAAATTTGGAAATGGCCAGAGTAGAGTTGCCATACTTCATGGCTAGATAGGAAATCTCTAGAATTAGATATTTTGAAGGATAAGAATAGAAAATTCTAGAGTTAGATATTTTGTGAAAAAGAGTGTGGAACTTGCCATACGGTAACACTACAATAACCATGAGCATCTATAAATAGAGGTACTCCCCAGCCCTCTTGATATAGCATGACATAAGGGTCTCAAGTAAAATGTAGTATGGTAGCCATGTAGTATATTTATGGGCATTAGTGTTCTTACCCATACATGGAAGTGTAGTCGTACAAGTCAGCACGATTTTACCCTTAGTGAACGGTTAGAATAGGGGGCAAATACATAAAGATCAAGGGAAAAACTGCAAGGACTTGTGAAAAAATAAAGGGCAAAATCACAAAGTTAAAATATGAGGACAAAACAACAATTGCATTTCAAAGTACACCATGTTCCATCTCCTCGATGCGGTGAGCATCGCGGAGCGGAATGGTGGGCAGCACGTATAGAAAGACAGGGGGAAGGTCGTCGTTGGGGTGGATGTGGTGGATCGACAACAGATCATCTAGTGCTCGCTCAAAGGAAGAGGCGGAGGATACCTTCACCCAGTAGCTTCCGACGGCGGCGGCGAAGTTGGGGTCAGGGGCGGTGTGAACGTTGACCTTGACGAGTTGGTTTTCCTTTGCTCGGTGGAGCCAGTGCGGCAGCTTGGCTCGGACGTTGAAAACTTCGGCGGGGTCGAGGTTGAGCTCCAAGTGCGCCAACAGCTTGCTGATGCTCCCGTAGTCGATGGCGGCGTCGGGCACGGCCGGGGCCGGGTTGCCGCCGTTGGTTGCCATGGTCGCCGCCGCTTTTGGGAGAGGGAGGGATTGGCCGGTGCGGATGGGAAGAAGACGGGGGAGGGAGGGGA
This sequence comes from Panicum virgatum, assembly GCF_016808335.1. NCBI lineage: Eukaryota > Viridiplantae > Streptophyta > Magnoliopsida > Poales > Poaceae > Panicum > Panicum virgatum. The sequence continues at coordinate 69,482,386 of NC_053147.1, forward strand.
GGCGGTTGTGGTTTCTGGTCAACAAAGCACTAAGAAATGGGGACAAGACAAGAGCGCTGCACTGTATTACATCTGATACTCAATTTTATACCCGAAGAGTCACTGAATTATGGGCCCCAAAACCCACATTGGATTCCATTCCGGAGAGATATACTGGGTTTGGTTGATCTTCCCTCTGCCTGGTCAAAAGGAAAAGGTGTGCCTCCAGTCCTCCATCACTTGAGCGGTGGCACTGCCAGGTCCGCAGCAGAGAGATTCTGAGGGAAATAAAACCTCAATTATCTAAAAAATTTGGACTGAGAGAATTTCGACCGATCGGTTGCTTAAATTTCGACCGATTTGGACAAGCCAATGCCAAATTAAATGTGTGATGTGCGCAAGCCATGATTTATTTGGAGAGTAGATTTCAGAGCCCGTTTCCTTTCCATTTGAGAATTTTTACAACACTAATTAGGAGTATTAGACATAAACTAATTATAAAACTAATTACACTGATGGACGGAAAATCGAGAGACGAATCTATTAAATCTAATTAATCCATCATTAGAGGTTGTTTACTGTAGCACGACATTGTCTAATCATTGCATAATTAGGTTCATTATATTCATCTCGCGATTTTTCCAAGGGGTTATGGAATGGGTTTTGTCAGTTATCCATATTTATACTCCTAATCAGTGGTCAAACGTTTGAAGTTACTATAGAACGTGAAAATTTTTGGGAACTAAATATGGCCTGAGAAAGGCTCTTGGAGATGCTCTAAGTTGTCGAGTGATTAATCTGCAAGAGGATAACGCAGAGGGTGAAGCTAAAGTGAGGGAGAGCTCGGCCACTGGCAGCGATGTCCCAGCCGACGACGAGCACAACTGGAGGAAGTGCGGCGCTCCAGGCTCTAGGTGGCGGTGTGCGGCGCTGTAGGCATGGGGGCAGCTCGGGGTTGGCGCGGCCGACCCGAGCTCCGGCGTCGGCGCGGCGCTACGTGCACGCTCATGGGCTAGCTGGGCTCTAGCGTCGGTGGGTAGTGCTATGGACGGCGTGGCCGATCGAGTATTGGCACGGCTGCTGCAGCACTCGTATCTGGAGCCGCCGGGGGTTTGAGCCAATCTATCCTTGTGCCTGGAGTCGGGACGGCAGCCCCTGGTGGCGTCGCCAGATTTTTTTGTTTTTTATTTGATTTTTAAGGGTGGGTCGCCCCGTCATCCGCTCCCGCAAATCTATCCTTAGAGACGGGTAGTGGCAGCATCCGCCCCTGAAAATGAATTTGTAGGGGCAGGTGAGGGGGTGATCCTCCCCTACAAACGTATTTTTAGGAGCGGTTGTGTTACCTGCTCCTACAAATAGTATTTGTAGCAGCGAAAACTAAGGGTGGGTGTTACGCACACCTCTAAAATACGTTTTTACCGGCCCCTAAAAACCGTTTTTAGTAGTCTGGGCGGCATACGGCAAAGCCTCTAACACACACGGCAAATGAAGGGAATCGTGTAGTAAGGATCTGCTAGCAGCAGGTTAGGCGGTTTTTTCTTTTTTATATTTAAAAAAAATTAGAATTTCAAAAATATATGTCCGTTTTGAAAAATTTCAAAAATATACCCCGGTCGCCCTCCCATAGGGCGACAGGCCCAAAGTGTAATTTTTTTTTTCATATTCGCAATGAGGTCCCTGGGAAAAAAAAAGGCCCTGTCGCCCCCCCAACGGGCGACAGGGGCCTGTCGCCCAGCCCTGGGGCGACAGGGGCCTGTCGCCCGTTGGGGGGGCGACAGCCCCCCCCCCCCCCCCCCCGCCGTATGCCACCATTCCCTTTGTGATTTGAGCCTAAAAATTCAGAAAAAAAAGCCAGGCCTACCCGCCATTATGAAAAAAAAACTGGAGTGGTTGCCGTGTTTTCACATCTTTTTGAAATGGTGGAAGTGCACTGCTATTGGGTCACATATGTCTGGGCAAAGAATGCGATATTTGGGAATTCCGTGATCGCCGTGCTGAGCAGTGGCAACTTGTGATCTCGTACTCGCAGCTAGATACACTATAGTTCCTATTTTGAGCTATTCGAACGTGTAGTCGTCCTCATCGTCGGCGGGATCTCGGCCGCTAACTCCTACCGCACCTAACTTGTCCTTCATTAAATCACGGAAAAAAATCGCAAGAACTTCCCTTATTTAACGAGCATTATGGAACCCCCAAACATAACAAGTTCACATCAATAGTATCTATAGAAACAAATGACAAGTAAACTATCACAATCATAAACATCGGATACAAATAAGAGGTCCACAACTATCTCATTACAAATAAATATCAGATATATCTAACCACCCCTAGGGCGTCGGACCCTCTTAGCCCTCTGCTGGGCACGGACATGGCCCTCGGAGTAGGTGAGAACATCCGGAGACCTCACCTATCGCTCAGGACGCGCAAGGGGCTGCGGTGTCTGCTGCGGAGAGATCCCAAGTGGTGCTCCTCCTAGCTGTGAATACCCCAAGACATCGGGGTCACCTTGCGCGGCAGGCTCTTCTGGAGACAAGCTGTCGAAGTCGTCTAAGGTGAAGGTCTCGTTATCTGGTCGAAAGGAGGAAGAAGAAGGTCCGGCGCCCGCATCGGGGTAGAATCCTACGCAAAAAATGTGGATGTTAGCGTACGCTCGTATATTTTGTCATGACATGTAGAAACCGAAATACGAAACATAAACTAACCTGTGTAGGCCGGTATCTGTGGCCCCGGTACCATCCCTGGATACGGTCCGCCAACTGGTGCTGTCCCTCTAAACATTCCAGTATGGCCGAACGCAGTAGCTGGATCGTATCCTGTATGTGATATTAGTAAATATGTAGGAACACTTGATGTAATTTTAAAGAGATATGTACGTTACCTGCACTTGGGAAGAACTGCGACGTCGGCCCGTGCACGGTCGACGGACACGGGAACGACGACGAGGCCTGAGACGCACACGGGTTCCGAAGTTGTGCGCTACCTGACGCAACTGATCACGCTGCCTCGACCATGCCTCTGTCTGCTCAAACTGGGTCATTGGGGATCCGGCACGTACCCTCATCAAGTAAGTCGAGCAGTCCGTCTCCATCATGTTGCAAAGACGAAGCTGCATCAATTCAGTAAAGGTACAGTTAGAAACACATGAATTATCTTATGAATATGATTATATATATATATGCAAATATGATCAAGAGACTCACCGCGCCAGCTAGTGCCTCCACGTGGTGCCGGGCATAGCCATCTTGAGGCCTCGTCTGGTGTGGCTGCGGGTGAGTGTCAACAAAAACCAGACGAGCCCGAGTCCGGGGTAAGTACCAGGTGAGGTAAGCCCTAAAAGAGCTATCTGTGTGTGGTCCTGTTGGATGGACCAAGTGCTCATCTGCCTGTTCCCATTGGTCCACCAACGGCTGGATCTTGGTGAGCCAATCATCAGAGCATGGCAAGCCACTCCTTGACAACCTACAAAGTGGACCACGAAGAATCGTTAGATTCGACATGAATGTATGAGCCAAGTTCATTCATAATTACATGTGGTCCTGGCGACTGACACGCTCCAACGCAGTGGGCACCGGAAACTCCTGGCGCTGCCCAAACTGTCTCCTGACTCTCCAGGGGCAATATGCCTCAACCGCGATGTCATAAACCAGGACGGCGGAAGTAAGCCACAGGCTCGCATTCGCGGAGCAGTGCGAAGACAGGCCTGCTGGTGCACGGGTAGCCACAGCCTCTGGGCTGTAAGGCTCCCAGACAACGTCCTCGGGCGTCAGTATGTCGAGCTCCGAAACAAACTCAGGATATGCGCGTCTAACCCGCGCATGTGCCCAGGACCTCTGCATTCCGAATAAGTAAAATTAAAAGTGCGCTAATACATCATGTAACAATGAATAACAAAATTAGGTTTGTTGCGAACATACCTGACGCCAGATCCAGATAGTTCCCATAGTGGGCCTCTCGTCCTCCTCGTCGCCGTACATGCCCCTGTGGTAAGGCTCGTGGCTGACCAAGGGGCGACCAATGGCTAGCCTCTCGTACGACCAAAGCTGTAGCAGTAGTGGGCACCCTGACAGGATAGCGTTCCCATGTGTCTTCATGCACCCATCGCAGAGTCCACGGTAAGTGGCTGCAAGTACCCGCCTCACCCCAGCTGTAGGGCGGTACGTCCTCATCCCCATCCGCAATCTCCCGTGCATACGGAAGGAGAATCCTATCGACCGAGTTGCCATGAGTGTTGTTGAACATGATGTAACCAAACAACCAAAGTAGGTACGCCTCCAGCGATCTGGTCACACTGTACTCGTCGGCATCTGCAGCCAACAAGGCAGACTGCATAAACAATTAAGATTAATGGTTTCAACTGGCAATGGAACATGTGAATTGTAACAATTAAATTTATATATGCAATGAATGCGTACTGTAAACTGTAGGAACCAGGTCTTCAAAGGACCTGATGCTCGCGGGTGCGGGTTGATCGGACCTGCTACGTCCACGCAGTCAACCAGGGCAAAACGGGCCTCCAGCTCATCCTTCCACGAGGCCGCCACCACACGCGGACCTACAGCCTCCCCGACGATAGGGAGGCCGAAGAGGTAAGCCACGTCCTGCAGCGTAGGAGTCATCTCCCCACACGGGAGGTGGAACGTGTGTGTCTCCGGCCTCCATCTGTCAACGAGCGCCGTCAGGAGGGATCGGTCGAGCTGAATAGGCCCAACCTCGACAAGACGGCTCAGAGTCAGTAGGCCGGCCTCACGTAACCTGCAAAAAAACAAAAAATGTCGAAACAAAGGAATACCGACGAATACAAAAGTGATAAACAATAATATTTCATTACATACCGGTCACACCAATCGTGGTGTATAGAGATCGCCTCGCCGGGTGGACGAGGACGTAGCACCTCTAGGCCTCGGTGCTCAACAGCTGCAAAGTAAGACCTGTGGCTCGAGTCGATCACTGGGTCTAGCAAGGAGTCCATCTCCATACCTGCATTCAAAAATATATGAGAACACATAGGTAAATATATATTTCATACAAACTGGACACATAAATACAATAATACTTCATTACATACCTGCCATATTTCATTACTACATATTACAAATAATGAAATACAATTGTGGATCATGACACCAAATGCCTTCCACGAGCAATTCTCGCCGATGCTCGTCTGAACGTAGGAGGTGCTCCGTCTCTGGGATTTCCGGAAGGACCGACGTCAGCAGCATCGTGAAGTGCATTCTGAGGACACTTCTTGTAGTTGTGACTCAATGCTCCACATTGGCTGCAACGCTTTTGTGCCTTGCTTGCTTCCGACTCGTCCATACCATTCCGAATACGACGTGTCTGACGGCGGCCTTTGCCTTTCTTAGTGGCTGGATCAGGAATAAACATCTTATTCTCATTATCCTGAGTGAAAGGCCCCACAATTCCAATCCCGTATACCTCATGTCCCCATGTGGATACAGCTGCTTCCTTGCTAAAGTACGGTGAAACAAATAGTCCTGGCTGTAACGCAGACTCTGCACATGCCGCAATGAGATGGGAGCATGGCATATGCAATAACTTAGGCTTCATGCAGGAGCAGAAGGCTTTGCCATCAACTGTAATCAAACTCTCCTGTACCACCCTATCTCTACGGATACCACGGCCACTTCTATCCTTGCATAGAACCTCAAATCTATGCTCCATTGTACCTGTGGATATGACGCGGTGCAGTTTGGCCTTTTCAATCTTCTCTTGCATATATTGTGTCACTCTTTTGCAAAACTGAATTTGGGGGTTGTTGATGTTTATGCTTGCAGCCGTGTAACGCTCTCTGAAATACTTCATGCACCCATACATGATGAACTCAACAATTCCCACAAGTGGAAAGGCACGACAAGAACGCATAACCATATTGAAACACTCTGCATGGTTCGTTGTCTGAATACCATACCGTATTCCGTTGGTATCATAAAGGAATGACCATTTCTCCTTAGGTGCACCTCGAATCCAGTGTGAAAATGGCTTCTCAATTGAATCCCTAGCCTCTGCAGCCTGACTCGTGCCTGCTCCTGATGCCCTTACCTTCACTAGCTCTGCAGTCAACTGATCAAGCATCTGCCATAATGCATTGAATTTTCTCTGTTGATTTTGGGTGCATAACCTCTTAAACAGGTTCTTAAGATCCTTGTTCTTGAAGTGTTCATAGAAGTTTGCACCCATATGCCTAATGCACCACCTGTTTTGGACATCAGGCCATAATGGTGGCGTTGTCGCAGTTCCACGTTGCAATTTCAGTATTGATTGCAGGATACCTGCATGCCTATCACTAATAAGGCACACATCTGGACGTGCAGCAACAACATGAATCTTCACTCGTTCAAGGAACCAATACCAACTGTCTGTGTTCTCATTCTCAACAAATGCAAATGCGAGCGGAACAATTTGGTTGTTGCAATCTACACCGATTGCGGTGAGTATCTGACCTTTATACCTTCCAGTCAAAAATGTGCCATCAATGCAGATCACCGGAAGACAAAACTGAAATGCTCTAACACAAGCACCTATGCAAAAGAATGCTCGTTGCATAATTCTTTGTCCCCTAGTCACGGCTGGTACAAGGTATGTGTCATAAAAGCTTCCAGGATTTCTAGCAGCAACCTGGGATAACATACGAGGTAGGTTATCATATGATGCCTCGTATGTGCCGAACCGCATCTCGAACACCCTTTGTTTAGCCCGCCATGCCTTCAAATAACTGATGGTGTACTGGTAAGTCTGCTCAATGTGTCGAACAATCATTTTTGGCTCATAATTTAGGTTGTCCATAATAAACCCATACATTTGCTTTGCAACAAAGTCGCATGATATATTGCGATGCGAGGGAAGAACTTCTGACAGCAAACAAGTGTGCTCTGTGACAATGGAACATTTCCAGTTTGACTTCCATTTTCCCTTGAATGCATGTACTCGCCATGGACATCCAGCATTCACACACTTCACCTCATATTCTTTACTGTCAGACTTTACGACTCTGAATTCTCGTTTCAATGAGATTGCCCATAGTCTCACAGCATCTTTTACGGCTTCAATGTTTGAATATGTTGCACCTTGCACTACCTCGTTCCCTCTGTACTCTACCTCGTTCCCTCTGTACTCCCACTCCTGATTTCGTACATCTTCTGCGACATGACTGCCAAAACCATGCTCTTTCCACTCTTTTGGCAATGAGTACTGCTCGTCATCAGATGAGTCCTCATATTCTTCCATCTCTATTGCGGTTTGGTCTTCTACCTCCATCTCGTCCACAATGCTATGTATCCTCTCTCCCTCATCAGCAAGGCCCTGTGGTCCCATGTTTTGGTTCTCTGTCTCTTCTGACTCATCTTGCTCAACATAATTGGTCTCTCTTTGAATACTCGGAGTTCCTTGATCTGCACAATGTTGGATTTCATTTTCTGTCTTCTCCCGGATTTGAACAAGAATGGCCAGAGGCCACCCACGCTCTAGAGCTGCTTGCATGTACTTCTGCCAGTCATCAGTGCTATGTATCATCATCAATTCCCATAATTCACTTTCTACCTCCCAATTAACAAGAGACTGGACAGTGATCACATGTGTCAACGGATCAACATGGAACCCACGCTGCAGCCACTTACATATGGAACCAAAACTCCTTTCCAGAGGTTTATCTATGCCGCTAGATGTGCGCTTAAAGGCAGAAAGATCTACTCCATTTGGCCCATACATAACATTGTATTCACCATAAAATACTTGAAACTGCATCTTGCTCGACATATCTGTATATCACATAATACTTATCGAGTTATGCTCTTTACTTCACTACCTTATTCAATAATCCGTAAAAACTAAGTATGAAATTCAACTACAACGTATAAGTATTCATAACTACGTGATGACACTCAAATTCTATACTGCATATGCCAAATTCTATTCTAAATCATAATTAATTTATAAACACGTTTCTAATAGTACTGCAATTGTAATAATAAATGCGTAGAACTAATTTTCTAAACTAATTTACTACTACGTAACTACAAACTAAAGTATCATTGAACTCCTACTTAAATGGTTCTACTATAGCACTAATTAAATTAAATTACTTACCCCTACTTAAATTACTCATATTTAAATACGTAGTACTTAAATATAACAATATATAAACTAAATGTACTAACCTGCAGATCACAAGTGCTGAATCCGACAGGGCTTCGCCGCTTTCCTTCTCCTCACTCCTCTCGTTTTTTCTGGATTTTTGGTGGAATTTTCGGGCTCAAATGAGGAGGGAAGGGGAGGGCTGGAGCTTTTATAGGGGGATACCCCGGTCGCCCGGGGGGGCGACAGGCCCCCCTGTCGCCCGCGGGGGGGGGGGGGGGGGGGGACAGGCCCCCCTGCCGCGCCGTGGGCTGGGCCCAGCGGCGGTCGCCCGCGCCCCTGTCGCCCGTTGGGGGGCGACAGGGCTTTTTTTTTCCAGGGACCTCATTGCGAATATAAAAAAAAATTTACACTTTGGGCCTGTCGCCCTATGGGAGGGCGACCGGGGTATATTTTTGAAATTTTCCAAAACGGACATATATTTTTGAAATTCTAATTTTTTTTTAAATATAAAAAAGAAAAAACCGCAGCAGGTTAGTGTTAGAAGATTTGGGCCTCGGGCCAAATAATAATTTTAGTAAATCCCAAAGGCCCACTTATGTTTGCATGGTATGCTGGGAGAGACCAATTGATATAGTTGGATTGTGCTACAGTGTTTGAAACTATTGAGGGGAGGAAAAGAAAAAGCACGCGCTTGCCTTGACGGGCGGGGCCATAGGTGCGGGCTTGCAGCGCCCGTGTGAATGGTTCGGCCAATTTTGGCCCTTGTGCGGGCATGTCTTCAGCTTTCTTTTGCCATCTATTTTTGCATGCATAAGAGCTAAATTGTGCTGGCCAATTATGACTGGAAAAATCTGTCACTTAACAGTTAGTGATTGACGCGATTTCTTAATCACAGCGATTTTTCTTAAGTTCATGAGCCGAGATCTATAAGAGGACGATAGGTCGACCTCTTCCGGTACCAAATTTTTTTAAATTATGACTGACAATTATCTCTCACTTAACAGTTGGTGACTGACGCGATTTTTTAATCACCACGATTTTCCTTAAGGCATGAGCCGAGATCTATATATAAGAGGACAAGACGATGATCGACGCTGCATCTTCATTTAATTTTCGAACTTAGCTTTTCCGATTATTTAAGCATCGGAGAGGTACGGTACGGAGCTTCATACTGGAGGTGGGGGTGCGGCGGCGCCTGCATCAGTAACAACAACGACCTTGTCCTTCTCCTCCAGCTCGACGGCGCCGGCGTGGTCCGCCGACTCCTTGAACCTGTACCAGCGCGCGCACGCCACGAAGTAGACGAGGTTGACGGCGGCCATGCCCGCGATCACCAGATAGTAGAGGTCGACGCGCCCCTGGTTGAGGTCCTGCGTCAGCCAGTCCGGCCGCCCGTCGCTCCCTCCCGTCGTCCGGTGCACCACCGTCACCATCAGCCCGCTGGCGTAGCTGGCCACGGCGAAGCCCAGGAACAGCAGCGCGCCGGCCACGCTGCGCATGTTCTCCGGGAACTGCTTGTAGTACAGGTCCACCTGCCCGATCACTGCGAACGCCTCCGAAAGCCCCGCCAGCATCTGCTGCGGCACCAGCACGAAGCACGACGTCGCGTCCCCCACCGCGCGCCGGTGCCGCTCCACCGCCGCCGCCGCCACCATGGTGGCGATGGACAGCACGATGCCGGCGCCCATCCGCTGCAGCTGGGTGATGCCGCCCTCGCGCTTGGTCACCCGCTGCAGCGCCGGCACCACCACGCCGTCGTACACGGGGAGCCACGCCGTGAGCGCCAGCATGTTGAACACCACCAGGGACCCCGCCGGGATCTGGAACGCCGACCGCCCGAGGCGCCGGTCCGTCTGCATGGCCTGGAGCACGCCGTAGTTGCCCAGGTTGGTGAGCACGATGTAGTAGACGATGCCCGACGACCACACCGGGAGCAGCCGCACCAGGCACTTGACCTCCTCCACCTGCTGCACCGTGCACAGCCGCCACGGGTTCGCCGGCGTGGTGCCGTCGGCCGTGACCGCGAGCTCATCGTCAGCGGTGAGAATGGCGGCCTTGTCCAGGCACAGGAACTGGTCCGTGTAGGCGATCTTGGACACGAGGCTGCTCCTCCGGTGCGGCGGGTCGAATAAGAGGTCGCAGGGACCTCGGTGCAGGCGGCGCTTGCGGTAGGCGGCGACGACGACCTGGGCGAAGCGGGTGAAGGGGCTTCCCTCGGGGCGGACGCGGACGTAGAGGCGCGTGCCCATGAAGAAGAGCGCGCAGGAGAGGCCCATGAGCGTGGCCGGGACGGCGAGGCCGAGCGCCCAGCTGACGTTGCTCTGGAGGTAGATGATGAACGTGGCGGAGACCATCATGGCGATGGTGAAGGTGAAGTAGTACCAGTTGAAGAAGCTGTTGATCCCGCGGCGGCCGGCGGGCGTGCGGGGGTCGAACTGGTCGGCGCCGAAGGCGAGGTTGCAGGGGCGGATGCCGCCGGCCCCGACGGCGAGCAGCGCGAAGGAGGCGAGGAGCACGGCCATGTGGGAGGCGGAGGGCCCCGCGCCGGCGTGCGGGTGGAGCGAGGGGACGGCGGCGGTGAGGGTGAGGAGGATCATGCCGACGAAGGAGGAGATGGAGGCGAGGGCGATGGTGGCGTAGCGGCCGAGGTACGAGTCGCTGAGGAAGGCGCCGAGGACGGGGGCGAGGTTGACGGTGCCGCCCCAGAGGCTGAGCAGCGTGGCGGCGCTGGCGCTCTTGATGCCGTAGACGGTGGTGAGGTAGACCAGCAGGTTGGCCGTGGTGCCGATGGTGCCAAGCTTCTCGCACGTCTCGTTCCCTGCGCAGCATCAATCATTGAGCAAGTGAGGGCTGATGGAGCCACGTAGGTGAGTGCAGGTGCATCAACCACGACCAACAAATTAAGAGCAGATGATCAAGCACTGACCTATGACGTAAGGCATGGCCTTCCACCCGCGGTAGTTCTCCTCCGGCTCGCCGGCGGCGGCCTCGTCGTCGGAGAGGTGCTTCTGATTCATCATCATATTATTGGTAGTCGTAGCATCTTCCTCGGCGACGGAGTACGCCTTCCCGTGCTTACTATTATTATTGGCCTCCATGGCAAGCACGCAGCGCAGCAGCTGTGCTGTTGGTGGTGCTGGTGTATCTGGAGCGAGTCTTTGAGGAGGAGATCGATCGAGCATCCGCCGCGCCTTATAAATAAGCTAGCTAGCTAGAAAAAGGCAAGGCAAGCAGAGAGGCAGGCAAGCAAGACGAGGGAGAGCAGAGGATAACCAATCAATTACCAACGCTTGCAAGGCGGCTAGGCTGCTGCATCTTGCAACTCGGTCGGTCGGCAGCTAGATTACAAACGAACAAGCAAACAGTACTAGTGGTGGTGGTGGATGACCTCTGAGCAAGCTAGCTCTCCAAGCTTCCTCTCCCTGCTTCTGCTTCCGCTTTCACAACACCTGCATATACGCCACAGCATGTATGTATGTATGCTTCTACTAGTACAGAAACCAACAAGCGCATTCATGTATGTATGCCAAGGCGACACCAGCTGTCTAAGCGCGCATCCATCCATCATCTACGCTGCCTCCGTGTGCACCGCATACTACAAGTCGTACCTGCATTCAGACCTATAGTATTATATTACTCACGTTTGCCACACGGCCGGTACAGCCGGTGTTTGGTTCTTTTTTAGAATGGGCTAGAGAGTATTTTGACCCCCTAATTAGGGGTGTCAAATAAAGACAATTTATAAAACCAACTTCATAACCCCCTGCGCTAGGAACCCTGAAGAATCTAATGAGACGCGTGATTAGAGGATGGTTACTGTAGCATCACTATAGTCAATCATCAATTATTAATTACTGTCGTTAGATTCGTCGCAAAAAATTACACCCATCCCTGAAAAGATTTTGCAAATAGATTTCATTTAGTACTTCATGCATACGAGGGTTCTTTCTCGAGATGCGTGTTCTAGAATCTAGAATGGGAACCAAACATGGCCTATATAAGTCTATCTATCTATCAATAACGCGAAGGCGAGGTTACTCAATGCCATCCGTTCTAAATTATATAAGTTATTTTGATTTTTTTTTCTAGATACATAATTTTACTATATATTTAGACATATCATATAGAGTATCTTCTTGGTGTATAGTTCGAAATTTTTATGCTCGTAGATGAGCCTGCATATGCAGTAGAGACAGAAAGATAACCGTAGTAGAATCACATGCATATATGATCGAGCAGCACCCACGACGTATGCCCATAAGCTAGCCACCGTACATGACCTTAGTTTGGTTTCCTAGAATAGTAATATTTGACTGCTAATTACGGTGTCAAACAAAGTCAGTTTTCAAAATCAACTCCAGAACTAGATTACAGTAGCATGAGACGAATCTAATGAGGCCTTTGACCACGTAATTAGAGGATGGTTACTGTAGCCAATCATCGATTAATTACCGTCATTAGATTCGTCACGAAATATTACATCCATCCCTGAAATTTTTTTACAAATATAGACTTCGGCCCTGTTTAGTTCCTACCCCATAAATCCCGTAAACGCAAAAAAAACGTCACATCGAATATTTCGATACATGCATGGAGTACTAAATGAAGTTTATTTACAAAACTTTTTGCATAGATGGGCTGTAAATCGTGAGACGAATCTAATGAGCCTACTTAATCCATGATTTGCAACAGTAATGTTACAGTAACTATCCGCTAATTATTAATTCATCATGGATTAATTAGCATCATTAGATTCGTCTCGCGATTTACAACCCATTTGTGCAAAAAGTTTTGTAAATAGATTTTATTTAGTACTTCAAATTAGCAAGATTCCATCGCAAAATTTTTTTGTGTTTCATCTAAACACACACCCTTCATTTAGTCTTTCATGCGGACTCTAGAAGACACGTTCTAGATTCCTTTCTAGGAAACCAAACACGTCCAATAATAGAGTTTTGCTTTCGTGTGCCCATATCTTGCTTGGTGCAGCTGCTTTTGTTGGTGTACCCATCCATCCATCGGATGGCCGGCCCGGCCGGTTGCAGCTAACTTTTACTATTACTTTTTTTTCTTTTGGTGTGCTCCACTGCACGCCTCCACCGCCACCGGTTGCCTCCGATCCTGTCCGCCTCTACTCCTCCTGTCCTCCTGTACAGTGGCTTTGGGCACTGATCGACTTTCCACATGCCACTATAGCTCAGCTCACACGTAGGACGGTAGAAGTACTGTGTCGGCTTGCTAGTGGCAGCATATATACTTCTTCTGTTATGAAATATAATGCATTTCAACATTTCACCAAATATTTAGAGAAAATCATAAAAACTCAGCTGAAAACCTCAGCTGCTATATTATTTGAACGCCTACCAATATATAATAGCTCATGCATGCTCTACTCTGACTGCTCAGCTGGGGGACCCACAGACGTACACACGTAGGAGTATGCTATATATGCTATGCTACGAGTATGAAGGAATGAAGTGTGTGTACTGGTCAAAATATCCATCCAAGTTCTGGCGACAGATTTTTCTTTCTTTCTTTTTCCTTCTTTTTCCACTCTGAAAGTTACGCTAGGATGCAACGAGCGACAGTCAAAGCAAGTAAAACCTAAAAAAACGCATTTAATTTCACGGCCGCAATGTTCCGGCTTTCAATAATTCATGCATACTATTACTATTACTAGGGGCAGGCCGTCGACTCGATCACTACCTGATGACTGATGAGGCCGGCCGGCTCCCAAGTTAAGTAGACACACCATGCATATGCATCTCTACACGAATGCAGACTTTTGGTCCGAATCAAAAGCTTATTAGGTTGCTGGAAGCTTTATGTCTTTTCTTCTTCCTAAAAATGAAAGCTATATATATATATATATATATAGTTTTTTGAAACAAATTATTAATGCTGATTTCTTGTTTGACACGTACTACCACGCATACTACAGCGCTAGCGTTTCTTTGCTTGAGCGTCATATCCATCCCAGTTTTCAAAGGATGGAAACGTAACAAGAAGCTAGCTGAATACAAGGGGTCAAGATCAAGACGACAGTGCGTGGAAGGAGTCGTCAAAAGCAAGTGCCTTCTTCTATATATCATGCATGGGCACAAATGGAGGGATGATGCTGGACCTACGCAACGCTCGCGCGACGACATCTCAATGCTGCATATATATACATCATTAGATTAGAGGATCCTAGAAAGCACTTTGACCGCTAATTAGAGGTATTAAATAAATGTAATTTAAAAAATCAATTTCAGAACTCCTGTGCTAGAAATTCTGAAGAATATAATAGAGATCTTTGACCGTGTGATTAGATAATGATTAATGTAGCGTCACTGTAGCCAATCAACAATTAATTATCATCATTAGATTCGTCGCGGAAGGTTATACCCATCCGTGAATAGTTTTGCAAATAGATTTTATTTAGTACTACATGCATATAAGATTTTTTTTTCTCAACGTAACTTACGTGTTTAAACCAAATAATTTAAGGCCCAGCGAAAATAAAGGAGCTAGCGACATGCTGCATGCATGTCTCCTCACGGGGCAACAGTACAGTAACAACACCGCAGCAACATTTGACTAGCACAGCGCACTGCAACAGCAGACTAGCATGTGGGGTGCTCCATATATGTATACGACCTTAATTATTATTGGAGCACGTACGTATACATGGCTAAACGGATAACATTATATTATTTTCTTTTCGGTTTGATGATCATCTGATCATCAGCAGCAGATCATCAGCAGCAGTAAATAGTAATCCAGTTTAATAATAATTTTCTGTCGCTAGCTCGCTCCATGCCTCCATGCAGGCATGAACTCCCTCCATACTGATCGATCCATCCCGCATGACTTAGCTTGTTGAGACTTACTAGTACTGTTGTTTGCACTAGCTAGTTATTTAATTTAGTATTGTAAGTACTCCCTCCGTATTGATAAAAGAAGTCGTTTTGGACATGGTTTGGGTCAAATATTGGGAATATAAATCATCAATAACTTTTAAATTGTTGAGTCTGCAAATGTGAAAGTTATATGAATAGATTTATCTTGAAAAATATTTTCATAAAAGTATACATATCTCACTTTTCTATAAATATTTTTATAATAACAAGGGGTCAAAGTTATGTTTTGGAGACCATGTCGTTATCCTAAACGACTTCTTTTACCAGCACGGAGGGAGTAAATTCGATCAGAAAGAAATCAAAAGGCAGAAAAAGTAAACATCAAGATATAGGTAGCTAGGCAAGCAGAATCCGGAAATAAACCGGAACAAACATAAGTATATTATTGCATGGTGCCCAATCGATGAAAAATCAATGATAATAATTGTGAAACAAGTGATCACCCGATCCATATGGTGTGTGATTGCTCTGTTCGGCTGGTTGTGCCTGGTAGCTAGTGCTGATTTGTTGTTAGAGAAAAGTATTGTTAGCTGGCTACTGGCTGATACTGATTTGGTGCGAGAGTAAAACACTGCTAGCCGGTTGGCTGACAAGCGAGCTGAACAGAGTGGATTGAACTCTGATTGTAATTGTAATTATTGCGGATTGATACCTCTCTCTGGAGAAGTTTGAAGACGAAAATTTTTACATTATCTAAAAAGATCCAATCCGTAGAGTTCCTTTCAGCAGTTAGGTTCCGCTAGCTGCTACCTCGTGGCCGGCTTTCCTTGCTTGCCTGTGCAAAAGTTTGGTCTGCATACTCTGAAGATGGAGTACCTGTAAATTCATCAGCACTTTTCCACCATATATACTACCTAGTGGCAGTGGAGGAGGTCATGATCATGCATGCATCTCGAACGATCAATCGGTCGGTCCTATACCTACTGCTAGCTGTCCAGTTAGTGCAGCAGCTTGGAGCGACAGATCAAGCTCACCATCAGCGACATCTATCCGGCCGATCTCGAGATGAATATATCCGCGCTGTGTTAGTTTTTTTTTTTGGAAAGTGCGTTGTGTTAGTTTTCAGCTGGCAAATGTATGCCATGTATGTATGGGTATGTATCCACACGCGTGCAGCAGAGCACTGCTACATCTCCATCACTTGTGAAGTCTCCGGGGTGCAATGCAAATGCAATTAGTAAATGCAGTCACAATCTACAATTTAGTATGATCACAATTTAGTGTGATCATGCAAATGCAATTGGGAAGGGAAGAAGGGCCTTTCCGACCAGTTGCCGCCACTCATAGAATTATTGATCGATGAAGCCAAGAGTCAAACGCACATGCATGCATTATTCCTTGTTACTATGTGCAAATCATCATCAATCATCAGTCATGCCTGTCACACATGAGATACCACTACTAGATTGGTACGTACGGTGTTGATGATGATTGATGGATGCTGCTGTATACAGTATTGTCGTGGCTCTAGGAGGAGGACCACAGCCGGGTGGTGTAGTGCACCCGCCTAATCTCAGTAGGTGGTTACTCGGGGAAGCACGAGCAATTCGTCAGATCTACTAATGAAGTAAGAACACAAGAACACTTGGGGATTTTGAGTGGTTCGGACCGCCAGAGCGTAATACCCTACGTCCACTGAGAGTTGTATTGCTCTTGTGTCTGTGGATGGGTCTATCCTCTGCCTCTAAGTCCTTTTTTTAGACTTGAGTCCTTCTCTAACGGGCGTCTCCCTTTTATAGCGCAAGGGAGACGCGTACACAGGCATTGGACCCCGACAGGTGGGCCCAACGAGGATGTATAGTATACCACGAAAAAGATATTAATGGTGCTACAGTGGTTGAGAATCTCTCCCCGGATACGCTTCATCGTACTGTAGACTCTCTGACCGAGGGGGGTCTTTACTTGTCCCATCGGCGAGGCGCCCGTTGAGGCAATGTAGGTTGCGGCGTAGACTGTTGGGTCTACAGCGTAGGCGTCATAATGGACAAAACAGAGCTGTCGTGTCTAACTGGCATAGCAGACTGACGCGCGTGGCGTGGGCGGCGCCAGCGGCTGCACTGTGCGCCTTGGTAACGCGCGATCAACAGTACAGCCTGGCAAAAGTCACCTCGGGCTCTGCTGTGGCAGAGCGGACTTACGTCTCTCGTATTGAATGCGGTAGGTGGGCGAGTCTTCCCGAGGATGCTTCACGGCCGTGCGCGTGCCTGCGCCTGCGGACACAGGGCGACTTCGGACCTGCCCCAGGCGGGGTGTCTGTTCCCTCCTCGCTAAGGGGTCCAGATAGTATATGGGGGTCCGGGACCCCGTGGGAGGTCTGGGGCCCCCGGCTGTTTTGGCTGAGCGCTCCCTTCTCCGGGGCACGTGGCGTTACCAGACCCTTCCCTAGTAAGGAATGGGTCTGGGGCCGCTGACCAGGTGAGAAGGGCTCCGGACCGCAGGGGTTCGGCTGCTCAGGCCATCAGCTCGTAGTCAAGGATAACTACGAGACTCTCGCCTAGACACAGTAACACCTCTGGGACACGTGGTGACACCGGACCCGTCCCCGAGCGGGAAGCAGGTCCGGGACCGTTGGTCCGGTGAGATGGAGTCGGACCCCGACTGCTCAGCTCCTTAGGGCGTAGTTACGGATAACTACGCGAGTCTTGACACAACAAGAGGGGGTACCCTAGTCCAAAGGTACCGACAGTGGCCCCCGGGCCCACCTCGGGGGAGGTACGAACCCGCAGGTGGGGCCATTATCGTGACGTGTTTCGACGCAACCTGATTGTGTTGCCGTGCTCATGTCGAGAGCGGGTGCTCCGGACCCACTAGAGGCCAGAGCAACTGTTGCCAGGTTCAGGTACTAGAGCACTCTCCACAGGGCGGTAAAGGTGTAGGCTTAGGGTACAGAACCAAGCTAAGCAGCTACACGGACCTCGGATCACCCAGGGAGCAAGCACCACTTCCCTGGACCCGGCTCCTGGCGACCTTAGCGAGCTGTCTCCGCCGGAGCGGGCCACCGGAGTGGACTTGAGCGACCGTGGCGAGCGGTCTCCGCCGCAACGGGCCATCGGAGTGGACTTGAGCGACCGTGGCGAGCGGTCTCCGCCGCAACGGGCCACCGGAGTGGACTTGAGCGACCGTGGCGAGCGGTCTCCGCCGAAGCGGGCCACCGGAGTGGACTTGAGCGACCGTGGCGAACGGTCTCCGCCGGAGCGGGCCACCGGAGTGGACTTGGGCGACCGTGGCGAGCGGTCTCCGCCGGAGCGGGCCACCGGAGTGGACTTGGGCGACCGTGGCGAACGGTCTCCGCCGGAGCGGGCCACTGGAGTGGACTTGAGCGACCGTGGCCAACGGTCTCCGCCGGAGCGGGCCACCGGAGTGGACTTGAGCTGTCGCCATCGATCCAGCGAGACACGTCACCGGACCTCACGGTAGGGCATAGGAAACCACGCCATATACTAGAAAGGAGTCCGGTCCTCTAGGTACGGCAGCCTCGGATACTAGGGTACTCGTGAGTCGTAACAGGGCAGTGAAGTGCGTAGGCTTAGGGTACATTACCAGGCTAAGCAGCTACGCAGAACTTCTCTACCCCAGGATATAAGCACCACTTCCCCGGAGCAGGTCCCTAGGAGTTTGGACCGCCTTCCAGCTAGAAGGGGTGTCCCAACCTGACCACAAGCCAACAACTCAATTTGGATCGTTAGCGAAAAGAAAAAAAGACTCCGCACGGGAGAAGGAAAAAATGCAAGCTGAACGGATTAGTGCAATTAAGTTAATGTAAAGATAATACTGAGAAAACAAATCTCCTTTATTACTTGATTCATGGTGTACATCAGAGGTCGGGATTACGAGGGCGGACCTCTACCGCTCTGGACCACTCGCTGGTGTCGCCTGTTTGTGCGATGAAGCCAGAGGTCGGGTTTACAAGGACGGACCTTTACCGCTCTGGACCACACGTAGGCACCACATCATTACAAAGGAGAAACACGCTCAATCCTATTTAGGGGTAACCTTCAGCCGTCGTCCGGTAAGGCATGCACGTTCCTGGCCGGAGTGGAACTGCCACCTTGGGGGCTCCTCTCAGTCGTTGGAGGCGAAGGCGCCTAGACGTGCCTGTACAGCATCATCCAGCATCACCTCGGGAGCTTGCAGGGCCCTTCCCAGCACAAGAACTGTTTCATGCTCAGATAGCATGAGAACAATTTCTTTGGCTTTGAATGGGAGTGGCCCAGCCGTCGCCGGCTGCCGACGGAAGCCAGCCCGATGGCCGCTCATAGTGAGTTGAAGCCAGCTTGACAACCTGGTGTAGCGAAAAGATGGGTGCTCGTTTGGACGAGCACGAAGCGTGGATAAGGGCAATCGTTCGCCGGCTCCACCTTGGTGATGGCACAGGGCCCCCGCGCATTGCGGCGGAGGTCGATGCCTGTCTGCAGCAGCTCCAAGGGAGGCATGAGCCAGGTGAGGGAGAAGGCGACGGACATCCTTCTCGAGTCACAGCCGTCGGCTCCAGGCTCCATCTTGAGAGGAAACCTTGAGCCGACGTCGTGCCGCCGCAGGGGACCCCCGGTGGTTGCTTGAGATAAAACCTTGAGCTGACGGTAAGGTGTCGTAGGGTGACACGCAGCATGCGTTGCCGCTGCGCGCCACCGCGCCGGCTCTGAGGTGTCGTAGTGGCGACGCACAGCAGGCGCCGCTACAGTGCGCCACCGCACCGAGGGCACTGCCGCTTCAGTGCCAGGGCATGCGGCGTGGGCGATGCCATGCCTCTCTTCATCTTCTCGTCGTTGTTGCAGAGGATTAGCCCCACATCAGAAGCCTGGAGGTGAGCGGTGATCTGGCCTACGCCTGCGCGTTCCCCACGGACAGCGCCAGATGTCGTGGCTCTAGGAGGAGGGCCACAGCCGGCTGGCGTAGTGCACCCGTCTAATCCCAGAGGGTGGTTACTCGGGGAAGCGCGAGCAATTCGTCAGATCTACTCATGAAGCAAGAACACAAGAACACTCGGGGATTTTGAGTGGTTCGGGCCGCCAGAGCATAATACCCTACGTCCACTGAGAGTTGTATTGCTCTTGTGCCTGTGGATGGGTCTATCCTCTGCCTCTAAGTCTTTTTTTAGACTTGAGTCCTTCTCTAACGGGCGTCTCTCTTTTATAGTGCAAGGGAGATGCGTACACAGGCGTTGGACCCCGACAGGTGGGCCCAACGAGGATGTATAGTATACCACGAAAAAGACATTAATGGTGCTACAGTGGTTGAGAATCTCTCCCCGGATACGCTTCATCGTACTGTAGACTCTCTGACCGAGGGGGGGGTCTTTACTTGTCCCATCGGCGAGGCGCCCGTTGAGGCAATGTAGGTTGCGGCGTAGACTGTTAGGTCTACAGCGTAGCCATCGGCGTGGCGTGGACGGCGCCCGCGGCTGCACTGTGTGCCTTGGTAACGCGCGATCAACAGTACAGCCTGGCAAAAGTCGCATCGGGCTCTGCTGTGGCAGAGCGCACTGACGTCTCTCGTATTGAATGCGGTAGGTGGGCGAGTCTTTCCGAGGAAGCTTCGCGGCCGTGCGCGTGCCTGCGCCTGCGGACACGGGGCGACTCCGGACCTGCCCCAGGCGGGGTGTCTGTTCCCTCCTTGCTAAGGGGTCCGGATAGTATATGGGGGTCCGGGACCCCGTGGGAGGTCCGGGGCCCCCGGCTGTTTTGGCTGAGCGCTCCCTTCTCCGGGGCACATGGCGTCACCAGACCCTTCCCTAGCAAGGAATGGGTCTGGGGCCGCTGACCAGGTGAGAAGGGTTCCGGACCGCAGGGGTCCGGCTGCTCAGGCCATCAGCGCGTAGTTAAGGATAACTACGAGGCTCTCGTCTAGACACAGTAACACCTCTGGGACACGTGGTGACACCGGACCCGTCCCCCAGCGGGAAGCGGGTCCGGGACCGTTGGTCTGGTGAGATGGAGTCGTACCCCAGGGGTCCGACTGCTCAGCTCCTTAGGGCGTAGTTATGGATAACTACGCGAGTCTTGACACAACAAGAGGGGTACCCTAGTCCAGAGGTACCGACAAGTATGTATGCTGCTTGCTGCTGCCCTTGGATCCATTGCTTGTCCTTTTCCTGGTCGTCTGAATCCGTAATTTTGACTCACACTGACTAATGAACGATGTGCCCGCCGCGTGTGTGGGCCGCAGAGCAGTGCACCGGCGGCCAGGCCACGCCGACGCAGCTCTCCAAAGATCCCGATAACGAATGAAGCACGCAGCCATGTCGGCATCACACTATTTTTCACTTTTTTCTTGCTTCTCCCTTTTTTTAGGAATGAAGAAGAAAAACTTGCTGTCAGAGACCGAACGAACGGATCACAGGCAGCCGGCGCCGGAATCCATCAGATACATGCGTACCAACCAATTACTCTGCTACTACTCCCTGACTTTTCTGCGCGCGTGTGTGTGTGTGTTTGCACGCACGGGTGACTTTTCTGCGTGCGATCCCAAACAGACGGATTAAGGACGATGGACGCTACATAATAATCCGAGCGAGTATTGTAATGACACCACAAACAGTAAGCATCTTCGTCATTTCCTTTTTCTAGTAAAGCCACCTGTATTTCGATTTGTGATTCTTTAAATATCCAGAATGATCCATTTCGATACGGTTAAGATAAGAACTGTTCGTTGGATAGAATGGATTTAAAAAATAGTACTTCTAAAAAGAATTCAGAATTTTATATTTCATAATCATTCCTAATTTCATTCTAAAAATAGAATCCGTTTTCTTTTTATAATGGCTAAAAACGAATCACTTATTTTTTTGGCTTTTTGACCCATATTGTAGGGTGAATCTCAAAAGATAGGAAAGATCTCCCTCCGAAACTCACATATTATACATATGTCCATTACTGCTCATTTGGCTGCTCGTCTCGCGATTTACAGTCCATCCGTACGAAAAGTTTTGTAAATAGACTTCATTTAGTACTCCATGCATGCATGTGTCCAAATATCTTAATTGTAAACTCAAATTTGTGCAACAACGCGTGGGAAATTCAGTTAGTTTAAACGTAGCCGGCAACGTAGCTCCGCCAGTGGCTAGATAGAGCTGACACGAAGCAAGCTATTAAGACAAGTCTCAGTAGGAAGTATAATAGATTGGAAACTTAATAACTGTGTTGGAGGAGCGTTATTGTGATGACACTCCGCTCTTATCTCATAACGCTCCCTACTCTCTCCTCATAAATAAGTCTGTCATATCAACAAATTTGTTGATGTGGTAATACCATAACACTTCTATAATATTTTTATTGAGATTGGTAAGGGACCAAATGATAGAAAGAATATTAGTGCAGTGGCTGTCCAAGGCAATGGACCATAGTACTCCCATTATTTTCGCATGCATGTTAGTTTTTGTCGATGTCCTGACCCGGCGGTCCGGACCCAACTAGTGATGATGCTGCGTGTTTCCTCGTCTCAGATGTCGATGCAAGAGGCAACACAGTAACACACGGCTTTATCCTGGTTCCGACCGCGGGGCCGTACGTCCAGCAAGGGGGTGTGCGAGGGCACTGTATTATCCTGCACCGGAGGTGCCTGTAGAAGGGGGTACAGGTGAGGCGAGAGAGGGAGAGAAGCTCCCAAGCCTCTGCTAGAGGAGAAGTTGATTGAGGCGAGTGCCAATAACGGGTGCTCAGTGGTGCTGAGTGCTGTGTGCTATCATATCGGTCCGACCGTGACCTCCTTAAAGGAAGCCCGCCTCCTCCTTTTATAGACACAAGGAGGGACGGTGTACATGCGTAGGGGATCATGGAAGTCGTCGTCTTTCCCCCGAATCGTGGGGGTGCAGTGGTCGAGCACTGTGGGAAGTACACTGTGGGGCGTGGCAGTCGTCCTGGGCATCGTCCTCGGTCTTGCGGAGATCGCGCCGGCGTCCTGACAGCCCCAACAGGCGGCATGGTCGTCGCTGTAGGGTGTACCGTCGTCCAGATGTGGCATGGCGGTGTTTCGTGGGCCCTGCAGGCCAGGGTCTTGCATATATATGTGCGCAGCGGTAGTAGGGCAAATGGCGGTCCCGGGCCCCCCTAGGTGGAGTGCTAGCGCATGCGCGAAAGGGGTCCGGGAGTCACGTGGAGGCCCCGGACCCCTTGAGGGGGGGGGAGGTCCGGTCCTCCGGCTGCTAGTGCTGAGCATCCCTCCTTGGGGAACATGTGGCGACGCCGGACCCCTTCCCGAGCAGGGGACGGGTCCGGGGCCGTTCGTGTGGTGAGGTGGAGTTCGGACAGCAGGAGTTGGCAGAATAATAACGAGAGCTGTGCCGAGCACGTCTCATACCGCGTCGCAGGTTCCCACAGTGTTACCACAGCGTCCGGCATGGCGGAGCAGTGACCGGAGTTGGCGGACGGGACTCCGGTCACAACCACTGTGGGGAATGGCGGCCTGACGCTGTCTGACCGGGGCGCTGTGGAGGAGTGGTTGGCATTTAATGCCTCGTTACGACGGGCGGGTGAGCGGAAGGGCCGTTTGTCCTTTTCGTCGAGGGGTGGCCTCGAGCTAGACGGAGATGATTCACCCTGCTCGAGGGTAGGTTCGCTACCCTCGAGCGAGGCGGAGACGATTCGCCTCCCTGAGGGTAGGCTCGCTACCCTCGAGCGAGGCGGAGGCGCGGGGCGCGGTCGAGGGTCTCAATGGGAGCCCTCGAGCGAGACGGAGATCACCCCGTGGGTCTGAGGGGGGTGCGGATGGGCCGCGTGCTGGGCTCCTTTGAGTCCTTTACTTTCTTCCAGATTGGAAGGAGGCCGTGGGCCTTCATGGGCTCAGTTGCCTAATATGTGTTTGCATTTTTAGGGTAATTTTAGGATCACGATTAAGGTGTCCCTAATCGTGGTATCCGACAGTAGCCCCCGAGGCATTGGTCGAGTCAGGGGATTCGACCAAAGGGTATTTCGGCGATTTTACCCCTTGACGTGATCGATCGGTGCTGCGCTCCCGCCAGGCGCACCCGGGTGCCGGCCCGGCGGATGTGACAACTCGTCGGTCGGGGCAGTGCGCCTGCGGAGAGAGCACTCCGGGGTGCGTGCCCCTTTTTATTTTGTTTCGGGGACGAGACGCGTCAGCGTGCTGAGCGGGCCAGGGCTACGATGGCGCCTGTTGCTCTGCAGCCGGTGCTTTTGCCGCGCTGTCCCGCGCTCAGGGTCTCCACCCCGCTTTCCCTGGTCGCCTTGCGACGTGCCGTTCGAGGGCAATCGGCCAGCGCCGATGCTGCGCCGCTCAGTGTCCAAGGGCTCAGCTTTGCTTTGTCCCGTCATGTCTCAGCACAGTAACCGAGGGTATCTTTCGCTCGTGGGGAGCCGCGCCGTCACGGGCGGTCCAAGCCTTCGCCCTTCGACAGGCTTGAAGCTTGGCGCCTGATGCAGCTATAAATAGGGGTCGTGGGACTCTCTTTCCTCTCCAACTTCCCTGCTCTTACTTCTAGCATCGCCTAAGTCTCGTAATATTTTCCTTTGCCTTTCACGACTGGTCCCCAGATGGGGTGGCCGGGCTTTTTTAGGCTTTGATGCTAGAAGAATGCTTGCGAGCGGCGGGGGAAAGCCGGAGAGGGCGTGCGCACCATCCCTTAGCTTCAGTGGGATTAGCAGAAGAGCATTGGGCCCGTGGGGTCTTGCTTCTGCGATGTCCCTTAGCCTGAAAGGGGGTTGAAACGCCTGACCATGGTGTTGGTGCCAGGTTTGGTGGCCGTTCTTCGCATCGTCCCTCCTGGCGACAATGTTGCTCTCGGGGAGATGGTGTGGTTAGGTGCTGTCTGCCAGCTTGACCCCCCACTGGGTCTTCGGTGGAGGAGATGCTAGAAGAAAGCTTGCGAGGAGGGCATCCCGCTAGACCCGTGCGGTCTGGGGGCTGCTCCTCGCAATCCCAAACAGCCTGGCCGTCGCGCCGGCCAAGGACTCGGTGCTCTTCATCGGCGCTCACTCCTCCCCAAGACAGGGAAAATTGCCACACAGGTGGCAGTGCGTTTGTACTTTTCGACGGCTTTAAGACGGTAACCCTTTGTAATCTTTGTTCGCAAAGATCAATGAAGTCTCCTTCTCTTTCGCGGAGAGGACGACCGAAAGTGCATGGGTGGGTACCACCCCTACAGGGGATTTTGGTCCTCGAATGTGTGAAGTTTCCTCCATTGGGGCGTGTCAGCGCACCCGCGGGTGTAGTCCCCGAGGCCTTGGAGGAGTGTTTGCACTCATCCAAGGGCTATAAGCGTCGTCCTGCTTGGTTGTTTCACTGAGGTGGCCGTCCAGCGTCCTTTTCAGCCGGCATCGGCACTCCTTTAAGCCGGCCTCGGCGTTTTTTGTGCTGGCACAGCGACCCAGTGTCCGGCTGAACCATCTGAAAGGCGCGCGTCAGTAGTGGGGGTCTTGGTTCAACACATGGAACTTCGTAATCGACGGTCGGCGACTCATTCGAGGGTGCGGCCTGAGCCGTGGTGTGCGAGGAGCCCCCGAGCCCCGACCTGCGTAAAGGCGTTCGGGGAACCCTCGACTTTTGTTACGGCCCTCGTCGCCCTTCCGCAAGGAGGAGGGGTGATGCGCACCATGCTACCCATGCTCGAGCCGCAAGCTTTGGCTGCTTCAGTGAGCTGTTATCGGGTAGTTCAAGTGGACGTCCGTGCCCTGTTCGATAAGGGTCGGCTCGTGGTTTGTGGACACGTCACATAAAGTGCTCGCAAAGGTTGCCTAGGCGGGGCTCGGACCCATTCGATAGGGTCCGAGGGCTCGATGCTCTCCCTCGATGGTATCCCCCTACTAGGCACCCTCGACTGTCCTTGAACACTGCGTAGGACGTCTCGAACTCCGCGTTCGAGGGTAGCTTGTACGACACGTCCATGCAGTCCCTGACTCTGGCGATCTAGGGCGCCTGTCGAACCCTCGACGGGCCAGGCTTCGAACCCCTGATCAGTAAGGCCTCGGAATAAGGTTCCCTCGAGGGTGAAGAGCCCCCGAAAGGAATATTCCGTCACGGTTTGCAAGCGGCACGGAGTCGCTGGTCGTGTGCGCACGGTCTTCCGCTGGTCGTGGACGAAGTGGCCTGGTTCGTGTGGTGCAATGCGGGCGCGCCTTTTCAGGTGACTATGTCGGGTAGACGAAGCGACGTGGGCGGCGACTGACGGATGGAACAATGCAACAGTCATGCCGCGCTAATCGGTTACCGCGCCATAGTTATTGCCGAGTGCGCGCGTGGGAGACTCCGCGGCCATGGGGCCCATCTGTCAGCAACACAAAATCTATCGCATTCAATGCGGGGGATTCGTGCCGTGGCGGCGAATCCGCCCATCGTGGTGAATAAAAGCGAGAAAAGGGGGGATTGTTTGGGCTCACCTGGTCATCTGCCTTCATCTCCCTTGCCTCCTCCACCTCCCCCGCATCCTGAGCCGACAGTCGAGAGCGAGAGGAGGAAGAAGGAGAGAGCGAGAGCGCACCTTAGGCACCGCAGAGCTTGCCTTCCCACATCCCCATGTAGTTCGAAGCAATGTCAGACGTCCGGGAGCTGTTGCCGTGAGGGAAATCCACCGCCATAGAAGCGGTTCTGGAGCAGCTGGTCGCCGACCGGCTGCTACCAATGAACATCATCTTGGAGCGGCCGGCGTGGATTCCCCCGCGGCCAGAGGAGACCGAGCCGAATCCCCCCGAGGGCTACGTCATGAGCCTCGTGCGTCTCCACGAGCGGGGATTCGGCGTCCCCGTCAGTAGATTCATGCGGGCGTTGTGCGAGTACTACGGAGCGGAGCTGCACAACTTCGGCCCCAACTCCATCTCGCAGGCGGCGGTCTTCGTCGCTGTCTGCGAGGGATACCTGGGGATTGAAGCCCATTGGGATCTATGGATCCACTTGCTCCGCGGCGAGCTCTTCGTCGAGAATGTGCGGGGCCAGCTGAAGAGGTTCGCGCGCGCCGGCGGCCTGATGCTCCATTTGCGCCCAAGCTAGAAGAACATGTACATCCCCAACAAGATGACGACGAACAATGCCGGGTGGACTCGAGGGTGGTTCTACCTGCGCAACTTCGGCAACAGGCTCCCGGCGTTCACCAATAAGGTGCTTCAGGAGAGACCAGCGAAGTGGGACTGGGGGGCATTGCCCCCAGCGCATCAAGCCAGGCTCGAAGTGCTCACTGAGGCGTTGGTGCACCTGGCGAGGTAGGGGTTGACGGCGGCTGCCGTCATCGCAAACTTTCACTGGCAGAGGGTGATTCCTCTCACGGAGAGGAGCTTGCCGATCTTCGGCCTCACCCCCGGTGTCCCGGCCTCGGGCTCCAGGACGTCGATGGTGCTGCTCCCCCGAGGCATCGCTGCCCGGAGGGCGAGGAATGCGGTGGCGGAGTTCCCCGACAACGCAAACGATCTCTGGAAGATCAAGATGCGCCCCGAGCCGGGGTACCTTTCAGTGGTGAGTCTCGATTTAGATCCGTTGCCCACTTGTGCTATTCCTTTCCCCACTCCCTGACTCTGATTTGATTGCGTTTTGCAGGGCGTGAGCCGCAGGTGCCACCCTTCGAGGCCTCCGATCCCGGAGGAACGCGAAGTCAACCACCTGCATGCAGAGGCGGTGAAGAAGCGGAAAGAAGCAACGGAGGCGGCTGCCGACAGGAAGAGGAAGAGGAAAGAAAAGCACGACAAGGCGTGCAAAATCGCACGCGCGGAGGGGAAGCCGCGGCCAGCTACGCCCGAGTCCACGGATGAGGAGGAGGATACCTCGGATGCCGAGGTCAACCTTCCGGGTGATGACAAGGCGGCAACAGGCGCAGATTCGCCGCCGGTCTATCAAGAGGCTGGCAACGAGGACGTGCCAGTGACGCTGCGTGAAGCGAGGTCCACACCGGGGTTGTTGGTGGACCTGCCCCTCGCGGGGGCGGAGGTGGAGGTCGCCTGTGACGGCCCAGGTTTTTAAAATGTTAAGCAGGAGAAATTAAACCTGTCATCATGCATAAAAAATTGAGTTGGCATGTCACTAATGTCACGATAAACCAAAGTCTAGTTGAAGTCAAAGTGAGAAAGTATAATTTTGTACATGAAATGACAAGTTCTTCAAATTACAGGTTCGAAACGTTTAAATTATCTTTCAAATTGTAACAAACAGGTTTTAAAAATAAATTTTAAACCATTGCTCAAATGGACTTTTGCCTAAAGCCAAAGTTATGGGTTTTCAAAGACGAACAACTTTCGTGTTCAAAGTTTTTCGAGTTGCCACACAAAAATGGGAGAAAAATTTGAATTTCGAAGCATATAGTACCTTTTCAAATGCACTCAAGTTTCAAATTTTATCTTTCAAACCAATCTTCAAATGAAAAAGTGCCTAAAACAAAAGTTGTAGATCTCAAAATTTTGAACAACTTTGGTATTCAAGAGTTTTTCATTTGAGTCCAGGAAGAAGAAGAAAAACTGAATTTACAAACTGCATTTTTGGAACTTCGAGTTAATTACGAGACTGCCATCACCTCCATCTCCTCCTCTGCTCGCGCCGCCGCAGCTTCTCAGCGTCCGTGTCCACGTGTCGCCGTGCCGCTGCTCTCGTCGCCGCTTAAGCTGTCGTCGAAGCCAACTTCGACTTCGATTCTTCACTCCTCGCGCCGAGCCCAGGGCCGAGCTCCTCTCCTACCCGTCGCACGACCACGCCGCCGCCGTCCTCCATGGCCGCGGAGTCGAGCTCGCCGTGAAACCCCCTGCCCTGCCCACCTCTGCCACAACCCAACACCCAGCTAGCATCTCCCTCGCCCCGTGAAGCTCCCAGGCCGGACCACCACTTCTCCCTGCACGCGCAGAAGCGCCACCATGCCATGGCCGCCACCCCTTAGCAGCACACCGTGGAGCTCACCTCTGCGGTCCCCTCCTTCCCAAACAGAGAGCACCACCACCTCCTCCAACTCCCACTGGTCCTCCCCATCCCGACCCTGCTCGCTCTCGACCGCCGGAATACCGCCGCTGCTACACAGCGCCGCTGCCGCCCCTACCTTGCCGTGGACGGCCCAACTCCGGCCTCCCTGACCCCAATCGAGACCACCAGCAGGTTTACCTCGCCGCCCTCTTGCTCCTCCCCCTTTTCCCCCTAGCTGCCGGTGAGCGAACTCGCCAAAATTGAGGTCCCCATCGCCTCCTCAGCTCTCATCTGCGTCAAGGACTTCGTACAACAATAGGAGCAATTCTAGGGGGCTATCTGCACAATCATAGACTCGTATGAATAGTATCGCGAAGGGCCTTTTCAATATTTTAGCTGCAAACTTTGAAAATCCATAGAAAATAGTAGGGAAATACTAAAAATGCAAAACCAATTTTGCTAGCTTCATCTTTTTATGATATATCTGATAGAACCATGAAATGTGTTGTTTGACAAATTTTTCTGTGCAGTTTTATTTATGTAAGATAAATGCTTTTGTGGATTGCTAAATGCATAAATAGAGTTAGGAGCATGCTAAAAATATAGAACCAATTGTCTTAGCTTTGTTTTGATATGTAGAACTTAGGAAAAATATTTAACCTGCTGTTTGTTTAATGTTTTTGGGATGTATTGATTTAATCATGCTTAACGCTTGTTTAAGCTCGTTTATTTTGTATCTGCAGGTCTGGTAGTCTAAAAATTATGAAATTTGCGTAGTAGCCCCATAATTGCATGTGTGGTTCACTATAAAATTTCCAGGCCATAAGTTGTACGCATGTTGGTAGATTTTTAATTGTTCCACTTGTCTTGCTAAGGCCAAAATAATTAATTTCTGTTATCACTAAAAATGTTAATAAATTTTTGTTGCATGCTTTATCAAAACCCTATCATGTTGGTAAAATTTGGTTACAAGTTTAAGACTGCAAGTCATGTTTCTGCTTTTGTTTAGTTGCTAGCCAAAGCTTTCCAGTTTTAAGTGTTGCTATGCAATTCTTTTCTACAGGTTTAATGTTAGTAACTCATGTTGATCTGGTATAAGTTTTATTAGCTCTTTTAAAGGCTAGATGCGGGTTACTTTTATATATCATTTGGTTCCATGTATCTTGTTAGTTAAATAAATTCTTCTTTTTGCTCCTGATTGCCTTATATCTTTGCTTAATTTTTCTTAAACAAGTGTAGTAATGCTTTTTAAAGAAAATACTTCAGGTTAAAAAAATTGAATGAACTCTCGTGTTGTAGCACCAACCCATTTTTGCCTTTTGAGCTTGATTGCGGTGCTTACTCGATAAATGATTGCCCAGTCATGTCTTTCTTTTTAGTCGCATTGCATTGCATTGCATCAGGAGCACTCATGCATCGTGTGTCATTTTTCTTGAGTTCATACATATGCATTGTTGCATTTCATTTAGATACGATAGATGAACCACGTGAAGAATGTGACGTTGGAGCCGAACCAGAAGACGGTGAATGGTGGACATGTCTAGAAGATGGACGGATGGATCCCGATGTGCATGACCGAAGGAAAATGCTCGTTGAGCAGTTATTCTCTAACTAACACTGACCTAGTGTTTTTCTCAGGCAAGCCCCGGAGCATGTCCTATATATTTTAAATTTATGCAACTTATTATTATTCCTATCTACTTGCGCATTTAAGTTTACAGGAGTTGCTTGGAATCTTAGCTGCATGATCCTAGGTACCTATGCTTGAACACTAGTATGTGTAGGTCGCTAGTTGGCTAGGCTAATGGTTCGGTAGAAGTCGAGTGATTTCCTGTCACTCGCGAGAATTATAGGAGTTGAATGTTTACTACATGCTGCAACTATAAGGCCTACGGGCGGGGTCAGGGCACTATATTTCTGGATGAGACTCCGTCTGTTTAGTGAAAAGTTGATAAGGTCGCAGTGTGTGGTAGTGGTGGTTAAGCGTTTGAACGTACTAACCACATGCCGAGAAATATGGTAATCGGTAAGCTTAAGTATTGGATTGCACCGAGGCCGGAACATACTCCCCACTGTCTTTGAACGTTGTTCTCATGCGGCCACATGCGGGTGCAAGAAGGCTCACGACCCGGCGTCGTACCGTGGCGTGGATTAATTTAGGCGGGGCTGCCACATCGCCCACGCCAGCGGCGGGACGAAGGTCGCCCACGCCGGCGGCGGGCGAAAGATCATTTATGCCCGCGACAGAGCGGAGGTCGTCCCTGCCGGCAACGGGTGAGGGGATCCCCGCGCCCACGAGGTCGACGGGCAGCGACGGGTCCGCGACGAGCGCGGGGATCAGTCGTCCTCGAGGCTTCAAGCCGATCCGAGGACGACACCCTCAGATCAGTCGTCGAGGGGCGTCAGTGTGTCGCGGGCCCGAAGGAGTGGCACGGGCAAACGCAGTATGAGCGCCCGGTCCGGGTAAGTGGTTTTGGTTTTATTCTTTGCGTTCATCTAATCGATCTCCCAATCCTGCTATCCTCAGCCTTTCTTCCCCGATTTCCAGCTCCAGGGCCGTTGCCAAGGATGCAGCCCCGCTCGCGCCGGCCAAAGCCCTCAAGACCGGGGTGCGCGCCACGCCGCACACGGCGCCGCAGCCCCCACCCGTCGTAGATATTGTGTCGGAGGCCATGAAGCTACGGGAGGCGATGACTCGAGGGGCCCAAGCAGCCCAACAGGCTCGAGCGCCGGGGAATGGGGGCGATGGCGGCCAGAGTAGCGTTGAAGCAGCCGCTCAGGCTGACGCCGTGGGGGAGGCCGGCCGGGGCGGCGCAGATGACGCCACCCGGCCGGATGTCGAATTCGAGGCTGGACGGAGCGACGCGGATAGCGCCGCCCGGGCGGTCGCAGATGAAGGAGCTGGTGGGGACGCGCAGGAGCGCCCCGCCAGCCAAACGGAGATGGAGACCCTCGTCCCCGCGCCCCCGAGGGCTGGGGTAGAGGGTGTCGCAGAGGAGTCGGCGCCAAGGGCGCCGGTGGCGGAGGAAACCCGCGTCTCGGTGCCTGCAGAGGCCTGGGATGAGGGTGTCGTTGCGGCAGTGACGGCGCAGGCGGCGCCGAAAAGTGTGGTGCCGGTGGTGCAGCTGCCGGATAGCAGCGAGGAGTTCGGGGACTCGAGGGACATCGACCCCGCTGCTGCGGCATGCGCCGCAGACAAGATCGCCGAGTTTACGTCGGCCTGCGAGGAGGTGCTCAATAAGGGGACGTCCGAGGGGCCCAATCACGGGGCAATCATCCAGTCCGGGGTCCACTAGAGTTTCTTCACAATGAGCAGGAGGAGGTGGCCGTCTGGCAGGCGCAGATCGATGTAGGCTCTTAGATTTTGAACCACCTCGATCGCGCCCTGGAGCTCCATAGGACGACGGATTACCATATCAGTCAGGTAAGCAGCTCCCTCCCGGGGTTTCGTTCGTATTTTGGCCTTGATTTCGTGTGTTTTACCCACGCCTTTCCACTTGCAGCGGCTGAGGGACATCTCGCACAAAAAGAGCGCTGAGATGACCCGGTTGTACTCTCAGGTGCGCTGGCTTGGATAGCACAATGCTGGCTTGGTGCTCCAGAACATCGACGCCAACACCAAGATGACGGATCTGGGGGCGCGTCAGCAAGCGCTAGAGGAGGAACTGGTGCGGACCGCCGGCGAGTGTGACGTCCAGAGGGCCGCAGCGGAGCAGAAGGCTCAGGAAGCTGAGGCGCAAACCGCCGAGCTGCAGCGCTCTAGGACGGTGCTCGGGCAGAAGGAAGCTGAGCTCCAGCGCAAGGAGGCTGAGCTCCAATTCAAGGAGGCCGAGCTCCAGCACGAGAAGGCGACCGTCGCCACGCTCACCGGGACCCTAGAGGAGAAGGGCAAAGCCCTCGAGGGAAAGGAGGTGGCCATCCGGAATACGGAGGCCGCCCTCAAGGAGAAGGGGAACTCCTTGTCTTCACTCGAGGAGGCCACCCGAGTCCAGCAGGAGGAGGCGCAGAAGAATATCGCGGGTATGTGCTCGAAATTTCGATGTTCTTGGATTCTAATTTTTCACAGCTTATCTTGATTCCTTTTATCAGAGCTGGGGCAAAGAGTGGCAGACGAGACTGTGGCAAAGGAGGAGGTCAACACAGCGCTCATGGCGGCGCAGGCGGAGTACGCTGACCTGGAGCGGACCGCTGTGAGCGTGTGCCAGGAGCTCGAGGGGGAGGGTGCCGTGTCTGGTAGCTCGGTGGGGGAGGGCGCCGTGTCTGGTAGCTAGGTGGCCAGATCACCGAGCACGCCAAGAGCACCTTCCGCCTCGGTGTCCTGCGAGCCCTCGCCGTGGCCTCGACACACTATATCATGGACCTCCAGAGGGTGTCTTCGGGGTACGTCATTCCCAACAACGCCGATGTGGATGCCACATCGGCCATCATGGACGACGCCACCGCCGCCGCCGAGGAGTTCACCACAGTCCTGGCCAGGAAGCTCGAAGTTGACATCCCCCCGATAATCGAATTCGATACTGCTGAAGACCCGCAAAGGGGGGATGATAATCTGTAGGGAGACTGGGCCTCGGAGCCCATGTAATGAATTAGTACTTGTCGTAATTGTACTTGTGAATTAAGAAATTCATTATCGTAAATCGACAGTGTGGCCCATCGAGGCCTTGTGCATTCGAGCCCTCATTTTTCTTACTCTACTTCCGTGTTCTTGTATGCGACTTTGGTAAACTTCTGCGAGGAATTTCGCATTCATAAGCGACTTAGTCGTGGGGTGGTGAGGGGGGTGCCGTATCCCGGAGGCGTAGGCGGCCCCACGACTCGGCCGGCCCCATACCGTAGTTGCTTATGCCTCGCGTCCGTTTTTTCCAAGTGTACGAGAAACTTAGAGACGGAAATTTTTCGAAAAAAACATTGGCATTTTTTGGGGACGTTCGGGGGTTCCCCCTGTAGTAGCCCCCGAGGGAGGCTTGGCTTTGCCGAGGGTAAAGCCAGGCGTACCTCAGTGTTCGTGTGCATCCAAGCCCCCGAGGGTCCGGAAGGTTCCCAAAAAATAAACAAGTAAAGCATACTCCTTTATTGTTTCGGGAAATCGAAAATGCAAGTACAAACGATATACAAATAGCTCAGAAGTCTATGGATAGAAGTGACGTAGCTGCGTATGTTCCAAGCATTAGTGAAGACTTCGCCGTTTTCGTTCACCAACTTGTACGTGCCGGGCTTGAGCACCTCGGCGATGATGTATGGGCCTTCCCACGGTGGTGAGAGCTTGTGGCGGCCCCTGTTGTCCTGTTGAAGCCTCAGCACCAAGTCCCCTTTGTTGAGGTCTCGGCGCCGAACTCTCTGCGCTTGATATCTTCGCAAAGACAGCTGGTAGCGCGCAGAGTGTAGGAGCGTCACATCTCGAGTCTCGTCCACTTGATCCAGCGAGTCTTCGCGGGCTCGCTGGTTCTGCTGCTCTTGATAGGCCTTGAACCTTGGTGACCCGTACTCCAGGTCCGTGGGGAGTATGGCCTCGGCGCTTGTTCAATCCAATCCCCATGAGCTCCAAGGTGTGGGTGTACATGATGTTGAGGCTGCTGCCTCCATCCATGAGCACCTTGGAGAAGCGGGTGTTGCCGATGATGGGGTCGACAACAAGCGGGTACCGTCCCGGGTGTGGGACGTAGTCGGGGTGGTCTTCGCGGCCAAAGGAAATGGTGTCCTTCGACCAGTCGAGGTAGGATGGCGTGTCCTTGGTGACGGAGAAGACTTCCCGGCGCTCACGCTTGCACTGCCGAGTGGTCATGTTCGTCGTTGGTCCACCAAAGATGAAGAAGGCGTTCTTTACCGGGGGGAACTCGTCATCTCCACCTTTGTCGCCAGTGTCATTCTTCTTGTCCTCGTCACGATGCGCTTCACGGTTGTAGTACTTCCTGAGCATTTCGCACTGCTCGACGGTGTGGTTGACCGAGCCCTTGTGGTAAGGGCACGACTTCTTGAGTATGTTATCGAATAGGCCGCCTCCACATCGAGGGGGGCCTCGAGGTCCTTTGCGGTCTGGGGCGGCGACGAATGCCTCGTCGGAGTCTTCCGCCCGCCCCGGTCCATGCTGGATTGGTGGGGCCTGCTTCTTCCCTTTCTTCTCCCACTTTTGTTTCTTAGCGGGGGCATTGATCTTGGCGTTGCCGCCCTCTGCGGGCGCATCTTCCTTGCGCTTGTTCAGCTTGTTGTCGAAAATGGCACCAACTGCCTCCTCGCCGGCGGCGTAATTGGTGGCAGCGTCGAACAACTCGTTGGTGTTGGCGGGACGGCTTCGCGCAAGCTCGTGCACCAGGTTCCTGCACGTCGTGCCCTCGAGGAAGGCGTTGATGACCTCGATGTGGGTGACGCTGGGGAGCTCGGTGCATTGCTTGGAGAAGCGCCGCACGTAGTCGCGCAGGGACTCATTGGGCTTCTGCCGACACCCTTTGAGGTCCCAGGAGTTCCTAGGGCGCACGTACGTGCCCTGGAAGTTGTCCACGAAGATTTGGACCAAGTCGGCCCAGTTGGGGATCTGGTCCGCGGGCAAGTGCTCGAGCCACGTTCGTGTGGCATCAGCAAGGTGAAGGGGAAGGTTGCGGATGATAACCGCGTCTTCCGTCGCACCGCCCAGCTAGCATGCTAGGCGGTAGTCGTTGAGCCAGACTGCGGGATCGGTCTCGCCCGAGTACTTGACGAGGGTGGTGGGCTGTCGAAAGCGTGGGGGAAAAGGCGCGGTTCGAATCTCCCTGCTGAACACCCGGGTGCCCGGAGGCTCTGGTGACTCGCCCCTGTCGTGCTCGGGGTCGAAGCGTCCACCCCGTCGAGGGGTGTACTTCCTGCCGTTGATGATGTAGCGGGCGTTGCTGTTGCCGGCTTGCCCGCGCGTGTCGTGGAGTCGCTCCCTTGCGGGAGCCTTTCCGATGCGGTTATGCACCGAGGGTGCCTTCGTGTCATGCGCTACGGCTGCCTTTCCCTTCCCTCCTGGTGGAGTGTGCACCGAAACCTCGTGGTGCTGGCGTGCAGTCCCACCGGGCTGCTTCGGGACTATCGAGCGCATGTGAGACGCAGAGCTCTCGGCCTGCTGCACAGCAGCTTGCTCGATGAGCGCCTGTGCCTCGCGGCGCAGGTTGCGACCCGAAGTTGCCGATGGCTCGGGCATCGCTTAGAGTAGGTAGGCCGCAGCGACAAGTTTTTCGCCGGCCATTTTCAGTTCCGGAGGTTTGTCGACGTTGTCATCGGCTAGGATCCGCTCCCGGGCAACGCATGCCGCTGCCTGGGCATGTGCGCCACGCGTGGTGCGCTGTTGCTCGAGCGCAGTGCACAGTTCCTGAGTCTGCCGATGCTGCTCGTCGAGCTTGGCTTGAAGCTCCTTGAGCTGCGCCAGCTGTGCCTGCCGAGCCGCCGAGCTTGACAAAGAAGAAGGGTCCGCAGCCGGCGCCACCGGTTGGTTTGCCTGCGCGTCTGCCCCGCCGTTCCCGTCATCACCCGGCGCGTTGTCCTCTTGCCCGTCCGCAAGCTGGACCATGAAGCACTCCCGGGCGGGATCGTAATCCCCCTCGCTGGAGTCCATGGAGCAGTGTAACGTCCCGCCTCCCCGAGGCCGGGCCCGCTTACATCTGGCTGCTTTCTAGGATATAGACTGTCCTCACAGACCAACACCAGTTTTTTCTGCACACTTTGTCCTCACTCGTGCGCACCCGGGAAGAACTTCCCGGTCGGTCACCCATCCTCAAATTTCTCCGGGCCAAGCACGCTTAACCTCGGAGTTCTTTGGAGACCGGCTTCCGGAAAAGAAGTTGCAACTTGTTGGTATGAGTATCCTATTAATCCTATTAAGCCCTGGGTTGGGGTGTCACATGCTCACCCCCTTAAGAGACCGACGTCCTCGTCGGTCAATCCCAAGCCAGGAACGTCCTCTCTTGGCCACGTCCCGTACGTCCAGTACCAGCAGCCCATGTGCCACGTCCGTGCGTCCAGTGCCAACGGTCCCTGTGCCACGTCCGTGCGTCCAGTGCCAACGGCGCATCCCAGATGCCCGCGCACTGACCCGTCACGCGCCCGTGCTCATGTCTCCGCACTTACGCCCGTACATGCCCGTGAAACCGCGAGAGTCGGCTCTGATACCATTCTGTGGCAGTACCGCCCTAATTAATCCGACTCAAGTGCGCTAACCATCATCTTAAAGACAATCCCGGCAAACACGCACTTCAAACGGAGTAATTCGGCAGTGCTGTCGGGTAAAGTCCCGAAGAATCCACCTGAGCGTCGATCGAACCCAAAGCTTACATGTAAGCCACACGAAGGAGAGTCCAGAGAGTACAACATTTCACAGATATATTACATTACAGAGTCTTAAGTTAATTATTACAAACCAAGTTCGAAATCTTCGAAAGGTACTTGAAATTCGAATTGAAAGTAGTTCAGAGTTCACTGCAGCGGAAATAAAACGAGTTCTAAACGACGATACATGATGTCATGATGAAGCCCGTACATGACATCACTCGGCATTGCCATCACTGGCCGGAGTCGTATCCCACCCCACCGACCAACCAGGAGGTAAAACACACGGCCAAGTCAAACTAGCTATCTGATCTTCAAATGTATCACCTGAAACAAAGTGGAGCCACAAGCAAGGCTGAGTATACTAATACTCCGCAAGGCTTACCCGACTAGGATATATCTAACCCTCTAACTAGACATGCAAGGCTTTTGGCTTGAGGGGTTTGTTTTTGCCGCAAGCAATAAAGAGTAAGTCCTTATTTCCCGATTTTAGCTTTCAAGTTCTAGTTTGATTAACCATTCTACATTAGCATCTATCCAATAGCATACATGGTGGACCAACAATTATTTTTCATCATTCAACCATATTTCTCATCATCGTTGTTCCACTTCTTACTCTATGTGGCAAAAGGGTTAAGCAGTCTCAATATCCGTGAGAGACGGACGATTCGAATCGAATTTGTTTACCTGGCCAGGCAGACCTAAACACACGCATGGGGAATGCAATCATCCACGCGACTTTTCCCCTTTTTCCCCGGGCATGAAACAGGCCCACCGCCCTAGGGTGCCCTGCACCCGTGCGTGACCATAGACCAGACAGTGGGGAGTATGTTCCACGGCCGGTTCCATCAGGTACTTAAGCTTACCGATTACCATATTCTCGGCATGTGGTTAGTACGTTCAAATGCTTAACCACCACTACCACACACCGCGGCCTTATCCATTTTCACTAAACAGACGGGGTATCACAAGTACACAACCCCGCCCGTAAACCTTATATTGCAGTGTGTAGTAAGCATTCAACTCCTATGAGCTCGCAAGTGATAGGAAATCACTCGACTTCTACCGAACCATTAGCATAGCCAACTAGCGACCTACACATACTAGTGTTCAAGCATAGGTACCTAGGATCATGCAACTAAGGCTCCAAACAATTCCTGCAACTTAAATGCACAATAAACAGGAATATAAATAGTTGCATAAATTAAAATAGGTAGGACATGCTCCGGGGCTTGCCTTCCTGAGCGGAGCTAGCCTTGGGCTCTTCTGAACTCGGGTTCAGGTCTTCAGTGGCTTCAGTTAGATTCACTTGAGCTTCACGCTGCTCACTCTCGGACTCCGGCACCAGCTCGTACGTACCGTCTGGGAGAGTAGTCGAATCTATATGAAATGCATATGTATGAGTTACTTTAGTGATACGATTTAATCAATTCTTCACTATAGAGTTGTAACCCAACACAACTCAAAATGATTTGCAACAGGTTATGTCACATCATTTTGGACAATCATTTATAGAGTAATAATCATTATAACTGACTCCACAAAGTAACTAGGGTGGATTGTACCTTTTATCCTTATGCAGCAAAAGAAAGGATTTTTCTCATTTATTACTAGGTTACGCATGTCCTTATCACAAATAATGTTAAACAGAGATTCTGGGTTTGAAATTTTTATGCAAGATACACCTCTGAGTAAAATGCCTACTGTGAAATTTTTAGCCTATTTCATGCAGCCCATTAACCATGAAAAATAAAATAACCAGCTACTGCTAGAAGCAAAAATGAATTTTACAGGTCAAACTATGCAAGTACTGGTAATGAAATTTTAACTGAGTGTTGTCTAACTAAAGATGAGCCTGTCATAAATTTTTCACAATTAAACAAGCAATGCACAGGGTATGAAAAATAGTACAAATTATTGCTGCATGGATCAAAATTAACTTCCACAGACTATTATTGCAAGTTCCAGAGTCTCATATTTTACCAGCATGGTTATAAACTAAATTTCATCTCCTAGAAAAATTATCAGATTTTTCTATGCAAAGAAACTATTTTTCTTGATTTAGTGTAAATATCTATACTATTAATTAGTTGGACTGGTTCCACCTATCTAAAATTTCTCAAAATTTTTGTACATTAACTAAATATCAAGTTAAAGGTACTGTAAAAGTTTGAGCTCAGTAAACCAAGTTAAACAGTATGTACAAACAAACTAATTTAAACAAGGCATAAAGCAAGATTTAAATAAACAGATAGCTAGGCATGTTAAATGTCTATGAAACTTTTACACAAGGTTATCCATCTAACATGTACCCCACTGACCAAAAATGGCTAACAACTCATGCTTGTAACTTGAGATCTAATATAAAGTACATTTTCTTTGTATTTTAAATGAAGTAAAAACTATTGAGCAAATGAAAAAGTGTATGTAACAAAAGTTGTAGATATCTTTGCTAGGATTCCAGAACAGTTGAGATTGCATTTTTTTCGATTTTTATACGATTTTTAAACGAATTTATAAGTTCACTGGAAAATCTAGAAAATACAAAAACACAGATTGCAAAGGGGCCCCTGGATCTTTCACTTAACCCCCTGGAAACCTAAAACAAATTGCGCCGGGGTCCCTGGCCGGTGGTAGGAGACAGGGGAGGCGGCGGCGGCCCGTTTCCCGGCGAGGAGGGGCTCGCCGGCGGTGGGGGTGGTGTCCTGGGGCAAGAGCTCGCCGAGATCTACCTAGGGGTGGGTGCTGTAGTCGACGGGGACGGCCGGAGCAGGGTCGGCGGCGGCGCCCAAGGAGCGGAGGCGGCGGCTGCAGCGGGCGGCGGCGCTCCGGTGCGGGAGGAGGGGCAAGGGCAGGCCGGGGAGCTTCACGGCGCCCTAAGGAAGCTAGCTCGGGGGTGGATTGGAGTCGGAGAGGGGCGGAGCAGGGAGGTCCGCGGCGGGCGGGCGGCCGGCGGTGTTCACGACGGCGGCGGCGGTGTTCCGCGGCGCTGGGAGGCTCCGGGGAAAATTGGGCGGGCCTGGGAGTTGCCTGGGGGTGAAATGGAGCTCGCGGGGTGCTCGGTGGGGGTGGAGGAGGGGTGAGCTGGGCTCTCCACGAGAGCCGTAGCTCGGCGGGCGGGAATGGGGGCGCGGCGGCGCTGGCCGTTCTAGGCGAAGGGGTGGGGCGTGGGCGTGGGCAATGGGGTGCGGGCGAGCGGGCACACGCGCGACGCGAGCTAAATGGGGGAGTGAGGGCATGAGGAGGGGCTGGGCGCAGAAGAAGGGAGCGGCGGCGGTGCGGTGGCGTGCGGTGGCGTGCTTCGCCGAGCGGCCTTGATGGCAGTCAGGGCGCAGCGAGGGGAGGTCGATGGCGTCGGTAGCGCGCGGCAATGAAGGCTGGCCGCGGTCAGCGGCTTGGCAGGGCATGGCCGGTCCGTTTGGGCGCCACGGCGGCGAGGCGGCGCGTCGCCGTGCGCTTGTCGCGGCGTGCGCGTCAACGGGCAGGGCGCGGCGAGGACGGCATGCGCGCTCAAGTGGGGTGGGGCGTCAGCGGCGCGCGGCCAGGCAGCAAGGCAGCGAGCGGGGGCAGGCAGCGGCGCAGCGCGGCAGCGAGCTGCACGCGCGGCGTGCCTGAACGCCTGCGCGCGCAGAGAGGGGAGAGTCAGCGAGGGAGAGAGAGAGGAGAGAGAAAAGAGAGTGGAGAGAGAGAAGGGAAGGTCAGCGGTTTGACTCAGTCAAAACGCAAGATTTTTAATTGAAACTCGAATAATTTTGAACACGAAAGTTGTCCAAAATTAAATTTCCTACAACTTTCCTTTTAGGCAAAAATTCAATTGAGCGATGGTTTGAAAGTTTCAAGTTTGAATTCATGTTTACTGATCCTGCTTGTTTTTCGGGGTTAACTCGAATTTTTATGTTAGAACTTGAAAAACTTTGAACGTGAAAGTTGTTTAACTAGTCAAACTCTACGACTTTCATGTTGGGCGAAAGTTCATTTGAGCGAACATGTGAGAGTTGACTTTTTGGTTTATTTAAACGGAAATTCGGCTTTTACGCGATCACCAAAACAGGGTTTATTGGGTCATTTGATGTTAATGGCATTGTTTAAGTAGGGCTAAACACCGGAGGTGTTACAGCAGGACAAGCGACAAAACCAGGGCCAAAGCTTTAATCAGAACAACAAGAACAAGGGCAGAAGGCAAACAGTTCAGGTCAAGCAAGGACGCATCAATTTCACCACTCTTGCAGAACTTCCAGAGGGCGCACTAGTGATGACGGGTACATTTTCTATCCACAACAAGCCTGCAGTTATATTATTTGATTCTGGTGCATCGCATAGTTTCATTGGTGCAAAATTTGGTGCAAAAGTGGGTTTGGATTTTATTCACATGAAAGGGTCATACATGATATCAACCCCAGGGGGTAAAATTGCTTCGAATCAAATAATACGACTTGTGCCAATCAAGTTGGGTAGCCTAACCATCAACACCGACCTTATACTCCTACCGCTTGAGGGTATAGATATCATCTTGGGGATGAACTGGATGACTCAGCATGGGGTTATAATAGATATTCCCGCCAGAGCTGTTGAACTAAATTCACCAAAATACGGAGCCACTACTCTCTATTTACCCTTCCGAGAGTGTGTCAATTCTTGTGCTTTTGCCATGAGCACATCCAACCCAGAAGAAATTCCTGTGGTATGCGAGTACGCCGATGTATTCCCGGATGACTTGCCAGGAATGCCACCAGATAGAGAGATTGAGTTTATTATTGAACTACAACCAGGCACTGCCCCTATCTCAAAGAGGTCATATAGAATGCCACCTAAAGAGTTGGCCGAGTGAAAAATCCAACTTCAAGAGCTTCTGGACAAAGGCTTCATTCGCCCCAGTGCATCACCTTGGGGTTGTCCAGCCCTCTTTGTAAAGAAAAAGGATGATAGTTTGAGGTTGTGTGTGGACTACTGACCTCTCAATGCGGTGACAATCAAAAACAAATATCCCCTTCCCCGCATTGATGTTCTCTTCGATCAACTGGCTGGAGCTAGAATTTTCTCAAAGATTGATCTTCGCTCCGGCTATCATCAGATCAAAATTCGTCCATGTGATATTCCTAAAACCGCCTTCTCCACGCGGTATGGACTCTATGAGTATTTAGTCATGTCTTTTGGTCTCACAAATGCACCTGCCTACTTCATGTATCTCATGAACTCGGTATTCATGCCTGAGCTCGACAAGTTCGTCGTGGTTTTCATTGATGACATCCTTATTTATTCCAAGAATGAGGAAGACCATGCTAAGCACCTGCGCATTGTTCTCCAACGTCTTCGGGACCAGCAGCTCTATGCTAAATTTTCCAAGTGTGAATTCTGGCTAGATAGTGTGAAATTCTTGGGCCACACTATTTCGAGCGAAGGCATAGCCGTGGATCCTAGCAAAGTGCAAGAGGTGATGGACTGGAAACCTCCTACATCCGTTCATCAAATTCGCAGTTTCCTTGGTTTAGCCGGGTATTATCGCCGATTCATTCCGGATTTCTCCAGAATTGCTAAGCCAATGACTGAACTATTGAAGAAAGGAGTAAAGTTTGTGTGGAATGAAAAATGTGAAAAGGCTTTCCACACCCTAAGGGAGCAGTTGACTACAGCACCTGTCCTAGCTCAACCTGATAATACCAAGTCCTTTGACGTGTATTGTGACGCGTCGGGTACTGGTCTTGGTTGTGTGCTCATGCAAGACAATAGAGTTATTACTTATGCGTCACGAGCTCCTCGACCCCATGAGCAGAATTATCCTACTCACGACCTTGAATTAGCAGCTGTCATTCATGCTCTAAAGATATGGAGGCATTATCTTATGGGTACTCATTGCAATATCTACACCGATCACAAAAGTCTCAAATATATTTTCACTCAAGCTGACCTAAATATGAGACAAAGACGGTGGCCAGAATTAATTAAGGATTATGATCTTGAGGTGCACTATCACCCAGGCAAGGCTAATGTTGTAGCAGATGCACTAAGTCGCAAAGCTCATTGCCATTGCCTGTCCGTGGAATCCTATTCTAAAACCCTCTGTCATGAGATGAGGAAGCTCCAGTTGGAAATGATTCCCCAAGGTACATTAAATCACATCTCAGTTGAACCAACTCTTCATGATCAAATCATTATGGCCCAATTACATGATAAAGGTGTTGGGATCATCAAACAAAAACTCTCTCAAGGAGAAAGGAAGTATAAGCGTTTTCGTCAGGACCATAACGGAGTCCTATGGTTTGAAAGTCGTTTAGTTGTTCCGAAAAATCAAGATCTTCGGAAACAAATTCTCGACGAGGCACATCTTTCCAAATTTTCTATTCACCCGGGCAGTACCAAGATGTATCAAGATCTTCGGCAAAATTTCTGGTGGACTAGGATGCAAAGGGAAATTGCTAAATATGTCTCGGAATGTGACACCTGCCAGAGAGTCAAAGCCAGCCACTTGAGAGTAGCCGGTTTGCTTCAACCTCTACCTATCCCGTCGTGGAAATGGGAAGATATAAGTATGGACTTCATTGTTGGATTACCCAACACATCCCAGAAGCATGATTCCATTTGGGTTATCGTGGATAGACTCACCAAGACGGCACATTTTATTCCGGTACATACTACTTACACTGCCAAGAAGTATGCTGAGATCTATCTCGATCGCATTGTTTGCTTGCATGGGGTACCCAAGACAATCATTTTTGATCGTGGGACACAGTTCGTTGCACGCTTTT
Organism: Panicum virgatum; assembly: GCF_016808335.1. Taxonomy (NCBI): domain Eukaryota; kingdom Viridiplantae; phylum Streptophyta; class Magnoliopsida; order Poales; family Poaceae; genus Panicum; species Panicum virgatum. Next base: position 69,526,205 of record NC_053147.1, read on the forward strand.
GGGAATAGTTGCAAGCATCTCTTGGGACAAAATTAATTCGAAGCTCAGCTTATCACCCCCAAACTGATGGGCAAACTGAGAGGGTGAACCAAATCCTGGAAGACATGCTGAGAGCTTGCGTCATTCATTATGACAAGAGTTGGGACAAATGTCTAGCTCTAGCGGAGTTCTCATACAACAATAGTTATCAAGAGAGTTTGAAAATGGCACCATTTGAGGCCTTATATGGTCGACGATGTCGTACCCTTTGAGCTGGTCGCAAGTCGGAGAACGAGTGGTATTCGGGCCCGATCTCGTAACAGAGGCAGAAGAGAAGGTGAGGGTAATACAAGAGAATTTAAAGGCCGCCCAGTCTAGACAAAAGAGTTATTTTGATAAAAGGAGAGACCCTTTGCAATTTGAAGTGGGTAATCATGTCTATCTTCGCGTCTCGCCAACCAAGGGTGTGCAGAGATTCGGCGTGAAGGGCAAATTAGCCCCCCGATATGTTGGCCCTTATGAAATCACTGAGATTTGTGGACCCGTGGCCTATAGACTGCGACTTCCTCCTCGACTTGCAGCAGTACATGATGTTTTCCATGTCTCCCAACTCAAGAAATGTGTTCGGGTTCCCACCAAGATCATTGAACAAACAGAAATAGTGGTAGAACCAGATCTCTCTTATGTCGAATACCCTATCAAGGTTCTTGATCAAAAGGAAAGGGTCACTCGAAGAAAAGCAGTTAGAATGTACAAGATTCAATGGAGTCACCATACCGAAGAGGAAGCTACCTGGGAAACTGAAAGCTACCTAAATCAGAATTTCCCCGGTTTACTGAATTTAACTAGAGGTACACCTCTTTCCTGCACTTAGCTTGCTTATCTGAATCTCGGGACGAGATTCTGTTAAGGGGGGTAGGCTGTAGCACCTCCGGTGTTTAGCCCTACTTAAACAATGCCATTAACATCAAATGACCCAGTAAACCCTGTTTTGGTGATCGTGTAAAAGCCGAATTTCCGTTTGAATAAACCAAAAAGTCAACTCTCACATGTTCGTTCAAATGAACTTTCGCCCAACATGAAAGTCGTAGAGTTTGACTAGTTAAACAACTTTCACGTTCAAAGTTTTTCAAGTTCTAACATAAAAATTCGAGTTAACCCCGAAAAACAAGCAGGATCAGTAAACATGAATTCAAATTTGAAACTTTCAAACCATCGCTCAATTGAATTTTTGCCTAAAAGGAAAGTTGTAGGAAATTTAATTTTGGACAACTTTCGTGTTCAAAATTTTTCGAGTTTCAATTAAAAATCTTGAGTTTTGACTGAGTCAAACCGCTGACCTTCCCTTCTCTCTCTCCACTCTCTTTTCTCTCTCCTCTCTCTCTCCCTCGCTGACTCTCCCCTCTCTGCGCGCGCAGGCGTTCAGGCACGCCGCGTGTGCGCTCGCTGCCGCGCTGCGCCGCTGCCTGCCCCCGCTCGCTGCCTTGCTGCCTGGCCGCGCGCCGCTGACGCCCCACCCCACTTGAGCGCGCACGCCGTCCTCGCCGCGCCCTGCCCGTTGACGCGCACGCCGCGACAAGCGCACGGCGATGCGCCGCCTCGCCGCCGTGGCGCCCAAACGGACCGGCCGTGCCCTGCCGAGCCGCTGACCGCGGCCAGCCTTCATTGCCGCGCGCTACCGACGCCACCGACCTCCCCTCGCTGCGCCCTGACCGCCATCAAGGCCGCTCGGCGAAGCACGCCACCGCACGCCACCGCACCGCCGCCGCTCCCTTCTTCTGCGCCCAGCCCCTCCTCACGCCCTCACTCCCCCATTTAGCTCGCGCCGCGCGGGTGCCCGCTCGCCCGCACCCCATTCCCCACGCCCACGCCCCACCCCTTCGCCTAGAACGGCCAGCGCCGCCGCGCCACTCCGCAGCGCCGCCGCGCCCCCATTCCCGCCTGCCGAGCTACGGCTCTCGTGGAGAGCCCAGCTCACCCCTCCTCCACCCCCACCGAGCACCCCGCGAGCTCCATTTCACCCCCAGGCAACTCCCAGGCCCGCCCAATTTTCCCCGGAGCCTCCCAGCGCCGCGGAACACCGCCGCCGCCGTCGTGAACACCGCCGGCCGCCCGCCCGCCACGGACCTCCCTGCTCCGCCCCTCTCCGACTCCAATCCACCCCCCGAGCTAGCTTCCTTAGGGCGCCGTGAAGCTCCCTGGCCTGCCCTTGCCCCTCCTCCCGCACCGGAGCGCCGCCGCCCGCAGCAGCCGCCGCCGCCGCTCCCTGGGCGCCGCCGCCGACCCTGCTCCGGCCGTCCCCGTCGACTACAGCACCCACCCCTAGGTAGATCTCGGCGAGCTCTTGCCCCAGGACACCACCCCCACCGCCGGCGAGCCCCTCCTCGCCGGGAAACGGGCCGCCGCCGCCTCCCCTATCTCCTACCTCCGGCCAGGGACCCCGGCGCAATTTGTTTTAGGTTTCCAGGGGGTTAAGTGACAGATCCAGGGGCCCCTTTGCAATCTGTGTTTTTGTATTTTCTAGATTTTCCAGTGAACTTGTAAATTCGTTTAAAAATCGTATAAAAATAGGAAAAATACAAACTCAACTGTTCTGGAATCCTAGCAAAGATATCTACAACTTTTGTTACATACACTTTTTCATTTGCTCAATAGTTTTTACTTCATTTAAAATACAAAGAAAATATACTTTATATTAGATCTCAAGTTACAAGCATGAGTTGTTATCCATTTTTGGTCAGTGGGGTAAATGTTAGATGGATAACCTTGTGTAAAAGTTTCATAGACTTTTGACGTGCCTAGCTATCTGTTTATTTAAATCTTCCTTTATGCCTTGTTTAAATTAGTTTGTTTGTACATACTGTTTAACTTGGTTTACTGAGCTCAAACTTTTACAGTACCTTTAACTTGATATTTAGTTAATGTACAAAAATTTTGAGAAATTTTAGATAGGTGGAACCAGTCCAACTAATTAATAGTATAGATATTTACACTAAATCAAGAAAAATAGTTTCTTTGCATAGAAAAATCTGATAATTTTTCTAGGAGATGGAATTTAGTTTATAACCATGCTGGTAAAAGATGAGGCTCTGGAACTTGCAATAACAGTCTGTGGAAGTTAATTTTGATCCATGCAACAATAATTTGTACTATTTTTCATACCCTGTGCAATGCTTGTTTAATTGTGAAAAATTTATGACAAGCTCATCTTTAGTTAGAAAACACTCAGTTAAAATTTCATTACCAGTACTTGCATAGTTTGACCTGTAAAATTCATTTTTGCTTCTAGCAGTAGCTGGTTATTTTATTTTTCATGGTTAATGGGCTGCATGAAATAGGCTAAAAATTTCACAGTAGGCATTTTACTCAGAGGTGTATCTTGCATAAAAATTTCAAACCCAGAATCTCTGTTTAACATTATTTGTGATAAGGACATACGTAACCTAGTAATAAATGAGAAAAATCCTTTCTTTTGCTGCATAAGGATAAAAGGTACAATCCACCCTAGTTACTTTGTGGAGTCAGTTATAATGATTATTACTCTATAAATGATTGTCCAAAATGATGTGACATAACCTGTTGCAAATCATTTTGAGTTGTGTTGGGTTACAACTCTATAGTGAAGAATTGATTAAATCGTATCACTAAAGTAACTCATACATATGCATTTCATATAGATTCGACTACTCTCCCAGACGGTACGTACGAGCTGGTGCCGGAGTCCGAGAGTGAGCAGCGTGAAGCTCAAGTGAATCTAACTGAAGCCACTGAAGACCTGAACCCGAGTTCAGAAGAGCCCAAGGCTAGCTCCGCTCAGGAAGGCAAGCCCCGGAGCATGTCCTACCTATTTTAATTTATGCAACTATTTATATTCCTGTTTATTGTGCATTTAAGTTGCAGGAATTGTTTGGAGCCTTAGTTGCATGATCCTAGGTACCTATGCTTGAACACTAGTATGTGTAGGTCGCTAGTTGGCTATGCTAATGGTTCGGTAGAAGTCGAGTGATTTCCTGTCACTCGCGAGCTCATAGGAGTTGAATGCTTACTACACACTGCAATATAAGGTTTACGGGCGGGGTTGTGTACTTGTGATATCCCGTCTGTTTAGTGAAAATGGATAAGGCCGCGGTGTGTGGTAGTGGTGGTTAAGCGTTTGAACGTACTAACCACATGCCGAGAATATGGTAATCGGTAAGCTTAAGTACCTGATCGAACCGGCCGTGGAACATACTCCCCACTGTCTGGTCTATGGTCACGCACGGGTGCAGGGCACCCTAGGGCGGTGGGCCTGTTTCATGCCACGGGGAAAAAGGGGAAAAGTCGCGTGGGTGATTGCATTCCCCATGCGTGTGTTTAGGTCTGCCTGGCCAGGTTAACAAATTCGATTCGAATCGTCCGTCTCTCACGGATATTGAGACTGCTTAACCCTTTTGCCACATAGAGTAAGAAGTGGAACAACGATGATGAGAAATATGGTTGAATGATGAAAAATAATTGTTGGTCCACCATGTATGCTATTGGATAGATGCTAATGTAGAATGGTTAATCAAACTAGAACTTGAAAGTTAAAATCGGGAAATAAGGACTTACTCTTTATTGCTTGCGGCAAAAACAAACCCCTCAAGCCAAAATCCTTGCATGTATAGTTAGAGGGTTAGATATATCCTAGTCGGGTAAGCCTTGCGGAGTATTAGTATACTCAGCCTTGCTTGTGGCTCCACTTTGTTTCAGGTGATACATTTGAAGATCAGATAGCTAGTTTGACTTGGCCGTGTGTTTTACCTCCTGGTTGGTCGGTGGGGTGGGATACGACTTCGGCCAGTGATGGCAATGCCGAGTGATGTCATGTACGGGCTTCATCATGACATCATGTATCATCGTTTAGAACTCATTTTATTTCCGCTGCAGTGAACTCTGAACTACTTTCAATTCGAATTTCAAGTACCTTTCGAAGATTTCGAACTTGGTTTGTAATAATTAAGTTAAGACTCTGTAATGTAATATATCTGTGAAATGTTGTACTCTCTGGACTCACCTTCGTGTGGGTTACATGTAAGCTTTGGGTTCGATCGACGCTCAGGTGGATTCTTCGGGACTTTACCCGACAGCACTGCCGAATTACTCCGTTTGAAGTGCGTGTTAGCCGGGATTGTCTTTAAGATGATGGTTAGCGCACTTGAGTCGGATTAATTAGGGCGGTACTGCCACAAGCAGGTGAGGCAGTAAGCTGCTGCAAACTGGAACGAGCGGAAAGCGTCGGGGTTGCGGACCCCGGAGTAGTCCTCGGCCTCCTCGGCGGTGAAGTTGTCCATGAAGAAGCTGATGTCGTCGGCGATCAAGCTCGCCGTCTCGGGGTAGAAGTCGTTAGGAGACGATGCGATGAGGTTGCGGATCGATAGGAGGTGATGACCCGGCAGATCCTCATACTCGGCGAAGTTGGTGCTTGACGAAGAGGCGTAGGAGGCAGCGTTGCGCATCCCAATGGGGAAGGGCGACGCCGCAGTCGCGCCCCCCCAGGAGGCACTAGGGCTGCGGTCGATGATGGTGCCGGCATAGCTGACGCCGAAGCACGTGATGACGAAGCGGTGGCCCTGTCGACCGCGACGCTGAGCCGTGACATGGCAACCTCAACCCACGTGGGGGAGCTGAGGCGTGCCACCTGGCACCGCTCCTCGCGCGCTTGTCGCGAGTGCTGGCCCGAGCGCCTATTGCGCCGGGCTGGTGAAGTCGGAGTGTCAGGGTTTCGTCTGGGCGAAAGGAGCTCCATGAGGTAACCGTTGCCGGTTGCTCTGAACTCAAGGCTCCCGAACCAGATCACGTATCCTGCTGGGAGCGGATCTGAGATGCCCATGGGGAATGGGTTGGATCTTCTCGCCATCCCTAGAGATCAAATGGGAACAAAAGAGAAAATGTCACGCAGCCGTCCCCTACCTGGCGCACCAACTGTCGGTGTCCTGACCCGGCTGTCCAGACCCAACTAATGATGATGATGCGTGTTTCCTCGTCCCAGATGTCGATGCAAGAGGCAACACAGTAACACACGGGTTTATCCTAGTTCCGGCCGCGGGGCCGTACGTCCAGCAAGGGGGTGTGCGAGGGCACTGTATTATCCTGCACCGGAGGTGCCTATAGTAGGGGGTACAGGCGAGGCGAGAGAGGGAGGGAAGCTCCCAAGTCTCTGCTAGAGGAGAAGTTGTTTGAGGCGAGTGCCAATATCGGGTGCTCAGTGGTGCTGAGTGCTGCGTACTATCGTATCGGTCCGACCGCCACCTCCTTAAAGGAAGCCCGCCTCCTCCTTTTATATACACAAGGAGGGACGGTGTACATGCGTAGGGGATCGTGGAAGTCGTCATTTTTCACCCGAATCGCGGGGGTGCAGTGGTCGAGCACTGTGGGAAGTACACTGTGGGGCGTGGCAGTCGTCCTGGGCATCGTCCTCGGTCTTGCGGAGATCGCGCCGGCGTCCTGACAGCCCCAGCAGGCGGCGTGGTCGTCGCTGTAGGGTGTACCATCGTCCAGATGTGGCATGGCGGTGTTCTGTGGGCCCTGCAGGCCAGGGTCTTGCATATATATGTGCGCCAGCGGTAGTGGGGCACATGGCGGTCCCGGGCCCCCTGGGTGGAGTGCTAGCGCGTGCGCGAAAGGGGTCCGGGAGTCATGTGGAGGCCCCGGACCCCTTGAGGGGGGGAGGTACGGTCCTCCGGTTGCTAGTGCTGAGCATCCCTCCTTGGCAGGGGACGGGTCCGCGGCCGTTCGTGAGGTGAGGTGGAGTCCAAACAGTAGGAGTTGGCAGAATAGTAACGAGAGCTGTGCCGAGCACGTCTCGTACCGCGTCGCAGGTTCCCACAATGTTACCACAGCGTCCGGCATAGCGGAGCAGTGACCGGAGTTGGCGGACGGGACTCCGGTCATAGCCACTGTGGGGAATGGCGGCCTAACGCCGTCTGACCTGGGCGCTGTGGAGGAGTGGTTGGCATTTAATGCCTCCGTACGACGGGCGGGTGAGCGGAAGGGCCATTTGTCCTTTTCGTCGAGGGGTGGCCTCGAGCGAGACGGAGATGATTCGCCCTGCTCGAGGGTAGGTTCGCTACCCTCGAGCGAGGCGGAGACGATTCGCCTCCCCGAGGGTAGGCTCGCTACCCTCGAGCGAGGCGGAGACGCGGGGCGCGGTCGAGGGTCTCGATGGGAGCCCTCAAGGGAGACGGAGATCACCCCGCGGGTCCGGGGGGGTGCGGATGGGCCGCGTGCTGGGCTCCTTTGAGTCCTTTCCTTTCTTCCAGATTGGAAGGAGGCCGTGGGCCTTCGTGGGCTCAGTTGCCTGATATGTGTTTGCATTTTTAGGGTGATTTTAGTATCACGATTAGGGTGTCCCTAATCGTGGTACCCGACAGTTTTCATTCGTCGAAGATCGAGGAGCGAGTGAGGATAGAGAATCATAAGGCTATCCGCACTCGTGTTACTCTATATTCATCCTCTAAAGAGAATATTCTTGCCTGGTCATCCATATTCTCTACTCTACATACAGTTTTGCTGCACCCATTCATACTCCATATCACCCTCTATATCAACTACCAGCTTGTGGACCCACGCATCAGTTTTTTTCCTCTCTTTCTTTTCTTCCCCCTCCCATCGTTCACACCACCGCCCCCACCCCCTCTGCTCCACGCCGCGTGCCGCAGATGCGCCCATTCTCCTCCCCGCCGGCCCTTCTCCCTCCTCCCTTCCTCGCCGGCCGCGGCGGAGCAGGCCTGGATCGGCCGCCACGGAGCTCCAGCTCGTGCCAGCCGCGGCGGAGCCGGCCCGCGCCGGCTGTGGCAGAGCTGACCCGCGCCGGCCATGACAGAGCTCGAGCTCGCGCCAGTCGCGCCAGAGCCGGCCCGTGGCTCCCTCGCCATGGCCCTCCGCCCCCGCCCCTCCCTCGCCGGCGGCCGGGGCCCAGAGTAGTGCGAGGCGGAGACGCCGGTGCCCCTACCTCGCAGAGCAAGCCGCACAATCCGGTCGCGCGCTCGCCATCCGGCCTCGTCCTGCACCGCCGGCGGCCGGCCTCTCGCGCCCCTCCACGGCGCGTGCGGAGCTCTGCCGCGGCCTCCGGGCCGCCGCACGCCACGCCGTGGACGGTGGCGGATAGGTGGCCCTCGCCGGCCGCAGCGGAGCTCCGCCCCTCCCTCGCGGCGGCCATGGCGTGCAAGCGGGCACGGCGCCACGGCAAGCTCCGCCTCGGCCCTTCTCGCCTTCCTGCTCCGCCCCGCCCCCTTCCTCTTCATTTCTCCTTCCTGCTCCGGCCCGCCACTTCCTCCCCCACCGCGCCGCCCTCCTCCTGCGTCGCTCCGTCGGCGCCGGCGGCCGGATCCGTGGCCCTCCTCCCTCGCGGCCGGCGCGAGCTCCTTCCTCCTCGCGTTGTGCGTCAGCGGCGGCGTCGGGATCTGGCCGGCACGCGGCGGGGGCCGCTGTGCTGCTACGGCGCGCGTCGGCGGCAAGCAACGACGGGCATGGCGCGACGCCCCCTCCTCTCCGGCGGCCGGCGACCGCGGTCGAGGGCAAGCGTCGCCCCTACCTCCCCCACGCCTCCTCGGGGCTCTGAGTCCCCGACCGCGAGGACGTCGCCGCCACGCGCCCCTCCTCCGCGCGGCTCGCCCTGCAGCTACGTGCGACACGACAGGGCGGCCCGCGCGCGGTGCTGCGCGTCAAGGGAGCAGCTGCGGCCGTCGGCGATGCGAGCGCGTCCAGGCGAGGCGCATGGGAGGCGGCCATGGCGTGGCGGCGTACGCGTGCAGGGGAGGCGGCCATGGCGCAGCGGAGGCCATTGCGCACAGCGACGGCGAGCTTCCCGGCCTCCTTCCTCCGGCCACACGCCGCCGCCGGATCTCCTCGCCGCGCCTGCAGGGGCACCGCCGGGCGGTTGGGATGCGCGCGGACACGTGGGCCCCGCGCCACGGAGGTACATTGCGGGCGTCCGCTCCCCCACCAGATTTGGCATGCGCGAGGGCGTCCGCAGCCGTAATGTGAGCTGTTCAGTTCGCCGCTGCAGACCTTTTTTACGGTAGCGTGTACTGCAGGGAGTTTTACCGTTCGCCGCTGCAGGTAGTCTAAGCTAGATAGAATTTGAATGGAACAAACTAATTAATAATGGGCTACCAATTCCAGGTTATTTTGATTATACATTCAGCAGCTAGGCCAACAACGACCAAGAAGGAACGAAGTTGTACGGCCCAAAATGCAATTCATTTTGGCTTACCCACCCACAATTATTCAGCACACCATCGTAGCACCTAGATATTTATTATATTTACAAACAAAATATTTATATCTAGAAATATTTTGAAGGTCAAACCACTAATAACTTAAGACAGAGGGGTAGCTACAATCCAGTCAAAAAAAGTGCGACAAAACAGTGCTTGAGGGTGGGTGGGTTTAGGGGTTCTGAAACAAGTATAGGAGATTCTAAAAAGTCATATGCCCCTCGCTCGCTCTTGATTGCATTGTAGTACGTCTCAAGGACAAACTATACATATACTCATACTATAGAGATCATAGCTTGAGAAAATTGATAACTCTCGCTCACATTTCCGTACTACTCTCCTACTATTTCATCACTGTCGTCGCTCATGTGTCTCATTACTTAGGTGGATGAGCTTAGTGCATCAATGCAGCTACTAGATAGCTTAGTTACACCTAAAAGAAAATGCACAATAATTTATCTATACGCACCTAAACTATATCCACCGGCAGAGACATCATATACCAATTGGCTTTGGCTACCCCTAGTCTACCAGTTTTTTTCTAAAAAAACTCCACCTCTCTATTTAGTAATATAGTTCGTTTTGATTTTTTTCAGATACGTAGCATTTCCCTGCTCTTTGGAATTATAGTTCGTTTTAATTTTTTTCGATACATAGTATTTACTATGCACATAGATACATAAGAAATATATATATCTCGAAAAGCCAAAATGATCTGGAATTTGAAACGAGGGAGTATATATTATTAGCATTCAGTAAGAAACGAGTCTATTAGATGATGAACCTTTTGCGTCGCTATCACCAAAGTATAAATAACACGTGCGTATCGCCGAGGCTGCTCAGTTCTATATATATTTTTAGCTTTCGCCAAAGATTAGATGACGACTAGGAAAGATGTTGTATATGTATATATATGTGCTTATTAAGATGAACAAAGATACTAGCTAGCTATTATATTCATTCGACGGATCGAGGAACAAACTTGAAATTCGCGTGCTGCGCGGCATACTGTACTACAGTGATCGAATCCAATAGCGGGAAGTTTCCTGGTGCCACGCATGAGCTGACTCAGCATGCATGCCAGTGTTCGCCTGGGGTGGGGGGCCATCTCATCCTAATCTGTCCACGTTGATTGCTGTTGCAGATAGATAAATACTCCTATGTTCTAACCCTAGCAAAGTTGTGACTCTGTATCAACACACCTTAATTAGTTGTGCGTGCATTATACCTGCTTTGCTTGTAGCCAGGCTGGAGTAGATCGCTTGAGGCGTGTGCCTTCAACTTGCTTGTCAAACTTTGCATGTTTTCTAATGTCAATATAGTCTCCGGGATGAAAAAGAGTCTTTCTTTGATGTAAAAGTATTGCCTTTGAAAATCCCTGAAGATTCAAGATCAGGTAATTATCTCTTCCTACTTTAATAATTGCTTCTGTCTATAGATAAAAAAAAGAAGGGATTACTAGTGTAGTTTTTCTTTAACTTTTTTGAAGGGCTACCATGTTCTATATATAATAATAGATTTCTAGGGCCCAAGAAAAGTTATATACTACTACTCGTAGGCAGCAGGCCAAGACGGAAAGGAAAGCCCATTTATATTTATATTTATGGAAGTGATAAAATGAATTTAATGAGGCATTTCTTTGGTGTCCCGTATTTCATTCCTTGTCTTTCCCTAATTATTGTCAGTAGCAGCGGATCCCTCGCCTCTCCACACCGCCCGCCGCGCCGAGCACGCCTCCACCTCCTCCCCTTCCCCGATCTAGATCCGCCCGTCCCTCCGCCGCGGCTGCTGCGCCACCCCTCTCCCTCCTCTCCGCTGCTCCTCCTCCTCCCAGGCGGCGTCGGTAAGAAACAAGGATCCTAGCTTGCCTCTGCTTCCGCTGATGGATTCCCCTCTTGCTCTCAATAAAAATTGAATCTTTCCTTCGCCATTAGGGTGATCCCCTAAGATCAATTCTTTCTTCTGCCGTCGAGCACGTTCGCGGAGTTGCCTGACACGCCCCTGGTGAAATCACTAGGTATATGGGTTCCAAATCGGTGGACCAAGTGCTTGATGCCGCCGCCGCGGGGGTCCATTACTCCGCACTCCGTTTGGACGAGCTCAACGTCCAAGGTTCCATGTCCGCCGAGGAACAACCGACGACGTCAGGCCTGGAGAATGGCCACCAGGAGCCCTTTGTTATTGGTTAGTATACTTGATTTGCCTTTTTAAACTTTTTTTTGCCAATACTGTAGTTGGTTGCCCCTGAATGCAGCACGCTCTAATGCGGCTTTGGGTGCAGGTGTTGCTGGGGGCGCATCTTCAGGCAAAACTACCGTATGCAAAATGATCATCGACCAGCTGCGTGATCAGCGCGTGGTTGTTGTTACACAGGTTGGTACATTACTGCTTTGGCTATGTTTTCTGATCTAACCTCCCATCTCGTGGCATATATATATTTGCATTATACTAATATAATACAAGTTCAGCATTACTGACCAACGTAGTATCATACCTTGCTTGAAAACGAACTATATCCCTCAATGTTAAATTATTGTGACACTAATCTCACTAATATATTTGCAATCTTATATGAGCAATGAGACTGTCTCTCCAATATATTTGCAGGAGTCCTTTTACTATGGACTGACTGATCAGGAGCTAATCCATGTTCATGATTATAACTTTGATCATCCAGGTCGAATCCATTCTTTCACAAGAATTTATTGTCCTGGCCCCAAGAGATCCTTCACTGATTCTTCTGCTGTTTCCATTCCGATTTCAGATGCATTCGATACAGAGTTACTTCTCTCGTGCATGAAAAACTTGAAGCGTGGCAAAGCTGTTGACATTCCTAATTACAATTTTAAGACATACAAGAGTGTCCCAAATGCAAGAAAGGTACTACCCTTTAAGTTTAGTGCTATTTGTAATCCACCCCCACCTGGTAAACTGATGGTTTCATAGTCCTGAGCTCTATAAAACTCTTAACATACAACAAATTGCCAATCAATATCTGCACGTTGTTCTGAAGAATCTTCAATTTCTGAATTCTGCCAATTACAGCTTACTTGATAAATATTATTGTTAAAAGACTTTTTTGTGTTACCTGACACTATTTGGCCAACACCTTATTTCTTCACATCAGTTCCATACCTTTTTTTCTCTCAAAAAGAGTTAGGTTTCTGCTGATCTCTTCACCTTACCTATTCATTTTTTTTTGTTATACTTGATTTTTATAAGCATCCCTAATTTATGATTGCTGCCAGGTTAATCCTTCAGATGTCATTATTTTGGAAGGTATTCTAGTTTTTCATGATTCTCGCCTCCGGGATTTGATGAATATGAAGATCTTCGTTGATACAGGTATCGATATTTGCATAATAAGCTGATGTTATTTTGCTGTCCCTCTCTTGCTAGTTGACATCCTGGAAATTCATTTTTATCTGTTTTGTTGACATAAAAACTTGCTCTACTAATTATTTCATTAATTTCAACAAATTATTTTATTCTGATTCATTCATGCTTATTCAATACACTGTTCACATAGGATTTTGTAACAACCTTGCTGACATAGCAGTAAGAATTTCTCTTTGTTTGTCATGCTACCGATTCGTTTCTATACTTTTGTTTCAGTCAGTGCCACGTGGTGAATATAGTATTGCCTGTTAGTAGACTCTAGAATTTCAATATGCACCAGTGTATAGCTTTTTGTTACATTCATTTCTATTGGTTTCTCAGATGCTGATGTACGGTTAACAAGGAGGATCCGTCGTGATACTATTGAGAAGGGTAGAGATATCAAAACCGTGTTAGATCAGGTTACAAGCTTCCTCTATTGCAACCCCCCCCCCCCCCCCCCCCCCCACACACACACACGCACTACATCTAACATATTTGCACCCTCTTGATCTAAAACATCTTTTGTTTTCTTCATTGATTCCTACATTAGACTACCTGTTATGTACACTCTTATCGTCATTTTTGCTAATCTATCATTGAATGCCACTCCTTGCCTGCAGTACTCAAAGTTTGTTAAGCCTGCTTTTGAAGATTTCATCCTCCCAACGAAGAAATATGCTGATATTATCATCCCACGTGGTGGAGATAATGATGTGGCAATTGACCTAATTGTTCAGCATATACGGACTAAACTTGGACAACATGATCTTTGTAAAGTACATCCCAATTTGTATGTAATTCAGACTACTTATCAGGTACCTAATGTTAACATATATTTTTTATTATTGTAAAGCTGCCCGTTCTTTGATTCACTGTGGTAAATTGAATGTAATATGAAATTCTTTCATTACCTTTTTGTTTTGTATGACTGTCAGCCTGCTCATGCTGCTTTCTTTCAGATACGAGGCATGCACACAATTATAAGGGATGCTGCCACAGCAACACATGATTTCATATTTTATGCTGACCGGTTGATTCGATTGGTCAGTATACACCTGTATTGATGAGTTTTCTTTTATGTGGTTTTGCATGGTTGCTTTAATTTCCTTGTGAAAAATAGGTTGTCGAGCATGGTCTTGGTCATCTTCCATTCCAGGAAAAGCAAGTCATCACTCCGACTGGTAAGTAGTATTGCACTGTGGTTAGTTCCTTCTGCTCTTGTAGTGCATATGAGATACCTCTTCAAATGCGATGGGTAACATGTTTGAAGAGAAAATGACAAAGTATAAAGCTTACATGGTTCTTGAATCTGACAAAATCGTTGCATGGCATGCTGTTATCATCCTATTTCCTTCTTTAATATGATTTGTCCTTATTATCTATTTCCATTAGCTTGCACTCAAGCAAATAGCATTGATCATTTGCTTATGATTTTGAACTTAATACTCAAGATCATTGGAAAGTTCCGGAACCCATATTTTTTTCTTGTCCAAACTGGCATAGCCAGAGTACCGCCATTTTTTGGTCCTCAGTTGACAGAGACTTGCCTGCATACTCAAAATTCTATGCTTTAGCAGCATAGGAAAAGTTTGACATGGTTGGTGCAGGTATTAGATGTTATTTTATGTTTATTGGGGACAGTGATTTATCATCCTCCATAATCCTTAATTCCGTTTTCCTGTAACAAACCAATTTAGTGCAGTTACATTACTTGTACTCTTTAAGTTTATGGTCAGTGCTTTATATATTTTCCCTGATGCACTTTCTTATGCATTCAGGATCTGTTTACACTGGGGTGGAGTTCTCCAAAAGATTGTGTGGTATCTCAGTGATTAGAAGGTACCGACTTTTTCGAAAATATTTCCCTTCTATACTTTCTGAGGCTCTAATTGAGCTAACTTTTGGCACTCACACAACGCAAAAACTTCTTGGTTTTTTTATACCATGACATGACAGTATCCCAGTGATATCATTATACACCAGCACTTCACAGATTCTATTGGTAGTACTGAACATTGTTTTCAGTCTCATTTATGCATACTGTATGGTATTCTTCCTACAAATGCAATATAGTTGCATTATCTATAAAAATGCTTAGCTGAACCACTCACGCACTAAAATTTAGCTCGTATTAAGGTGTGTATATTGTATTTTGCTAATGATGTGCTACAATTGCTTTCCAGTGGTGAAAGCATGGAGAATGCACTACGTGCTTGCTGTAAAGGTATAAAGATTGGGAAGATTCTTATTCATAGGGAAGGAGACAATGGGCAGCAGGTCAGGTTTATTCGATTTTGCTGCTTGTGTCAGGTTGAGTCAAATTACTAAGATCTGAATCTCTTTGCAGCTCATCTATCAGAATTTACCCAAAGATATTGCAAATAGGCATGTTCTCCTTTTGGACCCCATACTGGGAACAGGTTTGTTGTTCATTCCTACATACATACGCACTGGACTACACTACTTTTCATGGGACGGAAATTATAAAAATCTCAACTGCCTGCTCCTCTTATGCTCATGAGTACCATTGTCCATTCTGTCAATGCATCCCTTTGCCCGAATGTTTCGTGTTTAAAAGCCATTAAACTAATATGATGATGTTGAGTTTTCGTTTTTATAATAAACTTTGTGTTGATTAGCAAATTATAGATTTCATACTGTTTCATAAATCTGTATTGTGGTTCTTAGTGTATACCTTCTCCTGACAGTGATTTCAATATATTGAGCTGCATGAAATTAAAGGATATTTTAAGACCCTGCATAAGTTTCTGAAATTATTCTGTCACTATTAGCACAAAAACAACACATCTAAAAGCAGCTTAGCTTAACAACAGAACATTTCCGCAGAATGTCTCTATCTCCCTAGTTTTATTTGATCTCATCTAAGCCTGTGTGATTTAACTGCGGAACCCATTTGTCAATGGGGTCAATCTGTTAAAAAAAAGAAGCAATTCTTGTATGGAAGTCATTGCAACGAGCACCCACCAGTGCCGGTTCCTGAGGCTGTTTGAAAAGCTCAAGCTATTCGAACTCCAGCTGAGTTGTAGTCAACCAATACTTAGGCTCGAATCCTAACTGACCTTAAGCTTTTTTCCTGGAGCAGCCATTACTTGGTAAGGCTCCAGCACATAGACAGGAGGCACTTCAATGCTCTCAATCAAAAAGTAGAAGGCATAATTTCCCTATATAAATATCTTGAGTTCTCTATAGCAGTTATGAAGAAAAAACATTCCATTCTCCATATATGTTTATGTACTATTAGCAAATGGCATAAAATTAAGTGTGTTATCTTAATTTTATTTGTTTTATGTTTTTTTTATCATTGTGGGGGAACACGAGCTATTTGGGTATTAATGTCATCTCATTTAATCATGTTCATCAGGAAATTCAGCAGTTCAAGCCATCTCTCTTCTATTGAAGAAGGGTGTACAGGAAGCAAATATTATATTCCTCAATCTTATCTCAGTAAGTTGTCTAAAGTGCTGAGCATTTTTCTTGTATTAACATATAGGAAAAATTGTGTTTCTCATCTCTTAAGTATAGTAAAACTGTGGCTGACACGGCAGGACCTTTATTAATCGAACTCACGAGGACAGCTTACAGATAGATGCAAGTTAACCCAGATCGCCCTCCCTTGGAGGCTCTGATCTCTTTTGGGTTCTCTACTTGCTTACAGACTCCAACACACGCACGACATATATAGAAACTAACAAGCTAACAACCCTGAACCTGCCAACACTTATCCAACTAACCCTCCTATTCGGCCGGCGCTGCAGCTGCCGATCCAGTAGCTCCCGTGCGTCTGCGCCTGGAATACGTATGCCCAACAAACGCGTCCCCAACACTTCCGCCCTCCTTGCGAAACAGCTCGTCCTCGAGCTGAAACTCCGCATGCTCCTGCGTGAACTCAGTGAGCTTCTCCCATGTAGCGTCACCTGTAGGACGCCCAATCCACTGAATCAGCACC
Source organism: Panicum virgatum (assembly GCF_016808335.1). Lineage (NCBI taxonomy): Eukaryota > Viridiplantae > Streptophyta > Magnoliopsida > Poales > Poaceae > Panicum > Panicum virgatum. The sequence goes on from NC_053147.1 coordinate 69,542,771, forward strand.
TCCCAGTTGCCGCGGTTTAGCCAGGCGCGAATAGCCTTTGCTGGAGCACGAAGAACTCGGCCGTGGTTGATAGGCGGCAGCTGGACAATCTCCGCCGGTGGTGCACCCTCATACTTCTTCAGGAACACCACATGAAAGACGGAATGGATGCGGGAACGCGGAGGCAACTCCAACTTGTAGGCCACCGGACCGATGCGCTCCAGAACGCGATACGGCCCATAGAATCGCGGTGCCAATTTGCCTGCAGACTTGTCAATGATGGAGGCAGCGAGGCGCTGGTGAAGCCGAAGCCAAACCCAATCCCCCACCTGGAATTCGACTTCCCGATGTCGACGATCATGTTGTGCCCGCATCAAGTCCTGGGCGTGCAGAAGCCGGTCCCTGACGTCGACGAGGAACTCATCGCGGTCCATGAGCTGCCTGTCCACAACAGGCAACTTGGCGAGCCCCGGCTCATAGGAGAGCAGCGATGGTGGGGGCCGGCCATACACCACTTGGAATGGAGTGGTTTTCAAGGCCGTCTGGAAGGATGTATTGTAGCAATACTCGGCCCACGGCAACCACCGCAGCCAGCTCTTGGGCCTGTCACAGGCGAGGCAACGCAGGTAGACGCCGATGATCCTGTTGGTCACCTCGGATTGGCCATCCGTCTGTGGATGGAAGGCCGTGCTCAGACGCAGCTTGACGCCCACCAAGCTGAACAACTCCGTCCAGAACGCACTTGTGAATACAGGATCACGGTCGCTGACGATGGAGCAAGGCACACCATGGAGGCGCACGATGTTGTCGAAGAAGGCACGTGCCACTGAGATCGCCGTGTACGGGTGGCTGAGAGCGATGAAGTGCGCATATTTGGAGAAGCGGTCGACGACGGTGAGGATGACGGACTTGCCGCCCATGCGCGGAAATCCCTCGACTAAGTCCATGGCGATGTCCGCCCAGACCGAGCTCGGCGCCTCCAGAGGTTGAAGAAGGCCAGCGGGATGGAGGTGTTCTGTCTTGTTTCGTTGACAGACCGAGCACCCCTTGATGTAGTCGCGTACCAGGCGCATAGCATGAGGGTTGTAGAAGTACGCGCGAAGACGATGGAGTGTCTTCTGAATCCCCTCATGGCCGGCGCCATGGGCTGTGGCCAGGAGCTGAGGCCAGAGCGCGGACGACGTCGGCACGAAGATGCGGCCGTCGTGGAGTACCAGGCCGTCGACGATCATCCAGGCCGCCGATGCCTCGCCTTGCTCGATCTGCTGCTTGGCGGTGATGACCTCCGGCAGGTGTTCCGCCTCACGACGAAACTCGTCGAAGAGAAGAAGAGGAGGAAGGTCGGGGACGAAACAGCGTAGGCGACCACGGCATCCTCGTCCCGGCGCGACAAGGCATCCGCCACGGTATTGTTCTTGCCTGGATTGTACTCCACAGTAAAATCATACCCAAAAAGCTTGCTTACCCAAGTATGCTGAGGGATGGTAGACAAGCGTTGATCCAAGAGATACTTGAGGGAGTAGTGATCCGTCCGCACGACGAACGGTCGCGCCCACAGATACGGACGCCAGTGCTTCACCGCCTTGACCAAGCCGATGAGTTCGCGTTCGTACGCCGCGAGTTTCGCGTGCTGGGGCGCGACAGGGCGGCTGTAGAACGCAATGGGTCCGCTGTCTTGGTGTAGCACCGCACCAAAGCCAGACTCGGAAGCATCACAGTTGACGACGAAGCTTTGGTCGAAGTCCGGTAGCTGGAGTGCCGCCCCCCTGGTCAGCGCATGCTTGAGCGCATGGAAGGCTGCGTCGGCCTCCTGCGACTAGAGGAAAGCCTCCTTCTTGAGAAGCTTTGTGAGGGGCTGCGCGACGACGCCATAATTCCGCACGAATTTGCGGTAGTAGCCGGTGAGCCCGAGGAAGCCCCGCAAGGCACGCACCGTCGTCGGGGTCGGCCAGGCCACGACCACCTCAACTTTCACCGGGTCCATGGTCACGCCATCGCCGGTGATGATGTGGCCGAGGTAGTGCACTGCCTGCTCACCGAAGGTGCACTTGCTTTGCTTGATGGCGAGGTGGTTCGCGCGCAGGACGTTGAAGACCGCGCGCACGTGCTAAAGATGTTCGGTCCAAGTGGCACTGTAGATGAGGATGTCGTCGAAGAAGACAAGGACGAAGCGGTGCAGGAAGTCGTGCAGGACGCCGTTCATCATGGCCTGGAACGTGTAGGGGGCGTTGGTGAGCCCGAACGCCATCACCACGAACTCGAAGTGCCCATGGTGCGTCTGGAACGCCGTCTTGGCGATGTCGTCGGGGTGCATGAGGACTTGGTGGTAGCCGCTGCGCAAGTCAAGCTTGGTGAAGAAGCGCGCACCACGGAACTCGTCGAGGATCTCGTCGACGACCGGGATCAGAAACTTGTCCTTGACGGTCTTGGCGTTGAGGGCGCAGTAGTCGACGCAGAAATGCCACGTGCCGTCCTTCTTGCGAACGAGCAGCACTGGCGACGAGAACGGCGACGTGCTAGGGTGGATGATCCCTTGTTGGAGCATGTCGGCGCATTGCTTCTCGATCTCGTCCTTGAGCAACTTCGGGTAACGATAGGGGCGCACCGCGACCGGGGGCGTGCCTGGAAGCAAGTGAATGCGGTGATCGGAAGCACGGGCCGGCGGCAAACCTTGCGGAGTCGCGAAGATGTCGGCGAATTCGGCGAGTAGGAGTTGCAGCAGGTTGCCGGAGTCGAGGGTGCGGGCGTGGACGCCGGTCGGCGCGTCGAGGCCGTGCCACTGCACGCGATGGTCGACGCGCCAGAACGACATGGACTGGCACTCCAAATCCCAGAGCACGGGTCCTAGGGTGCGCAACCAGTGGCAGCCCAGGACCATCTCGTGTCCTCCAAGCGCGATGACGAAGAAGTCGATGGAGAAGCGCTCGTCGCCGATGAGGACTGGAACAGCAGTGCAGACGCCGGCGCAGGGAACGCGGTCGCCGTTCGCGACGCCCACGGTCATGCCGGGTCGCGGGGTCGGAACGAGGCCGACGCGATGGGCCGCCTCTTCTGCAATGAAGCAGTGCGTGGAACCGGAATCCACTTGCGCACGCAGCTCGCCGGAGGACAGCGCGACCCGGAGCTGCATGGTCTTGCTGGAGGCGACGTCGGTGATGGCGTTGGCGGAGATCTGCACGTCGCTGTCAGAGTCGTCGAGCTCCGTCTCGCCTTCGACCTCCAGTAGGTAGATGCCGCGCATGGTGCACTCTTTGAGATGCTCGCGCGTGAACTTGGCTGGGCAGTTGAAGCAGAGGCCTTCCGCCGCTTGGCCATCTCTTCGGGGGTGAAGCGCGCGCCGGGTGCTGGCCGTGGACGAGACCCCTGCTGCGGCGTAGAGTTGGGTGTGGTAGCCGACGGCGAGTTGGCGAAGCGTTGAGGCGACGTCGTTGACGACGTGGAGCGTGACGGCGCGGGCCGGCTTGAGCCGCGCGTGGCGGCGGACGGCGCCGCGTCCGTGACGGTGAGCCGGCGCTCGAAAGCCCGGGCCTGGCCCATGGCGTCTTCTAGGGAAGGTCGCTGGAGTTCGACGTCGACGCCGAGCGGGTCGCCGAGGCCGGCCGTGAAGATCGCGATCTGTTGCGGCTCCGTCACGTCGGCGCAGCGGGCGAGGAACGTGAGGAATTGCTCCTGGTAGTCGGCCGCCGAGCCCGTGCGCTTGACGTTGATGAGCTCGCCCAGCGGATTGCTACGTATCGGAGGGCTGAAGCGGAGGTTGACGAGCTCGACGAAGCGCGGCCAGGTCGGCACACCTTGGTTGCGCTCTAGATGGTAATACCACTGTTGGGCGATGCCCTCCAAGTGGTAGGTGGCAAGCCAGACCTTGTCGTCGTTGGTGGACTGGGCTTGACGGAAGAACTGCTCGCAACGATGAACCCATGTGATCGGGTCCGACGTTCCGTCGAACATGGGGAAGCGAAGCTTGTGTGGTGCTGACGGCGAGAAGGACGAACCCACGACGTTCTTGCCCTTGGTGCCCGCCGCGGATGATCCGGTGTGCTCCATCCGCTCGGACTGGACGTTGTTGACGGCGACGTGGAGGCGGGCTTGGTCGACCTTCAGCGAGGACACCTCGCCTTCGACGGCCGTGACTTTGGTGAGGATGCTGTTGATCAACTCCTTGAGCTCGGAGTTGGAGGGTTCAGCCATGGCGGCCGGGCGTGCGCAGATGAGGGTGGGATGGGTGGGAGGCGTGGTGGAAAAAATTGGCTCTGAATACCAAAGATGATACGGCAGGACCTTTATTAATCGAACTCACGAGGACAGCTTACAGATGGATGCAAGTTAACCCAGATCGCCCTCCCTTGGAGGCTCTGATCTCTTTTGGGTTCTCTACTTGCTTACAGACTCCAACACACGCACGACATATATAGAAACTAACAAGCTAACAACCCTGAACCTGCCAACACTTATCCAACTAACCCTCCTATTCGGCCGGCGCTGTAGCTGCCGATCCAGTAGCTCCCGTGCGCCTGAAGCAATTTGGTAACTGCAACTACTAGTGTTACTGAGAATATATCATTTTCAGTGTAGTTATCAAATTTAGTTTCTCATCACAGTTATAGATGGACAGTTGGACACATGTTTAACTGAGGCCTTAATTACCTTCGGATGCAGTGGTGAAAACCATAAAACTCATCAGTGGAATTGTTTTGCTGCTCTCCCAGGCTCCCCAAGGAGTGCATGTGGTGAGCAAGAGATTCCCAAGAGTGAAGATCGTGACATCGGAGATTGAGTTTGGTCTAAACGACGATTTTCGTGTGATCCCTGGAATGGGTGAGTTTGGAGACAGATACTTTGGGACAGACGATTATCAGTCATCAACTCCTTTGTTCTGTGATGATAAAAATCGTGTCAGGTGAGCTGTTATTTGTTTTCCTAAGTGTCTTCATTCATTTCGTCAGACTCAAGTATTATCGCTTAGCTATTGTATCTGCAAGAACATATCCGTGAAAATTGGCATGAAAGTGGCTGACAGGCTCTTTTTTTTTTTGTTAAACCGTGCAGGCTTCTGTGAGAGTTTTTTCCCAGACACAGCAAGCCCCAGCTGTGGCATATTCTCGAAATTTTGAGAAACTTATGTTCGCATTTCAAAACTCTGGAATGCCCATATTATAATCAAATGTATTCGTTACTGGTAACTGTGTACCATACAACATTACAGACTTAGGGTCTTGGGATGCCTCATCTCATAAGCTCGCTTCTTAAAACAATTGGAGCCATTCCATTTTCCGGTGCCATGGGATGTCATCTCCTAAGCAACCTCGTCTCCAGCCCATTTTGGAACTAGAGAGTAGAGAGGGTCTTGTTCAGCAGCCTCTACTATACAGGGGATGATGGTTTTGCTTTCGTGTAAACTAGGAAAAGAGGTTCATTGGAACTTGCAGCTCCGGGTTAACCTTCGAAGGAGCTAGGCCCTCCTGTACCTATCTGTGTCATGCGTTTTCACCATTTCTTGATTCATACCCCCAAGGATCATATGAATCAATCCTTAAAATGGTAGCCGCCATGTCAACCATTAAATTTTCCTTGTGACCACCGAAAGCTGCTTCATTTGATTTCGTCTTCAACTCTGATCTCTGGATCAGGTCTCCACTCTCCATGCTTGCTAGTAACGTTTGTGCTTCTTAGCCGGATCGGCAGATTATCTCAACTCTGACCTGCGCTTCTTCTCTGATCGTCAGATTATTATCTCATGTATAGTGTCAGTGTCAAGCGATCAGGATGACTGAAGGAGCTGTTCGCGCCATCATCAGCTGATCCATCATACTACAGAAGACAGCAGGGTCTCCAGGTGATGGCAAGTTAATCAGATGATGATTGGCTAGATAGCTTCCAAAAGAGCTGCTATCCTGTGATCTGGTTGGTTCTCCATTGTGTGAACAACTAGCATGTGTAACATGGCTCCATCAATTGTCAAAAAAAAGAGAGGAAAAATCAGGATATACCAAACTTGTTTTTTCTATAAGTATATGAACTTGCTAGCGTTTCTCTGCTCACATCATATGCATTTCCTACGTAATAATCAAACACATGGGAGGGATTAACCTATCCACCAACTCCTCATGTACCGGAGCCTACGCTACTTGTCTCCAACCTACTCTATTAAAAAAACCTCGTACCTGACGGCGTGGTCTTATTTTGTGAGGCTTATACAATATATATATATATATATATATATATATATATATATATATATATATGAAAAATTTATTTTATTCCCGTGAACTATCGGAAAAGTACGACTTTCAACCTTCAACTAAAAATCGGACAGTAAAGGACATCCAACTATCGCAACCGGACAAGTGCCCTTCGGATGGTTTCAAAGGTGGGCTTGTATTTTTAACTTTTTATTAAACAATTCTAGTTAGATAAAAAATTAAAGTAATTTATTTTAAATTAGAAAAATATGAAACTAGTGCACATATTTTTTTTCTAAACTGTAATGTATTATTGCTCTGTTTGTATCTTATTTATTAAAAAATAATAGGCATTACTACAAGCAAACAAATACTAGAAACATGAAAAAATTGAATCCGAATAACTGACAAGTAGAGTGCCAATAAATAGGTTACATTTTTAGGAAAACATATTGGCACGAGTTTCGCATCTTTTTTATTTAAGTTGAATTACTTATGAATTTTTTAGTTTAAACTTAATATTTTAATTTTGAAAAATGGAATACCACTTTTCAAACCATGTGCATGGGATGCGATGGTATGGGATGCTTTTATTCCAAAGCATGTGTACTCTTTTCATTCCGTCTGAAATTACACCACATCTTTTTTGAATAAATAGATTACACCACATCCACATGTGCATGTGTAGTCCACTCATCAGCAAATGAGAGAGAAAGAAGGAAATCATATATATCTAAATTGGCCACTCTCTAAATTTCACTCTCTAAATAATCATTTGGAGAGTCATGTGCACAAAAATTGCTCTCTATACATGTTCACTCTCCAACAGCTTTTTAATACCTTGTTTACACTCTAGAGAGCTATTTTCGCTATCTATCTTTGGCTAGCGAGAAATTCAGAATAGACGATAGCTATATTTGGATAACCACTTATAGAAGCTCTTGGAGGCTATTTTTTCACCAAAATCTCTATTTCTAATAATTAGGATGAATATAGAGAGTCTTTTGGAGTTGCTCTTAGTTCACTTTTTTTTTTACATCTGCTCTAAAAAAGGCCAACGCAACAACCTCAACCTCTTTATCCAGCAGTACCGCACGATTCTTTCATGGTTGTCTTTTTTATTGGCAATAAAGAAAGCACCCCTTATTAAAGAGGTGTTTGCATTGGTTCTACACTTCTACTCCATTTTTTTAACGAACCACACAAGATAGTGCGCATTTCATTGATATAGCAGAAAAGTACAAGGCTACGACCCTGGAAGGTCATAGCCAGGAAAAAAGAAAAAGAAAACAAAAAACAAAAAAACTCAACCGGTTGGATTGGGACGTCAACACGGGAATCTCAACTACTCAAACTCACCCGGTTGGATTGGGACGTCAACACGGGGAACTCAACCACTCAAAGCGGTGGAACACGCGACACAGACAGAAAGAGACCGAGCCGTCGCGACCAACCACCAATCTACACATGTCGTCGTGGAGACACAAACCCGCGCGGAAAGGGAGAAGAGGGAATCAGACCAACACCATACCAACTGTGGCAAACAATCTTAATTCATATTCTTTTTGGTTTACTCCTGAATCAAAAAGACATTAATTAAGAGCATATATAAATTAAATGTATGGAATTAATCGACTATAGGAGCAAGAAAATGATATATGTAAGTTGGCTCTAAATGAGAGGAAAAAGAAAAGGATGAGATGGAACTAAGTAGGCCTTCTTGTGAGTAACACAACACACATAAAGCGACGAGCAGGCCAAGATACATTGTTAGCGTTGCCTAAAGTGCGTGTTTATGATTGCACCACCTAAAGCGCATTGTCGTTAGTTCGTTTCGCCTTTGCTTCAGCTTTATAACCATGTTGCTTTTTCTTTCTGAAAAGAAGAGGGAAAGGTTGAAAGGTTTTCATTTTCTTAAAAAAAGCAAGGCCTCAACTGGACCTAGTTTACTTTGTTCTCTTCTCTTCTCCCCGTTATATCTTTTAAGGTCACCGAGAGGGGAGAGAATCCGCCGCCTGAATTTTTTTTCCGTGACCGTGCCTGAGCACGTTTTTCATTAAGAGAGAAAATCCGCCGCCTGAATTTCATTTCACTTTCATTGGCCCTGAAGTAGCCCATCAAAATGTTTACAACAAATTTGCTTAGGACTCGGTCCATGGATGCAGTTTAATCTGGACCCTAGCTATATATGTTGAATGCTGTGCTGTGATCAGCAACTCAGCTCATTTTATATTATTTTCTTTTAAACAAAACCATCATAGTTATGAATACTTTTACTTGTCTGGTTGCAAATAATTAATAATGGACCGATTCTAGTTTTTCTATATGTTTGTGGTGAACAACTTTGGATTGGAATATCCTATCTAGGGGTGGGCAATCGGTCAGACTGAACCGATCGGTTCGGTTCATCGGTCCTTATCAAAGTTCGGTCTTTAGAAATCTAAGACCGATCGGTCTTTTCTAAAACACAGGACCGAGACATTTCGGTCTCAGTTAGTTCGGTTCGGTCTCGGTCATGACCGAACTAACCGACCACTGCAGAAACCAGTAAAAAAAGGCATGTGATAGTAGAATTAATTAGAAATTTTGACAACATTTTGCCTCTTTCCAAAGCGCAAATCACAAGCAGTACATAATAGATGAAAAGACCAACATAGAATTACAGTTGTTTATATATCTAGGGTATATTTTGGATTAACACTTCTATTAGACTGGGTTGTTTTTGGGCTACCTAATGAACCTTGTACATAGTTTGGTCAGTTCGGTTAACCGAGCCCAAATACCGAATTAACTGTAGAAAGTTTGGTTACCTGGAGGCCAGGACCGAACGGCTGACCGAACATTTCGGTCTCGGTCTTTTCGATCTCGGTCCCGGTCTTTTCGGTTCGGTCTTCGGTTAATTATGAGCAGTCCTAATCCTATCCCTTTTCGTGATGCACCACTTTGTAATATAACTGGTCATCTATCTATCCTACGTGGGCGTTAATTACTACTTCAGTGCACTGTAAAGTAGTACAACAAAGTAAGGGCTTGTTAAAATTGCTGTGGTTGTCAACTTGTTACTACTCGTCGCCATATATAACCGGGTTCCTTAGGCGGTAAAAATATATAACTAAGATCCAAATATAATGATGCCATCAGTATAAGGGCGTCCGCAGCAGTCTGTCGATTTGAGCGAGCGATTTGGAGGAAAGAGAGGAGGGCAGCAGGCGCTTGGGACGCGCGCGTGTGAGAGCGAGCAGCATCGGCGAGCGTGCGAGCTAGCGATGAAGGAATCGCTAGTGGGCACTGTGCGTCAACTGTTCATCCATTAAACAAATCAAATCGCTGGCCAAATCACCCGCTGTTGCGGACGCCCTAATGCACATGATTTTCAACTCAATTAATTACATCGCTGCTGGCAAATAATTTAAATCAATGACATATATATGCAGGTGTTTTCAGCTGTCAATAGATCTCCCCTGATCTTGTTTGTGGCCTACATGTTCTACTACATATATACCGAATCTTCTTCTTTAATTTCTTTGTGCACTTAGCTAAAAGATTAGTCCAGGACAACTTACAGCGGCATGCAGCTGTGAGGTCAGTCCAGCCATGCAGATCCATCCATCACCCGGTAAGTACACCATCAGCTAGCTAACTAATAATGACTCAGGATCGGAAGGCATATTATTAGTAACTTTCCTTCTTCTTATTTTTGTTAAAAATTCTTTTTTTTTGTAAAAAGGGGACGGGGCGTATTGACAGAGAAGGTTAACAAAAGTTACGTATTATATATAACTAGTGGAGGTGCACGCGTCACAGGCACGTGTTTAAAAAATAATTATATTAAAAATAACACGTGTTTAAAGAGTAATTATATTTAAAAGTAACATGAGACTTATAATCTATCTAGTACTGAGCCACACCATGTCAAGTATCTTATGGCCCAGGGGTTGACAGAACTTATCGATGGTACTATAATATTCAAATCAAGGATACAAGCGTATCAAAAGTAGTCAGAAGAGCAACCAAATTGATTTTGACCAGTAGATTGTTCACCTTGTTTTGGCTAGCAAACATGTCCTTGAGGTGAATTGATTTTTTTTATTAGTCCATGTTTATGATCATGTCTGGCTTTTATGTTTCCTGCAGAAGATTTAATTTTGCAATGCACACACTCGTTAGGAACAAAAAAAATGGTAGATATTATTAGTGGCAGCTTGGTGAAGAATATCAGGTGATACTGAGAGCAACGTTGGGTTGCAGAGTGAGGCCACACCGTGTATTTTAAAAAAAAAGCACACATCCTAATTGGGGATTAGTGCAGCCTTTAAAACCCCACAGATTGGTCATGAGAAGAAAAAGAAAAGGTAAACAAACAATTTATCTGTAGTAAGCTAGCAGCCATCCATTCAGCACAAGATTAGATACATAACTGAGGGCGATCGTTTAGAGGATGCTAAGGGATCGAATTCCCAGCACTGGTAAACTGGTTTGCCCTTCAGTCAGAAAGTTCTGCTTCCTATGCCGGAGGTGCAGGAGTAAGCTGCACACTACCCCTGTACCCCTTATCATGCTCATATTCATTTTTTTTAACGGTATCGGAGGGGGGATCCCCACCTACTATTCATTGAAACTTGTTGGGTCGATACAAGCATTTTCCTCGGCATACCGAGGGAGATAGATTACACAGGGGCTGGGAAGCAAGAAGGAGGGGGAGGTTAAGTGATACATTGTTGTAACCACTCACGCCAGACATGCACTTCAGCTCATATTCAAACTGAATCAATCTCTAAACCTCTAGAGCTGGACCAAGCTCAAGCCAGCCATTGGGCCACGTCGCTTGTTTTCTAGCTGCCGTTGGATCCATGGAAAATTATGGTTTCTGAAACATGGGTCATATTCAAACTTGGTTCAGTTTGTATGCATATGCAGTAGTCATCTCATCTCATCTCTCCAACCTTCATCTCATCTGATGTCTAATCTCACACTATTTGATCAAGTGAACGTGCTGCTCCATAAGAAACATGTTGATCCAACCATTTTATCAAAAATAAAACATCAAAATCTAAATGTAGATGGCTTAATATACATGTCTAAGATTAAATAATTCAAAAATAAGTATATTCCTTGATATACACTTTTTTTTCAAATACCAAGCAAAGCACTGAGAAAAATAAAGATGGTAAGAAAATATGTTCTCTCGTCTGTTCCTTGCAATTCTGTTCACTAAGACCAACAATCTTGAATTATGCATTCTATAGAATTGTTTTGATCCTCAAGTTCCTGAGAGCACGCTTGGCCTATATTGAATATGCATGGATCCAAAATAGAGTTATCAAATAGATGCAACTTATTAACTTTTGCCAGTCAATTCTGCTAGGATGATTGATTTTCTGGTTAGCAAGAAGAAAATAAAAAATAGGACCTGGCTTCACAATCATTGTTGTTGACAAGCAATCTGGTTACATGGTACTGGTGCAGGATGAATACTGAAGCGTCCCCTCATAAGAGAAGACTTAAATGTGATACAAAGCACCAGTCCCAGGAGGTTGATGCCACATTTATTACATCAAATGGTTCAAAACCGTACAAACCTTGGAGGACACTCGATACAGATGATGATAATAATTAACCAGGCTACGACATAACACCAGACCGCGAACCACATAGGGTCTACTACGGGCTCAGAGTACTGCGACAGCGGAGGCATCTCAACGGGGCCGGTTCCACAGGCAAGGTTGGGTGTAGAACGATAACCCTACTCGGCGTCGTCTGGAACGAAGTCCGGGTCTTCTTCTATAAAAAGTGAGAATGGGGTGAGTACGAACGTACTCAGCAAGTCCAACCACACCCACGGAGGGGTTAAATCAGAATAATATGCCTAGGTAAATCAAGGATAAGGTTATGGTTTAATTTGCAGAAAAACGATATTTTATGCAGGGGTTTGTTTTAAAGAAAACCTTTATGAAAATCAATTTCAGAAGTAACACGGAGTTTCCAATTTTTAAACTGCTACCGGACTCCCCGTCCGTCGTAGCACACGGCACATCTGCCGGACACAATTCCAAAACAACTCACACCAGCCCATCCCACTGAAACACTAGTTATGTGACCACACCATAACTCGCCCAATACCGTGGGCACGGACTATTCGAATAGATTCTTAACTCTGCAGAGGTGTGCAACTTTACCCACAAGTAGGATACCACAACTCGAACACCGTCGTGTCGGTGTAGATCCCAACATAGCCATTACCCACCATAGCTAAGCCTGACTAGCCATCACGGGATGCACCAAGGGGTCATTGACCGTTCACTTAGGTATAACCGGGCATAAGTCACTCGGGGCTTATCCCTTTTCCTTAGTTACCCGTTGCTCTCAGCTCTCCTGATGGCTACCACACCAACTAGTGGGATTTATGCTACGCCGTTGCCCATTCAACGGTCGAGTGGTTTGCACGATAATGGAGTTAGGTGAGATGACACACCAACTCGGTCCTTAGACACGACAAGATGGATATCTCCCTTCTTTGCCTTGCCACACAGGCACAAGCACACCAATCGGCAAATCACACAGAAATGCCGTCCATCCCGTCCATACTCATCTTTCGAAAATCCACATTTTATCCCTTCCCACACACACACATTTTCTTATTCAAATAAATCATATTATGAGTAAAGTCCTAAGCGTTCTAATATCGATTAACGTCCAAGCAAAATCAGACATTAATCTAGGCGGTCAAGGAATGGTCATCACAAATCAAGGGGTGGCTATCCAACCGTGTTTTCATGCAAGTAAAACATATGCGACTTTATAAAACAGGCCATTGGCTGTGTTTATAAATACTAGGACAGAAACATGCATCAAAGGATGGGATTGAACTTGCCGTCTTCAAAGCCTTCGGGGAAGTCCTGTCCTTCGGGCTCGGGGTCACGGAACGGGTCCTTGTTCACCTGCTCACAGCACTGCTCGTCAACGGGTTCTCCTTCATTCACTCCGTGGTCTACAGCGCACACAAACAGGCACACAATCAAAACACAGAAAACAAAGATTTGTCGTCGAGCTCGAAACGGGAACACATGAAATATAGAGCATAAAGTATTATTTTTGGATGGTTTCTGAATGGTATGGCCACAACTGAGCTAGGAGAGGCGGGGTAAAATTTTAGGTTAATCCGGGGTCGTTAGGCACATAAAATGATAGGTCAGGGGAGCGTTTAGGCCCTAAACAGGGGTTCAGGGACCTAATTGTAATTAAAATTAAGTAAGCAAGGGCTTGGTTTAGAAGTTTCTTGGGTTAATTAAAAAGGGTCAGGGTTGTATTTGTAATTAAGTTTATAAGGTGGGGGGTTTGTTTTGGAAATATAACAAAGGGTAAGGGTTTATTTGCAAAAGGGCTTAAAAGGGCGGGGTTCTCTTTACTGATTAAAGAAAAGTGGAGGGGGTTATGGGCAAAAACGCCCTTTCTTCCTCCTCCCCCCCCCCCCCGACGCAGAACAGGGGAGGGGTAGGGGCGCGCCGGCGGCGGCCGATTCGGCCGCCCTGGGCCTCGACGGCGGCCCGGGGTAGAGGGGAAAGGAGGTGGGGGCCCTGCGGGGTTGATTCCCGGCCTCACCTTGTGCCGGGGCGGCGCTCAGAGGCGGGGCGACGCGGGCCGGCGGCGGCGGCGCTACTGAAGCGGGGCAGCGGTGCTAGCGGAGCAAGGGGTAGCTAGGGCGGCGGCTGCGGCTCTTGGTGGGGGATGGGGCACTCGGGGACGCTCCGCGGCCCCTTTTATAGGCGGTTAAGGCGGTGGAGCGGGGAGCAGGGCAGCGACGGCGTCAACGGCGGCGCTGTAGAAGGGTCGCCGGCGTCGTGTGCGCACAGGGCGGCGTGCGCTGCGAGGCGGGACGTGACGCGTCGAGGAGGCGGCGACCGCGCGCAGGCGACGCTGTTCGGGTGTCAACAGCGGGCAGCAGCGGCGTGGCGTGTGCGGGCGCTCTGGTCGCGGCGCGGCCGCGTGCGTGGTGTGGGCGCGCGCACGGGCTGAGCAGGCGGGCGCACGGTCGGCGTGGTACGGCTGCGCGGCTGGCGTGGCGTGGCGTGTTCGTGCGCGCGTGCGCGCGCTCGGGCAGGCGGGGTGAGCGGGCACGCGTGGCGAGCGGCGCTCGGGGCCGGGCGTGCGGAGCAGGGCGCGTGCGTGAGGAAGACGGGCGGTGCTGGAGTGGCGTGCGGGCGGGGTCGGGCTGAGCGCAGCGGCGGCCGAGAGCGGGGCCCAAGGGTGGCGTGCCCCGGTGGAGGGCGCGGCCGGGTGGAGCAGGGGGCAGGAGGAGAGGGCGCGGGCCAGGCGCGCGCGGCAGAGAAGAAAGGAAGGGGGAAGAGAAGAGGGAAGGAGAGAGAAGAAAAAGAAAAGAAAAAGAAAAGAAAAAGAAAATGGGAAAAGAAAAAAGAAAAAGAAAAGAAGGGGAGAGAAAATAAAGAGAGAGAGGGGGCGAGTGCGTCGGCGCTGATCGCGGCCGCGGTCGGCCACGCGTGTGTCGGCCGCGTGCGACGCGCAGGCCAAGGGCCAAACAGGGATGGGACAGCGGAGGATTTGGGTGCCGGCTCAGTTCCTCGGGGCATCGGGAAGTCAGGCGGAAGATGAGACAAGGAGGGATCGAGCTCAACGACAAAACAGGGATTAGCGCGTGATTTATTTTTGTTAGATTTTTGGGATGTTACAAACCTACCCCACTTAAAATGAATCTCGTCCTCGAGATTCGACTGATCCTTAAATATGTGGGGAAATTCCTTCTTCAGAGCATCTTCGCGTTCCCACGTAGCTTCTCTTACTCCGTGTCTGCTCCACTGAACTCTGCAAATTCGTACTTCGGAGTTTCTGGTCCTCCTGGCGACGGTGTCTAGAATCTTGACTGGTATTTCCTGATATCGCAGGTCTGGCTGCAGATCTATCGTTTCTACTGGCACATGCTCTGCCTCGGGTACCCTCAAACACCTTCTTAATTGCGAGACATGAAACACTGGGTGTATATCCGACATTTCTTCTGGTAGCTCCAAACGGTATGCTACTACTCCAATTTTCTTCAGAACTCGGTATGGTCCAATATACCGAGGGGCCAATTTTCCTTGTACCTGAAATCTTCGGGTCCCTCGAATGGGTGATACCTTGAGATACGCGAAATCTCCTGGGTTGAAACTTATTTCCCGTCTTTTCTTGTCCGCATAGCTCTTTTGTCGGGACTGGGCTGCTTTTAGCTTTTCTCGAATCTCGGCGACTCTTTCCTCTGCTTCCTTTATGAGTGCGGGGCCGACTAGGGCACGTTCTCCAACTTCTGACCACATCAGAGGGGTTCTGCATTTTCTTCCGTAGAGAGCTTCAAACGGTGACATGCCCAAGCTTGCTTGGTACCCGTTGTTGTATGAGAACTCGGCATACGGTAAGCTTTGTTCCCAATCTTTGCCATAAGTGAGAACACACGCTCTCAGCATATCTTCCATAATCTGATTCACCATTTCCGTCTGACCATCCGTCTGCGGATGATAAGCGGAACTAAAGTCTAGCTTGGTGCCCATGGCTTTATGCAAACTCTTCCAAAATCTTGAGGTGAACTGGGTCCCTCTATCTGAAACGATTCGGCTGGGCACACCATGCAATTTCACTATGTTCTCTATATAGAGCTTAGCTAGCTTCTCCCCGTCATAGTTGGTCCGTACGGGTATGAAGTGAGCTGATTTAGTAAGGCGATCCACTATTACCCATATGGAGTCATGTCCTTTCTGGGTTCTGGGCAAGCCCACTACAAAATCCATTCCTACTTCATCCCATTTCCAAACCGGAATGGGTAGGGGTTGCAACAATCCTGCCGGCTTCTGGTGTTCAGCTTTAATTCTTTGGCAAGTATCGCAATGGGCGACGAATCGTGCAATATCTGCCTTCATCCCATTCCACCAATATTTCTGTTTTAAGTCCATATACATTTTGGTGGATCCTGGGTGGATGGAGTAGGCTGAGTTGTGGGCTTCATCCATGATTATCTGCCTGAAATCTCCTTTCTGGGGCACACAAATTCTGTCTTTATACCACAACGTTCCCTTATTATCAACTCGAAAGTCTGGGGCCTTATTTTCTCCGGTTTGCCTCCGGATTTCCATCAGCCCCTTGTCCGATTTTTGGGCTTTCCTGATTCTTTCTTCTAGAGTGGATTGAACGTTCAGCACTTGGCTGGAACCTCGAGGGACAATGTGCACATTTAATCGTGCCATTTCCTCTCGCAAATGGTCATTCTTGGGCCCGTAGGATTTCCGACTTAGGGCATCGGCTACTACATTGGCTTTACCTGGGTGATAATGAATTTCCAAATTATAATCTTTGACTAATTCCAGCCATCTTCTCTGCCTCAGGTTTAGGTCTGGTTGGGTGAAGATATACTTCAGACTTTTATGATCGGTAAAGATTTCGCACTTATTTCCAATCAAATAGTGCCTCCAGATCTTAAGTGCGTGCACTACGGCTGCAAGCTCCAAATCATGAGTCGGGTAATTTTGCTCATGAGTCCTGAGCTGACGGGAAGCATATGCAACGACTTTCCCATCTTGCATCAGCACACAACCCAGTCCTTGTCGGGACGCATCACAATAGATGACAAAATCCCGATGAATATCCGGCAGGGTTAGCACTGGGGCTGTCGTCAATCTTCGCTTCAACTCCTGGAAACTTCTTTCACACGACTCCATCCAGGTGAATTTCTTCTCTTTCTTGAGCAGCTCTGTCATGGGCCGGGCTATCTTAGAGAATCCCTCAATAAATCTCCGATAGTACCCAGCTAATCCGAGGAAACTCCTGATCTCACTGACATTGGTTGGTTGCTGCCAGTTGGATACTGCTTCGACCTTCTCGGGGTCTACTGCCACTCCTTCTGCGGTCAAAATATGACCAAGGAAGGCTACTTTCTCCAGCCAGAACTCGCACTTGCTGAATTTGGCGTATAACCTATGCATTCTCAGCTTCTCTAGAACTACCCTCAGGTGTTGCTCGTGCTCCTGAATACTCTTTGAGTAAATAAGTATGTCGTCAATGAAGACTACGACAAACTTATCTAGCTCGTCCATAAACACTTTGTTCATGAGGTTCATGAAATAGGCCGGTGCATTTGTCAGTCCGAAAGACATCACTGTGAACTCAAACTGTCCGTATCGGGTGACAAAGGCTGTCTTCGGGATGTCGCTTTCCCTAATCTTGAGCTGAAAATATCCGGACCTTAGTTCAATCTTGGAAAAGTACTTGGCTCCTTTTAACTGATCAAAGAGATCATCGATCCTGGGAAGGGGGTACTTATTTTTGATAGTGACTTCATTTAGTGCCCGGTAGTCTACACACAACCTCATACTTCCGTCCTTCTTCTTGACGAATAGAACCGGGGCTCCCCAAGGAGACGAACTTGGCCTGATGAAGCCAATCCGTTGTAACTCCTCTAGTTGTTTCTTTAACTCTGCCCACTCAGAGGCTGCCATCCTATAGGGTCTTTTGGCTATGGGGGCGGTTCTAGGAACAAGATCAATGATAAATTCTATGTCCCTATCTGGTGGCATACCGGGAAGTTCTTCGGGAAAGACATCAGGGTACTCATTCACTACTGGGACTTCTTCCAAGGACTTGGCTTCCATGCTAAACACCATCGGGTTTGCTCCACTTTCCCGGGTATGGCAGGTCACTCGGACTCCCTCTGAGTTTGTTAAATGTACTACCTTATCCGTACAACCTATGAGGCCATTGTGTTTGCTCAGCCAATCCATTCCAAGGATCACATCTATCCCTTCTGACTTAAGCACTACTAGATCTGCTAGAAACTCTACCCCACTTAAATTGATCCTTACCCGTAGACAACCCAGTTGACACCTGATGTCTCCTCCGGGCGTCCGGGTTAATAGGGGTGTTTTTAGTAGTACCGTAGGTATTTTATGTTTCCCCACAAAGCTCGAGGATATGAATGAGTGTGATGCTCCAGAATCAAACAGTACTGTTGCAAGAGTTGAGCTGACTAGGTACTCACCGAGTACTACGCCCTGGGCTCCTTGAGCTTCCTGTGCGTCGATGTGGTTGACACGGGCTCGTCCAAAAGACTGCTGGGATTGCCTCTGCTGGTTGTTGTTGTTGTTGCTGTTGCCACGGAGGGGCACTCGGTTGGCACCGGTCAGCACTGGCTTGGGTCCGTTCACTGTGTTGGAAAAGGCTGAAGTAGCCGGCTTGTTCTTGGCATAGGGGCAGTCGGCAATGAAGTGACCCGTCTCACGGCAGTTGAAGCAGGCTCTCACGTTGCTGTTGTTGTTGGTGACCTGACTCGCATTATTCTGTGAGGCCCTCATGGTGTTCTGGCTTCTGGGCTGTGTGTTAGGGGCCCGTGGTCCTGTCACTTGAGACTGAGTTTTGTACTGCATTGGGGCTTGGGACCTTGGTGCGTTGTAGCTGAGACTTCTGGTCTTCTGAAAACGATCCTGCTGGCGAGACTTACTCTCCAGAAACTTGCGTTTGTTCTCTTTCCTTTCATCAATCTTAGCCTTCTCGGTGAGGATTGCCTTGTTCATCAAGGTGTTGAAATCAGGATAGATCTGAGGAGTGAGCAGGGTCCTGAGTTCTGGGTTTAGTCCCTTCTTGAACATGTCCTGCTTCTTCTCGTCGTCGTTCACTTCATCTGGCGCATATCGAGACAGCTCCATAAACTGGTGAGTATATTCTTCCACCGTCATACTCCCCTGCTGAAGTGCGCGGAACTCATCTGCCTTGCGCTTCATGGTGGCCGAGGGGATGTGATAACGGCGGAACTCCCTCACGAATTCATTCCAGGTGATGGTGGAGGCATCTCTGGCAGCAGCGCAGTAATTCTCCCACCAGGCTAAGGCAGTCCCGGTGAGTTGATGTGCAGCCAGAAGAACTTTATCTCGATCCTGGCACCCAAATGGCTCGAGCTTCCTCTGGATCACGCGGAGCCAGTCATCTGCATCCAAGGGGTTGCTGGATCCGGCAAAAGTGGGTGGCTTGGCCCTCAGAAAAGCTGTCAGCTTGTCATTAAAGGTCTGCTCTCGTGGCTGCCTGTTCACTAGAGCATTGGCCAGTGTCTCCAGTATGAGAGTCTGGTTATGGATTACTTGTGCCAGGTCCACGAAAGGTGGTGGTGGTGGTGGTGGCAGCTGTGCACCATGATTTTCT
This sequence comes from Panicum virgatum, assembly GCF_016808335.1. NCBI lineage: Eukaryota > Viridiplantae > Streptophyta > Magnoliopsida > Poales > Poaceae > Panicum > Panicum virgatum. The sequence continues at coordinate 69,562,096 of NC_053147.1, forward strand.
CCTCTGCCCTGACTCACTTCTTGTTCTTCCTGAGGATGGTTTTGCCCGTCAGGGTGTACTCCTGCATCAGCAGCTGCAGGGTCCCTGACGCGGGAGGCCCTTGTGAAGCTCCGGGAAACCATCTGCAGATTGGGTAGGGTTTTTGTGAGCTTGGGATTATGTGATGTTTAAGTTGTTTAACTCGTATTTTTGAAAAGGCAGAATTAACCTTCTGCCGAAGGGCACACACAACAAGCACACAACAAGGCAAACAAGCAACCTTCACTAAAGCAAGGCAGGGTACAACATGGGAACACGACTAGAACGCGTACTACACGTCCGGGTACACATCTTTAAAAGAAAAAGGGGCACAGCACTTCTTCGGACCACACGGCTTCATTCCTTGTCGGTTGCTCGCGCTTCAGGCAGACTCATTGGCTTGTGTGGGTTCCTCCCTCGGAAAGGAACTCACGTCCTCCGGGGAAAGGAGTGGTCCTGGCTCTCCGTCCTCTAGACCTCCGTTTTCCCGGGGTTGCGTTGCGGCTTCTCTTGCGGCGGTGGCCGTAGACCTTCCAGGGTTCTCGGGTGGGGCTAGTGGGTTTCCAACGAGTGGTCCCCATCCTATGACGGGCGTTCCGAGCAGAACATGGTCTTCTCCTATTGCCGGGACTGGGGTTCCACTACTAGTCCATTCTTGCATACGCCGGTCTCGGGCTTGCCTGAGGCTCTCCTGTGCAACTGCTTCACTGCTGACCGCTGCTGCGGCTCTTGCCTCAGCTTGGACTGCTCGGATCTGTTGCAGTCTTAGTGCGAGCTCTGCTTGCTCGGCTCGATGGGTCTGTTCCCTCAGCAAGTTGGCTTGCTCATCAAAGAGCTGATCCAAGGAGGCTAGGTAGGTAGCTACTTGGTACAGGAGGACTTCTTCATGGCGGCATCGTTCCAGGCTCCTCATTCGAGCTTCCCAAACTGGAGTCCTGATGGCTGGTGGGAAGAACCTCATTGGTGTGGGGGTGAGGTGTCCTTCGAAAATCCGGCACAGATAACGAAGTGCTTTCCTGACGGCTAGGGGATAGGTGTCCTGGTGCCTAAACCCTGTAGCAGTCACTCGCCATGACAGGATGTCGGGGTAACGGTCGCTTCTGGCGACGACTAGGATCACCCTGCAGCGGAGAGTGCCATGATGCTCGTACTCTCTGCTGTAGTACCTTGGGCGTTCCGTGACGCCAAGGCTCTCCAGGGCGTTGATCAAGAGGCTGGGGAAGCCGGGTGCAGCTTGGCAGTCGCCCTGGGTCCATCCTTCCTCAGCCATCTGAAAACAAGGATATGGTGAAAAACTTGCACAATTATTTAAGGTACACAAAGGGTAGATGATTTTTATTTATGGCGTCATGGGGGGGGGTACAACTCCATGGGTACACGATTATTATTAGTGCAAATGTTCTAGCTTGGAGACAACTCCTATCATGGAGACTCTTCCTCGATCCTAAGAGGGCGCTTCTTCAGTGGGAGATACTGATCCATCATGTCATCCTCGGTCTGAGTTCCTTTATCCCAGTGGGTCTCTTCAGGTTCTTCTTCTTCAGTTTGAGTTCCAACATCCCAATGGGTCTCCATGGGCTCTTCCTATTCGTCTTCTTCTATCCATCCGCCTATTCCCCAGCGAGCCTCGTACCTCCGCATACGAGCTTGGAGAGCGGCTAGCGAGTCCTCGGCGCGTGTGGCTCTTGCCCGCTGTTCTTCCAGTTCTTCCTCTTTTTCATCCATTTGGACTTGGAGGGCGGCTAGGGAATACTCGGCATGGAAAGTCCTCGACCGTTGTTCCTCCATCTCCTGGGTTGCTTTTTCTGCTCTGTGGACCTGCTGTTTCAGTTGTGCTGCTTGCTCGCGATAGAGCTCATCCAGGCCGGTGAGATAGATGGATAGGTGAGAGACCGTGTCTTCTAGGTCTTCTTCTTCTCTTCCAAGTCCTCTCATCCTGGCAATCCATGTGCGTCCTCTTCCTTCAGTCGGCGGGAAAAATCCCATAGGAGTCCGCTGGAGGTGATGCCTGTAGATCACACGTAGACGTCGTAGGGCTTTGCGGGCGGCTTTCCGATAGGTATCCGGGAAACGGAATCCAGTGGTGGAGATGAACCAAGGGTCCACATCAGGATAGCGGGTGCTCCTTGCTATGAAGATCATCAGGTCGCACCGAAGAGTGCCCTTGGAGTCATACTCCCGGTAAAGAAACTCTGGCGGATCCACAACTCCAATGCGTTCCAGGCTGAGTATCAACAACTTAGGAAGGCCGGGCTCTGCGAAACAGATTCCGCCGATCCATCCATTGTCAGCCATCTGGAACAGGGCAAGAACCAAGGGTAAGTATTTGTGTGAGGAAAGGATTAAGGATAGAAAAGTCCTAAGGTGAAAGGTCCTGAAAACGGGTTTCGCTCCTAGGGTCACGTCCTACGGCCAACCTACGGCTCTGATACCACCTGAAGCGTCCCCTCATAAGAGAAGACTTAAATGTGATACAAAGCACCAGTCCCAGGAGGCTGATGCCACATTTATTACATCAGATGGTTCAAAACCGTACAAACCTTGGAGGACACTCGATACAGATGATGATAATAATTAACCAGGCTACGACATAACACCAGACCGCGAACCACATAGGGTCTACTACGGGCTCAGAGTACTGCGACAGCGGAGGCATCTCAACGGGGCCGGTTCCACAGGCAAGGTTGGGTGTAGAACGATAACCCTACTCGGCGTCGTCTGGAACGAAGTCCGGGTCTTCTTCTGTAAAAAGTGAGAATGGGGTGAGTACGAACGTACTCAGCAAGTCCAACCACACCCACGGAGGGGTTAAATCAGAATAATATGCCTAGGTAAATCAAGGATAAGGTTATGGTTTAATTTGCAGAAAAACGATATTTTATGCAGGGGTTTGTTTTAAAGAAAACCTTTATGAAAATCAATTTCAGAAGTAACACGGAGTTTCCAATTTTTAAACTGCTACCGGACTCCCCGTCCGTCGTAGCACACGGCACATCTGCCGGACACAATTCCAAAACAACTCACACCAGCCCATCCCACTGAAACACTAGTTATGTGACCACACCATAACTCGCCCAATACCGTGGGCACGGACTATTCGAATAGATTCTTAACTCTGCATAGGTGTGCAACTTTACCCACAAGTAGGATACCACAACTCGAACACCGTCGTGTCGGTGTAGATCCCAACATAGCCATTACCCACCATAGCTAAGCCTGACTAGCCATCACGGGATGCACCAAGGGGTCATTGACCGTTCACTTAGGTATAACCGGGCATAAGTCACTCGGGGCTTATCCCTTTTCCTTAGTTACCCGTTGCTCTCAGCTCTCCTGATGGCTACCACACCAACTAGTGGGATTTATGCTACGCCGTTGCCCATTCAACGGTCGAGTGGTTTGCACGATAATGGAGTTAGGTGAGATGACACACCAACTCGGTCCTTAGACACGACAAGATGGATATCTCCCTTCTTTGCCTTGCCACACAGGCACAAGCACACCAATCGGCAAATCACACAGAAATGCCGTCCATCCCGTCCATACTCATCTTTCGAAAATCCACATTTTATCCCTTCCCACACACACACATTTTCTTATTCAAATAAATCATATTATGAGTAAAGTCCTAAGCGTTCTAATATCGATTAACGTCCAAGCAAAATCAGACATTAATCTAGGTGGTCAAGGAATGGTCATCACAAATCAAGGGGTGGCTATCCAACCGTGTTTTCATGCAAGTAAAACATATGCGACTTTATAAAACAGGCCATTGGCTGTGTTTATAAATACTAGGACAGAAACATGCATCAAAGGATGGGATTGAACTTGCCGTCTTCAAAGCCTTCGGGGAAGTCCTGTCCTTCGGGCTCGGGGTCACGGAACGGGTCCTCGTTCACCTGCTCACAGCACTGCTCGTCAACGGGTTCTCCTTCATTCACTCCGTGGTCTACAGCGCACACAAACAGGCACACAATCAAAACACAGAAAACAAAGATTTGTCGTCGAGCTCGAAACGGGAACACATGAAATATAGAGCATAGAGTATTATTTTTGGATGGTTTCTGAATGGTATGGCCACAACTGAGCTAGGAGAGGCGGGGTAAAATTTTAGGTTAATCCGGGGTCGTTAGGCACATAAAATGATAGGTCAGGGGAGCGTTTAGGCCCTAAACAGGGGTTCAGGGACCTAATTGTAATTAAAATTAAGTAAGCAAGGGCTTGGTTTAGAAGTTTCTTGGGTTAATTAAAAAGGGTCAGGGTTTTATTTGTAATTAAGTTTATAAGGTGGGGGGTTTGTTTTGGAAATATAACAAAGGGTAAGGGTTTATTTGCAAAAGGGCTTAAAAGGGCGGGGTTCTCTTTACTGATTAAAGAAAAGTGGAGGGGGTTATGGGCAAAAACGCCCTTTCTTCCTCCTCCCCCCCCCCCGACGCAGAACAGGGGAGGGGTAGGGGCGCGCCGGCGGCGGCCGATTCGGCCGCCCTGGGCCTCGACGGCGGCCCGGGGTAGAGGGGAAAGGAGGTGGGGGCCCTGCGGGGTTGATTCCCGGCCTCACCTTGTGCCGGGGCGGCGCTCAGAGGCGGGGCGACGCGGGCCGGCGGCGGCGGCGCTACTGAAGCGGGGCAGCGGTGCTAGCGGAGCAAGGGGTAGCTAGGGCGGCGGCTGCGGCTCTTGGTGGGGGATGGGGCACTCGGGGACGCTCCGCGGCCCCTTTTATAGGCGGTTAAGGCGGTGGAGCGGGGAGCAGGGCAGCGACGGCGTCAACGGCGGCGCTGTAGAAGGGTCGCCGGCGTCGTGTGCGCACAGGGCGGCGTGCGCTGCGAGGCGGGACGTGACGCGTCGAGGAGGCGGCGACCGCGCGCAGGCGACGCTGTTCGGGTGTCAACAGCGGGCAGCAGCGGCGTGGCGTGTGCGGGCGCTCTGGTCGCGGCGCGGCCGCGTGCGTGGTGTGGGCGCGCGCACGGGCTGAGCAGGCGGGCGCACGGTCGGCGTGGTACGGCTGCGCGGCTGGCGTGGCGTGGCGTGTTCGTGCGCGCGTGCGCGCGCTCGGGCAGGCGGGGTGAGCGGGCACGCGTGGCGAGCGGCGCTCGGGGCCGGGCGTGCGGAGCAGGGCGCGTGCGTGAGGAAGACGGGCGGTGCTGGAGCGGCGTGCGGGCGGGGTCGGGCTGAGCGCAGCGGCGGCCGAGAGCGGGGCCCAAGGGTGGCGTGCCCCGGTGGAGGGCGCGGCCGGGTGGAGCAGGGGGCAGGAGGAGAGGGCGCGGGCCAGGCGCGCGCGGCAGAGAAGAAAGGAAGGGGGAAGAGAAGAGGGAAGGAGAGAGAAGAAAAAGAAAAGAAAAAGAAAATGGGAAAAGAAAAAAGAAAAAGAAAAGAAGGGGAGAGAAAATAAAGAGAGAGGGGGCGAGTGCGTCGGCGCTGATCGCGGCCGCGGTCGGCCACGCGTGTGTCGGCCGCGTGCGACGCGCAGGCCGAGGGCCAAACAGGGATGGGACAGCGGATGATTTGGGTGCCGGCTCAGTTCCTCGGGGTATCGGGAAGTCAGGCGGAAGATGAGACAAGAAGGGATCGAGCTCAACGACAAAACAGGGATTAGCGCGTGATTTATTTTTGTTAGATTTTTGGGATGTTACAAATGCATACCAATGTTCAGGGAATCCACTCTGTGTGCCACGAAAGCTTGAATGAAATCCACGACAACCCATCACACCACCACCCAACTCAATAAAGTTTGAAGGGTTGTTATGGAAAAATGACTGCCTGACTATAAGACAGCCCCTGCAAATAGTGAGAAAAATATATCACAGTGATTATAAATGTCATATAAAAGCCTGACCAAAGACTATACTTAAATCAAGTTATAGTCATCTATGAAGATAGGTAGTTACGTACTGTTTCGCAGAATGCTGCCTCAGTATGATATCAAGAACACGGAGAGCCTCCAGGGAATTATCTGATTCTTCAGGAGATGCACACACACGATTAGTACATAGGTGAGCTCAGACAAGGCGCGGCAATATCCAATTAGGTGAGCTCAGATAAGGCGCGGCAATATCTCAACAGCGGAGCAGTCACGATACACACACGATCTCGCTAGCCAGGAGCGATTGGGCACGAAATAACCTACAGGATTTGCAATAGGATCCCCTGCTTATAATCCCTTTTACACTGCATGTAGCATTTTTCTTATTTTGATTAAATGAGAGATATGTATTGCTCCACACCATCAATCCCTCCAGAACAGCAACATTGAAAACTAATGCCACAAATATGACTGTTGCGTCCTGTTACATGGATGAGTGTCTCGCTAAACATAAAATTTATTTATGAACAAAAAATACATATAGATTTATTCTAATATACCTTTTGACAAAAAGAACATGGCTGAGTCAATTTTCATGCATATATATATATATATATATATATATATATATATATATATATATATATATATATATATATATATATATATATATATATATATATATATATATATATATATATGAAGGGCGGGCTTGGTGCAGCGGTAGAGCCTACCGTCTGTAACCGGAAGGTCCCGGGTGTTCGAGCCCCAGCCTCTGCACATTTGTGTGGGTAAGGCTTGGGGCTTAAAAACAACCCTTCCCCAGACCCCGCACAGTGCGGGAAGCCTACGGCACTAGGTACGCCCTTATATATATATATATATATATATATATATATATATATATATTGCAAGTTCTCAATAGAAATAGAGAATATGCTTGCTCCATAAAAAGAATAAGAATATAATTCCACAAAAATCGTAGTTTCAAGCAGCACCAGAACTACAACTAAATCAGGAGCAAACATTAATTCATGAGGCTAAAATAGATGCTCTCCGCAATCATCAATATTCATCGTATGAATTATTAGTAAGAACTTGTAACAATATGGAGGCATGTTTGAATAGCATGTAACAGAAGAGATTATATACTGACCAATTTGGATGCCTAGCACTGAATGTTTTAACTGATGCTGCTATTTCATCATCTTTTTCTCGCCCTCAACTTTCACTCCACCATCACTGTCAAGCTGTGGACAGGAGAAACAAATCAAAAGCATGGCATGGCCTAAGGCTAACCGGAATGAATTCAGAACAATAATCCCCCAAATCCCATTTACTATTTTTCTATCAGATAAGTAAACAGAATCTCTACGAATATCACTCTTCTCCTTCATTATCTATCCATTTAAACCAGCGGTATAGCTACAAAGATTAAATAATTCAAAAATAAGGGAAACTTCAGAGATAAAACCAAGGAATAGCAAGAAAATTATGGCATAGCTCAACTCCATTGCTAGCATGCCATATTTTGCGATATTTGCTATGGGCAACTAAATCTTTGCCTGAGATACTTCTCATAGTATCTTGTGCACTCACAGTACTTTGAATTCTTGTGAGCGCATAGAGATCTCATCAATCAATTAACACTAAGTGGTAACATTGACAAAATGTGAATTTCTCTCTTTACTCTAATTTCTTATAAGCACCAGAGAGCAAATCTCTCTACATACAAGATATAGGTGATAAACATTCATTGGCACACTCTACTGTCGCCATGTCTAGATGAAAACCCTGCATATTCTCCAATGTCCAAACACGCATGTTTTACATCCATATTCAGATCAGATGCAGCAAAAGAAAAAACACCAGCATCTAGGGACTTGGGGATTCACCATGGGAAAAAAGAGAGGGCACCTGAGATTAATCATGGTGGCAGTCAAAGGTGGAGGAGGTGCAGGTAACCGTGTAGAAGTCGTCGTCGTGCTTCTGGCGCCGCTGAGCGTAGAGCGCGGCGGCGGCCGCGAGGACTTTGGCGCCGGTAGTGTCATTGACCTGGTCCAACTGCTCCCCAGGAGCGTCCTGCTCCTACTCCCCACGCGCGTCGTGGGTATGGGTGGGCAAATTACCCGAAACCCGAAGACTGAACCCGAAAAATCCGAGCCCGAACCCGAAAAACTCGAGCCCGAAAAACCCGAACACTAATTCGGATTTCAACCTACGGTACCCGAAATTATTATGGGTAATTCGGGTTTCAAGTTACGGTACCCAAACTACCCGAAAAACCCGAACAACTTTCAAGCCAAGTATTTTTAGTCTCAGCCCAGCCCACCAACCAGGCAAAGCCCACCGAGATCCGAGTAAAATTTCCTCTGCCGGCCTGCCCGAGTCTCACCTAAACCCTAGCACCCCCATACCCCCAGCCGCCCCCCAGGCCCCAAGCACGCACGCACACCTCAAGTCCGGCTCCCCAGCCCCCAACCGCTCGGCTCGTCCCGTCGCCGCCTCTCCTCCCTGGCTCCCTCCGCCTCCGCCTCCGCCTCTCGCCACCTTGCGTCGACGACCTCCGACCTCAGGCTCTAGCAGCTACCGCACGTGAAGCAGGCAAGAGCGCGCGTCAGGCACTCAGGCGGCAGCGCCCCAGCCCGGCGAGGCGGCGACCCCTCTCGAGCTCGTCACCGGCTCTCCACTGCTCCTCTCTCCGACGAGCAGCAGCTGCTGCTAGAGGCCTGGAGCTCCTTCAAGGCTCCAAGTTAGATGCGATTTGTTGCTATTTCAGCTCATTTGTATTTGATCTATTGATTTGTGCAAGATTTGTGCCTGATTTGTTCTGTCGATTTGGCCAATATGCTCCGCATCTGTGATTCTGTGTCATGATTTTGTCGCCTACAACTGAAATCGGGCTGTACGGGTAAACCCGAGCCCGAACCCGAACAGTCGGGTACCCAAATTTTCGGGTTCTATTTATTTCGGAGGCTCATCGGGTTTCATTTTCTAAAACCCGAATTTTTTAAAACCCGAAAAACCCGACCCGAAATTGTCGGGTTACCCGAACGCCCAGCCATAGTCGTGGGCGCCCGCTCCTCCTCCTTGTCGCGGCCTCGGAGCGGGGGCCCGCCGCCAGAGCCGAAGTCCCTGGCGCGCGAGGTGGCCGCGCACTCGAGTCGCTTGGCGCGGGAACGCAGCGTGGCGGCGTCGGCCTTGTCGTCGGCGAGGCGGGTGCGGAGGGATGCGGCCTCATCCCCGGCGGCGGTGCAGGCCTGGTGCGGAGGAGTGGCGTGGCGACGGGGGCCATGGGGGCAGAGGAGGAGTGGCGCGGTGACGGGGCCGCGTGAAGCAGGGGCGACGCGCGACCTCAGGTCTTGAGCCGGATCTGGGGGTGACTGTAGCAATTTTGCGTCTGATTACTGTCTAATTATGTTTATTAGATTCGTCTCGCGATTTACTGACAAACTGTACAATGCGTTTTTTATTTCATCTAAATTTAAGTCTCCATGCAGGAGCCGGGAAAAAAAATTGAACTTTGAATTTAGGAATTAAACACGGCGTATGGCAGAAACAATTTCCTTGATGCTGTTTTTAACTCCCACCAAATCTGGACAAGCATCTAGCTCTTTCATGTGGGCCTTCAAGAGTAAATTTGTGAGAGGGATGGGTGAATTAATGTATGTGAGAAACATTCTCAATTCTTTCATCCTTTATAGTGTAGATACATGCAATTTCCTTTTACTTATTAACCACACGCCATGTACATTGACGGGCAGAATAAAACGAAGCAGAAGCAGGGCAATAATAGACTTACTGATCACGTAGATGTCATTTGTCACCTACCTACCCCTACTATACATACAGATGGCGCGAATTAAGCAGCAAGCGATCCCGTCTTCCTTCCAGGGGCCAAAAGCAGCTGTCTGTCAATTTTTATTTTTATCCTTCTCGTGCTGTCAGGAACATAGTAATGATTACGACCACTAACACTTTGACCTAATCTTTTTTTTTATATTTGAATAATTAGAATAAACCAGTGGAACTAACTAGCACCTAGCAGGCGATCGATGTGCGCCACATGTCCTTCTCTAACTCGATGCTAGCTCCCAATTTTATAACAAAATTTATCACCTTGTCAAGGCAGCTTCGATCACAAGAACGAAACACGCATATTCGCATCATCAAATTAATCTAAAGATGCCATGCTTTTCCCCTCTTTTTAACAAAAAGAATGCCAATGCATTCTGGCTTGGCCGCCGAGATTTGGCAATTGCTTTCATGTAATATATTCTCCTTTTTTTCCTTCATTTCTGACAAACAAAGGTCACAAGGCCAAAGGGTAAAGTTGCTATCCCTAACCACCAGCAGAGTACGGTCCGTACAGGCGGTCAGGTCAGCCATGCATTCTCGCCTGCTTTGAGCTTGCTGAGATGGGTCAAATCTTGCTTGCTTGCAGACGACTGCCATTTTACTACTCATCGTCCTAACTTCCCCGTTTAAAAGTGTTGATTTGGTACACAAACTAGAATACTAGATAATTAATGTATGTGCAGCAGGTGCTCAGCTCCTTCACCACGTCTTAAGCAGTTTAATGTAAGTTCATCGTGCAAGCTTTATCGTTGATTGCTTGATAGCTGTAACAACCAACCTAACACTAACACTAAGACGTAGTACGCCAGAGGTTAACCCGATGCTGAATCTACAAGCGACCGTGAGTTTCCAAACTCATGGTCGACTCGACCCACTCCCACTCCTAGCGCCATATGCGGACTCATTGCACCGCTCCTTCCCCTTCCCCTTTCTCATCCTTCTATTTCCCATTAAAATCCGGCGCCTCTCCTGCAGCTGCTCCCCGCCGCCGCGCGCCGCGGCGGACGCGCTCTCCTGGGCTGTCGTGCGCTCTCCCCGCCGCGCGCCGTCGCCGACCCACCTGGGCCGTCGCGCGCTCCGCCGCCAGACCTGCCTGCCTCCCTCCGACGTCTACCTCCGCCTCCCTCCGGCGAGCCTCCGCGCGCCGCAACTCCGCCCCCTTCGCGGTGGCAGCGGCTCCGGATCCACAGCCGCGGCGGCGGAGCAGCGAGGAGGCAGCACCGCGCGTAGTTTTTTTTTTGCAAATTTTTTTCTGAATTTTTTTTTTCTAATTTTGGATGATTTTTTTCAGAACCTTTTTCTTTTCGTTTGGATGCAAAAAAAAATTCAAAGTTTTTTTCGTTTTTAATGTAAAAGTTTTCTCCTTAAATTTTATTTTGTTTGTTCTTTGAAATTTTTTCTTCCAAACTTTTCTCGTCAAATTTTTTTCGCTTCCTCATTTTTTTCTCTTTGAAAAATTTTCTAGAAATTTTTTTATCACAAAACGACAAAAAATACTAAAAATAAAAAAATAGCTGTCGGAAAATCGACCGTACAGACTCCTCCCGTACGGTCGACCATAAATTAGCACTCGCCAGAGGTTAATTGCAACAGTAGGGCAGTGCAATCTTTCATTTCCTCGCATAAAAAGCACAAGACGAGTGACATTCAAGAGATGAAAGTGACATATATGTATGGTCTAGAACTATGCATGGTTCATGGACAAAATACCTGTTTCCATTCAAACAGGTTTTCAGATTAAATCAAAGGATTTCTACATGCCCTTGAAAAGGTACAACGTGATGCAAAATACTCTGTCGTCATTTTACACGCAAGCCAAGATAATAAGTCTCTCTATCACCAAACCACAAGTTTCCCAAGACCCCACAGGACACATCTGTATCAGACTATCAGTTCAAAAGAAGAAGTCCAACGATGAAATAGAAATTTCATTTTTGTGCTTTGTTTCCATGCTTGCTCTTGCTTTTATCCATTTGATTTTGTTTTGCTCCACAGAACACACAGGATCTTGGTTGTCTCCTCTCTCCTCTGCTTGCTCTTGGGTGGGGGCGTGCGTGTCCCATCCATCCCATGTGTGTTGTTGTGGACTCCCACTCCTATCTACTTGCTGTCACCCTGGCCTGACCCTTCTTCTTCGCCAGTTCTTCACCACCCCTGCCAGGCCACCTCATCCCCTCCCCTCCCACGCAGTTTCACCCAACCCCCTTCCATCCATCTACGCAGAGGTGAAAAGCCACATTCACCAGCAAGCTGCGCTTTCCTGTTTGCTGCATATAAATCTGGAAGGGGAACAGCACGGACAGGAGAGAAGGGAAGGAGATCCGTGAGGAGGGAAGCCCGTCTCCATGGCTGAGAAGGAGGGCAACCTCGAGGCCGTCCTCAAGGAGGCTGTCGACCTGGTATGGCTCTACTTTCTCCCCAAATTTCTCTTTGGCTTGTTGCACGGGCGACTTCTTGGGAAATTAAAGCCTGCGCCTTTCTGTTCTTTCTCGGCTCCTTTTTCCTAGATTACTGTTCATGTGGTCTACGAAAATCCCATCTTTTAGCAAAGGCCTTGATAACCTGTATGCTGGTCCTTGTTCTGTGGATGATTCCCGAATTATAGGTGACATTTTGGCATAGGGATTTTTTCCATTTCTCTGCCTATTTCTCAAATCTATTCGGAGCTCCACTTCGTCCTTTGGGTCCAAGGATTATTACGTCGTAGAGACATTGACATATTTCTGCTACTGTCTGATTCTGGTCATACCTGTAACTTGTTACAATTCAGTGAGGGTGTTGCTCAGCTCATCAGCTGAGTTGTCGAGGTATGGAATTGCGTCACTCAACTGGTGTTGCTCATCATTTCTGCAGGAGAACTGCCCACTTGAGGAGGTGTTCGAGCATCTGAGATGCAGCCGCGAGGGTCTCTCCACCCAGCAGGCGCAGCAGCGCCTTGAAATCTTTGGCCCCAACAAGCTCGAGGAGAAGGAGGTCTGATTACCCTTTCTCTCGACACGCGGGTTGTGTCGAATTGTCAGCTTCACACTTGTAATTATTGCTTCAATTTGGGATTTTGATGGTCGCAGGAGAACAAAATTCTCAAGTTTTTGGGATTCATGTGGAATCCACTCTCCTGGGTCATGGAGGCTGCAGCAATCATGGCCATTGCTCTTGCCAACGGAGGGGTAAGACAGTGAAACCTGTGGACAGACTTCAAATTCCATTTTCAAGCTCTTTCCCCCCTGTTTTCTTTTAGTTGGTGTACCTTACTAATTTTAGTTGTCCTGTGATTATGTCATCAGGGGAAACCACCGGATTGGCAGGACTTTGTTGGTATCATAACTCTGCTTGTCATCAACTCAACAATAAGTTTCATCGAGGAAAACAATGCTGGTAATGCTGCGGCTGCCCTCATGGCTCGTCTTGCTCCTAAAGCCAAGGTCCGTTACCACCCACTCTATGCTGTTTCTGGCTATGTTTTGCATGAAGATTGTGTCTACTGAGCCCTTACAAAGGTCTGAACCGACTTATTTTTTCATCAGGTTCTTCGTGATGGCCGATGGACTGAGGAAGAGGCAGCCATTCTTGTACCAGGAGACATTGTCAGTATTAAACTAGGAGACATTATACCTGCAGATGCACGCCTCCTTGAGGGGGATCCTTTGAAGATTGATCAGGTTCTTTGCATTGTCATCACTTTCTTAAACCATTTAGCCTTTGATGATCCATAGTGATCTTTTTCCTCATAACTTCTCTTGCGTGAAATTAGTCTGCCCTTACTGGAGAATCACTCCCGGTCACCAAAGGTCCTGGTGATGGCGTCTATTCTGGTTCGACGGTCAAACAAGGTGAAATTGAAGCTGTTGTTATTGCCACTGGTGTTCACACTTTCTTCGGAAAGGCTGCACACCTTGTTGACTCGACGAACCAAGTTGGCCATTTCCAGAAGGCAAGATAGACAGCTTTATCTCATATGCATGTATTCTGGACCGAATTGTCAATGTAAACCATTGCTTATATTTGTTACTTGATTGGTGCAGGTCTTGACGTCTATTGGGAACTTCTGTATATGCTCAATTGCTGTGGGAATGTTTGTTGAGATCATTGTCATGTATCCTATTCAGCACAGGGCGTACCGCCCTGGGATCGACAATCTCCTCGTCCTTCTCATTGGAGGCATCCCCATAGCCATGCCGACAGTCTTATCTGTAACTATGGCTATTGGGTCTCACCGTTTGTCTCAACAGGTTTGTTAATGGGTCATCACATCTGTTGTTGTTCTATTTTTCTATGGGTGGTCATATCATCACATTTTACATTTTTTTAATCTCTGTTGATATAATATTAATTAGTTTAATAATGTTTATCCAGGGAGCTATCACAAAGAGAATGACTGCAATTGAGGAGATGGCTGGCATGGATGTTCTTTGCAGTGATAAAACTGGAACATTGACCCTGAACAAGCTTACTGTGGACAAGAACCTTGTTGAAGTGAGACAAGAACAACCATTTAGCATTCTCTTAGCTATCTCATGTATGGTTTAAATAACTTTAAGTTTGTAATCCAGGTTTTTGAAAGAGGCATTACTCAGGATCAAGTGATTCTCATGGCTGCTAGAGCATCCCGTACAGAAAACCAAGATGCTATTGATACTGCTATAGTTGGGATGCTAGCTGATCCTAAAGAGGTATGCTGCATTATTAAAGGCTTTAAGCAGAGACTGATCATTACATTCCTTACTTGATGAGCTGAGTCTGTCTATGTTTTCGTGAAGGCACGTGCTGGTATCCAAGAAGTTCACTTCCTGCCATTCAATCCTACTGACAAAAGAACAGCATTGACATACATCGACAGTGATGGCAAAATGTTCCGTGTTAGTAAGGGTGCACCTGAGCAGGTACCACATGAATCAAGCATTAACTAATTATGCCTTGATATCTCAGCATTTCTTTATGAAAGCATTTCATTCAGATCTATATATCATTGCATATAACATCATGCTATATACTCAATGAATGAATTGCAGATTCTCCATCTGGCTCACAACAAGTCAGAGATAGAGAGGAGGGTTCATGCTGTGATTGATAAATTTGCAGAGCGTGGACTTAGATCACTTGCTGTCGCATATCAGGTGAGAAGACAATGCACACTTGGCTTGCTATACACTTTGCATATCTTGGATGTAGCTTATAGATTCACCAGTTTTATGCATATGTTGTCTTAGTGGTGAGCTGTTCGGTTCTTACGTAGGAAGTACCTGAGGGGAGGAAAGAAAGTCCTGGTGGCCCATGGCACTTTGTTGGTCTCATGCCACTTTTTGACCCTCCAAGACATGACAGCGCTGAAACAATTCGAAGGGCACTCAACCTTGGAGTTAATGTCAAGATGATCACAGGTTTACAACCAGCTGAACAGTATCAAAGAAATGTTTCCCTTTCTATTTATACAACTTCATATTTCTGAGTGAATGTGCTTTCGATGTAATCCTTCTCATCAGCAGAACATATTTTGATAGAAGTACATTATGGCCTGGTGGGGGCTTCATCACACTGACATGACTCCTCTAGGTTTCTCTTGCTCCCCATTGTTTTGATTTGTTTTCTAATTTTCAGGTGATCAGCTGGCAATTGGAAAGGAAACAGGCCGTCGCCTTGGAATGGGTACAAATATGTATCCTTCTTCTGCTTTGTTAGGACAAAACAAGGATGAGTCTATTGCTGCTCTACCAGTTGATGATCTCATCGAGAAAGCTGATGGTTTTGCTGGTGTATTCCCTGGTATGGTGTTTAAGTAATGAATTGTTGGGAGGAGGCATAAATATTTGATTCTGGATTAATTGAGTAACTGTTTATCTCCAGAACACAAGTATGAGATTGTGAAACGTCTGCAAGCACGGAAGCATATCTGTGGAATGACTGGTGATGGAGTAAATGACGCTCCAGCCCTAAAGAAAGCTGATATTGGTATTGCTGTTGCTGACGCAACTGATGCAGCCAGGAGTGCTTCAGATATTGTCCTCACGGAACCTGGACTTAGTGTTATCATTAGTGCTGTGCTCACCAGTCGCGCAATTTTCCAGCGTATGAAGAATTACACGGTATGCTAGAAGTGGAAGTCCGCTCTCAATTATGCTATGTTTTTCCTTGTGCTATTTTTCTAATGCATTTTTATAATGGCAGATCTATGCTGTGTCGATAACCATCCGTATCGTGGTAAGTTTTCCTTGTGTGTCAGTAGTCAATACTTCCAAGCTGAAACTTTTAGGTCATTGCATCCTGATTCAGGGATTCTACCGAATTCAACAGAATCAGAACTGTTTGTGATATTCCCATGCTTGCCTCGTATAATATATTCATCTAGCTTTGAAATCACATGCATGGATCCTGCAATATTGCTCGAAGACTTAACTACCACTTTCCTTTTCCTTAAACTTGACAGCTTGGATTTATGCTCCTTGCCCTCATTTGGAAATTTGATTTCCCACCATTCATGGTCCTAATCATAGCAATTCTAAATGATGGTACTTTCCTCTCTCTTTGTCTTTGAAAGAAATTGAAGTAGAAACGAGGAAAAGTTCTAATGCTGTTTGACCATTTGGTGTGATGAATAGGTACCATAATGACTATATCAAAGGATCGTGTAAAACCATCCCCACTACCTGACAGCTGGAAGCTGGCTGAAATTTTCACAACTGGAGTTGTCCTCGGTGGATATCAGGCAATGATGACTGTTATCTTCTTTTGGGCTGCATACAAGACAGACTTTTTCCCAGTAAGGATTTTGGTCATGAGTTAACTAACTGCATTTGGATTTCAGTGAATCTATGGTTTTTTTAAAAAAAAAAACATTAGGATTGGCTAGAGAACTTCTATACTCTTCAGGACCTTTACTTATTTTTTCTTACTTCAATTAAATATTTCAGAGAATATTTCATGTTGAAAGCCTTGAGAAGACTGCTCAAGATGATTTCCAGAAGCTTGCCTCTGCTGTTTACCTGCAAGTCAGCACCATCAGCCAAGCTCTCATCTTCGTGACGAGGTCCCGGAGCTGGTCATTTGTTGAGCGACCAGGGTTTCTACTGGTCTTTGCATTCTTGGTTGCGCAGCTGGTGAGCTCTTAGTCCCTTTCCTTTTGAGGTACGTCGGGAGTTTTAAGTTGCATCGAGCTAAAATCTCACGTTTGATTGCAGATTGCTACGCTGATTGCTGTGTACGCTGACTGGGCATTCACTTCAATCAAAGGCATTGGGTGGGGCTGGGCTGGTATTGTGTGGCTTTACAACATCATCTTCTACTTCCCGCTCGATATCATCAAGTTCCTCATCCGATATGCTCTGAGTGGGAAAGCATGGGATCTGGTCATTGAGCAAAGGGTAATCAACTAATAATATGCATTGTGCCAGGTGTGTGTTGGAGTGTTGGGTATCGTGTGTGGTTAACGTGCATCATCTTCTTGTAGATTGCATTCACAAGGAAGAAGGACTTTGGCAAGGAGGAGAGGGAGCTGAAGTGGGCACATGCACAGAGGACCCTCCATGGGCTGCAGGCACCGGATGCCAAGATGTTCCCAGAGAAGGCTGGGTACAATGAGCTGAACCAGATGGCTGAAGAGGCGAAGAGGAGGGCTGAGATTGCAAGGTAGGGCCACAAATGACTTTGTTGCTCAATACCAGCAATAGTTAGTGTTTTCCTATGTATACTATCTTTAGGCCCACCCATGTCCTTTTTTCGCCATGAATGCGTTATTATTACTACTGATAGATCCATCTGTGGGGATGAAAAGTGCTTTTTGTGGTACGCTACTGGTAGGCAATGGTTAAGAGGAACTTTAAGGATTTTTTTTTTGAGGAAAAGAGGTACTTAAAGGTTGCTTGATAATTATGTGAAGTTGATTGATGGGGTTGTGGATGATTGTTGCAGACTGCGGGAGCTTCACACACTCAAGGGACATGTGGAGTCTGTTGTGAAGCTGAAGGGGCTCGACATTGAGACCATCCAGCAGTCCTACACGGTTTGATATCGCCTGTCCCCAGAAGTTTTTTTTAAAAAAATCTTTCTTTCTCTTTTTGGCCACCGAAGTGTGACTTTTACGGTGGCTGGACTCTCTTTGTTTTATTTAACTGAACTGGAGTCACATCCCCAGACAAGTACTTGAAATGAGACGGAATCGCTTGATCTCTCTGTATTCTGTCTTTTTGTCGCCTATCCTATACCTATCCTGCATAAGTGCTTGAAGGGGATGGGAAATGGGATCTTGTTGTTTCTCTCTTGCTGTGGATGATTGGGTGTGAGGGCAAGGGCTCATCAATCAGGCAGATCACTAACTCCTGTGATTGGGTGGCTAGCTCTGTGTGGCATGGCATGGCATGTGATGTGCGGGCCTCAGCTTCCATGAATGAATGAAATGAAATGCATCATGCATGGAGCTGGAACTGAAGTGGGGGAAGGAAGGTCAGCATTGAGATGCTTCAACAATGTGCATGGTTCCAGATCTGCAGATGTACCTGTTGCCTGCTGGAGAAGCAGCTCCGGCCCAACTCGGCCCAGTACGGCCCAAAGTAGTAGAATCGTGGCGCTGCGGCCCATAGCACTGAACAGGAATACAGCAGCGGTTGCTCTTGCGGCGGCGATGCTGGTGTCGCTGCCGATGCTGCTGGTGTTGCCGCCGGCAGCGGACACGTTCGTGGAGTGGAAGGCCAAGTACGGCAAGGAGGAGATCCAACGCGGGTACGGTGGGGTCCGGCCTGGGGAGCGATCTTACGAGCAGGAGACCCGCCGGATGTTCGTGGGATGGAAGGCCAAGTACGGCAAGGCCTACAGATCGAGACGTCGGTAGGAGGAGTGCCGGTACAGATTGTTCAAGGGCAACCCGCAACCGCGTCGTCGTCTGGCTCAACGCCGCCGCCGCCGGGAAAAACCACCTGTACGGCCTCAACCAATTCGGCGACCTCACCAACGATAGAGGACCGAGAGCTAGCTGAGCGCCAGGTGCCAAGCCGTCACCCCCGACCATGGGAGGCTGATTCGCTACCAGGTAATCATCATCTTGCTGGCTCAAGTTCCTTTATTGTATATCATTGTTGTTTCTTTAGGGGCCGTTTAGTTCCCAAAAATTTTCACACAAAATTTTTCACCTCCCCTTTAAACACATGTATGAAACACTAAATGTAATTAAATAATAAAACTAATTACACAGTTTGGATGTACATGACGAGACGAATCTTTTAAGTCTAATTAGTGCATGATTAGCCATAAGTGCTACAGTAACCTACATGTGCTAATGATGTGGTCAAAGGCCTCAAAAGATTCGTCTCGTGGTTTCCAAGTGAGTTCTGAAATTAGTTTTTTAATTAGTGCCCGAAAAACCCTCCCGACATTTGGTCAAACAATCGATGTGACCTTTGATCCAAAAATTTTCACTAACTAAACACCCCCTTACATGTATTTGATTACCACTTGCATCAAATGGGGACTATGGATTTTGTTTCCCGCTCCCATGTACTAGCAGTTGAATTTGTATTACTACTACTAGTCTATGGTAACTGGGAATTCCTACATGGTTTTACCCAAAGCTGTATAGTTGTGTTATAACACTCACTGATCATACAGCCAGATGGTTGGAGCTGCTGCAAAGATATGTGTGGGTATTTATTGGGTAATACTCCTTCCTTTCTTTGCTGTGTGTAGGGGTGGTAAAGGGCCCAACATTTTGAACTAGAAAATCTAAGGATCGGGCCCTAAAAGGGTCGGGCTCTAAATATATGTATTTTTGAACTAAAAATTTTAAGGGCTTTATTGGGCTGTGAAGAAGCCATTAGGGCCATGGCCCATTACCACCCCTAGCTGTGTGACGGCCAGAAACACACACATCAAAGACTAGAGCATCTGGATAGTTTTTTTTTTAAAGAAACCATCTGGATAGTTTTGAAGGAGAACAATCGTACGTTGCAAGGAGTATAAAGATGATACAGTTACATTTTATACAGAAATTACCCAGATATTGTCCAATGTTATCTAGGTTTTTAAGGGATCATTATAATTGTTTTTTTTTAAAAAAAAAGAGGATCCAATACTATCTTAGGTATATCGTGAAGCAGGAGAAGCAGCTCCGGCCCAACCGCTCAACTAGGCCCAGGGAGTGAAAGTGGTGCTGCGGGCCATAGCACTGAACCGGCCTAGTTCATGAGGCGAGCTCCGACCTCCTACAGCCAGCTGCCAGCGGAGGGGCAGATAGCAAGCTGTTCGGCGAAATGCCGCCATGGCCGCCGTGTCTCCAGCCCACCCTCGCCACCGCTCGCCGCGCCACCGCCTTCTCCAGGAGCAGGAGCCACCTCTCCTCCTCCTCCTCCTCCCCCGCCTTCGTCTGCGCAACCCCGGGCGACCACGCCCACGAGCAGCAGGTAAATCAATCTTACAGCTGCCGCCCACCCCCCACCCCCCACGCCTCACGCCATGCGATGCCGATGTGTCTAGGGAGACAACGAGGAGCAGTCGTTGGTCGTGGTGGGCGGCGGCGCGGCGGGGGTTTACGCCTCCATAAGGGCCAAGACCCTGGCGCCCCGCCTCAACGTCGTCGTCATCGAGAAAGGGAGGTTCTTGTCCAAGGTCAAGGTTTCCGGCGGTGGCCGCTGCAACGTGACCAATGGCCATCATCTTGAGCCCGTGGTATGTGCATATGCGCAATCCAGCCTCGTGCTTCTTAGCATTTGCTATATCGGTCTATCCTTAATTCATTTATAAGCCTGCTTGCTTGCTTGGCACATGACAATGTTTAGGGACTGGCCAGAAATTATCCTAGGGGGAACAAGGAGCTCAGAGGATCGTTCTTTGCCGCTCATGGCCCGCAGGATACCATGCGTTGGTTCACAGACCATGGTGTGGAGCTTAAGGTAGCTAGCAAGCTTTGTTGACATCACATCTGCCTCAGCATCTGTGTCTGTGTGTGCATTCCTCTGAAGCAAACTGTTGATGTTGCTCCCTTCCCCTTGCTAATTGCCATGTCAGACGGAAGATGATGGAAGAGTCTTTCCTGTCACTGACAATTCAGCTTCAGTAGTAGACTGCCTGCTAAACGAAGCTAGGAGACTTGGAGGTACCTTCTGCTAATTGGCTTTGATATTAACTTTGCTGTTAATTTCCCCACATGTCAGTCACTCCCTGACCAATTCAAAACCAAACGGTGAAGTTTCTCTGCAGGCTGGCAAAGCTGTGTCCAGTGCATCTGTGACTCAGCATGGAAAGTTTGTCCTCAAGGTTGAGAAGCGTACTGCTGATCTTGTTGATTACATCACTGCTAACTATGTCTTGGTTGCTACAGGTAGCAGCCAGCAGGTCTGGGAGTTCCTGTTTACGCCCATCCTTGCATCTTGTCAAAATATCATAGGGCACAAAGTTGCATCCTTACCCATTTTATTACCTGTAGGGCTATTCAATAGCTGCACAACTCGGCCATTCCATTATTTCACCAGTGCCCAGCTTATTCACATTTAAGGTTGCAGACAAGAGATTGGCTGATCTTGCTGGGGTATGCATCCACAACTGCTATTTCCATTTTGATGCTAAGAATTACTCTCCAGTAATAAAAGAGCGGTGTTTCTCGAATGAAAGGGTGATATTTCAGAATTTGTGCAGCCAAATTGCATAAGTTTCGTCTGTGTATTTACCTATTTTTTTTATAGTTTATTCTACCAAGGAACATGATTAAGCATCAAGACTTGTGCCTTATAACAGGAACCTGATTACACAGCTGGATTTTGTTTCTCGAGTTAACAGCAGTACTGAACTGCAATATCTTTTACCCTTTTCTTCTGCTGTGTAGGTTACATTTCCAGTAGTCAAAGCAAAATTGAAGCTAGATGGCGTGCAAAAAAATGTTCCGGAATTAACTCAGGTGAACATACCATTTATTTTCAGCTATGGGTTGATGAGATAGGCAGTCAACTTGTCATGCGCATTTGCTTACACTAAATGCCTTTAACAGATTGGGCCTATGTTAGTTACGCACTGGGGGCTCAGTGGTCCAGTTGTTCTGCGTTTGTCTGCATGGGGAGCACGTGAACTACATCAGTGCAACTACCAAGGTACAATGCAATGAAAATTCACAGAAAATGCAGTAGATTCACAACTGGGCGATGACACTCTTGTGATATATCTAATTTTAACCCCTTATCATTGTTGTATTGTGAAGCAATGGTCAGGGATTATTGTACTCAGTACATCCAGAAGATGCAGATCTTGTACTCTTCCCTTATTACATTTACTACTTTAATGAAATGGTTGGCTTTTAACATTTTCATTTAGGGAATTATGCATGTTAGCATATTTCTTAATTATGCAACTATATTTGAATTTCATATTAGAAATTTTATAACGCTGTTAAGAGAATTTGGACATTGATAGACTATAGTACTTTGTAATATCAAATTTATTATTGTTTAGAATGTTTGTTCTTTTCCTAATAAGTGAGATGGTTAGCACTTTATGGCACCCCGTCGAGTAAACAACATATGTTGCATATCACGTTCTCCTTGTTCTGTTATCCAAGCTTTACTGCTTTTTTTGAAAAATGATCCAAGCTTTACTGCTTTGCCTCTTCAGCCAATGCTCATTTTTAGTTTTTTTTTCCTCTGTCTATCATCAAACACATGAAATTGAGGACAGGAAAGCTTACAGTCAATAGCATCCATTTTCCTTGTTGAAATCTATACATTTCTTTCAACACAGGAAAGGTTATGGTTGACTTCATACCTAACATCCATATTGAGGACGTGAAAGGCATCCTGTTCCGCTACAAAGATCAGCATGCGGTTCATTTCTTCCCTTACATTATTGCATTTACATATGCTTAAGTTAGTGCCTTAGATCTTCATGTCAGGACCAGCATTTGTTACTGGCGCACTACTATTGATTTTGTCTCTGCTATAATAAGTTGAAAAAAAAGTCATCTCTCGCAAATTCCTGCAATAGTTTGAATCTTACTAATTCATAGCTTTTCTTTGGCTTGCTTTGGCATTATTACCAATACTGATAATAATTGTAGCTTCCTGGTCACTGTCACATTGGAGCATTTTGATTAACATTTTAAATGACCTTCTAATTCATTAGAGAAACATTCCTCCCCTGAACATTCCTATTTTTTCCCCAGAAAGGGGTCATCCTGGATTTCATTACTTGAGAACGAAATCACAAAAAACTGTTGCAAACTGTCGAGTATATTTGGTAGGTTACGATATGTAATCCCGGACCGCCATATGTATCGGGGAGGTGCCTTGCCCCCCAAGTCTCTGTACTCTATATATACCGCCCAAGGGGCTCAATGCAATACATCGACCACATTATATGCATTCTACCTTTCCTACATGGCATCAGATGCCTAGGTTTTAGATCCTGACCTAGCCGCCGCCGCTTCCGCTGCAACCCGCGCCGCCCCCGGGGAGATCAATCTCCGCCGGGGGCAGCGCCCTCGTAGGATGCGCCGCAGATCTCTCTGATCCGCGCCGCCGTCGTCGTCAACCAGCAGCAGAAGGACCTACCTCTTCCCTGGCCGCCCCATGGCGGCACCGCTCGACGTCCCCGTCGGGTACCACATCGCCATGGGGGCGCCACTGGGCCTGCACGCCTCCGCGTCGTCGTCCCCCTCGGCTCCACATCCGGATCCGCCCGCCCCTCCCGCGCATCAGGCCAGGCGCCCCGACTCCTACCAGCGCCGCCGCACCGCTGCCATGAGTGCGAGTGTGTGGCTGCGGAGGACCACCGCGGGGATGCCAGGCCACTGCACCATCGGGGCCGGCGGGCCGCCGCATCGCCAATTGATGTCCACGCCGGGCCGCAGCGCTGCCGCCACCCTCCACCACCGGTCCTCTCCAACGCGCCGCCGCGAGCCTGCTTCCCCTCCTCCCTCAACGCTATGCCGCCGTCCGCAAGGTCGCGGCTGCGGGGGCGGCTTCTGGGGGTCGTCGGGCTGCTGCGCGGCCGGAGCAGAGGAGCCGCTCGGGCTGCTCCTGCCCCTTCCTTCCTTTGCCCTCTGGCCAACAGGCGGATGAGGATAAGGTTTGGGAGGGCATCACTTGGTGCACCCGAGATTGTACCCGCAGGTTCGCCTTGATGCTGCTGCTATTTTTTTTCGATCTAAGATCGGTTTGCGTCGCCCTGCCGTTCGTCGCCGTTCATCGTCGACCCTCCCGAAGGACGAGGTTGTTGCTGCGCCTTCCAGGCTGCAGCGACGACGTTCGTGATCAAGCCACCCTACCGATGTCGTCGCCTTTTTCAGGCGGTGGCGCCACTCGCCACCGGTCTTCGTCAAGCAGGCGCTCGATACGCCTCTGC
The DNA here is from genome assembly GCF_016808335.1 of Panicum virgatum. Classification (NCBI taxonomy): domain Eukaryota; kingdom Viridiplantae; phylum Streptophyta; class Magnoliopsida; order Poales; family Poaceae; genus Panicum; species Panicum virgatum. Next base: position 69,586,079 of record NC_053147.1, read on the forward strand.
GCCTCCAGCCTTTCTCGCGCGGACATCACCGCCGATGTTCCTGAAGGAAGACGTCGTCGCCACCCCTGATCTGAGCGCGACACTTGCTGCAACCTACGCCGTTGCCACCCCTGTCCTGAGCGTGACCTAAGTCGCAAACTGCGCCGTCTACCATCGTCATCCGCCGCACCGTCCTGCTGCTGTCTTCGGCAAGAAGCTGCTGAGTTTGTGGACTCGAGCACCTCGACGACGCTTCGACCCGCGCCCCTCCACGGCTTCGACCACGTCCACCTCGACTTCGGCTACTACGGCACTAAAGGGCTATCATCTGCATGAGTCTCCAGTCAAAGCTTTCGCATCGGAGTTCCGACTGTAGGGGGGATACGTCTCCATTGTTCTCCAGTCTGACCGTTCGTGTTGCTACCGCTACGACTGCGGGGGATGTTAGAGTATATTTGGTAGGTTACGATATGTAATCCCGGACTGCCATATGTATCGGGGAGGTGCCTTGCCCCCCAAGTCTCTGTACTCTATATATACCGCCCAAGAGGCTCAATGCAATACATCGACCACATTATACGCATCCTACCTTTCCTACACAAACTAACCGACAAAGGGGTCATCCCAGATGTCATCAACTGCAGCAGGTTGACTCTCTAGGGGGGCAAAAGAACAAACTGTTTTCCAAACAATACAAGAGACAGACAGTAGGAGCTACAAAAGTTATGCAGAATAACAAGCTTTGACACAGCATGATAGACAACTGATCTCCTGTTCTTTGACTCCACGTGATTCCTCTCACTGTAGAAGAACCACTCCTGTGTGTCTTCTGCAGGGGCTTCACACGGGTGGAGCTGCATCACCCTCATCTTGAGGTCCTCCGCTCCCACTTGCAACTGCACCCTGTCATCCTCGTTATGTAATTCTGCCCTGATAGATAAAAATGAGCATGCTAGGCACACAATCTCTGCAGGACATAAAATGACCAGTTCTATCAACAATTAACAATAAAGTTGAACTAAAGAGTGTTTTTTTATACTAACTAAGAAGTGTTGGTCCCTGCAGAAGCACAAAGTAAATAACACCTTTCCCATGGAGTTTGGGCTAGTGAAAAGATTTTGGAGATTCCTGCTAGAACAGGAGGTCATAATGTTACTGAAATAACCCTTTACTCATCGCTTTAATCAGATATTTCATCAGGTGAAGTCTTGTCTTTGCAGAGTTTAAATGGTGATATGCACTGGGCCTCGATGTCAAATAATCATCTAAGTGCAATAGCTGTTCGGTTAAAACAATGGATGTTTGAGGTTGTTGGGAAGGTGTGCAATATCATTATATGCCAACTGAAATTTCCCCGTCTAAAATATGGCAGCAACAATGTTTTTGCCAAGACTAACTGCCAATTATCTATCATCATATGTAGGGACAATTTAAAGATGAATTTGTGACTGCCGGAGGTGTTCCAATTTCAGAGGTTCAGTCTTAACTGCAGTTTTCTTGAACATGAATCACACAGACCTGATTTGTGTCCCTATTGTTATAGATATCACTTGGCACAATGGAAAGCAAGAAACAACCAAATCTGTTCTTTGCTGGAGAGGTAAATATCGATCATGAACTCACAGTATTTAGGACTAGCAATAACACAATATACCTTATGAAGGTGATTTTGCGGCAGGTACTTAATGTCGACGGGGTCACTGGCGGTTTCAATTTTCAGGTAAGCTGTATAAATTTCCTGAAGAATTGTTTACCTCTGTTGCGGGAGCAAAAAGGTTCAGTCTGGACTCTGGAGACTAATTTGAATGGAAACATAAACTCTTCGGTGAGAAGTGTAATGCATTAGTTGTTTGTTTTCCACAGAATGCATGGACTGGTGGGTACATAGCTGGCACAAGCATAGCCACATTGGCATTGACAAGCAATCTACAAGAACCAGTCCTTCCAACTAGAAAGATCATAGAAGAAAATGTGGATTGAGCGATGAAAGAATCTTCTTAGATCATCTGGGGACTGCAAGCTGCGTGATGATTCAGGGATATTACTAATTTTGAAGATATCCAAGATAACCAAGATTAGTTAGCTTTTGTTTTTTGAAAGACACCAGGAAGGTAACATTAGCCTAACATGGGGTCAATGTAGAGTCAATCTAGGCATACAACGTGCAGTCTGGAAAGATGGTAGTTACAATCTAGTTGAACAAGCTGTGAATTGTACTTGACTGATCAGAATGCACATCGAGCAATTTTCTTCTATCTCAACTGTCAACATTCAGTACTTTAGTTTTCGACCAAGATTCCTGTGAGCGGTGCATGTCAACCTGTCACTTTTAAGTAAAAGAAAACTTGGAACATGGAACACCTGATGGAACAATTCTCACCGGCTAATCCAGACGAATTTAATTTTATGCTAAACGAACAATAATATATCTAAATGTTACCACAATCACAATAAATATTTTCCAAGCATAGACTATTTGACTACAAGGCTACACCTGACCTGACTAACACATCCTATGGACCAAAACAAGCAGGTGCGCGATTCTTTATCCATTCCAAGCTGATTTTTCCATAAAACCGCACCTGCTTAAATAGGTCCTTTTATTTCTGGCTCAGCAATAACCTCACTACAACAAATGCATACGCTCAACATAAGGATTGTGCAACCATTTGTTGAGCGGCTCTCCACAGCCAACGAAGCAGCCAGTGTTTCCGCGAGTGGTGAAGAATGGGAATTCGAAGAGGTTCAGAAGCTTCTGAACAGACTGTCTAACCAGCGAGGACCCAGTCACCCTGCTCCTCCTGCCCCAGCCGGTGACAATGTCAATCCTTTCAGGGGCAGTACCCATTGTCAGAATCTGCCTGTGGAACCAGGCAAGCGTCCTGGAAAGGGCAGTCACTGCAGTGCCCTCAGACATCAGGTGAAGGTTGATAAGCCAATAAGACGAGCTCTTCTCCCTCACAGAATCCGGGTACACGTTCTTCTGTGCAGAAACTTCCCATATAAGGCCTGCTTCCTCCTTGAGGCCGGACTTGTGCAAAAAGTCTATGACAGCATCCATTAGACCCCTTTTACTCTCTCTGTCCTCACTGTGCATCATGTCCAAGAAATAACCAGTGTGATCCCTGACGTTCTGGCCACCTGGTTCTGCATCAGGCAAATACAGCAAGAACATGTGAGCCGGGTGTCCAGTGATCGACATGAGCTGGCAGCATAAACCCATCTGTGCCTGAGCCTCGGTGCAGCAGCTGAGCAGCAAGGTGTAAGTCTGCAGAGATGGAACAAGTCCTTGGGCAAGCATGTTCTGAAGCACGATATAGGCATCTTGAAATCTGTTTATCTTCAGAAAAGCACTCAAGAGCGAATTGCAGGTTGGCACATTAGGCTGCAAACCATCCTGAAGCATTGCTTGGTACCATCCTAGTGCCTTGTCGACGTTGCCAGCTTTGCCCCAGAGGTCAACCAAAAGACCATATACTGGCTCATCAGGAGCCCAATCACGCCTCATCTCAATGAACACAGCCTCAGCCTCATCCAGGTGGCCACAATGGCCGAGAACTTCCATAACAATGCTGTATGTTATTTTGTCAGGGCGAAACCCAGCAATTTGCATGTCCTTGTATAACTTAACAACATTTTCATAATTTCTTGCTTTGGCCTGGAGCGCAATCATGATGTTGTATGTAACAAGGTTAGGTGTGCAGCCATTTTCGATCATCTCACAGAAAAGCTCATAAGCAGCTGCCAATTGACCACCTTTTCCAAGGCAATTAACCATGGCACTGTAGGTGAATGTATCTGGCGAGAGGCCTACCTCTTGCATCCTGCCATATAAATCCATTGCAACATCCAGGTATCCAGCCTTTGCATGGATATCAATCAATGTACAATATGTAACCCGATCAGGCTCATAACCAGCTTCTTGCATTTCCTCAAATACTTTAACAGCCTCCCTTAGATAATTAGCACGACCATATGCATGTATTATTCTATTGTATGTTACCACAGTCGGTTTGCAGTGAGCTCTGCTCATCTCCTCAAGAAGCTTCCTCATTATACCAAATTGCCTGGCTTGTCCAAGGATGCCTATCATAGTTGTGTAGGTATGATCATCATGCTTGAACCCTGGTTGCCGCTTTAGCCATTGAAAGAAACCAAGAGCAATAGTGTGGTCATGCAGAAGCTTGAGTACTTGATTAGCCTGGAATGCATCTATCTTGCAATGAAGACTATCGAGGACATGTTCTGTCGTTGGACCCCATTTCATCTGCTGCAGTGTGTGGTAGTACTGTTCAACTGCCCTCAGTGACTTCAATGATCTTAAGTTAGATTGGGGTCCTCCGCCATGAGCTTTTAGTGTTCCAGTAGGACTCTGAAATTTATTGCCTCCACTAAAGCCATTCAGACCTGATGGGTTCCGAGTTTGAACTTCATCCCGCCTGGCTTCTGAATTATTAGAGTGATAATTTGCATAGTGCTGACCAGGACGTCCTTGATTCCTTATTTGCGACGGTGAACCAGAAGCAAAAACAGAGGGCCCAGAAAAACTTTGCTTTGGCCTTGCACAGCCAGCTCTTGGGGCCCCATTCTCAAAATCATTACCCATGGAAGGCTTATAAGGCAGCTTTGCCTCAGGAAAGCTATGCTGATTATGTGCTCTGTTATTAGAAGAATGGGTATCAGATAAAGTCTGATAAGAATAGTTAGCACCCATCTGTGGAGCCTGATCGGTGCTTCCATTATTAGATGTGGACCTGAAACTAACCAGCTCAGAATATACACCAGCTCCTGCAATTCCAGACTGAGAAATGCTTCGGGCTGTCTGCTTAGATGGTTGTACATAATCACTTCCTAGAATCTTATGATGATCACGACGACCATTGCTTTTGTCACTAGATGCAGGCTCCTTTCCTGGAGGTGGGGTGGATGGAATGGCATGAACAGCCGGAGTTGGATGGCCAGTAGACTGACCAATTGATCCAACAACATGCTGTACAGGAGGCTGAGTCTTCACAGAAGCTTTGTGCATTGAACGAGACTTCTGCTCGATACCGCTTGCAGCCTGCCTCTTTGGAGCATAATTCTCATCCTCGGGGCAAGAGCATGAAGCTCCATCTGTGCTACCGCATCTTGATCCATTAAGATAGAAGGATCTCGCACACTGAGTTAGGGTCCCGAGTTGCTTTGTCCTCAACATGAACTGCAAATTTAGTTAACAATGTGTAAGCACTCTTAAAGCTATAAACAGCTACGAGGTTGCACTTCTGAATTATGAAATTGATAAGATAATCATACAAAATGATTCAAAATAACACTCCTTTGAGTGATGGTTAACTATTTGTATTTTGAAATAACCTAAAGCGCAATGACTTATCAACCAGGTCAAAAGAACAGAAGCTACTGACAATAGAGAAGATAAATATCCGAGCAAAAGTAAACCAAAACCAAAACCAAATAGCATATCGCAAGCCGCAGAGCAAGGATTTCTATTTACAAATATCCCAGAATCAGACTGTGCAACATGAATGAAAATATGGAGTAACATTTGTACCTCCATCCCGATATATCAAATCTATCTAACATCGTGACTAACAATATTAGGTTCGAGATTTGTATGCCAGCAACGTTAAGATATTTTTTTAACGTGGAAATTGCAAGGTTTTTTTTTTGTTGGCAGCTGGGCAAGGATAAAATTACAGAAAATATAAAACGGCCATGGTAATTCATTATTTATCCATTTTGAAGATTAAGAGCCTAGTAACATTTAGAAATGCAAGTGGATGACAATCTAACCGCCTAAAGTAATATGGGTATTCACAATATCGATACCAAAGTTTTATTTTGTTGAATCTTAGCAATCATAACATATAACTGGTAATGAAGCATTGCTAAGCACAACAACAGGGATGGTGCATACAAGACTATAATGCTAGCTACTTCTTGTACTCATTTTTTGCAGCCAATTTGTCTTTGATTTGAACAAATAGAAAACATTTTTTTATGTGAAGGATATGAAAGCAACTGGATATGGTGACAACTCATATAAGGTGAGAAATGGTGACTCCAATGCTGCAGAACGTTTTTTGTTCGTCACCATCTATGTTCAGATATAGTAGCAAAAGAAGAAATAGCGAGAAAGAGGGGGAGGGGTGGGCAAGAAGAGAGGGCATACTGGTTAGTAAATGAAACCACAAATTCCAGCAACGTCAATGTAGAGTCGTAGGCTTCTAACCGCCACTTAAATTCATGTGCCCCCCTCAATGGTAGACCTGAAAGGAAAAGGCAATGCAAATCAATATACAAGGTTTAGGAAGTTCTGTTAGCAGTATATCAAACCAGTAGGACAAAGTCAGATAACCTACTATACTCACTAAAATTCTAGCCTAGATTCTGAAAGAAAGTCCTAAGGTGGTACAGTTAAGGACAGCACCACAATTTAAAAAGGTTGGCTCTATAGGCTAGAATCCATTTGCAAAACTCAGCACATAAAGGTCTCCTGAAATAAGCAGATAATCAAATAATTCGAAGACAAGTTGAATGTTAGGTCAAGCAAGGACATAAATTTGTTCAGCAAGAAAATAACAGCACATATTTGCCAGATACCAATAGATCAGGTTACATGGCTACTGCCATAACCCAAAGGAGCCCTCTCCCGTCATTTTCAGCCGTTTGGAAATGCCAGTTATTAGTTGTACTTGTACAAAGACGGGCGCAGTTTGCAGGTTTCTGGTTGGAGGGGCTAAGAATAAGTCCAAAATGGGAAGTTGCATTTTGGGCCTTAATTTCAGCTTTTATGCCCAAAAGTGACATTGAAGTGGCATGCAGGCAAAAGCAAGTCCTGAATGTATGGAAGTGCCATTGATGCGAAGCAGAAGAATGCAACAAAACTAGTTCTTTGTGGCATGTATAACTATAGGAGGTGCATGGGAAAACAAGGATGGAATTCGCATCCCAGCACTGTGGCGGAGCTAACGGAGTCGCAAGAAACGGACCCTTCCTTTCCCCCTCGGCCTGCAAGGGGTCCGGTTCGATCCCTTCCTGGACTCGCTCCGCCCCTTAAATCAGGTAACGGATCAAAGCGGATCGCCCCTAAATAAAAGAGGTGCAATTGAGTCCGTGAGCCATTGACCCTGGGGTGACCCGAACCGCCCCTGCTGTTCTCATCGATATGTCCCATCGCCTAGCCAATACACAGCTGCCTACCGTCGCCGAGGCAGCAGCTAGCCGTCGAGTGGTGCACTTGTGCAGGTGGGTCGCCCCCCGGCTACCCGCGGATTTGACGGGGCAGCTGTACCTAAGGGGCGGTTCGACCCTGAACCTCCTTGGACACCGGAGGAGCGGAGGATTCATGTTCAGGGGCGCTCCGAGCCGCACCGTTTGCAGGCTGATTTTCCCCCCTTGGGTTGTGACTAGTGAGGGGGGAAGAAAGATTTGATTTTTCGGGTAGCAGACGCAGTCGCAGCAGGATCCTAGCGAACTAGTACTGTAGGCCCTCTCTAATAAGGGAGGAAGAAGGAGAGAATTCCTTTACCTTACCGAGGAGGTGATTGCCTCTCCGAGAATGAGCCCTCGAAGAGGAGAGGAGAGGAGGTGGATCTCGACGCCACCGCTGCGCCTGGCTAGCAGAAGGGGGGTGGAGGAAGGGTGGAGGAGGAGAGCAAGTCCATGGAGGCGGGAGGGAGGCGGCGGGCGTGTTTTTCTTTTCTTGCGGCGGGGTCCTTCCTTGGACCGGCGGCGGCGCAGAGGGAGGAAGAAGGGAGAACCAGATCAGCAGCAGAGCAGGAGGAAGAAGAGGTTTCCTTTTCTACCCCTGTGGTGTTGGTTATATATAGAGAGGTCCCTTTGCCACTGCTGGAATGCTGGTTGGTGGTGGATTTTGGCACAAGGCGAGGGTGTTTCTGCATGCTCCTTCCTTCAACTTCCTACGCAAGTCATTTTTTTTTTAGATTAGTCAACTTCCAAGGATGGACGGATGGATTGCAAGACCTACATGCTCCAAGGAAAGATCTGCTGCGTCGTTGATGATGGCTAATCCCTTCCTTAAACTTTGTATTATATTATATTTTGCCCAACGAAATTAGTCATTTAGGGATCAAATCAAATGAAAGTAAACAAATTGGTTGGTTTCATTTGGTTGTAAAGTAAAAAAAAAGGCAATGCAGATCGATGGAGCTTGTTGAATTTCACACATGTCGGTTTTCCCGCGGCCGTCAGTCACAAGTTGGTTCCTTCTTTCTCCAATCTCCAAGCTAGGCAATATTTGACTTAAATTTTGTTGGTTTTATTTTTCACGGCAATATATTTCTGGTGCAGTGCAGTGCAAGCAGCATAATAAATTAAGAAACAACAAGAACAGCTAGCTGGCTCTGGCTGGAATCGGATCGATCGCCGGCCGGACAATAATAGCTACAATTATTGAAGCAGATGGATGCATCATCGTCATATCGACCCATCATCGATCGACCGAGTACATACTACAATGCGATGTACATCATACATACATACATGCATGCATCTACAATCTGCTGCTGCTGGCGGCTGCGTACTTCTTGAACGCGTCGCCGGCGTTCTTGAGGCTCTCCGGCACGGGTAGGTTGCAGAGCAGCGTCACCCTCGACTCCGAGATCTGAGGACCCTGCTTCCCCGGCGCCGACGGGTCCTCCTTCCACAGCTTCACCTCCCACACCTGCAGTTACATATAAATAAATATATATATATATATATATATATATATATGCAAGCAAAGCAAGTGCAATCAATTCTTCTTCATCGTTATATTGTATATACATTTGTATGTACAATACAAGCAGTGCGTGTCTCTTGTGCTCAATTATCGTCATCATATCTTTTGATCGATAAAATAAATGGTAATGCTAAGAGCAGGATGTCCGATAGACCGGGCGCCTCCTTTCTCTTTTTTCTCTTCCTCCTCACTCTCATATCGATATTCTCCTCCCCTTCTCTCTTCCCGTCCTACGTGCGTCCCGCCCGCCATCAACGGCCCACCGCCTACCGCCCCCCTCGCACATCGTCGGCTTCGCGCTAGCCGCCGCCCCTCGCGCGCTGTTGCCACCCCTGCCGCTCGACGTCCCCCTTGCACGCTGTCGCTTCGCCCATCGCCGGCTCGCCCCGCGCCCGGCGCTGTCCCCGGCTTCCCGTTGCACCGCCCTCTGCCTCCCACCACCCCCAGCCGCCCCCACGCAACGGTGCTGCAGGATCCGCCGGCGGCGGCGCGGATCGCCCTGGATCTGGCCGGCAATGGCCCGGCCGGCGGTGGTGCGGGGCGTGGGCTGACGAGGAGGTGCAGCAGAAGCAATGTGGAAGTTGGAGGAGGAAAAACAAATAGATGTTTGGTGCTTCTGTGTTGCAAATTGTTCTTTTAGATGTTGCATGCCTTGTTTATCGATGTTTTCAATGATAGAGATGTAAAAAGAACCAACACACCATTATTTTTTTAAAATGTTGCAAATGATATTTTTTTATTTTGTAAGCATTCTTTTATCATGTTGCAATGAAACTGCCGATGTTGCAATGTTACATACAATGAATGATGTTGCATGCAACATCGTTGTATGTTGCAGCAGGAGGTGAGCTGCGGGGGGATGAGTGTTTTCTTTTTGTGTTTTTGTGCATGATTTTTTTGATGTTGTGAACATTGTTTTTGAATGTTGTGATCATTGCTTTTAAATATTGTGAATGTAGATTCTCAAGGTTGCAAAATTTTGTTTGATGTTGGATGCAACATCAGCTGATGTTGGGACATGCGTTTGATGGGAAGAGCCCCATCGGACATCCGGGCGCTAGTCAAGCCGCAAAATTAAACGGGAACGGACCTTTTAATTCCCACCTAGCTAGTAAAATTTTAATTTCTAGCTACTTTATTAGCCAGTTATATATAGATGCCGGGATTCCCTTTTTTTATAGCTGCTTTATTAGTTTGTAATAACTTTATTAGAAGAATAGTCATATATATACTCCTATATTGTATCTAGGATCATAAAATTTAGTCTAGATATATAATCTAAGAGATGGATCTTAAAAGACCGGATTCTAAGTACTTATATAATTTTGAACTAAAAATATATAAAAATTAAGTTAGAAAATTTTAAGTTAAATATATATAAGGATCAAGTTGAATAGTTAAAAGACCACAGACGTCATGGTCCGTTACCATCTCATGTACGTACAGCTAGCATTGTCGTTAGTTGTGGATGCAGTTATACTGGTGGGGTGCGTCATGGCCGGGAAGCAAGCACAAACATGGGGTGGTGGAGCGAGGTTGTTCATTGCGGATAAGACGAACGGAATGGCAAGCAAGACGCCCCAAAGTGGCAAAGTAGATTATTATACTAGGATTAATTAATTAAGGTTGTGGTTGCTTGCTGTTTGTACATGCGTGCTCTACTGAGGACGTACTAATTTATTTTAATTAACCTGGGTTGAGCGTCCGACGTGGACTGGGGCGGCGCGGGCGAGGACGACGTCCCCCACGGCGGCGCTGCGGAAGTGGTTGATGCTGAGGCTGACTCCGGCGACGCGGCGGTAGCCCGAGGCCATGTGGGCGCCCATGCTGGCCAGGCCCTCGGCGACGAGGGCGGAGACGCCGCCGTGGAGCACCTTGAAGGGCTGGCAGCACCTGCCGGTGACGGGGAGCCGGCCCGTCAGCTGCGACGGCGACACCTCCTCGATCTCGAAGCCGATCGAGTGGAGCACAGGGTCGAGCTCAGCCGTCTTATTATTATTAGTACCACCACCGGTGGTGGTGCTGCTGCTGCTCTGCCGCCGGTGAGCATCCATGGATCGAATTGAGTGATCGAAGGAATTGAGTGGATGAGGGAGAGCAGATCGAGCAGGAGGTTTGGTAGGTAAAATACTAGGATAGAGAACTCCTCCCTTCTATCTTCTATCTTGTGCGTGGTTAGCACTTAGCAGGAAGGATGACCGACAGACGACAGGACTGCAAGGAACAAGTGGAGGAGGAGGACCAAGCACCAGCTAATATATAATACCCATCCAATCCAATACAATAGGGAGGTGGTGTGGTGTTATTGGACGGACACATACTAGTAGTGGTCGCCTCGCATCGTCTCTCCAAACTCTCCATTTCTATGTACATCTCTATATTTACTCCTTCCGTTAAAATTATTAGTTTTTTCTATTTTTTCATCTAGATGTATAGATTTTGCTACAAATCTAAATATCAGATGAGTAGCGAAATCTATACACCTAGAAAAGATAAAAAAAATAATAATTTGAAATGGAGGAAGAGTATGCCACCGTGCTAAAAAATTAACATATATGGAAAATAAGAATAAGCAATAGCTGTAGCGACTGGGTGGTGGATTGAGAATGGTCCATCTAATAAGAGCAAATATAATAACATGTTGTGCATGCTGAATGCTGAGTGGAGGAGAGGAGAAAAGATGCGAATTGTAATCTTACAACCGGATTCGGCATAAGAATTAATAAATTTTGTTAGAGAGATAAGTAGACTATGTAACTTATAAAAAGCTAACTATTATACAAATAAGCTATGAGATATGCTACAAAGATTTTTTATAACTACCAGCCAACTATACTATATTAACCTTGCTCTAACATAGGTAGAAGTAATTAAATACCAAGACCACACCTACCCCCATCAATTAGTTAAGCACACGTATCATCCTACCTTTATATATCCAACCACCTCCTTCCTTTCTTCCTTCCTTGTCGCGGCATTGTTTTTGAATTGCAATATATTTTTGGTTGGACGACGTCTGGCCAAGGTTCACCAAACCGTCGGTTTGACCGGTTACCAGTCAAACCGGTCCGGCCCGGTTCCGGTTTGGTCCGGTATGAAACCGGTCCAAATTTAAAATTTGAATTTGAATTTAAAAAATGAAAAATTCCCAAAAAATTCCTAAAAATACTTCAAGGTGCGACGAATCTAATGGTGTCAAATTTTCTCAAAAATTCGTTCATTTATTATAGTTTGCTGGGATTTGAAGTTAAACAAAAAACATGAGCATACAAAAGTATACAAATACAATGTAAAAGTAGTACAAAAGAGGTTTGGATGGTTCATTTAGACTAAAATATGTTATACAAACATTTATTTAGTATACTTTGCGGGCATTTGAATTTAAACAAAAAAATTGAATTTGACCGGTTACCAGTCAAACCGGCCGGTAAACCGGTCAAACCGGCCGGTATACCGGTACGAACCGGTTGAACTGCACCATTTGAATTCAAATTTGAATTCCACCGGTTCCGACCGGTAACCGGCCAAACCGGACCGGTATACCGGTACCGGAGGCCGGCGGTTACCGGACACCGGTTGAATATTAAAACCCTGCGTCTGGCTACCGTCAGCCAGACCTCAGCTGTAGGGCAGTCCCAACCGTTTCGAAGGGATCGACTCATGTTGAAGGGATAAGGCAGGGGCACAAAAGGGCTGATAAATAAAAAGTTAAAAAAGAAGAAGAGAAGTTTAAGAGAAAGAAGAGAAGTTGGAGAAAATATATCCAAATTGAAACAATTCGTATGTACACTGTAAAAGCTTAGGAATGAAAAAAAATTCTTTGGTTCAAATTACCCATAATACAATTTATCTTTTCAATTTCTTCACAAGACCATAGTACGCATCATAACACATATTAGGAAAAATTTATCATATTTATTATTATTATTTTGATAAGTTAGGATATCTAAGAATAAATTAATAATTATAGCTCAAAATTATATGAAAAATAACTATAAAAATTGTAATATTTTTTTAGTATGCACAGTGATGTTCACTATTATCCAATTTGAAATTAAAATTCAACTTATGTAAAAAAAGAAAAATTATAAATTATAAATAGGATAAAATGAGCTAAATGATATAGTTTACGAGATAAATTAAATTAAATTATAGTTTAAAAAGTATAAATTGAAGTTTATTTTCCATTACTGCGTGTGAATCTCGTGAGGCCCGGGAATTGGGGGTAAAATTCAGAAATTTCTCCCAACAAAGTGGGGGAGAAGCCGGTGGAAGGGGGAAAAAACAAAACAAACAAACTAATCCCCTTCCGGATTCCGTTTCCGATTCCGCCTGCTCCGGCCGCCGCCACGGGCGCGGACGCGCTGGTCGGCCCTGGCCGCCAGCGCGCTCATCCAGTGCTGCGCGGGGAGCTCCTACTGCTTCGGCGTCTACTCCCCGGCGCTCAAGGCCTCCCAGCGCTACGACCAGTCCGCGCTCGACGCCGTCGCCTTCTTCAAGGACGTCGGCGCCAACGCCGGCGTCCTCTCGGGCTTCCTCGCCGCGTGGGCGCCCGCGGGAAGGCGCCGCCCATGGCTCGTCCTCCTCGCGGGAGCCGTCCTCTGCGCCGCCGGGTACCTCCCCATGTGGCTCGCCGTCGCCGGGATCGCGCCCGCGCCGCTCCCGCTCATGTGCGTCTACATGCTGCTCGCCGCGCAGGCGCAGACCTTCTTCAACACCGCCGATGTCGTATCCGCCGTCGAGAACTTCCCCGATCGCCGAGGCACATTAATCGGCATCATGAAGGCAGGTCATTTACCCTATGATTTACTGTATTCCTCTCTTGTGCTCTGCTCTTCTTTGCTCTGCTGTCTGTTGTGCTCTGCTCTTCTTTGCTCTGCTGTCTGCTGTGCTCTGCTCTGCCCAGTCGTCCCCAACGCAAGGCTATCTGGCTATGTATATTTCAATCCACACAACTGATATTCATCCACTCAATAGCTTCAGATGGTTCCTCTACCCTACCCAAATAGCTTCAGAGATGCACTGATCTTTCAAAGTGTTGGATATGATCTCCAGGCCCGATCCAAAGGTCGGGCCAAATCCCCTTTGATCGCGCCCTGATCGGGGGCGCCCAGTCATTATGGCTGGTGGGCCCCCGTCGCCTGCGCTATATAGAATAGGAGGGGGCCGGGGCGTCCGTGATCGCTGTCAAACCCCTCTCCCACAAACCCTACCGATCTAAGGGAGCGCAAGGCCGACGGGAAGCACCCCAGCGCCGCCACGACGTTCCCCACCGACGCCGCCGTTCCCGGCCAGTGTCGGTACCGGCCCGAAGGGTACCGGTACCCTCGCCGCCCATCGTCGCCGCCGGATCCACGTCTCGCCAACCCGGACTTCCTCGCCTCCATCCTCGACTCCATCGACGCCATGGCACCCGCGGGGTCGAGCTCCTCTGCGCCCCCTTCCACGGATGGTTTGCACCTTCATCTCCATACCTTCCTCTCTCTCTGTTATACTAGAACTAGGATGAAACCCATGTTTATCTACTAGAAGTTATACCCGTACTCGATCTTATATGCCTAGATGTCGATCCAGTGTAGAACTCTAGAATCTTTGTAACTAACAATAATAGGACAATATGTTTGACACTGCCTTTGACCCATCAATGGGACCCTGCCTCTGTACTCCTCAAACTGACTGAGTCATCTCAGAGATTCTATCATCTGTCTAGAGTTGCTGAACCTTCTTTGCAATATAATCATCATATATAAACCTCTAAATTGGTCTCTTCTCATCTTATCTGTTGTCTGTTGTTATTGTCAAGACTCAAGAGTGTCCAGTGATTTTTTGTTTTGACTATACAGCATACCAAGCATAGCCTTCATCAGTTCGTTCATTCTCAGAGGTCACTCTTAAGGCACATTTGTTTCTTAAAATTGTGGTGCATCATAATATCTATCGGAATTGATGATTTCACTCAACCCACAGTCCCAGAACAGAAAATTCCTATTGATCCAAGCACTTCCATACTGATGCTGTCAGTGTTCTCTCTCCGCAACTTACCTGAATTCAACTTTTGTACTTATGCAACAGGGTTTTCTAGGCCTAAGTGGGGCAATACTTGTCCAATTATACCGCACTCTCCATATTGATCCTACCAGGTTCATACTGATGCTGGCAATTTTGCCCACGGCCATCACTTTGTTGCTCATGTATTTTGTCGACGTCCACAACACACATGAACGGTACAACAAGAAGTTCCTAGATGCTTTCTCTCTCATCGCTGTTACTGTTGCCACATACCTAATGATCATCATAATCTGTGATCAAGTGTTCACGATAAGGTCAGCTGTGCAGAGTGTTTGTTTTGTGATACTCCTGCTGCTAGTCTTATCTCCAGTAGCCGTTGCTCTAAAGGCCCAGAAGCCAGAATCAATGCAGCATGAGGAATCAACTTCAGAACAAAGAATCGGATTGCTCCGGGAAGAGGTGGCAGAGGGATCTGACAGTGCCGGCTCAAGTACTGCACTCGGGGGATCTAACCTAGACCTGTCAGCAGGCAAAGAAAACCTGAATGTGCTACAGGCCATGGGCAAACTGAACTTCTGGTTGCTCTTCCTAGCAATGGCTTGCGGGATGGGATCGGGTCTGGCCACGGTGAACAATATCAGCCAGATCGGCGGCTCCCTTGGTTACACGAGCAAGGAGACCAGTACACTGGTGTCGCTCTGGAGCATCTGGAACTTCTCAGGGAGGTTTGGCGCAGGATTCATCTCGGACCATTTCCTTCGCCAGCGAGGAGTTGGTAGGCCATTCTTCATAGGCGCCACGCTATTGATCATGAGTGTGGGTCATGTCATCATCTCCTCCGGCCTTGCTGCATCGCTCTACATCGGCTCCGTGCTAGTTGGCCTGTGCTATGGGTGCCAGTGGGCGCTTATGCCGAGCATAACGTCTGAGATCTTCGGGCTGAACCACTTTGGCACCATCTTCAACATGGTGGCCGTTGCAAGCCCCGTTGGGTCTTACATCCTCTCGGTCCGGGTTGTGGGTTACATATATGACATGGAGTCGCCACCTGATGAGCATGCCTGCCAAGGTAAGCACTGCTTTGCGCTATCTTTTTTTATCATGGCCTGTGTGTGCTTGTTTGGGTCTGCCGTTGCATTTGTGCTGTTCATCAGAACGAGGAAGTTCTATAGGCAGGTGGTATACGCAAGGTTGAAGTCTTTCCTTGAGAAATGAGATCGATGTAAACTGCACATGTTGCAACAACCTAATAAACTGTATCCACAGTTTTTGCAAGTGATGCATATATAGCATGCCATCGTTTGTATAGCCTGAACATACTTTTTTCATTTCAAGAAGAGGGAGAACATCTATACATGGACTTTTGAGCTGAATGGGATCGATATATATAGTCATATTTCCTTGTTTTTGTTTATAAACTGGGTGGCACGCACGCAGTCCGAGTCCCAGCTGAATGACAGCGAATGGTGAGCAGAAAATGATATACACGGAAGACGAGACGTACGACTTACATGGAAGCAATCTTGCCCGCTACTTGCTATCAAGAATGTAAAAGTACCTTGAATATAAGATAACAACACTGCACAAAACAAAGACGAATTCTCACTAGATTAATTATTACTTTTTGCATTGACGGCCTGTAGCTGTAGATGTAGCAGAATACTAGTTGCATTGATGTGCTAGCTCTTGACTGCTGAGGATTGAGAGGGTCGGCGTCGGTCACACAACACTTGCTAGGCTCCTGGATTTGTTTGGCTTGCACTTGCACATGTGTTTGGGTACGAAAGGTCATTGCTTCTTGCATAGTAGTTCAATAATTCAGCATTCTCCATCACGTACCAATAAGCAAGCTCATTATTACCTTATTATTAGTTGTTGTCATTATTTTTCACCTGCTCCGATCCTTTGATGATCTCTCCGTTGATCATCTATCCCTCCGACGTTTTGTCCTTGTCCCCTTGGTCTTCTGCTTGGCCTTTCTTCGCCTCTGCCTCCTCCTTTTCCTTGGCTTCCTTGGCCTCCGCCTCCGCCTTGGCCTTAGCCTCCGCCTCCGCCGCCTCCTCCTTGGCCTTCTTCAGAGCCTCCACTAGCCCCGCCAGGCACGCGTTGTTGTCCCTCTTCTTCTTCTTGGACATGGGCATCAGGTTCTCGGCCACGTCCGCCGGCGACATGTCGGTCTCCTCGAGCAGGCGCCGAATCTCGCCGAAGAGCTCGTGCTCGGTGATGTCCAGGTAGTTGTTGGCGAGCACCTTGAAGGCCTCGAAGCTGCAGTAGGACATCTCGATGTGCTTGTCCATCCTGCCTCGCCGGATCAGCGCCGGGTCCAGCTTGTCCTTGTGGTTGGTGGTGAAGATGATGATGCGCTCGCCGCCGCACGCCGACCAGAGGCCGTCGATGAAGTTGAGCAGCCCCGAGAGCGTGACCTTGGTGCCGTCGTCCTTGTCGGCGTCCGTCGGCAGCTTGGGCTTGCCGTCGGCCTCGTCCTCCGATGACTTCTTCTCCGCCGCCTTCTTATCCTTGCGCTTGCCGGTGAGGTCGATGGAGCAGTCGATGTCCTCGATGACGATGATGGACTTGCCGGTGGTCTCGATGAAGAGCTTGCGCAGCTCGGTGTTGTTCTTCACCGACGTGAGCTCGAGGTCGTAGACGTCGTAGTCAAGGAAGTTGGCCATGGCGGCGATCATAGTGGACTTGCCGGTGCCCGGGGGGCCGTACAGCAGGTACCCGCGCTTCCACGCCTTGCCGACCTTGGCGTAGTAGTCCTTGGCGTCCCGGAACGCCTCGAGGTCGTCAACGATGGCCTCCTTGTCGGCGGGGTCCATGGCGAGCGTGTCGAAGGTGGCCGGGTGCTCGAACGGGACGTGGCTCCAGACGCCCTTGCCGCTGCGGTAGGGGTTCCAGCCGCTGCTGGGGTTGTTGGTGAAGAGGCGGCGCTGCCGGTTCCGGACGGTGACGGCGCGGCCCTCCTCGAGGACGTGGGGCAGGTAGGAGCCGACGACGAGGTCGCGGTGGCGCCGGTGGAAGACGACCTGGTAGAAGCGGCGCTCGTCCTCGCCGGGGTAGAAGCTGATGACCTGGGACCTCTGGAGCTTCTTGGCGGCGTACCACCAGATCGTGACGCCGTTGAAGGTGTCGGTGACCTCGTCGTTGTCGTCGACGGAGACCTGGAGGTTCTTGCTGTCCTTGCCGAGCTCAGCCTTGAGGCGGCGCGCGTGGCGGGCGCAGGCGTCGGAGAGGTAGGCCTCGACGGCGAGGAACAGGTCGCTGCGGTTGAAGCGCTCGGCGCCATACTCGGAGATGGTGACGTGGAGGTAGGGGCTGAACAAGGAGGCGAGCTTGTTGGCCCAGGTGGAGAGGCGGTGGCGGAAGGCCACCGGGAGGTGGCTCTGCACCACGGACCAGAGGAAGAGGAAGCTGGCCAGCGCCGACCCCAACCCGGTCCACTTGTCCATGCCCGCCATGTGGCCGGCTGCTGCTCGATCGATCAGCTTGAGCTAGCACTGATCACTGTTTCATCTCGATCTCTCAGTACGTCTCAGATGATCGATGCCTGCCTGCTGCTGCTGGCCGGCAGTTGGTTTATATAGACATCGTACTAGCTAGAGTTGACTTGGAGTCAACGGCTGCCTGCTCGACTCATCGTGGTAATTAAGGCGAAGGATCATATCCGGAGCAGGTGATGATGAAGCTGCCGACGGCCGCTGTCGGAGCAAAAATATACAATTTGTTGAATGCTTTCAGAATTCAAACTGAAACCGCCCAAGTACGTCATCGATGATGAGACATAACAACGTACTTGATTAATTTGGTATTTCATCAGCTAGAATTGAATTTTGGTCCGGAGTCCGGACTAAACTTTATTAGATGACTGAAGTTAGTTCATAGTCTATTTGGAAGGCACAGCAAGTCTATTCTCCTTTTTTTCCTTTTGCATATGTGTGACGGGATTAGGTGCACAAGTGCTCTGGTCATTTAATTTCTCAGATGGTTGGCTCGCTCCTATTAGCTACTTTTAATCCGAATTAGGTCGATTTTAAAAATTAATGGATTAGTTATGGTGTGATGAGTAAAGTTCAGTCCGCCTTGTATGGACTAAAGTTTAGGCTTAAAGTTTAGTCCTGTGATCCAAACAGAATTATCAGCAATCTATGTTGTAAATTTGGTTGGAGATTCGTATGGCTTTCTAGCGAGTTGTTCTTCTTAAGCGGCACGCAACGGCCAACCTTAAAAAAATTATTACTCTAAAAGTTCCAATTAGGGTTTTGGGGATCCGACTCGGGATAGGTTTGTGGCTTCTAGGTGTAGACATGGATGGGGCTTGTAGGGATTCTGCCTTTTTGCCCCGTGTCACCACCCACGCAGGCGACTCGGGAGGCCTTGAACCTAAACCTAGCTGCCGCCTCGACCTTCCTTCCCCCTCTCCCGCCGCACCGCCGCCAGAGTAGGACACCGGAAAGACCGCATAGCTTGCCGGGATGGCGGCGGCGGGGCCTCTTCTCGCATGGTGGCGTCAGTAGTAGTGGTCCAGTGAGGTGGGGCCGAGCTCGGGCTGCGTGGAGCTCGGTTAGGTCGCCCCTGCAGCACCGGCCAGGGCCAGGCGGGTTCTTATGGTGGTAGATGTTCCTTCTCCACCTTCCCCTCACCTCCTTACTCGCTAGCAGTGTGGCGCCGGCCTAGGCTGCCTTGGCAGATGGATTCGTGGCTCGTGTGGCCTGATCTGGTGCCCTGGATCCGGCTAACCCTGGCCAGGAGGCGTGGCGGGCGGCGGTGGTTGTGGCGGCGGTAGTCGGAGCCCATGTAGGCGCGGAGCGCAGATGGTGCTCTCGACCTGGCTTGCCTGCTCGCACCGGCTCGGGCATTCGAGGACGGAGGCAGGGGCGTCTGCCTGGCACGCCAGGTTTGTGGCTGGATTTGTTGCCCTCAGGGCAAGGGGCTGCACCCAACATGGTGGGACATGAGCCTCGTGGCTTCTGGTGGAGGTCGGCAGCAATGGCGAAGGGTGTCAGTGTCGGCGTTGGCGGTCGGCGGTGACCTCGACGTGTGGCGGTGTTCGCGGGCGGTGGAATCAAGTCCGGCTCTACGGGTTGCATGGACAGAGGGGTGGCAGACGACATAGCTATGTGGTTGCCACAAGCAGCTAGCGCATCGGTACCCCTCTGTTCGACCTCTGTGGCGTTGTGGGACAACGACAAGGGAGGTGCTGGCAGGTATGGGGGTGCTTCTAGGCCCGATGTCGTGCTAGAGGGTTCTTCGAGCGAAAGCCTTAACGACGGTGATGCTGGTGGGCGCCACTTTTCCAGTTGGGGACGTCTGTCTTCTCTTCTAGCATTGTCATCCAAGGGTGAAAGCCCGGTCCGCAGTGGACGTGCGACGGTGGCGCCATTGGCGTTGCTTCCTTGGCGTTGCACTTGGATCATCGCCATGGCTTTGATGTCTCCTTCGGCATTTGCGCTTCTCGACGCCTGGTGGACGCGTGGAGGCAGTTCTAGCAACGTGAAATCAGAGTTGTTGCACCGGGGTCGTGGCTCTGCAATGATGACATTCCCCCCTCTCATCGTGGTCTGGGGCTCTGCAAAGGGTCTGCATGAGGTGGGGGTTCATGAATGGAAGTCGGAGCTATTCTTGTTTGAACTTGCCAGCGATGATCGGCTGCAGCCTCGTCTTTGGACCCGTCAGTAGGTGGCCTGCCATCGAAAGTCGGAACTGTTGGTAGCTTTGCTTCCATACTCGGCAACGATGACCCAGGCCCGGCCCTTGGGGGATCGAGTCGTGCGCCCCCCCCCCAAATGTAGGGGCCTCCAAATGAATGTACACAGCATTGGTATTGTAGATTTGCAATTAGACTATATCCAAACGACAAGCAAGAAGCAGCCAGCTAATCTCACACTGATCAATCAGATTAATTGACGATTCGCATACCAAACCGTTGCTCCATCATGCGCGACTCCGACTCCTCGAGTCCTAGTATGGTCCTAGCTCTTCGACTACTCATACTGATCGGATTCCAATCTCACACGCGTCATGCGATTCGCCTCTAACATCGACTGTCGTTTGCCGGCAAACTCGATATCTATTTGCATTGTCAAGATGCACCGGCCGCTGGCGACCGGCCAGGACTACGCCAGAGCCTGATGTGAATTGTGAAATCGTAAGTCGATCTGATACTAGCACCTTGCCCCCTTCATTGATCTTCCATCTTCGAAGTCAAAATTCATATATATATTGTTGTTGTCGGTCAAAACCCACCGGGGAGTAGCGACAGGCAACACGAAGAGCCGGGAGGTCGCCGGGGCGCTGGCAGGCACTGCTTCCTCGGACAACGGCCTGCAATCCGGCACACGCCGAGGATTCCAGAGAATGTAAGGCGTGCCACCTGACCTATACCCAATCAGGAAGGTGCGAACGTGCTTGCAACGATTTGCCTGCATACACAAACACGTGGAAACGTAAGTCCGAGCCGTGGTCGGCTCCCCGGGACGACTC
This sequence comes from Panicum virgatum, assembly GCF_016808335.1. Lineage (NCBI taxonomy): Eukaryota > Viridiplantae > Streptophyta > Magnoliopsida > Poales > Poaceae > Panicum > Panicum virgatum. The sequence goes on from NC_053147.1 coordinate 69,607,293, forward strand.
TTGCATTGGCTTTAAAGAGCCGATCGAGTCCCAGTGTCAGATTAGATCTGCTTGTATCCGGATATTGATAAATAAGGCAAATAATTATGAAAAACTTGCTTCAATTAAATCTAGCTGATCCGATCCACGACAGTAAAAGCTTCACCACTAGATCGGAACGTCCTACACGTAACCAGGCCTAGCGAACATAACAGATAACTAAACCATAATAAAAAACAGAGGCCTAAGAACCAGCAAGAGCCGATTCCCGGAACAATCCCTATCAATGCTAAAATAAAGCATCTATTACATCACCGGAACATCCAATCCGTTTGCAGGGCCTAACCTAGCAGATATTAAGCTAATTCTTAAGTATAAGAACAAACCGTAGCAGATTGGATCTACTAGATAGAAAAGAAGCAGGGTGTTGTCTCCGTGCAACTAATTCTATGCAACAAGAATTAGCATAAAATTAAAACGTGGCTGCACAGAAACAACATGATATTCGTAGATGGTAAGCAACAAAAGCATAATGAATCTACTAAAAGCCATGCTACGAACATTAAGATAACTAGTACTACTCGCCATAAAAAATGCTTCAGTACGAGTAATACCAAGGTAAAAGCAAGAACAACACTGCCCTGATCGCAAGAAGCGACCAGGGCAGCATGGCGCTTACTTGGATGAAACCCTAGAATTAGGGGTGGCGGTGCGCCGAGAGTTGTTGTTTGCAAAACGTGATGACGTTCTCTTTTTACGAATATCATAGGGTACATATTTATAGTCCGGAGACTTGGAAAACAATCTAAACTAATGTGTCCATATCAGACTCTACCTCTAACTCAATCTGAACTAAATCTAATGACACACGGCCCATAGGGCCCAAATGCTCACGCAGGAGCCGATTCGTAAGCCTTCTTCAATCTCTTCATTAAGCCCAACTCACTCGCGGCCCATTAATTAACCCTATTAATTTATGGCGATAACAATTGTATGCATCTGCACTCTATCTCTAGCCTGATAATTTGCCTCAGATCATACTGGAGCTAGAACCATTGTCCATCAGGTTTCAGTAGCATTCCACTACGTGAGAAACACAGATTTGTAACGGGCACGGATGGCCCTTCCGTAATGGGCATAGCAACCATTACTGTTATCGGGTTACAAATGACAGTATAAAGGTAACGGGCGCATGCCCGTTACACACAGTACAGAATCGTAACGCGCCCTTAACCAAGCCCGTTACAAAAAGCTGTGACCCCACTGTGTCATCAACCAAGGGCCTCAAGTACACATCAATACGGTCACCGGGTTGCTTTGGCCCCGAGACCAAGATTGACAACATCAAGTATTTACGTTTCTTGCAGAGCCACGGTGGAAGGTTCAATACTGACAACACGACAGACCAGGTGCTATGCGTTGAACTCTGATTACCGAATGGGTTCACCCCGTCTGTGCTCATAGCGAACCGAATGTTCATGCAATCTTCTTCAAACCAAGGAAAGTGGGCATCAATGTTACCCCACTGTGCTGTATCTGCTGGGTGCCTAAGCTTGCCATCCCCGATCTTGTTACGGCCTTCCTTATGCCAACGCAAGAGTTGGGCCTCTTTTTCGTGTGGCAAACATGCGCTTTAAGCGGGGAATGAGTGAAAAATACCATGCCACCCTCACAGGACCCCTCTGTTACCCTTCCTGCCTCTGATCTCCACGGCCTCGTTCCCGTCCTCAGCATTATTATCTCCACCATCTTTTGTCCTCTTGAAACGACCGAACCCGCACTTAGGAAAATTGTCAAGGTCCTCATACTCTCCACGGAACAACACAAAGCTGTTCTTACATGCATGTATTCTTTCCACCTCTAAACCCAAAGGACAGATTATCTTCTTAGCCTCATAGACAGACCCGGCACTTGGTTTCCCTCTGGTAGCATGTCTTTTAGCAGATCCAATAGTTGTTTGAAACTTTTGTCGGTCCAACCATGACTTGCCTTAAGCTGCAGAAGTTTGAGATCACCAGAAAGCCGAGAGTACTTGTGAGTTGTGACAACCAGGGTACAGGGGTTTCTTTGAATCTTCGACGAATTGCTTCAGCCTCGATAATTTTGAAGATGTGTACACGCCCTGAAACTCAACATCTCTCAACATTTGATCAACATTGTTCACACGAGGCAGCAAATCATCATAGTTGAAACCCGTAACTTCTTGGTCAGTCATTTCCTCATGCTGCATCACGCCCGGTGGGAATGCTTCATCTTCCTCAAAGTCATAATTGCCGCATTCTTCTTCCCCTATAATAATGACAAATCAAGGGATATAATCCATTATGCTCTACCCTGTAACAATGTGAAATCAATGAGTCAAGTCAATAGTTACTCGTTTCACCTTCATTATGGACTTCAGCATGGCGTCGCGCTACCTCTTCATTAAGGCATCCATCTTCGTCTTCATTAAGGCCTTCCTCACCATGTTTGTTCCAACACATGTAATTCTTTTTGAATCCACGTGTGATCAAATAATGGAAAATGTTGTCCCGTTGTCCAAACTTCTTCTGGTTCAGACAGTCAACACAGGGGCAATGCATTGAAGGCACACCCCGATTTCTCATGTCCGCCTCTGCTTGAGCAAGGAAACCATTTACCCCACTTAGGAAGGTCTCCCAAACTCGGGGCTGTCTGTAAATCCAAGTCCGATCAACCGCCATATACAAGTTCAAAAAATAAATTATTTTGAAAGAAATAATATATCTTCATTGAATTATCAACAAGTATATTACACACAAGATGTTTTGTTCATTTCATATTGGTAAAATTTGTACTATGAAACAAAGTGTTACAAAGGCTTCAGCAAAAACTTGAAAACATGGATCAACATGAGTATTTTGATTGTATTTGATAAATATTAATTCTACTAGAGGTTTGCCAACTACTTAGGAGGATTAGGAGGCTCAAATTACATACCCTCTCAATGTGCTGCTGTCGGCGGGGAGGCTACACGGTGGAGCGACGGAGGTGGAGCCAAGTGGAGCAGAGGCGCCGATGGGGTCGCCGATGGAGCCAAGTGGAGCAGAGGCGCCGGCGGGGTCGCCGGTGGAGCCAAGTGGACCCAACTCGCAGTAGAGGCAGCCCGAGGTCGTAGCAGAGGCGCTGGCGGCAGTCGCAGAGCATAGCAGCGGCGGTCTACGGTCCGGGTGAGCAGAAGCACCACCGGCGGTCGTAGAGCAGAGCAGAGGTGCCGGCGGGCGTAGCAGAGCAGCGCGGAGGTCGCTGGTGGTGGTGGAGCCGGAGTGCGGCCAGTCGCAGTAGAGGCACCGCCGGCGGGCGTAGCGGCGGCAGTCTCAACGGCAAAGGGCCGCCGGCGCCGGGTGGACGACGCCGGCGATCGAGAGGCTACAGTGCTAGAATGATGCCGCACGTCAATCATTGCTACAGTGCTCCACGTCAATCATTGCTAGACGATTTGTAATGGGCGTTGAGCAACATACGTAATGGGTCCTCCCCCACGTTGCGAAAATAAGACATCGGTAATGGCCATAGCAGGCCGTTACTCATGTCTGTGCCATTCGTAACAGGGGTTAAACCAACCGTTATGGATTTTTGTATTTTTAGTAACGGATTTTAAGCAACCGTTACTGATAATGTCCGCATTCGTTTGGTTGCGTGCAGAAACCGTTACGGCCCAGAATCCAGTAACGGACGTTAGTGACGCCCGTTACTATTGTGGATTATTAGTAACGGGCGTTGTGGTGGCGTGATCGGGCTGGGGCCTGCTAGCTTTTAGCGCCCGTTACTAATGCCATGTTATCTATTTGAGGTTTTCACGCGCTAGGGCAATGCTAGAAATTATTGGATCAAATCAACATTAATGCTATCATCAAATCATCGAGAAATGCTAGATGAAATTTTAAGGTAATATTTATAAATTGTTTGATATAAAATATTGCATCAGGCTAGTATTATTATTAGTTCACAAGTAATATATTGGGTTGGGCCCCTTCTTTCTAGTTCTGCCCCGGGCCTCAAAAACCTCATAACCGGATCTATGATGACCCATGGTAGTGCATCATGTTTGTGCTCAACCGGGTCGCAAGGGATGGTTAGCCAGTCGAGTGCTCCGTGGGCATCTCGTTTGATTAATCTTTTTACATGATTTCATTCATCCATTTTAATTGAGCGACAGAGCTCCTCATTAGTTAAAAACAACATGGATAGGGAGCTTGCCGACCCTGCGAAGGTACAGTTGTTTGCGGTGTGGCAGAGCGAGGAGGTGGATATGGCATGCATGCTGCCATGAGCGATCAGTACAGTCGTGCATGATCAAAGATAGACGATGGTCTTCCAGATCGCCCGTCCGATCCAGCAGGGGTGGTCAGCAGTGCAAGTTCACCTCTTCACCACCGTATGATCGACACGAGGCCTGACTCCATGGCGATCGGTCATCATAAGGCGGCCGGCCGGATCCTCGGAGCTTATATTAGAGTCAACGGCTGTTTGTTACCGTCGTCTTGTCGGAAGGATCGTCGTGAAAGCAGATGAGGGAGACAAGAATCGGGCCGGATAGCAACTAAAGCAGGTAGCAAATGAAGAATTTGCTTGCTTTGAAATTAAAATCATTCAGCGGCCGCCCAAATGTGCGCGTGCGTCGTCATCGATCCACGATACATCTTCAATTACACCTACCTTACAAATATAAATTGTCCATTCTCGGCCGGAGAGCTGATCGATCATTATCAAATAATTAATTTGCATATATATATATATATATATATATTCTATCAACTTTATTAATTACTCCTTCCATCTCAAATTATTAGTCGTTTTAACTTTTCAAGATACATAAATTTTGCTATACGTCTAGCTATATATTATATATATTTAGATGTATAGTAAAATCTTCTATATACTAGAAAAGGCAAAACTACTAATTATTTGGGATGGAGTGAGTAATAAACTACTGTATGTGCTCTAATACGACAATCCATATATGCTGCATATGTCATGATACATATTAAATTATGTCTATCAGAGGTAATTGACCACATAAGCATGACGCCATGGTTAAGATATCATGCTGCCTGCGTCATGCATGCATGATTCATACATTGCTTCTTCCTTTTTTTTTTCTGAAATAGAGATTCAAGCAATGCATTTGCTGCTGCCGGTCGGTCATCCACACACCACTTGGGCCATGCCTCGTTCGTGCATCTGGCCCATATACACGCTCAAGCTCGCGGTTTTTTATTTTTTTATTTTTTATTTTCGTTTTTTTACAAAAATATATTTTCGATTTGGAAATTTACAGAAATATACCCTGACCGCCCTGCTGCCGGGCGGCCGGGACCTGGCCGCCCGGCAGCGGGGCGGCAGGGGCATTTTTGAAAAAAAATTCGCGGAGAAAATTGCGCCCAGGTCCTTGGGGGCCGGCCGCCCGGCAGCCGGGCGGCCGGCTCTCCCACCCTTATATAAGGGTTGGCTGGTCCCCCCACCTCTCATTTGCATCCCTAAAATTCCAGAAACCAAAAAAAGAGGGAGGGAGAGAGGCGAAGCCCTGCCGGATTTTCGAGCCGGCGACTGCAGATAACCAAAATTCTTCTACGCTTTACAAATAGATTATGTTGTAATTATTTTTGTTGAAACAGTAGATTAGCAATCAATTTAATATCATAATTGTGTGTCCAGATATGCCGAGCAAGCTTCGTTTTCAAGTTTATTATGGTGACTACTATATTTCTCATGATGCGTATAGAGTAGATCTATCAGCTTTTGAACGAAGAGAGTGCGGAATAGATAAACCCTTGGAGAGGAGTTTTGGTTCCATACGCAAATGGCTTCACGAGATATTCAATGTGAATCCAAAGACTCATTTCCTAACCGTTCAGACTGTGACGAATTGGGGAACTGAATGGGATTTCTGGGAGTTGATGCTTGTAGCAAACACCAAGAATGGCGGACTTACATGCAAGCAGCTCTTGACCGCGGGTGGCCTCTTGCAATGCTAATTCAGATTCACCAGAAGGCAGCCCATTTCGGTGAAGGGTCAACAAGTACATCATCTCATATGAACCAAGCAGTGGAACAAAAAAATGAAGATCAGAACATGCATGTCACAGAACCTGAGCCGCAAGGTATAGCTGATCAGGTAGGAGAAAAAGAAGATCAGAACGTGCATGTCATTCAACCTGAGCCGCAAGGTTTAGCTGATGAGGGGGAGCGGATACCTGGAATAGTGGAAACTGTACAGAATGAAGACCAGGAGGCTCGAATGATGGAATAATGTGGGGACTCATCAGACTATGAGGACTACCCGTTGCTAGGTGAATGGCGAGACAAAGGTTTTGAAAATCCAGTGATACAGGATATTAAGAGTAATGAGTACGAATACAGAGAGAATGAGGTTGTGCAGGGGGCAAAGTATCCTAGCATTGAAGCTGTGAAGCTTTGGGCTATATCGTTGAGGAAGGAATTCAGAGTTGTGAAGTCTAGCAGCAAAGAATATGAGGTGAAGTGTGTCAATGGCGATTGTACATGACGAGTACATGCCTACAAGGGCAAGTACAAGACACACTGGGAGTGTTCAATTGTTACACCACATACATGTAGATTAACTGTTGTTGCGCAAACTCACCGTAACATCACATCCACTTTCGTGGCCAAGAAGATGTATGGGGTGATTCTGGACAAAATTGATTATGAGCCAAAATTGATAATTAGGGACATCGACGACCGTTTTCAATATAAAATCAGCTATGTAAAGACTTGGCGGGCAAAACAAAAGGTGTTTAAGATGAGATTCGGCACATATGAGGCATCATATGATAGCCTGCCTCACATGCTGTCAGCAATTGTGTAGAGAAATCCTGGAAGCGCGACTGATACCTACATTGTACCGAGTTTAGATGGGGGACCTGGGTTTCTGTTTCGTGCTTTCTTCTGCCTTGGTGCATGTGTGAGGGCATTTATGTATTGTCTTCCTGTTCTATGTATTGACGGCACATTCTTGACAGGAAGATATAAGGGGACAATACTGACAGCGATTGGAGTTGATTGCAACAAGCAGGTGGTTCCCATCGCCTTTGCTTTTGTTGAGAATGAGAATACAGAGAGCTGGTACTGGTTCCTTGAATGTGTGAAGATTCACGTTGTTGCTGGAAGGCCTAATGGTTGCCTCATCAGTGACAGACATGCAGGTCTTCTAGCAGCAATAAGGCAACTACATGAAGGAAGTCGAGGACAACCTACTCTATGGCCAGATGTTGTGAGTAGGTGGTGCATAAGGCATATGGGTGCAAACTTTTATGAGCGCTTCAAGAATAAGAAACTTATGAATTTGTTCAAGAGGTTGTGCACTCAGAATTAGCAGCAGAAGTTTGATGCATTGTGGCAGGTGCTAGATAACATGCGCGCCGAGCTGCTAAAGGAACAGGCCTCAACCTCCAGCCGGAGACGTTCTGGCGGTGGACCTTTCACACAGTGGATTAAGGATGCACCTAAGGAGAAGTGGTCAATTCTATACGACACTGGTGGTCGTCGATATGGGATCGAGACAACCAACCACGCAGAGTGTTACAATATGGTAATGCGTCATGTTCATGGATTTTCTCTTGTTGGCATAGTTGAGTTCATCATGTACGGATGCACAAGGTACTTAAGAGAGCGGTACCAGGCAGCTGTTGTCTTACTTAATGATCCAGGAGTGATTTTTTGCAATAGGGTCCCTAACTACAAGAAAGAAAAGATTGAAAAGGCTCAATATCACAGAGTGGTCTCCATGGGCACGAATGATCAAAGGTTTGAGGTTTCATGGAAGGACAGGACAGGGCAGGGTGTCCGCAGACAAAGGGTTGTTTAGGATTGCTTGATAACTCTGGAAGGCAAGGTTTTTTGCAGATGCAAGAAGCCACAGCTTCTTCACTTACCATGCTCCCATGTCTTTGCGGCATGTTTAGAATCTGGGTTGGATCCTGGGGTTTTTGTTTCACAATATTACAGAAAAGAAACCGTTGTGCACACTTGGGGCCATGAGATATATGGCATAGGCAGTCTGGGTCATTCACTACACCAAATATCTCTCCAATGTACATTCCCAATCCAGATGCTAGGAGAGGGGTAGGTCGACTGCAGACACTTCGTATCCGTAACGGAATGGATGAGTCTGAGGCAGGAAAGAAGAAAAAACGATGCAACCTGTGTGGAGCAGATGGTCACACTTACAAGAAGTGCCCTAAAATGCAAGAAGATAATGCTGGTGCTGAGGTTGGACCTTCTGAAAATCCCACCGATGGATTGCCTCCGGATTTTGGAGCCCGTCGTGTCTAGATTTCGTTATGTGGGCATATGTATTTGAACCAGATATATGGATATGTATTCCAACATGTATGTGATAATTACATTTCGTTATGTATGGATATGTATTTGCACCAGATTGTAGCATGTAATATTATGAAGGTATTTGTGTAGTAAGATTTCTTGGTTGCAGTTCTAAATGTGTAGGTTGGTTCATTTAAATTACTCACTGAATGTAGTGTACTGAAAATAGAAGGGTAGTTACGAATCATAAATTTTCGGTTTGCAATACATTTTTGTAAACAATGCTACGATTACAAAGCAGAGGCCTAAGGCGTTCGTACTACTAGGTACTTGAACAATGAAAAGCATGACATGTGCAACACGATAACCTTGTGTTGTGAGTAAACCTAACATGCCTTAGGAAATGTAAAATGCCGGGATTACATGGTGGTGCTTTACTGAGTACACCGGGGATATTTTTCCTTTCTAATAGCTTCAGACCCTGCTTCCTTAGCACGGCGGGCCCTCTCTCGCTTCCTCTCCCTATCAGCTTCACGTTCCCCTGCCTTCTGACGTTCCACATCTGCAATCCTCTTCTGAATCTCTTCCTGGTTTTTCTTGCTCTTCTCCGCCATCTGTTCTTCATGCAGCATTCGTTGCCACCTTTGTGCAGCCCACTTTGCTTGACGCTACACGTGGTCCTTATCCTGTTGAGATTGCTCGGTGTCTAACCACTGCACGAAATCACATAGAGGCGGTGGAGACTTTCCCCAAATCATGTTAGAAGTCATTACTAGATCTGAAAGTGACAAACTCTGATAGTGTTTTGTAGTACCTTTGCTCGGTCCTTGCCGTAATGCTTGGGCGGGTCGTACTCGTAATTCTCGCACATGAAGAACCTCTTGCCAAAGTCGTCCCCTAAAATCCTTGATTTCATTAGTTTGCACAAGGATCCGCAAAAACACATAGGCACCTGGACTCTTTGGGGGACTGTTTCTGTCACCTTACTCCATGGAATGTAGGTGGATCCTGAGGATGCCATGGTGTTGAGCCCTGCCAATCACAAGTGAGCAATCAGAATGCTAATATACTATATCAACACTAATCATTATCAGTAACTACACCTAAATGTACCACTAATCACTCCTAATAATAATTAAACTGATTGCTAAAATACTGTTTCAACAAAATACTTTCTACAATTTTCTAACATTTTCTAAAATTTTTTAATATTATCTTCCAATTTTTAAGACTTTCTAATACTTCTCTAACAATTTTCTAGTACTTTCTAATACTTAATCTAACACTAAATGTACTGTATCAACGCTAATTATTATAAGTAACTGCACCTAAATGTACCACTAATCACTCCTAACAATAATTAAATTGATTGCTAATCTACTGTTTCAACAAAAATAATTACAACATAATCTATTTGTAAAGCGTAGAAGAATTTTGGTTACCTGCAGTCGCCGGCTCGAAAATCCGGCAGGGCTTCGCCTCTCTCCCTATTTTTTCTTGGTTTCTGGAATTTTAGTGATGCAAATGAGGGGTGGGGGGCCAGCCAACCCTTATATAAGGGTGGGAGAGCCAGCCGCCCTGCAGCGGGGCGGCCAGGGCCGGCCGCCCCGCTGCCGGGCGGCCTGGGGGGCCGGCCGCCCGGCTGCCGGGTGTGACATCCCGAAAAATCTACCAATTAAATCGCAAGCTAAAAATATTTTTTTGTCGTTGAGCTCAATTACTCTTTAAACCCTGAACCCTAATTCTCAGAAATTCGTTTCGCCAACCCGACACCCGAATTCAATTAACGTCGCATCTTCTTTTCCTCGCCCCGCGTGACGCGTTGCACCGCCGCGCGTGCGCGACCGGCCTTGCGACCGCCGCCGCGAATCCCGCCGGCGCCCTTCTTTCCGTCCTCTTTTCTTTTTCTCCATTTCTTTTTCCCTTTTTCCTTTTCTTTTATCCTTTTTTTCTTTTTCTCTTTTCTATTTCTCTCCCTCTCCTTCCTCCCTTCCCTCTCTCTGCCCCGAGCACGGCACGGCCCGGCCCCCTTCCTCCCCTGTCGCGCACGCCCAGCCGCGCCGCCCCTCCTCCACGCTCGGCCCGCCGCCGCACCTGGCCCACGCGGACGCGCGCGCCCAGCGGCCGCCTGCCCACGCGCGCATGCCTCCGAGCCACGCCGCACTCCGACCGCCCGAGCGCACCTCCCCGCTCCGGCCTGCTCCTGGCCGCCGCGCTCGCAAACACCGCAGCACCCGCTCGCCCGCATGCAAGCGCGCCGCCTCGGCCTGCCCGTGCGCCCCCGCGCGCGCACGCACGCGGCGCTCAGCGCGCCGAGCCACGACATGCGCGTACGCGCACCGCGTGCTCGCGTCGCACGCCGTGCCGCCCGTCGCTGCCACCCCCACGTGCCCGCTCCGCTCGCCGAGCTGTACCCGCACCACTCGCCGAGCCCCGACCCCGCTCGCCCTTGCTACCGGCTCGCCCACGCATGCCCGGCCGCTGCTCCACGTGCACCGCCGCGCCGTGCGTCGCCTAGCAGCAGCGCCTAGCCTCCCCCTCCACGTGTGTAACACCCGGTTTATAAAAGGACATAAACCGAGCAATCATATACGTGCCAGGATCAAGTCACACGTATATACAACAGAATGAACAGTATATCACAGCACATATCACGTAAAAAGATATAATAAAGCGAATACGAATTTTATTTATTATATTAATGAAAAAATGTCTGATACAGCGGAAGCGAAGTACAAATACGAAGCCTCTCGGAAGCTGGGCGCCAGAGGGACGTCGACTGGGAGACGAACGCCTAGAAGTCCTCGTAGTCCTGGTAGCTCTGAGTGAACTCCCTCGCGTCGGCAGGAACTGAGCTGCAGTAGAGTATCCCAAGAGGAAAAAGAGTAGAGTAGGCAAGAGTGAGTACACAACTTGTACTCAACAAGTATAACACAAACTATGAGGCTCTAAGGTTGGCTGACTGACTGCATTAGCTTTTAAGTCTTGGCAAAATTTTATTAAAGTTATTTACTACAAGTGGATGAATTACCTTAAACCCAGTTACATAGTAATTAATCAAGATTAAACATGTTACTACTGAGAACCAAACCACAACCACCAAGGTAACCCCGAGAGGCACCCCCTCGTCGGAAGGAGTTAACCCCACTAATCAAAAGGAGGATCTGGGCCGCTCATGACCGTGAGCACGACTAGTATACCAGATTTACACTCTGCAGAGGTTGCACATCTTTACCCACAAGTTGTGAGCTACACTAGTTGTTCATCACACTTCCTTAGGTGAGATGACTAGCGACTCACTACGAGGCCTTTACAAAGAATCTCGTTGGTAAGGAGTAACCGCGAGGGTTGGATCGGCGACTATGGAGCAGGTCTAGTGGGCGTCATCGACGAGGCCACTCAGTATGAGGGACATAGAAGCTTACCACCATTGCCCCGTCGGTAAGTTACTCCAAACCAAAAAGACCTAATTATTACGCCAAGACCGTCCCATTCCAGTCTTGTGGTAGCGCAGTTGTCCCAGATTGTCGCTCTATGAACCGGTCCTTATGGAGAGTGGCCAACCAGGCAGTAAGCACCGTGCTGGCCCCCTAAACCATGTTTCTAACAAAAACCCATTTTAAATGAGAAGTGAGCCACTCAAGCCACACAGAGGGCCACTCTCAGAATTAAGTTGCATATACCATTAATCAAATTAATTAAAAAGGACCAAGTGTGTTATAGCGCGGCACCTAGCACAACTAACCAAAATGCAACCCAAGGATATATATAAAGGATAAATGTGGCTAGGAAATCCTTATAGGCATACAATATTAAAATGCAGTATGAAAGTGTATTTAAAAGTGATAGGTTGTTCATGTTGTACTTGCCTTCCTCGTACTGCTCCTGCTGCTGCTCAAACTAGTCAGAAGACGGCTGCTTCGGGTACTGGTACTGGGGCTCTTCAGATGGATCAGCGTCTACTCACGAACACATGGCCAAAAATAATACACAACATAAACATACAAGCAAACACTAACAAAAGCTAAGAAACAGTACATCAATACATGAAAACAGCACACTAAACAAGTCTAAAACAATTCTACGCATTACAATGATCGCGTGGACATAAAGAACGCCCAAAACGGAGCTAAAACGCAAAATCTAGGCTAAAAACAAGGTTCAGGGACCTATTTGTAAGAAAACTGGAGTTCCAGGGGGTTTTCTGCAAAAATCGAGGGTCTAAACATAATTAAACCTTAGATTCAGGGGCTAACTCGCAAAAAAGTCAAGTGTGGACTGCGGGTTCTATTCTGGTAAAACTCAGGGGCTAAAACGTTAAAATCTGGGCCTAACTGGAATTTCTTTTGAACTAAAAAGGACCGCGGGTTTATTTTGGAAAACTGCAAGGGTTCTTTAGCAAAAGGGCCAGCGAACCGGTACACCCTCTCTAATCTGATCCGTCCGCGCGAGATCGGGAAGCTCAGGGCTGGGGTCGCGAGGGGGCGGCGGCGCGGAGTCGCCGGAGCCTATTCCAACGGCGGCGCTGCTCGAAAGCTCGCCGGCGTGGGCGATTCGGGCGCTACGGAGGGTCATTCGAGCTTCTGTTTGGTGCAAAAGGATGTGTACGCGACACCTAACCCATTGGAGGGCATAGGATGGCTGTTCTGGGCTCGACCGTGGCTCGCCGTGGTGAGAGGCGGCCCTGGTCGCCGGTGTGCCGCGACAACACGGTTCCGGGCCCGATCCAGGTTGGGTTTTGGGATTAGAAGCTTCCGCACGGCCAGGCGAAACTACCCAGGTACCCAGCTACCGCACTTCAACGAGCGGGCGGCGGATCCATGGCGGCGGGCGGACCCACGGCGCACCGGCAGCGGTGATCTCGCTCAAGGTGGATCTACGCGCTAGGATAACTAGTGCAAAAGAAGGAGGGGATCACGGGGGTGCTCACCGGGGCTGGGATTTGCCGGAGGTACAGCGCAGGGGTGGTCGGCGTTGAGCTCCGGCTGCGGTGCAGAGCCGAGCTCGTGGAAGAAGATTGAAAGCGAGCGCTTCCGGCTCCGGGACTCCACAGGCGAGTGCAGCGGTGCTCTGCGCTCCTAGGATAAGGGTCAGCACGGCTGGAGGATCGCTGGGGTTGAGCAATGGCTCGGAGCCGAGCTCACCTGCGGTGGCGGCCACGGAAGAGATTCCTGTGCGCGCGGGGCTGAGTTCGAGTTTGGCGGGCTCGGCGACGCTGCTAATCACACGAAGAAGCTCCTGCGTCGGCTTGCGGTGACGGATTGGCGGCGGAACAGCGAGACCTCGGCGGCGCTGGTCCCCTGCTCCAACTCCGGGAACGCGGCGGTGCTGTACTAGGGTTTGGTTGCGGCTACGAGGGCGGGGTGAGGCGCAGGGTAGAGCGCGGGGTGATTTAAGGGGGGGAGCCAGGGATCCCGGGGAGGCGTGCCCGGCCGGGTCGCAACGGAGATCACAGGAGGAAATCACGGGGGAGCGTTGCGCGGCCGGAGAAGACGGGCCTGAGCGGTGGGCCATGTTGGTCAGCGGCGGGGCGAGCGATGCAGAGCGAGAGTGGCGCTGGCGTGCGGGCCCGGGAGCGCAGCGGCTGAGGCGAGCGCGCGGAGGGAGGTCGCGGCTGGGCCTGCGCTGGGTTTGAGCTGAGCGGGAGGTGGGCCGTGGTGGCTGCCAGGTGGGGCGAGCAGGGCGCGGGGCCGACCTGTCAGTGCGAGGAAGAGTCCGCGGGCTGAGTGCGTGGTGCGTCGGTGGGAGGCTGCCACGCGGGGCCTGCTGGTCAGCCAGAGGGGACGCTGGAGGGAGCTGTACTGGTGGGGTCGCATTGTCGGTGAGAGGAGGGGGCGACGCGCAGCTGCTGGCGCTGCGTTGCTGCGGGTTCTGCTGGGCCGGGCTGAGCACGAGAGCTGGCTGGGAACTAGGCCGCGGTGCTGGGCTTCGCAGGGAGAGATGGAAAGAGGAGCTGGGCTGGTTTGGTTTCTGATTTTCTTTCCTCTTTTCCTATTCTATTTCTATATCAAACCAAACACATTTGAATTCAAATTGAAATTTGAATTCAAACCACACTCAATCAATAAAAGAGATGCCCCAGCATGAATGCAACAAACATTTTTTAACCCTATGATAAATTTTAATTACTTATGGAACAAAAATTAGATTAATTGCCAAACTAAACACAATAAACCTTAGAAATTTAATTAAAGCCAATTAAATTTATTATTAATTAGGAAAATTAAATTAGGGTGTTACAAATCCTTCCCCCTTGCAGGAATCTCGTCCCGAGATTCTGGGCTGGCTAGCAAAGAGATTAGTATATGTCTTCATCAACTCCTCTTCCTTCTTCTGGCAAGTCTTCCAGAAAGACGTCTGGGAATTCAGACACCACGCGAATACCATCCGTGGGTCTAGCCTCCATCTGATGAAGAAAACCAGAAGGCTCTGTAGCACTGACTGTCACCTCTTGGCCATCAGATGCTGTCAAGTGAACTGCCCGATGAGCACAATCAATTCTGACTCCCCACTTGGCAAGAGTATCCATTCCCAGAATCACATCGATACCCTTGGTGTCTAGCACCCTCAGAGCAGTGCTGAACGTTGCCCCCCTTATGGCTATACTGACTCGAGGGCTAACAATATGGGATCTCAACTCCCCTCCCGGTGAAGAGACTAGCAGATACTTCTTTAATGGGGTGGTAAAGAAACTATGCTGCTCAACATATGACTTGGTGATGAATGAATGAGTAGCACCAGTATCGAAAAGCACTGTAGCTGGATGGGAGTTGACCATGAACGTACCAATAACCACGTTAGGAGCCTTGGCCGCTGACTCAGCCGTCACGTGGTTCACTCTGCCCTGAAGCGGCGCCCTGGGCTGAGCTGGGCGCCCCTGCTGTCCCGCCTGCCGTGGAGCCGGCGAAAGACGCTTCTGTGGACAACCTTTGGCATAATGACCTTTTTGTCCGTACTTGTAGCACTTGCGGTGGTGGTGAATGGCGCTACTTGGTTGACTTCCCTGTGAACTTAACATCGCATCTTGCATTATTTCTGCTGCCTGCTCTTTGGACTCCTTGTGACTACGTGGCTGAATCACCTTCATAGTGATAGTCAACCCATCAACATAATCATGGAGAGCTTGATTCTCGACCTGTGTATCTCTAGAGCACTTAGGATCCTTTCTCTTCTGGTTAGACTGTAGCTCTTCGACCGATGGACTGTCGAGGAAAAGGGAATCCTCTGCTAGCTGCTCTTGATGAGACATCTTTCTCTTTGTACCGGAGAACAACCTCTGGTTCCTCCTAGTTGTGGCTTCATCTTCAGTCGCACGAACTTGACGACAAGGAACACCATAGAATTGGCAACATGGGCAAGTTTTCTCACCATCACCCATTGCACTGTCTCCAAGGTCTTTTTGTTCTGCCGACATTTGAGCTGGGTAAAGAGGAAACACAGGTAAGGTCAAGGAAGAGAGAAAAACTCCATTATTTAAGGTTCTATCCTGTTTAGACAACATTGCACAGGCATTACTGCTGATAACTCCAGATAGGTGTGGCATAAATCCGGGAACAAGGAACTAGAGCATAACTCTTCTGTTTCGTCTGAGAGATTCTCAACTTCTCTTGTACTATTTGTAGGCCGGGGTGTCACAACGTGCCACAGTGAGCGGCTTCGACGCCCTCGCCGCTGCATGCCACTCCGCGACATTCCAACGCGGCCACCCGCCATTAATTCCGCCCGCGGAGCTCGCCGGCCGACCGCACCGCGGCCACCGCCCCACGGCACTCCCCACCGCCTTATTTCACCTATAAAAAGGGCCCCGCGCCGCTCCCTCGCCACCATGGCCACCGCAGCCTCCGCGCGCCCCCTCCCACTGCCCACTGCTCCGCCGCCATAGCCATTGCAGCCATCTTTCGCCAGCCTCCATCGCCCCCCTCCACAAGCCGCTTCTGCTCCGGGTAAGTGAGGGAAACGGACCCCCTCGCTCCCCTCCTCCGTTTCCCCCTCTTCCTGGTCGCCGGCGCCCCCCTACCCCTCCTCTGTTCTGCGCGGGGGAGAGGACGGAGAAGGGCAGTTTGCCCAAAAGCCCCTCCCCCTTCTCTCAAATTCCTAAAGAGTCATTCCCCCCTTTTACCAAAGAACCCCCACCCTTTTAACCATTTTGCAAAAGAAACCCCCCTTTTGTTATATTTCAAAATAGACCCTTCCATCATATAAAACTAATTATAAATAAACCCCTACACCTTTTCAGTATGTCCCGGTTATTTCTAGAAATTACGATCAAGCCCTTCCACTCTTAGAAATAATTACAAACAGGTCCCTGACCCCTTATTTAACCCTTAAACCTTTATATAACCCATCATTTCATGCGCCAAACGACCTCGGATCTACCTAAAACTTTACCACACCTCTCATGACATAATTTTGTCCATGCCATTAGGAAACCGCCCGAAAATATTACTCCGAACTCAATATCCTAATTATTTCCGATTCGAGCTCAACGATAAAACTTTTATTTCTTTTCTTGATTGTGTGTTTGTTTGTGTGCGTCGTAGACCACGGTGTAAACGAAGAAGAGGCCGTTGACGAGCAGTATTTCGAGCCAGCAATCGAGGACCAGTTCCACGACCTCGAACCCGAAGGACAGTGCTTCGACCAGGACCTCCCCGAAGCTTTCGAAGACGGCAAGTTCAATCCCATCCTTGGATGCATGCTTTTGTCCTAGTTTTATAAAAACAACCTATTGGCCTGTTTTACAAAATTGCATATGTTTTGCCTGCTGAAAACACGGTTGGATAGCCACCCCTTGATTTGTTATAACCATTCCTTGACCACCTAGATTAATGTCTGATTTTGCTTGGACGTTAATCGATACTAGAACGCTTAGGACCTGCTACTTATACAACTGGTTTTATAAAGAAAAGGTGTTTGTGTGGGAAGGGATAAAAGTGGATTTTCGAAAGATGAGTTTAGACGGGATGGATGGCATTTCTGTGTGATTTGCCGTTTGGTGTGCTTGTGCCTGTGTGGCAGAGCAAGGAAGGGAGATATCCATCTTGTCACCACCAAGGACCGAGTTGGTGTGTCATCTCACCTAACTCCTCTATCGTGCAAACCACTCGACCGTTGTATGGGCAACGACTTAGCATAAACCCCACTAGTTAGTCTGATAGCCATTAGGAGAGCTGAGAGCAACGGGTGATCAAGGAGAAGGGATTAGCTCTGTGTGACTTATGCCCCGGTTAGAACCTCTGTGATAGGTCAATGATCCCTTGGTGCATCCCGTGATGGCTACTCAGGTCTAGCTAAGGTGGGTAATGGCTTTGTTGGGATCCGCGTCGACACTAAGGTGATCGAGTTGTGGTACCCCACTTGTGGGTAAAGTTGCACACCTCTGCAGAGTTAAGAATCTATTCGAATAGCCGTGTCCACAGTACTGGGCGAGTTACGGTGTGGTCACATAACTAGTGTTTATTGTGGGGTGGGTTGGCGTGAGTTGTTTTGGAAATGTGTCCGGCAGTTGTGCCGTGTGCTACGGCGGATGAGGAGTCCGGTAGCAGCTTGAAACTTGGATCCTGTGTGGATCAACCCCTCGTGTTACTCGGTACAAGAAAACTGACTTTTGAAAAATGCTTTCTTTCAAAAGAACCCCTGCATAAAATATTGCTTTCCGCAAATCAAACCCTAGCCATATCCTTGATTCACCCTGTGCATTATATTCTATTTATACCCCCTCTGTGGGTGTGGTTGGACTTGCTGAGTACGTTTGTACTCACCCCATTCTTAATTTTTACAGAGGAAGACCCAGACTTCGTTCCAGAGGACGTTGAGTAGGGTACCGTCCTGCACCCAGCCTTGCCTGTGGATTAGGGTCACCCGCAGGAGATACCGCATGGCGCAAGACTCTGATGACTTTTTTTATATATATAATATCATTGCGTGTGTGTGGATTGTAATCCTCGCGATAGTGGCGCTTCTCTGATCACTACCGCGTAGAGTTGTACGGTAATGAACCATCTGATGTAATAAATGTGTCATCAGCCTCCTGGGGCTGATGTTTGTGACACATATAAGTCTTATATTATGAGGGGACGCTTCAGGTGGTATCAGAGCCATAGGTTGGCCGTAGGACGTGACCCTAGGAGCGAAACCCTTTTTCTGGCCCTTTCACATTAGGACATGTCTTTCCTTAATCCTTCTTTCACACAAACACTCACCACTAGTTCTTGCCCTGTTCCAGATGGCTAACAATGGATGAATTGGCGGAATCTGTCACGCAGAGCCCGGCCTTCCTAAGTTGTTGATACTCAGCCTGGAACGCATCGGAGTTGTGGACCCAGCAGAGTTTGTCTACCGGGACTACGATTCCAAAGGCACTCTTCGGTGCGACCTGCTGGTCTTTGTGGGAAGGAGCATCCGCTACCCAGATGTGGACCCTTGGTTCATCTCCACCACTGGATTTCGCTTCCCGGACACCTATCGAAAAGCCGCCCGTAAAGCCCTGCGACGTCTACGCGTGATCTACAGGCATCACCTTCAGCGGACTCCTATGGGATTTTTCCCGCGGACTGAAGGAAGAGGACGCACATGGATTGCCCGGATGAGAGGACTCGGAAGAGAAGAAGAAGACCTGGAAGATACGGTCTCCCACTTATCCATCTAACTCACCGGCCTGGATGAGCTCTACCGCGAACAAGCGGCACAACTGAAGCAACAAGTCCACAGGGCAGAGAAGGCAACCCAAGAGCTAGATGAACAACGGACAAGGGCCGCATGCGCCGAGTATTCCCTAGCCGCTCTCCAAGCCCAAATGCAAGAATGTGAGGCAGAATTGGAAGAACAACAGATGAGAGCCGCACGCGCCGAGGATTCCCTAGCCGCTCTCCAAGCCCGGATGCAAGAGTACGAGGCTCGCAGAGGAATAGGTGGGTGGATAGAGGAAGAAGAAGAAGAACCCATGGAAACTCATTGGGATGTAGGCACTCAGACCGAAGAAGAAGAACCCGAAGAAACCCACTGGGATAAAGGTACTCAGACCGAAGATGACGTGATGGATCAGTATCTTCCACTGAAGAAGCGCCCTCTTAGGATCGAGGAAGAATCCCCATGATAGAAGTAGCACCCCAAGCTAGAACCTTTGCCCAAATAATCGTGTATCCATGAAGTCTGTATCCCACCATGTTGCAATAATAAATATCATCTACTCCCTTTGTGTACCCCAAATAATTGTGCAAGTTTATTCACCCTATCCTTGTTTTCAGATGGCTGAGGAAGGATGGACCCAGGGCAATTGCCAAGCTGCAACTGGCTTCCCCAGTCTCTTGATCAACGCCCTGGAAAGCCTTGGTGTTACGGAACGCCCAAGGTACTATAGCAGAGAGTACGAGCACCATGGTACCCTCCGCTGCAGGGTGATCCTGGTCATCGCCGGGATTGATCGCTACCCCGACATCCAGCCGTGGTGAGTGACCGCTATAGGATTCAGGCACCAAGACACCTATCCCTTGGCCGTCAGAAAGGCGCTCCGTTACCTGTGCCGGATTTTTGAAAGACACCTCGCCCCCACACCAATGAGGTTCTTTCCGCCGGCCATCAGAACCCCAGTTTGGGAAGCACGAATGAGAAGTCTGGAACGCCGCCGCCATGAAGAGGACCCTCTGTACCAAGTGGCTACCTACCTAGCAGCCTTGGATCAGCTCTTTGACGAGCAAGCCAACATTCTGAGGGAGCAGACCCATTGAGCCGAGCAAGCAGAGCTCGTGGTGAGACTGCAACAGGTACGAGCAGCACAAGCCGAGGCAAGAGCCGCAGCCGCGGTCAGCAGTGAAGCAGTTGCTCAGGAGAGCCTCAGGCAAGCCCGAGACCGGCGTATGCAAGAATGGACCAGAAGTGGAACCCTAGTCCCGGCAATTGGGGAAGACCAAGTTCTACTCGGGACACCCGTCATAGGATGGGGACCACTCGTGATAACCCCACAAGCCCCACCCGAGAACCCTGAAAGGTCTACTGCCGCCGATGAAGGAGAAACTGCTACGCAACCCTTGGCAAATGGAAACCTAGAGGACGGCGAACAAGGACTACTCGCACACTGCGCCCCGGAAGAAGGCTCACCCCGCGAGTAGAATGCCCGATGCCATCCTAGTGTTGTACACTCCCAGCTTCCTTGGCTTAAGTTGTACCCTGGAGGGTGAACCTGTACCCGGTCGTGTAGTACGCGTTTTAGTCTTGCCCGTGTTGTACCCTCCTTGTTGTAATAAAGTTGCTTGTGCTTGTTGTTTGTGATGTGTGTGCTTGTTGTTTGTGTGCTTATCGGTAGAAGGTAGATTCTGCCTTTTCAAAAATACGAATTAAACAACTTAAACATCACTTAATCCCAATCTCACAAGAACTCTACCCAATCTATAGATGGCTTCCCGAGGCGTTACGAGGGCCTCCCGCATTCGGAACCCTGCAGTCGCTGGCACGGGAGTGCAGCCGAATGGACAGAACCCTCCCCAGGATGAACAGGAAGTGAGTCAGAACCGAGGAGAGAATCAAGGAGAAGTGTCACTGCCACCACCTCCACCCCTCGGAGATCTAGCCCAGATAATTCACAACCAGACCATCATCTTGGAAACACTAGCCAATGCTCTCATAAACAAGCGACCCCGAGAGCAAACCATGAATGACAAGCTGACGGCTTTTCTGAGGACCAAGCCGCCTACCTTTGCCGGATCCAGCAACCCCTTGGATGCAGACGATTGGCTGCGTGTGATTCAGAGGAGGCTCGAGCCATTCGAGTGTCAAGACCAAGACAAAGTCCTGCTGGCAGCACACCAACTCACCGGGACTGCCTTAGCCTGGTGGGAGAATTATTGTGCCGCCGCCGAAGATGCCTCCACCATCACCTAGAAGGAATTTGTGAAGGAATTCCGCATATATCATATCCCCTCGGCCACCATGAAGCGCAAGGCAGATGAGTTCCACGCTCTGCAGCAGGGAAGCATGTCGGTGGAAGAGTACAACCATCAGTTCATGGAGTTGGCCCGATATGCCCCAGAAGAGGTGAATGACGATGAGAAGAAGCAGGATATGTTCAAGAAAGGATTAAACCCAGAACTCCGGACCCTGCTTACTCCACATATCTACCCGGATTTCAACACCCTGATGAACAAGGCTATTCTTACAGAGAGGGCCAAAATTGATGAAAGGAAAGATAACAAGCGCAAGTTTCTGGAAAGCAAGTCTCGTCAGCAGGATCGCTTCCAGAAACCAAGAAGCTTCAACTATACTGCACCAAGGTATCAGGCTCCAATGCAGTATAGGACTCAATCTCAAGTGACAGGCGCACAAGCCTCTAACACACAATTCCGGAGCCAGAACACCATGAAGGCCCCGCAGAGCAATGTAAGCTAGGTCACCACCAACAACAGTAATGCTAGGGTCTGTTTCAACTGCCGAGAGACAGGGCATTTCATCGTCAACTGCCCGTATGCCAAGAACAAGCCTGCTACATCAGCCTTCTCCAATACAGTGAATGGACCAAGGCCAGTGCTGTCAGGTGCCAACCGAGTGCCCATCCGCAACAGCAACAACACCAACAACAACAGTCAGCAGATGAGGCAGCCCCAGCAGTCATTTGGACGAGCCCGCTGTAAGGATCACCGGGGTGTCCGACCCTAGAGGGGGAGGGGGTGAATAGGGTCGCTAATCGCTTTTCTATCCTAGGGCTCAATCTAATTGCATAAGATAAACCTAACACGTCCTACACATGCTAGTTATGACTAAGGTTTATCTATGCTACCCTCTACTTATCCCAAAAGACTTGCAACCTATAGCCAATCCTAATCAAACTAACTAGGAAAGTAAAGGTAAGCAAGAAAGAGTAAATGCGGAAACGTAATGCGGTAAGTAAAGCGGTAAGGGAGAGGATATGCAAACTCCCGTGAAGACACCAAGACACACGATTTAACGTGGTTCGGTTAGGACACCAAAGTCCCTCCCTACGTCCACGGCCACTTGCTCACAAAGAACAAGTGGGATGCCGAGTCTCTTCGCTTGATCACCGTCTTGCCACGCCTCCAAGGCTCCCGACAAGCAAAGGCTAAGTGACGCCAAGTCACAAAGACGAGGTCACCGCCACCGTCTATCTCGAAGCGTCACCACGGCACCGTCTTCACTATCTTGGAGCTTTAACACCAAGTAGGGGCCTCCTTCCCCGCACAAAGTGTCGTTGCCACTCCACACCAAGTCGGAGGGTCACACGACGAGTACACAAGTTGCTTGCCGCAGCAAGACTTTCTCTCAAGCTAGTTCTCTCAAGAACTAAGCCTAAACAAGCACTAAGCACTCTCACAAGTGTGCTTAAGCCTATATGATGTACAATGAAGCTCTATGGTGGTTGGAGATGATCTTTAGCTCTTGTATACTTCCTTGAACTCCAGCACTCTCAAATGACCCGGCCTTGGGGGTATATATAGGCAGCACAAGCAAATATAGCCGTTGGAGAAAAGCTGCCAGAAAACTGCGTAACGCCGGTTAATCCGACGTACCCCAAAAGCCATCATCGGTTTAACCGGTGTATGTAAACTGCTACGTGAAAAACTAGCCGTTAGCAATTAACCAGTGTATCGCCGGTTTAACCGATGCAATCAACCGGTGTATGTAAAATTAGCGTCGGTTTAACCGGTGATTGTAACTTCTTCACGTTCCTCCAAAAACCACCTCTCTGGACAACTGAACCGATGCAATTGACCGATGCATCGTCGGTTCAACCGGTGTATGTATTTTCATCGGTCTTCGTTTGGCAATGCACCGACGTATGCATTTTCTTCAACGTCGGTTAATCCGGTGAGTGTATCTTCAGTTTCCAGCTTCTGGACAATTACACCGGCGTGTGTCTTTTCCTTAACGTCGGTTCAACCGGTGTATTGAATTTCTTCACAGTCTCTTCGATTCTTGTCCTTTGGACCGAAGAGGAACCCCCGTAGGGGTGGCCCTTCGGGCCTTGCTACGCCTCTCTTCTCTTTGTCATCACTTGAACCTAAAAGCCTGAGAATAGTCATCTTAACAATCACATTAGTCCAAGTGTTGTGTGTGTCATCAATCGCCAAAACATTATATTGAAATATGGCATGAGAGGCCATTTTCGCTACACCCGCGTCAACCACATCAATGCATAGGAGGCTCAGGGAGCTCAGGGCGTAGTGCTCGGTGAGTACCTAGTCAGCTCAGCTCTTGCAACAGTATTATTTGATTCTGGAGCATCACACTCATTCATATCCTCAAGTTTTGTGGAAAAGCACAATATACCTACAGTACTACTAAAGACACCCCTATTAACCCGGACGCCTGGAGGTGACATCAAGTGTCAACTAGGTTGTCTATGGGTAAGGATCAATTTAAGTGTCAACTAGGTTGTCTATGGGTAAGGATCAATTTAAGTGGGGTAGAATTTTTAGCAGACTTAGTAGTACTTAAGTCTAAGGGGATAGACGTGATCTTTGGAATGGACTGGTTAAGCCGACATAATGGCCTCATAGGTTGTACGGACAAGGTGGTACACCTGACAAACCCGGAAGGAGTACGAGTGACCTGCCATACCCGGGTAAGTGGATCAGACCCGATGGTGTTTAGCATGGAAGCCAAGTCCTTAGAAGAAGTCCCAGTGGTAAATGAGTACCCAGATGTTTTTCCGGAAGAACTCCCTGGGATGCCACCAGATAGAGATATAGAGTTTGTCATTGACCTTGTCCCTGGAACCGCCCTTATAGCCAAGAGACCCTATAGGATGGCAGCCTCCGAATTGGCAAAACTAAAGAAGCAGTTAGAAGAATTACAATGAATTGGCTTCATCAGACCAAGCTCGTCGCCTTGGGGAGCCCCAGTCCTGTTTGTCAAGAAGAAAGATGGGAGTATGAGGTTGTGTGTGGATTACCGGGCGCTAAACGAAGTCACCATTAAGAATAAGTACCCCCTCCCCAGGATTGATGACCTTTTCGATCAATTGAAAGGAGCCAAGTACTTCTCCAAGATTGATCTAAGGTCAGGATACTTTCAGCTCAAGATTAGAGAGAGCGACATCCCAAAGACAGCCTTTGTCACCCGATACGGGCAATTTGAGTTCACTGTGATGTCCTTTGGACTCACAAATGCCCCTGCCTATTTCATGAACCTCATGAACAAGATATTTATGGACGAGTTAGATAAGTTTGTCGTAGTCTTCATCGACGACATACTTATTTACTCGAAAAGTATTCAGGAGCATGAGCAGCACCTGAAGGTAGTTTTGGAAAAGTTGAGAGTGCATAGGCTATACGCCAAATTCAGCAAGTGTGAGTTCTGGCTGGAGAAACTAGCCTTCCATGGTCATATTCCGACCGCGGAAGGAGTAGCAGTGGACCCCGAGAAGGTCGAAGCAGTTTCCAACTGGCAGCAACCGACCAACGTCAATGAGATCAGAAGTTTTCTTGGGTTAGCTGGGTATTATCGGAGATTCATTGAAGGATTTTCCAAGATAGCCTGGCCCATGACAGAGCTACTCAAGAAGGAGAAGAAATTCACCTGGACGGAGTCGTGTGAAAGAATTTTCCAGGAATTGAAGCGAAGACTGACGACCGCTCCAGTACTAACCCTACCGGATATTCATCGGGATTTTGTCATCTATTGTGATGCATCCCGACAAAGATTGGGTTGTGTACTGATGCAAGACGGGAAAGTCGTTGCATATGCTTCCCGCCAGCTCAGGTCTCATGAGCAGAATTATCCGACCCATGATTTGGAACTTGCAGCCGTAGTGCACGCTCTTAAAATTTGGAGGCATTATTTGATTGGAAATAAGTGCGAAATTTATACCGGCCATAAGAACCTGAAGTACATCTTCACCCAGCCGGATCTGAACCTAAGGCAGAGAAGATGGCTGGAATTGGTTAAGGATTATAACTTGGAAATCCATTACCACCCGGGGAAAGCAAACGTAGTAGCCGATGCCCTAAGTCGGAAATCATATGGACCAAGGAGGATCATCTGCGAGAGGAAATGACACGATTGAATGTGCATATTGTTCCTCGAGGTTCCAGCCAAGTGCTGAACGTCTAATCCACACTAGAGGATAGGATCAGAAAGGCACAAAGTTCGGACAAGGGACTGATGGAAATCCAAAGGCAGACAGGAGAAAATAAGGCACCAGATTTTAGGGTGGATAATAGGGGAATCTTATGGTATAAAGATAGAATTTGTGTGCCCCAAAAAGGCGACTTCATGCAAATAATCATGGATGAAGCTCACAACTCGGCATATTCCATTCACCCAGGATCCACCAAAATGTATATGGACTTAAAACAAAAATACTGGTGGAGTGGGATGAAGGCGGATATTGCACGGTTTGTCGCCTGTTGTGATATTTGTCAAAGGATCAAGGCCGAACATCAGAAGCCAGCAGGGTTGTTGCAACCCTTACACATCCCGTTTTGGAAGTGGGACGAGATAGGAATGGATTTTGTAGTGGGTTTGCCTAGGACCTAGAAAGGACATGACTCCATATGGGTAATAGTGGACCGACTCACTAAAGCGGCTCACTTCATACTCGTACGAACCAACTACGGTGGGGAAAAGCTAGCCAAGCTCTATGTGGAGAACATAGTGAAGTTGCATGGTGTGCCCAGCCGCATTGTTTCAGATAGAGGGACCCAGTTCACCTCTAGGTTTTGGAAGAGTTTACATAAAGCCATGAGCACCAAATTAGATTTCAGCTCTGCTTATCACCCACAGACGGATGGCCAGACAGAAAGAGTGAATCAAATTATGGAAGATATGTTGAGAGCATGTGTCCTTACCTATGGCAAGGATTGGGAACAGAGTTTACCCTATGCCGAGTTCTCATACAACAACGGGTACCAAGCAAGCTTGGGCATGTCACCGTTCGAAGCTCTATACGGAAGGAAGTGCAGAACACCGCTGATGTGGTCAGAAGTTGGAGAACGTGCCCTGGTCGGGCCCGCACTTATAAAAGAAGCGGAAGAAAGAGCTGCTGAAATTAGAGAAAAGTTGAAGGCAGCCCAGTCAAGGCAAAAGAGCTACACTGACAAGAAAAGACGGGAAATAAGTTTCAACCCAGGAGATTTCGTGTATCTCAAGGTTTCACCTATTCGAGGAACTCGGATGTTTCAAGTACAAGGAAAGTTGGCCCCTTGGTACATCGGACCGTACCAAGTTCTGAAAAGGGTCGGAGCAGTAGCAAACCGTCTGGAGCTACCAGAGGAAATGTCGGATATACACCCAGTGTTTCATGTCTCGCAATTAAGAAGGTGTTTGAGGGTACCCGAGGCAGAACGCGTGCCAGTAGAAACGATAGATTTATAGCCAGACTTGCGATACCAGGAAGTACCAATCAAGATTCTGGACACGGTCACTAGGAGGATAATAAACTCCGAAGTACGGATTTGCAGAGTCCAGTGGAGCAGACATGGAGTAGAAGAAGCGACATAGGAACGTGAAGATGCTCTGAAGAAGGAGTTTCCCCATCTGTTTAGGAGCTAACCGAATCTCGAGGACGAGATTCATTTTAAGTGGGGTAGGTTTGTGACATCCCAAAAAATCTACCAATTAAATCGCACGCTAAAAATATTTTTTTCGTCGTTGAGCTCAATTACTCTTTAAACCCAGAACCCTAATTCCCGGAAATTCGTTTCGCCAACCCGACACCCGAATTCAATTAACGTCCCATCTTCTTTTCCTTGCCCCGCACGACGCGTTGCACCGCCGCGCGTGCGCGACCGGCCTTGCGACCGCTGCCGCGAATCCCGCCGGCGCCCTTCTTTCCTTCCTCTTTTCTTTTTCTCCATTTCTTTTTCCCTTTTTCCTTTTCTTTTCTCCTTTTTTCTTTTTCTCTTTTCTATTTCTCTCCCTCTCCTTCCTCCCTTCCCTCTCTCTGCCCCAAGCACGGCCTGGCCCGGCTTGCCCCGGCCCCCCTTCCTCCCCTGTCGCACACGCCCAACCGCGTCGCCCCTCCTCCATGCTCGGCCCGCCGCCGCACCTGGCCCACGCGGACGCGCGCGCCCATCGGCCGCCTGCCCACGCGCGCACGCCTCCGAGCCACGCCACCCTCCGACCGCCCGAGCGCCCCTCCCCGCTCCGGCCTGCTATTGGCCGCCGCGCTCGCGCACACCGCAGTGCCCGCTCGCCCGTGTGCATGCGCGCCGCATCGGCCTGCCCGTGTGCCCGCGCGCGCGCATGCGGCGCTCGGCGTGCCGAGCCACGACACGCGCGCACGCGCACCGCGTGCTCGCGTCGCATGCCATGCCGCCCGTCGCTGCCTCCCCCGCGTGCGCGCGCCGCTCTCCGAGCCATACCCGCGCCGCTCGCCGTGCCCCGACCCCACTCGCCCTTGCTACAAGCTCACCCACGCACGCCCGGCCGCTGCTCCACGTGCACCGCCGCGCCGTGCGTCGCCTAGCAGCAGCGCCCAGCCTCCCCCTCCACGTGCCACAGTGAGCGGCCTCGACGCCCTCGCCGCTACACACCGCTCCGCGACAACCCAACGCGGCCACCCGCCATTAATTTCGCCCGCGGAGCTCGCCGGCCGACCGCACCGCGGCTCTCCCCACCGCCTTATTTCACCTATAAAAAGGGCCCCGCGCCGCTCCCTCGCCACCACGGCCACCCCAGCCTCCGCGCGCCCCCTCCCACTGCCCACTGCGCTGCCGCCATAGCCATTGCGGCCATCTTCCGCCGGCCTCCATCGCTCCCCTCCACAAGCCGCTTCTGCTCCGGGTAAGTGAGGGAAACGGACCCCCTCGCTCCCCTCCTCCGTTTCCCCCTCTTCCCGGCCGCCACTGTGGCCTGGGACGTCGGCGCCCCCCTACCCCTCCTCTGTTCTGCGCGGGGGAAAGGAAGGAGAAGGGCAGTTTGCCCAAAAGCCCCTCCCCCTTCTCTCAAATTCCTAAAGAGTCCTTCCCTCCTTTTACCAAAGAACCCCCACCCTTTTAACCATTTTGCAAAAGAAACCCCCCTTTTGTTATATTTCAAAATAGACCCTTCCACCATATAAAACTAATTATAAATAAACCCCTACACCTTTTCAGTATGTCCCGGTTATTTCTAGAAATTACAATCAAGCCCTTCCACCCTTAGAAATAATTACAAACAGGTCCCTGACCCCTTATTTAACCCTTAAACCTTTATATAACCCATCATTTCATGCGCCAAATGACCTCAGATCTACCTAAAACTTTACCACACCTCTCATGACATAATTTTGTCCATGCCATTAGGAAACCGCCAGAAAATATTACTCCGAACTCAATATCCTAATTATTTCCGATTCGAGCTCAACGATAAAACTTTTATTTCTTTTCTTGATTGTGTGTTTGTTTGTGTGCGTCATAGACCACGGTGTAAACGAAGGAGAGGCTGTTGACGAGCAGTATTGCGAGCCAGCGATCGAGGACCAGTTCCACGACACCGAGCCCGAAGGACAGTGCTTCGACCAGGACCTCCCCGAAGGCTTCGAAGACGGCAAATTCAATCCCATCCTTTGATGCATGCTTTTGTCCTAGTTTTATAAAAACAACCTATTGGCCTATTTTACAAAATTGTATATGTTTTGCCTGCTGAAAACACGGTTGGATAGCCACACCTTGATTTGTTATAACCATTCCTTGACCACCTAGATTAATGTCTGATTTTGCTTGGACGTTAATCGATACTAGAACGCTTAGGACCTGCTACTTTATACAACTGGTTTTATAAAGAAAATGTGTGTGTGTGTGGGAAGGGATAAAAGTGGATTTTCGAAAGATGAGTTTAGACGGGATGGATGGCATTTCTGTGTGATTTGTCGTTTGGTGTGCTTGTGCCTGTGTGGCAGAGCAAGGAAGGGAGATATCCATCTTGTCACCACTAAGGACCGAGTTGGTGTGTCATCTCACCTAACTCCTCTATCGTGCAAACCACTCGACCGTTGTATGGGCAACGACTTAGCATAAACCCCACTAGTTAGTCTGATAGCCATTAGGAGAGCTGAGAGCAACGGGTGATCAAGGAGAAGGGATTAGCTCTGTGTGACTTATGCCCCGGTTAGAAGCTCTGTGATAGGTCAATGACCCCTTGGTGCATCCCGTGATGGCTACTCAGGTCTAGCTAAGGTGGGTAATGGCTTTGTTGGGATCTGCACCGACACTAAGGTGATCGAGTTGTGGTACCCCACTTGTGGGTAAAGTTGCACACCTCTGCAGAGTTAAGAATCTATTCGAATAGTCGTGCCCACGGTACTGGGCGAGTTACGGTGTGGTCACATAACTAGTGTTTATTGTGGGATGGGTTGGCGTGAGTTGTTTTGGAAATGTGTCCGGCAGTTGTGCCGTGTGCTACGGCGGATGAGGAGTCCGGTAGCAGCTTGAAACTTGGATCCTGTGTGGATCAACCCCTCGTGTTACTCGGTACAAGAAAACTGACTTTTGAAAAATGCTTTCTTTCAAAAGAACCCCTGCATAAAATATTGCTTTCCGCAAATCAAACCCTAGCCATATCCTTGATTCACCATGTGCATTATATTCTGTTTATACCCCCTCTGTGGGTGTGGTTGGACTTGCTGAGTACGTTTGTACTCACCCCATTCTTAATTTTTATAGAGGAAGACCCAGACTTCGTTCCAGAGGACGTTGAGTAGGATACCGTCCTGCACCCAGCCTTGCCTGTGGATTAGGGTCACCCGCAGGAGATACCGCATGGCGCAAGACTCTGATGACTTTTTTTTATATTTAATATCGTTGCGTGTGTGTGGATTGTAATCCTCGCGATAGTGGCGCTTCTCTGATCACTACCGCGTAGAGTTGTATGGTAATGAACCATCTGATGTAATAAATGTGTCATCAGCCTCCTGGGACTGATGTTTGTGACACATATAAGTCTTCTCTTATGAGGGGACGCTTCAGGTGGTATCAGAGCCGTAGGTTGGCCGTAGGACGTGACCCTAGGAGCGAAACCCTTTTTCTGGCCCTTTCACATTAGGACTTGTCTTTCCTTAATCCTTCTTTCACACAAACACTCACCACTGGTTCTTGCCCTGTTCCAGATGGCTAACAATGGATGGATTGGCGGAATCTGTCACGCAGAGCCCGGCCTTTCTGTGTGGATCAACCCCTCGTGTTACTCGGTACAAGAAAACTGACTTTTGAAAAATGTTTCTTTCAAAAGAACCCCTGCATAAAATATTGCTTTCCGGAAATCAAACCCTAGCCTTATCCTTAATTTACCCTGTGCATTATATTATGTTTATACCCCCTCCGTGGGTGTGGTTGGACTTGCTGAGTACGTTTGTACTCACCCCATTCTTAATTTTTACAGAGGAAGACCCAAACTTCGTTCCAGAGGACGTTGAGTAGGGTACCGTCCTGCACCCAGCCTTTGCCTGTGGATTAGGGTCACCCGCAGGAGATACCGCATGGCACAAGACTATGATGATTTTTTTATATTTAATATCGTTGCGTGTGTGTGGATTATAATCCTCGCGATAGTGGCGCTTCTCTGCTCACTACCGCGTAGAGTTGTACGGTAATGAACCATCTGATGTAATAAATGTGTCATCAGCCTCCTGAGACTGATGTTTGTAACACATATAAGTCTTCTCTTATGAGGGGACGCTTCACCGGGCGACTGGCCTCCAGGGACCTGGGCGCAATTTTCTCCGTGAAATTTTTTTTCAAAAATGCCCCTGCCGCCCCGCTGCCGGTCGGCCAGGTCCCGGCCGCCCGACAGCAGGGCGGCCGGGGTATATTTCTGTAAATTTCCAAATCGAAAATATATTTTTGTAAAAAAACAAAAATATAAAAATATAAAAATAAATAAACCGCCTCAGGCTCCGCCCGCTGCTACATTCAAGTCATTCTGATAATAAGCAGCCTTTGGCTCCGTCCAACAAAGCAAGAAAGGAGTTTGCGTCTCTATTTGTGTTTTTTTTTACCAACACACACACACACACACAAAGAGTTCATCTCAAGGTTGAAAAAGGAGCTACATGGATCGGAGCTTGATCAAATAGACTCAAGAGCATTCGTAACAATTTTCTATAGCATATACAACCCCACCACTATCCTCGCAACTTAAAAAAGTACAACCATTTGTGGGCTATAATTCTATAGATCGCAAATGAACCTTTGGATTTATATATTCATCTTATTTTACATTTCACAGCACCATCTTCCTTCATTATATTAGTCAAATATGCACAACTTTTTATATATTGCAGTTTGAAGCTGCTTAACATAATCTATAGAGCTATAGCTAATGAAGAATGATATCCAGTATTACTTCCTATATATGTACGTACTTACATATTGAGTTAAAATTATTTATCCATTTGTCTTGTCTTCCTTCTTCTTGGTCTTCCTTTCGGCCTCCTCATGGTCGGAGTCGGAGTCGTCGCTGTCTATAGATGAGCAAACAGGCTGCCCGGCCCGGCTCGATCATGCCGGGCTGCCCCAGGCTTCGTGCTTGGCCGACGGCCCGGGCCCAGCCCATGGGCCTATTTTCGTGCCGGGCCAGCCAAAATGGCCCGACCAAAATGACGTGTCGGGCCGGCCCAAATGGCCCATAAACATATGAAGATATCAATTTCACAAATGTTTAAAGAATCGTATAATCTAAATATCATTTCTCAAATATCATTAAGTTCATAAATATTAAAAAAACACATAAGTTACATCTATAAGTTAATTTATTGACAAATGACAAGTTATAAATTCATATATAAGTATATAATTATAGTTATATATAAGCTAACATGCCTCTACCGTGCCTTCCACTAATTGCGGGCCGTGCCGTGCCGCCCGACGGGCCTGCCTGGCAGCCCAAACCCAGCCCGGGACCTGTGCCGTGCCTAGCCCGGGCCCAGTGTCTTCGGGCCCGTGCCGTGCTTGGGCCGTGCCGGGTCGCCCGTGCTTGGGCCGGCTACCGGGCCTCGGCCCTTCTGCTTATCTATATCGCTGTCATCGTCCTTGTCTTTATCGGTTCCCTCCTCGTCCTTGTCCTCATCATCTTTGTGTCCAGCCAGTGGTTTGGTGGCCCATGCCGCCTCCCTGCTGCTGGTCTCCTTGAGCGCCTTGACAAGCTTCCCAAGGCAGGCATCCACGTCCTTCTTCTTCGACCTTGGCATCAAGTTCTCCGCCACGTCCGCCGGAGTCATGTTCACCTCCTCCAGCAGCCGCCGGATCTCGCCGAACAGCTCGTGGTCGGACACACCCAGGTAGTTGCTGGCGAGCACCTTGAAGCCCTCGAAGCAGCAGTAGGACATCTCGATGTGCATGTCCATCCTGCCCCACCGGATCAGCGCCGGGTCCAGCTTGTCCTTGTGGTTGGTGGTGAAGATGATGATGCGCTCGCCGCCGCACGCCGACCAGAGGCCGTCGATGAAGTTGAGCAGCCCCGAGAGCGTGACCTTGCCGTCCTTGTCGCCGTCGTCGTTGTCCCACGGCGGCATCTTCTTCTTCTTCTTGTCCTTCTTGTTGCTTTTCTTGCGCTTGCCGGTGAGGTCGATGGAGCAGTCGATGTCCTCGATGACGATGATGGACTTGCCCGTGGTCTCGATGCAGAGCCTCCTGAGCTCCGTGTTGCTCTTCACCGCCGTGAGCTCAACGTCGTAGTCGAGGAAGTTGGCCATGGCGGCGATCATGGTGGACTTGCCGGTGCCCCGGGGGGGGGGGGGGGGGGGGGGGGGCGAACAGCAGGTAGCCGCGCTTCCAGGCCTTGCCCACCGACGCGTAGTAGTCCTTGCCGTCGCGAACATCTCGAGGTCGTCGCCGATCTCCTGCTTTCTGGCCTGGTCCATGGCGAGCGTGGCGAAGGTGGAGGGGTGGTCCAGCTTGACGTGGCTCCAGACGCGGGGGCGCGGGCCGCGGGGCCCGTCCTCGGCGCCGGCGGCGGCCCAGTCGGCGCTGGTGTTGTTGGTGAAGAGACGGCGCTGGCGATTCCTGACGGTGGCGGCGCGGCCCTCGGCGAGGACGTGCGGCAGGTAGGCGGCCTCGACGAGCGCGCGGTGGCGGCGGTGGAAGGTGAGGCGGTAGGCGCGGCGCTCCTCCTCGCGCGGGTTCCAGGCGATGACGTTGGTGCGGCGGAGCGTCTTGGTCTTGCGCCAGCGGAGGCTGGCGCCACGGAAGTCGTCGACGACCTCGACGTGGTCGTCGACGGCGAGGGTGACGCGGTCGGTGCCGTCGGGGAGGTCGGAGCGGAGCCTGGCGGCGCGGTTGGCGCAGGTGGCGCTGAGGTAGGCCTCGGCGGCTCGGTAGGCCTCGCTGCGGGAGAAGGAGTCGGCGGCGTGCTCGTCGATGGTGATGGTGACGTAGGGGGAGACGGCGGCGCGCCAGGGCGGCGAGGTGGTCCTCGAGCTGGAAGGAGAGGTGGTCCTGCACCATGGACCACAGGAAGAGCAGGCTAGCAAGGGTGGACCACACCCCGGCCCAGCCGAAGGCGGAGCCGGAGCCGTACGGGGGAACATCAGCAGCGTCGCCGACCAACGACTCCGCCGCCAGCTCCATTGTATTGTATTGTATTGTATGTAACCACAGCACAGATGGATTGATGCAAAATCATCACGATGAACAAGGTATATACTCCCTCCGTTCTTTTTTTATATGAAACCGTTGATTTTTTTTCTTCAACTTTGATTAATATTATTTAATTAATCAGTTAGTTAAATGAAGTGAAATGAATACATTTACGTCTATTATCAAGAGTCTCTTAAATCTAACTTGAAGATTTGGCTATTTGTATAAATATTTGTAGAAAAGACGAATAGTCAAACGAAGGTCTAAAAAACGAAAGAAGGTCGAAGGAACATATTCTCTATTCTCTAGCTAGCACACTTTTATCTATTATCTTATTATTTGGCTAACAAACGAAGCCTCCACGTTCGCTCTCAAGGTCTAGAAATTCCCACGTTAATCGGAGAAAAATAGAAAAAATAAAAATTACCCACCAATACCATTATAATAAAAATTAGCCTAAAATACCCGGTGCTTAATTAAAAATCACCCACCAATGACTTTATGAAAAATTAGCCTAAAATACCCCTGTGCCTAAGTAAAAATCACCCACCAATGCCATTATGAAAAATTAAATATAAAATACCAATTAGCTAGCTATGTATCAGTTACAAATATATACTATTAATAAAAACTAAAGCTAACAATAATCAATCAAAATAAAACAAAAATAAGAATAATTATATGTATAATATTATTAAAGCTCAAAAAATCAAATTGTTATTACATGTAGATCATATTTAAATTATTTTAACCAACAATAAGACATAATTTATGATAATGAATAGGGTAATGTATGGTAAAAAAAATATAATCTTTAAGTAAGAATACAACAATATGTGAATTTTTGAACTTTTCATACTAGCCGCGCAAATGCGCGGGCTGTACGTCTAGTTTTCTTGATATGAAAAAATAAATAAATAAACGCCAAGCGCATGTGTAGTAGGTACGTGTTTCTTATGAATTAAGGAACACAGTGTATTGTAGTAGTATTAAGGAACATAAATAAATATACTACACGTGAGAGGAGAGAGAAGAGGCGGCTTGGTGATGGATCAAGTTTCCTTAATTGGTACTACATTCAAAGGATTTGTGTACGTAAGCATGAGCGTCAGAGCATGTCATGGCATGCAGCCCACTTACAGAAGAGCTAGTAGTGCATGCATGTGCTTCTAGAGAGTCAAAAAGATAGGAGGTACCCATCAGTCAGGTCTAAGCATACGTCCATAAATATCGCGAGTTCAAGAATGATCTGGTGGTCCCCCAGTTGCAGCCAGTAAACAAATGATGTTGATTTCAGATTCAAAATTGGTACGGTGTCAATTTGGGATTGTAAATTCAATGTATTGCTCAATTTGAGACGGACTATATACTGTAACAATTTGAGAATGTCAAGATTGATGTCTTGCTAAATTCTTACGAACAAGTTACTTCTTTGAAACTGCAACTCTTGTCGCCCTTGCCCTATGTCCTACGGTGGCGCATGCTTGCCAAGAGCGGAGATCGTCCGTAGCTGCACGCACCAAGTCGATGACGATCACCTCGCACCACGACCTCCGCGCCAGCAGCAACAAAACTCTAGCACGAGGCAGAACACAATAGTGATTAGTGAGGGATGAGGAAGGGAGGAGCGCGGCCGCGGCAGCATTCATTTCAACCTGCTTGCAGCTTGCCCGTTCCCGCGCCAGTGATAGGAGACTGGCCGACTGGGGGAGGCGGCAAGCATTAGCGAGCAGCTAGTGGCCATTGAGCCTTGGGATTTCACAAGCGGCCAAGCAACGAGGTTGCTGTGAAAATAGTCTGAAACAAGTTGGCTTGGCATTCAGGATGGCAACGGCCCCCGCCCCGATCCCCGATTTTTGATCCCCACCCTGGCGCCGAACACCAAATCGGGGGAGAAGTTTGCCCCGGCTCCGTCCCCGTCGGATCCCCGAACCCCGTCGGGGCCCCATGAGGATCAATCGCAGAGCTGAGCACACAGAAGGCCCATGGCTGGACAGGAAATAGGGAAGATGGTCGCGACTGGACGTGCGGTCGACGGGCACCTCTCAGCCCACCTCTCGGCCGGTCACGCAGCTCCTTTTCTTCCTCCGCCACCTGCGACGCCTCCCCGAGGATAGGATGTGCGACGAGATGCCACGCCCTGCCGCTCCCCACCGACGACGAGGCGAGTGCGCGGAGCTCCGAGCCCGACTCCTGGGAGCGCGTTTCCAGCCCTTAACGGGGCAGATCCCCGCGGATCCCCGTTACCGCGGGGAAAATTGCCAAGCTGACTTGGCATGTTTCTTTTGCCAATCAAAGAGAGGCGTGTTTCACCCAACTCGACGTTGGATACGCGATGAAAGACGCTAGCTGCAGCTCCAACATCCCTCTTGCGAAGAAGACAAGAACTGCAGACGATGACGGTGGGTGAGTACCGATATCCGGCCAGGGGTGTAACTCGCGCAAAGATCTTTCTTGCGGAAGCGAGTTGAGACAGTGGTTTTTAAACAGGTTCGGGCCACCCTGGAGCATAACACCCTACGTCATGTGGATTGTGATCTGTTCTCTTACTGGTCTTTGGGGATCCAATCCGGCCTCCTCTTATATGTCCTGGGATCTTTCTATTTATAGACTACAAATTCATTCTGTCCTCTCTCTAGCTATATGAACGCCCTTTGTGCATGGTGGGCGCCGTTTACCAGGCCCCCTTGTCCTTTGTTAGACGGTCAGGCGGCTTGTGGGGCCCGCCGTAGCAGGTTCAGAGGGACCTAGTGGTGTCAGGAGGGCCTCGGGGTGAGCCTCGGGGCGTTCCGGGGTGGCCTCGAGCGCCAACTGGTGGGCCTTCACGTCTCGGGGTGACCCCGGGGGTGCCTTGCGGGGCCCTCATGCTCCGGGGTGTCTCTAGGGACACGTTCCGGGGTGGTCCGAGGTGGACCCGTGGCGACCCCAGAGGCACCCTGCGGGTCCTTGCGACCCATAGGGATGGTAACGGGTCGGGTAAGGTGCAGGTAGAGCAAATACCCGCCCGCGACAATACCCGAAACTATAAGAAATATCCGTACCCGCGAAGTCTAGCAGATAAAATTTTATACCCATACCCATACCCGCTGGGTACGGTCGGGTTTCGGGTACCCATCAGGTATTTTAATAATAGCATAAGTAACCTATCATTTAGTCATATTGACTAGCATATTTTGAATTTATCATCCATATAAGCGAACGCAAAACATTAGTAGAACTAAACGGATCATCTTGCACCATTTTTTCTTATTTTCAACATCTATTTTATAATTGTATGTAAGTAAATGCGTTGAAGAGTTAAGAATTTCATTAAAAAATACAACAATGACCATACGCTTCACTACAAATAATAAGCAAAATGTCAATGTCATTTTCACATCTATTAATTCACACATTCTCACTATCCATCTATTTAGTTCATACAAACACAAGAAAATGAGACATAAAATTTGTGAAGGATATGAGATTACTAAATTGTTTTTTTGTATTTCGGGTACCCATTGGGTACCCGCGGGTAAAATTTTATACCCATACACATACCTGCAGGTAAAATTTTATGCCTATACCCTCGCCCGTCGGGTCGGATGCCCGCGGGTACCCGCACCCGCGGGTAAAATTGCCATCCCTAGTGTGACCCGGGATGACCCTGGCTGGTCTACCCCAGGGAGGTGGCTTGTGTCGCTCCGGGTTTTACCGCGACGGGACGTAGCTCAGGGATAAGCTATCCGCCCGTCTATCTCCTTATCGTCTGAGCGCACGGCTCCCCCGTAATCATAATATTTTTATAAGAAAACCGCGCTTCTCCCTCGGGCTCTGGACCAAGTCTAGCGGCTCGGCGCCGTAACCCGCTGGTTTTCCGCCCGGTAAATTTTTTTTACCGAGCGTGTCTTCGTGGGGAAGGTAGGGCTTTCCCCAGGTTTGACCAAAGTAGAAACTATTTAGATTTGACCAGAAGAATCTTGAAATAATCATGAAGTTCACCCTATGTTATAAAGATGTTTTTTATTGATTCACTTAAATGAGATCACGACGGCTTATTATATTAGATTTTCAGCTATTATTATAATAATATATATAACACACTTATTAGTATAGATATAAACAGACGATCTTCAAAAGGCAGAGGCACTCATTTTTTATCAAAATGAAAACCGTGCATCATGATCTTATATACAATCTATGCAGCAAATAAAAAAATAAGAGAAACTAGTATTAACACCTAGCTTAGAGTGTGTGCTCTAAGTCTAACACAGGAGTATTAACTTGCGTGCTAACGAGTGGTTTCAAAAATTCTCAAAAAGAGAAGAAAATTACATTGGAGTGCACCGTAATATGTCCAAGTGAAACAAGGCGAATCCAGTGATTACGGCCCAGTGGGAGAGTAGAAGCTTGGGCTTCCAAGCTGGCTGGGACTGGCGTTTTTTTATTTTTATATTTTTTAAAATCATTTTTTACAGAAATATATTTTCGGATTTATAATTTACAGTTTTGTACCCCTATCGTCTGGTTGCGGGGCGGCCGGTACCCTGCCGCCCTCCTGCCGGGCGGTAGGGACCTCGATGTAAATAAAATTTATATTTATTTACATTTTAGTCCTTGAGGGGAGTCTGCCGCTCTTTACCGAACAGCAGGTACCCGCCGCCCACTAGCGGGGCGGTAGGTGGGTACCTGCCGCCCGGGGGCGGCAGGCCCCTACCGCAAATGATGTCTCTGAGAAGTTCGGGAACTTGCTGCTGCTACTCCGTGATGGGACCGTGGCTCTGCCATGCCCTGACCCGTGGACTCTGTGTGCTGGAATTAAATCTCAGCAGCTGGGACTGCTTCCAGCTTCCTGAATGTGTCTTCAGCTGCACAACCCTTGAGGAGTTCAACCTGTTAACCACCACAGCTACGGAGAGTACGGGAGCGGGCGCACGCCACGCCGTAACGCGCGGCGTGCCGTAACGCGGTCGCCGTGGAGTAGTATTCGGGAATCTGGCTGCGTGGAGTTCAGGGTCACTGCTTGATCATTTGCGGTAGGGGCCTGCCGCCCCCGGGCGGTAGGTACTCGCCTACCGCCCCGCCAGTGCGCGGCGGGTACCTGCCGCCCGGCAGGCAGGCGGCAGCTCCTCCCAGAGATCAAAATGCGAATAAATATAAAATTTATTTACATTGAGGTCCCTACCGCCCGGCATACATTGAGGTCCCTACCGCCCGGCAGGAGGGCGGCAGGGTACCAGCCGCCCCGTAGCCGGGCAGTAGAGGTACAAAACTGTAAATTATAAATCCGAAAATATATTTTTGTAAAAAATGATTTTAAAAAATGTAAAAATAATAAAACGCCCTGGGACTGGGACAAGTCACTCGTTGGGCCGGCCGTCCGACAGGAAAAGGAGCCTGCGTAGCGTCACAGCCTGATAGTTAGTTAGTGCTAGCGAATTCATCATAGATCAGTTGGTCAGGTCGCTTGCAGTGGAATCTACCCACTCGGATTCAAGTCCTCGACTTGGCACGTGTGCTTGTGTTTTTTTGGATTTATTCCAGGATTTTCCGGCGTTATGCGTTAAGTGGTAAGCGGCGTTCCCGTCGACAACGAGACGTTAATGGTGACTTCGGAAATCTCCAGATCTGCTGGTCCAGTCCTTCGGAGGTGCTCATAGAAGTAGGATTTGTGTACGTGTGTTCATAGAAGTGAGTGTGCGTGTGTTGTGAACGTCTCCATTGTACAGTACTAAAAAAAGTTAGTGGTAGGGCAGCTGCTGTGCGAATCAAGATCAGCTGCTCTTGTTTGACTCGAAAATAAAGTAGCTAGCCTAGCCGCCTAGCTGATGAGCACGCCGGCCGCATGCAGCTGCGACTTTTTTTTGAAAAGTAAACCGCCAGCATTTCATTAAGCTGTCATATCATTACATAGAGGAGACCAGAGAAACTCTGGTGGTACATGAAGCCATACAGATTCTGAAAGACGATCTGCCGATCTAACAAGAACATGTGCTGCCTTATTACAACATATGTTTACATGAATAAAAGAAAAAGCCACAGTAGAAGTACAGACCACCTTTTTTATGTCTTCGATGATAATTCCAATATTGGAGCGGTCCGTGACTCTCGACTGGAGCTTCTTAATCAACGACTCACAGTCAGAAGCAATTATAATATGGTCATGAGGGAGTTGGGAAGCAAAGTTAACTGCTCTCCTAAAAGCAATGGTCTCCGCCAATTCTGGGTCTGTAATTTTGTCAATTCCCTGCTTGCAAGTAGCCAGGAAAACACCTCTCTCATCTCT
The DNA here is from genome assembly GCF_016808335.1 of Panicum virgatum. NCBI lineage: Eukaryota > Viridiplantae > Streptophyta > Magnoliopsida > Poales > Poaceae > Panicum > Panicum virgatum. Next base: position 69,647,343 of record NC_053147.1, read on the forward strand.
AATGACAATACCCAAGCCCATGCAATTATCTTTGTGGAAAATTGCTACATCAACATTGACCATAGTCCACCCTTGGGGCGGTGGTTCCCATCTTTTCCGATTAAGGACATCAGACTTTCTAGGATGGGCTGGAGTACACCAATGCACAAGCACCATGTCAACATATGCTAAAATCTTCTCAGCTATACAGTCGGGGTGCATTTTATTTTCTCCATTTCGCACAGCATTCCTAGCCTTCCAGATATGCCAAAAGGCTATGAAAAAGATAGTAGATAGTAGCCTCATGCAGCTGCGACTTGGCTGGCTGGGCGATAGATCGATCGGCATCCCTAGAGTCAAGTCAATAATGTTAACAGGAAATTAATTAATAAACCGATCCAAGATCGGGATGGGATGGGGGGCACGCACCAAGCCATTCTACAATAGACTGGGCTTTTTTATTCAACAATCCCAAGGTGGAGCTCTCTGAAATTTATTATTATTATTATTATTGTTATTATTATTATTATTATTATTATTATTATTATTATTATTAGCTAGAGCAATGCCCGTGTGATGGATGCTTCAGATCGACTTGAGTCATTAAGATAGAGAAAATGTCAACTTGGAGAGAGATAGTGCGTGTCCATATATATTTTTCTTGAAAAGCTTGAGTGAGTGGTAGTGCTGGTCGCCTGTGAACCGAGAGGTCACAAATTTGAGCGGTGGCCTCTACATATTGCACGGTGCATGGGAAAGACCTCCCGCTAATAACCTCTCCCAGACCCCGCACAGTGCGGGAGCCTACGACACTGGGTATGTCTAGAGATGGCAATGGGTACCCGAAACCCGAAACCCGATAGGTTTTTGCTCCATTAGGGTATGAGTTTGGGTCAACTTTTAGACCTGTGAGTTTATTAATGGGCACAAAGTTCTACCCGTTGGGTTTATGGGCACGAGTTTATTCCTACAATACCCGAACCCGTGAACCCATAGATTTTTTAAACCCAATCCAACATAGAGTAATTGTCATTTTATTTGTGAATTTATAACAAATTTAACATCTCTTTCTTTTAATTCTTATTTTAGTGAACTCTTAAGTGGTGGGTATGGGTGTTTTTGCTTTGCAGTTATCGTGTTTGTATATGCATATGATGGATTTGTGATTTTGTATGGTCTTTTGATCATTTCAATATAGAGCTTGTTATTTTTATTTTTATTTTTATTATAATTTATAGTGAACATAGATTTTTTACTCATAATATGCTACAAATGATGTTTACTATGTTAAACTTATTGATCTTGAGAAAAATTTGTATAGTAAAGTGTAGTTTACTATGTTAAATTTATTGATCTTGAGAAAAAAAAATGTATAGTGAAGTGTAGACCCATGGGTAACCCATGAGTACCCGCTAATCCGATGGGTTTGGATTTGGGCAAAATTCTAAACCCGTCACGGGTATGGGTTTTTTAATGAGTTCAAATATTTTTCATGGGTTTAGGTTTGGGATGACAAAATCTGATAGGTTTAGACCCGTTGTCATCTCTAGTTACATCCTTTCGCATGTGTCAATGTAAGACGTACTTAGAGGATGGTTGTTTCCTTTTTGTAAAAAAATTTTCTAACATGACAGCAACGTATGTACTAGTACGGGTTGAGAAAATGAGGACCCTAGCTAGTATGTAAAAAGTCTACCGAAATGAAAGTCGTTGAAACTCTAATTACTACTTGGTGTTTGTGACAGTGTGAGGAATGGATCCACTCGCCAACAATCTCCTACCGTGCTAGCTACTGGTGGTGCTGCATTCCCACCAACCCACAACCAAAGCAAACCAGGCCCCAACTTGACATACTAGTACAACTGCAAATGCTCTATCGATCCAATTGTTACGGTTGCAATCCATCCACACGAAGAGGGGCACTGCTGCAGTCTGTTAGTGTCAGTCTTCTCTGCAACTGCTGATGCTGCTCTACAAGAAGAAGATCGATCCATAAGATTCAGATTATTCTTCCGTCTTCTTCTTCCCCGGCCAGCCGGCGGTCGATCCAGATGATGCGGCCCTGCGCCGCCATCTGCGCGCTCCTGCTGAGCCTCCTCCTCCCTCCCTCCCTCGCCTTCCCGCTATGCACCGACGCGAGTCAGTTCACGCACTTCCCAACACCCCTGCTGTGCTGCTTCTTCGTCGTCTTCTTCTTCTTCGCCTGCTCAGCAGTCAGCTCAATGATGGATTGCATACATGCAGGGGCGCCGGTGCTGCTCAACACCACGCTCAAGTTCTGCGCCTCCTCCGGCAACACAAGCAGCAGCAGCAGCTGCTGCGACGCCGCCGCCGACGCCGCGCTCAGCACCCAGTTCAACGCCATGAACGTCTCCGACGCGGCCTGCGCCGCCGTCCTCAAGTCAATCCTCTGCGCTGTAAGCGACCATCCGTCCTATGCTTTTTTTTTTCAGTTGAGTTGGATTTGTTACTTTGCTCCTTGCTGTTATTCACCTTCGCATATAGATTGAACCTTTGCTTTCACTGACACATTACTCCACTAGTGGTAATTAGCAGAATGTTTACCGCAGAAATGCCATAATATTCACTTCAAAAAAGCTTCGAAATTCGCATGCTCACTTTGCTGAGTGCAAAATGCAATTCTACAATATGAAGAACAAAACTACCTGAGTACTGTACAAATTCTTATCTGTAACAATCATAGCATCTTTTCAAGAGGAGAACTGAATTTGGTTGCCAATACCATCAGACCTGAAATTTAGATGCCTCACTCAGAGGACTGAAATTTAGATGTCAATACACTTAATGAATTGAATGACTCCACTTTCAGAAATGCAGTCCATATTCTGCTGATCTATTTGATGCTGGGCCAAAGATTCGGACAATTCCCTTCCTCTGCAACTCCACCTCCTCAGCAACTTCTGCCCAGTCCAAGGAAACCACTCAGGACTACTGCGAACATGTCTGGGAAACTTGCAAGGATGTCAAAATAATGAACTCACCCTTTCAACCACCCCTGCAAGGCAGTGCACCGCCTCCCACCTCATCACCATCGAAGCTGACTGATGCCTGGCAATCTGAAAATGACTTCTGTACCTCGTTTGGTGGTGCATCGAATGATCAGTCTGTATGCTTCAGTGGCGACACGGTTTCATTCAACGCCACCCAACCTTCGCCCTCTCCTAAAGGGATATGCCTGGAGAGGATTGGTGACGGATCCTACCTTAACATGGCTCCTCACCCTGATGGATCCAATAGGGTCTTCTTGGGCAGCCAAGCTGGGAAGATATGGCTGGCAACTGTCCCTGATCAAGGATCCGGGGGTACTCTACAATTCGAAGAAGCTAGCCCATTCGTTGATCTGACTGATCAGGTGCACTTTGATTCAGCGTTTGGACTCATGGGTATGGCGTTCCATCCTGACTTTGCAACCAATGGCCGTTTCTTTGCCTCTTACAACTGTGATAGGACCAAGTCACCCAGCTGTACGGGGAGATGCTCTTGCAATTCTGATGTGGGCTGTGATCCCACAAAGCTAGGTACCGACAGTGGTGCTCAACCATGCCAGTATCAAGTGGTGATTTCAGAATATTCAGCAAAAGGTTCCTCGGCAAACGTTTCCGAGGTTTGCTCATCTCAACATGCTCTTCCGATCCATTCAAGTCTTGTCTTGGTATTCCCTAAACCTCATACGCACACATTCCTCTTTAAACATTTCCTGTTAGGCTACGTCTGCTGATCCATCTGAAGTTAGAAGGATTTTTACTATGGGGCTGCCTTATACATCACAACATGGAGGCCAGGTACTTTTTGGACCTGATGGCTACCTCTACCTCATGATGGGGGATGGTGGAGGAAAGGGAGATCCTTTTAATTTCGCTCAGAACAAGAAGTCACTCTTGGGAAAAATCATGAGGCTTGACATTGACAGTACGCCGAGTAAGTCTTTGAGCCTTGATGCCATTTGTCTACTTATTTAAACTGCTACTTTGTTTCTTTACTCGAATCAGCATTCCAACCTTTATCACTTTCCTTTAGTCGCTTCAGCTTCCACGGTTATGTCTCCATAAACTGCTCTTGCATTTCCTCTTAGTTAGTTTGCATGAAAACTTTGGCATCAGTACCAAAGGACGAAATGGCATCAACCACCACCTCCAGTGAGAATATGAGATTATTCCAATGATGCATCTAATTTTGGCCCTTAGTATCAGCAACTTAAGTTAGCAAAATATTAGACACATCTTTTATATCTTTCCTGTCCTGAGAACGGATTAGTCAAAGATGCTAGATGATGACTAGATGAGACTATGATCTTCTGATTTGGCAGCATTATTAGCTGCCATTTTTATACTGAACTAGGTGGAAGGTTGCGGCTATAAAATCTTGGAGGCACTTGTCACTTATAGAACTGATATAAGCAATTCAATTCATCAGCTTATAAAAGTATGGCTAACTGGTTTCTTTTGCATTCTTTCACACAAAGTTTTTTTTCCTTCTATGTTGGTATGGAGAGCTGCATCATGCACATGATCTGTCAATTTTTGTTCCTAAAGCTTTCTGTTTTTTTATCTGTTTCATTTTTAAGGAGCAAGTGAAATCAGTAACACGAGTTTGTGGGGAAATTATTCTATTCCAAAAGATAACCCGTATGCTGATGATAGCGAGTTACAACCAGAAAGTTGGGCACTGGGTCTTAGAAACCCGTGGAGGTGCAGTTTTGATTCTGAGAAGCCATCCTACTTCTACTGTGGAGATGTTGGGCAGGTACTATGCAAGACCATACGTAATAAATGTTTAATTTTCCAGTGCTAATTTGGGTTACTTCGTTCATTAGATAGCCATGTGTGCTCAGACTTAGTGTTCCATGCATTACTTCTATTCATCGATGAGGAACTGAGTGTGTGTATTTTGTATGCAAACAACACTTCATTTGTGTCTGTACCTTAATCCTGTAGGATCAATATGAAGAAGTGGATTTGATCTCCAAAGGCGGGAACTACGGATGGCGTGCGCTTGAGGGTCCTCTTGTTTACCATCCACCATGGGCACCAGGAGGCAACACATCACTTGACTCCATAAACGCCATCCCACCTATCATGGGTTACAGCCACTCTGATGTGAATAAGAACATCGGATCCGCATCGATCATAGGAGGTTATGTCTATAGAGGGTCCGCTGATCCCTGCTTGTTTGGAAGGTATATCATCATCGATCACTCGATATTACTAGCTCGACGCCTCCTGTACATTTTCATTTGGAACTTCTCTTGTGCAGTGCAGTGCAGCTCTGAATTGTTGGAATTTCAGCTGTAAGGTGTATATCTGTTAACGTGTTTTCAGGTACTTGTACGCTGACCTGTACGCTTTGGCCATGTGGACCGGCACAGAAACCCCAGAGAGCAGCGGGAACTACACCTCCACTCTGATTCCCTTCAGCTGCTCCAAGGATTCTCCGATCGCCTGTGAGACAGCTGCCGGGAGCTCTCTCCCGTCTCTTGGCTACATATACTCCTTTGGCGAGGACAACAGCAAGGACATCTATGTGCTGACGAGCAAAGGCGTCTACCGAGTTGTCAGGCCCAGCCTCTGCAGCTACACCTGCCCAACAGAGAAACCCGCGACAAACAGCGGGAGAACGCCTCCTGGTTCTTCATCAAAGGCGCCAGCCATGGCACTGAGCAATCAGCAGATGGGAGTGCTTTTGCTGTCTGTTATTATGTTTTGGGTCTTGATAAGATAGGATCCTGCTCTGAGTCAGTCATGTGCAAGGATGGATGGTACGCTCGTCGCTCCATATGTTACGAAGAAACCGAAATAAGAATGTTTCAGCTAGAGATCCGATGTGATATACTAGTACATAGCATGTAAGTGTTGGCCTGAACCTGCAGGTTACTCAAGCAGGGTCTTTAGTGGTATAAGTACATAGTCAGATATTGTTTGCAAGGAAGAAAACAGAGTGAGGGTGAAACTTTATTCATATATAGTATAGGACTATAGGGTGATTGCTGGAACATGTGTATATATGTAGCACATACATGTAACGAGTACTAGTAGCAGCAGGTGCCGGTGGTGGCGATGCTGCAGTACCTGCTTGGGTCCATCATGTTGCAGATGTAGGGCAGTCGTTGCCATCTCCATGACCTTGCTCATCATCTGATGGTGATCGGAGCCCGGCAGGCCGCCCTGCAGCTCCTGTACCGTGCTTCTGATCGCCCTGCACCTGCAGCTCGGTGGCATCTGCTCTGCTCATCCGCCATTTTCCAGGGCCAAGAGTGATGAGCATCGCCGCGACGGCGCCGTGCACTGGTGCTTCAGGTAGTCCCTCCACGCGTCCATGGCCTCCAAATGTGGGTGTGCGAGCGCGAGGAGGAGGAAGGACTTGAGGGCAGTCCCAACCCAGACTCTACTATAGAGTCTAAATCTCCTATTTATTGTGTTTTGCTGATGTGGCAGTATATTTATGGAAGAGAGAGGGAGAGAAATCAAGACTCCAAGTCTTATTTAGACTCCAAGTCTTCACGCAAATCAAGAATGAATGTGAGAGATAGTCATATAAATCAAAGTAACACAATTTGCATTGAGAAGTATAGTTTTTTGTGATGGAGTCTTTGAGGCTTAGACTCTAATAGTAGAGTCTGGGTTGCCACCAATGCTCTGTCTTGTGTATCATGAATTACGCGGCACAGATGCCGTGCAAGCTGTTAATTAAAGCTCTCCAACTATATTAGATGATGTTTCTTGTAATGAATCTGTGCCTTTTCGATGATGATATTATTGATCTATAGTACATGCCGTAGAACACCGGTAATTGTGGAGGCCAGTCGTCTCCTCTTTGGATTTGTTTCCACTCAGCAGTCAGAAACATGTGGTGGATCAAGCTAACAAGATGCATATGCCAAATCTCACTCTCTTTTCTGAAACTGAACCCCATTCTGTGCAACTTCTTTCTCAAGATGGGCAACAGAGCATCTCCAACAGTTTGGCGAATGGAGTTGGCATCCTTGATTTTTGGCAAAAGCCCTTAAAACACCCCTCCAACAGTTTGGCAAAATATGACAATTTGGCAAAAACCCTCTCTCACCGCGCATATATGGCAACTTAGAAAAGGGCTTGGCAAATCCTCTCTCTACTTGCATGCTGGGTACTGACCACGAAAATAAAGTTTTCTTCCTGCTTGCATGCTGCCTATTGCCTTTTTTTTTTCATTTTGCCAAGTTCCAAATAGCAAACTATTAGAGATCGAACTGTTTTTTTACTAGGCAAATAGTTTTGAGAGTTGGCAAATCACAAGATTTGCCAAGTAGAATATGACAAACTTTTGAAAATGCTTATCTCTCTAACAAACAAGTTCCTGAAAAGTAATTATAGTACTTTTTTTAGGGGAGTAATTATAGTAGTTGGTATTTTGGAAGGAAATAACTTAAAAAGGCCCATTAATATTGGGGAATGGCCCAATGAGGATGTTTGTTTGGTTGGCTAGTAGCCCATCATCATTGGGCACATCTGGTTCCGTAAATACTTTATTGTTTTCTATCTACTAGAACAATACAATGCATTGTTACGAGTAACATACTTTTACCCAGGCCTATACGAGATACTCTTTCATTGTATGTACAGGTCGTGCCTCGCGCGAGGCATTACTTCCAGATTTCGATTGATTTGTTCGAATTTCAATTAGAATTCCAATTAATTTGTTTTCTGATTAGGATTATAATTGACAGCTAAGAAATTATTACTTGCTTTGCTTTAGAAGTAGCAAGAGATAGAGATTATATAGTAGTAGTACATATCGTGATTTGTTCTAATGGAGCCGCGGGTCTCTGCTAAGAGTTTGTTTGACAGAGCTCTAAAACCGGCTCCAGCTAGAACTTACCAAAAGGTCTATTTTGGAGCAGCTAGAACTTACTAAAAAAAATAATAGTATTGTGGTCATTTGATATGTTCTTTATATTTTAACAGTTAGATGAAGCCGTTTTGCCAATTTTTTTCCAAAACAGTTTCAGTTTCAGTTTCATCGGAGAATCCGCTCCAAACAAATTCTAAATATTAGTTTTTTTTTTAAAGATTGCCTTGCCGGCACTAAAATGAAATAAAAAATGTTGACAGGTCAACCACCCCCCGTCGCTGCCCCACTACAAAGCGAAGTGCCCGCTGGCTGCCGGGCCGCCGGCTCGGTTCTTAGCCTGAGTCGCTGCCCGCTGGGGCCCACACCCACATCCACCGCCGGCGATGAAGGCCCTCATCTCCCAGTCCTTCCACGCCGCCGTCGACCGCCGCTGGCTGCTCCCCCTGGCCGTCGGCTCCGCGCTCTCCCTCCTCCTCCTCGTCGCCCTCACCACCTTCCCCCTCCCATTCCCCTCCTCCTCCTCCTCGGCCGCCTCCGCCCTCTTTGTCGAGCACAAGCTCGCCCCCACCCCGCCGTTCCCCGCCGGCGCCGAGCTCCCCCGCATCGCCTTCCTCATCTCCGGGTCCGCGGGGGACGCCTCCGCTCTCCGCCGCGTCCTCCTCGCGCTCTACCACCCCAGGAACCGCTACATCCTGCACCTCGATGCCGAGGCCCCCGTCTCCGACCGGACGGACCTCGCCGCCGGCCTCGCCGCCCACCCGGTCCTCGCGTCCGCGGACAACGTCCGCGTCGTCAACCGCGCCAACCTCATCACCTATCGCGGCCCCACCATGGTCGCCAACACGCTCCACGCCGCCGCCGCCTTCCTGTGGGGCCACGCTGGCGCCGGTGGCTCCGACTGGAACTGGTTCATCAACCTCTCCGCCTCCGATTACCCGCTCGTCACACAGGATGGTAAGCGCCCTTCCTTCTACATTCATCCGAAAATTTCTAATCCATAAAAACCCCGCCTTGGATTTGTAAATGTAACTCTTAAGCTTCCTGCTGCAGATCTGATACATGTCTTCTCCAAGCTACCGCGTGATCTCAACTTCATCGATCACACCAGCGACATCGGATGGAAGGAGTACGAGCTTCCTTCATCATGATTTTATTCGCTGACCACTGCATTCTGACAGGGGCCAATTCCTACCTTGTTGTTTCTCATGATGTACAGGTTTCAGAGGGCCAAACCCGTGATCATTGACCCCGGTCTCTACATGAAGAAGAAGGCTGATGTCTTCTGGATACCGCAGAGGCGGAGCGTGCCGACAGCCTTCAAGCTCTTCACTGGTATGTTCCTAACTGATAGTATGACCTACTAGTCAAAATATTCACATTCAAGCGTTAACCCATAGATGTGTAGAATTCACCATGCACGTTGTGCAGATTAGTATACCTCGTAACCTAACCTTGCCTTTGTTGTTTTCGGTGAGAATTGTTGATTTGCCCTTGCCAAGGTGGATGGAATTTCTTAAATCAATTTTCTTTTTTTGTAATTGAATGTGGTGTCAAATGCTTCAAACTGTAAACTCTCTCTGCCACGTCTTGCAACAGTGCTGGCTATTTTGATGTGTGAATTGTTGATACGTGGGTTTGTCACCAACTTAAATTAATATATCTTTTTTGCAAAGTACTGCATATAAATGCACTGTTTTTCTAGCTTCGTGATTTAAATATTGTATATTGTGGAAACTCCTCTAGGTAAAGTTTCCGTTCATACGTAATTTATTTTTTGTGATCTGATTGCTGTAACAAACATTTGGGATTCTGTTTATTTGTTGCCTGTAGCAGCAAACCAGCTATGCATCTCTTGCTTGCCTACTGCATATACTGGCTGTAATTAATTTTAAAGCTTATCCTTGTTTTATGTGTCGGTTATTAAGTTAGAAAATTGTGTCAATGAACTTGCCATAAAAGTATACTTTTTCCTTAATGTGATGGTCTACTGTTTCACATCCATTATCCATCATGTTTTTAATAGCATGAAATTAATTGATTCCAGTTTCTTATATAGTGGCTACAACTCAGATATAACTACTCTAGGTTCAAACAGCTTAAAACAGATAACTAAAAGATGCAGAAATGCAGAGCCTATCTCTGCAATGAAGATCAAGTTGCAGTATTCATCAATACCAAGAAGAAATAACTTTCTTTTTTAACCCATCCGTCCCCCAAAAACAAGTCATTCTAGGATCCAAAACTTATCACAGAAAACAAGTCATTTACCCTATTTAGAAAGTGCTTGTGCATGCAAGAATCAGTTAGTGCCAAATATGGGTAATAAATAGGGGCAAACATGGTCATTTTACCTCCTTATTAATCAGTCATAGAATTCCTAGAATGACTTGTATTTTGGGACGGAGGGAGTACTATCGAGCAAATTCTTTGGCCTTTACTCTTCATTTTCAAAAACCAGCAAGAGTAGTATCGCTTAAGAGCTTTCGTGGAATGAGGCTTGCTTTATTAGTTTGAGCCTTTGGGTAATAAGTGTTGCTTTTTGAATCTTGACCATGTAGATATAGAGTCACCTGATGATGAAATTGCATTGCAGGTTCTGCTTGGATGGCACTTTCTAGGCCATTTGTGGAATACTGCATATGGGGCTGGGACAACCTACCTCGCACGGTGCTCATGTACTACTCCAATTTCATCTCCTCGCCAGAAGGGTACTTCCACACCGTGGTCTGCAACGCCGAGGAATTCAAGAACACAACCGTGAACCATGACCTGCATTACATCTCATGGGACAACCCTCCAAAGCAACATCCACACTACCTCACGGTCGAAGATTTGGACAGGATGGTTGCTAGTGATGCCCCTTTCGCTCGGAAGTTCCATGCAGATGACCCAGTGCTAGATAAGATAGATGAGGAGATCCTGTCCCGTGGTGCAGACATGCCAACCCCTGGAGGCTGGTGTGCAGGAACACGAGAGAACGGGAGCGACCCTTGCTCTGTCATAGGTGACACCAGTCTCCTTCGGCCCGGCCGTGGAGCGGTGCGGCTGCAGCGGCTGATCACGTCGCTGCTGTCAGAGGAGAAGTTCCACCCAAGGCAGTGCAAGTAGGGCGTGATGCCTCTGACCCACCCAAATCTGAGCTATATATGAATATATACACGCATGGACTGCTGCCGGTGGCGATGCATACATGGTTTGTTCTGACTTGTAGGTCGTCGCCGTTTTGTCTGGCAGCTGCCATTTAACATGTACTACCATGTTGCCGTTGTACTACCACATTAGTCATCTGTCTGTAGAGCCTGTTGTATTGTATCTCCACTCCACATGTAGTACTTTATCATCCAAGGTATGAGCCTGGACACCTGGTTATCAATATATTTCAGTGCAACTTTAGGCGTCATTTATATTGCTAGACATAGTGTGGTTTTTGAATTGCAATAGTGGTTTCCTTTTGTTGACCAAACTTTTCGCATTCTGGATCGGTCTGTTGGGAAATACTATTGGCCCGATGGTGCTGTTGGGCCCATGCCGTTGGTGATGTTCCATAATGTAAAACAAGTTTTTTTTAAAAAAAGAAAATGATGTAAAACAAGTTGGTCAACTTGTAGTTGCAGTTGTCTTTGTTGCCGGCCGGCTCAACAACAAGAAGGCCGGTCGGTCCTCCAAGGTAACTAACCAAACCAGCTAGTACTGCTTGTTACTAATCAACAACGCGCCGGAGAATGAAGTCCGGTCAATGGATGGACGAACGGACGGCTCGGATCCGTCTCTAGAACCCTTGACAATCAATCAATCGATCTCCACAACCTGGATTAATAAAATATATTTACTAAGGGATCCGTAGCAGGCAATTGTAAAGACCACCATTTCCTTGGCCACAAAGCTTAAGACATTTCCGAGCACAAGAGTCTCTTCGTCTTCCTTGGTCCATCGGAATCGGAGAAGAAGATAGCTACAGCTACGTAGGAAGAAGGACGAAGGAATAAGAATCCATGGCGCAGCCGCCGGAGGGAGCGCTGATCTACGCGATGGTGGCGCGGGGCACGGTGGTGCTGGCGGAGCACACGTCCTACACGGGCAACTTCCGGGACATCGCCGCGCAGTGCTTGCACCGGATGCCGGCGGGGAACAACCGCTTCATCTACACCTGCGACGCCCACACCTTCAACTTCCTCGTCGCCGATGGATACGGTCGGTATCTACTATGATGTCTCTCCCGAGTCGCACCTTTAATTTGCTACATGCTTTGGCTCTATCAACATACTCTCTTCTGATATCCTTTAATTTGGACGGTGTCTACTATGTATGGCCTGTGCAACCACTGCTGCACCCTGATGATCATACGAGTGACTGCTTTGTGCTTTCTCTCTCTCCCGGAGAGAGACGGCACTTTGTGGCTTAGTAAATTCAGATAGTTTAGCTTTCGCCAATATTCAGAGTCGATTGTTCCAATTCAGAAGATGAGTTTGAATTGGCTTTTGTTAGAGACTTTGTGATCCTGCTGGCATGCAATTTCTGACAATAACCCACATTATATGTATATATAACGACTGAAATGAAAGCACAGGTGTATGGTTGCAACACAAAGCAAATAGCAGCTATACTAGATAGAGGTAGGGGATCGGAAACAAGTGTTCTGAGATCAGAGCCAACTGAACTGACTGTTATTGCATCGATCTGCAACCAAAATGGACTGCGTGCAGCATACTGCGTCGCCGCGACCGAGTCAGCTGGGTGGCAGATTCCTATGGCCTTCCTGGAGATGATCAAGGAGGATTTCAACAAGAGATACGCAGGGGGCAAAGCAGCCACAGCCACAGCAAACAGCCTCAGCCGAGAGTTCGGGTAATAGTAGTACAATCATATATAGCATTTCATATATATGCATGCTTGCCTTGCCTATCTTTTATTTATTTATTTATTAGATACGGATCGTCGGATGAATATATATGAAATGATGACAGGCCGAGGCTTGGAGCTCAGATGCAGTACTGTAGGGATCACCCAGAGGAGGTGAGCAGGCTGTCGAGAGTGAAAGCTCAGGTGGACCAAGTGAAAGGCATCATGATGGAAAACATCGACAAGGTCATCGATCGCGGGGAACAGATCGATGGGCTCGTCACGAGGACGGAGCAGCTGCACAACCAGGTCTGTGTCTGTTACCTTGTGTTCTGTTCTGTTCTGTTCTGTTCTGTTCTTTTAATTGTGTTCAGGTCACAAGATGCGCGATCCATAGTCAGGTCAGTAACTAGCAGCATGCATGCATGGTGTCTTTTGATTTGCTGCAGGCTGCTGATTTCAGGCAGCAAGGCACGCGGGTGCGCCGCAGGATGTGGTACCAGAACATGAAGACGAAGCTCATCGTCCTCGGCATCGTCATCGCGCTCATCCTCATCATAATCCTCTCAGTATACCATGGCATACGCAAGTGATCCATTCAGTTGTTCAGATGCAGTACTAGGTAGCTGGTTAATTAGAATAATGTTCATTTTGGATCCACTGTACAGGTTGGTCCTAGCTTGAGCCTTGAGGTTCATTCCACTGCACTGTCTTAACCACGCCCATCAGGTTTCTTGATGTCAGCGACCGCGGCCAAGGCCTTGGGCTTTATTTTCGCTCTTTCTTTTACAGGAGACAGGAGTTGGGCTCAGCTCTTCCAAATTAGCTAGGGCGATAGAATACGATTTTCATCTGTCTCGAAATCTAAACTTTCACAAATTATTTAGCTTATATGATCACGATTGTAATTTTCAAGTTGCCGATCATGATTTCTTATCAAATAGCGTAAGGTTTTCTGGTCGATCTAATTCGAACATTACACAAAAGGGAATACAAATTAGCAACTAAGAATTTCAATCAACATTTCCCTATGGAAAAGCATCGACAGCTTGATAATAACTTTTCAAAATTGTCTTCATTAAGTAAAAGAAACCTAACTGTTTCAGAAAAACACATTTCAAAAAATAACCAAAAAACACTAGGAACCCGGCAGCATCCTGCTGCCACCCGGATACTCCGATGGGAACACTGACTTCACCATCGCGACATCCTAGTGACCGTGCGGCCGGTTGGCATCGCCCTGTTTCCGTGTTTCGGTCGCTCCACTACCCTGCCAGATGCTCTATCTGCGTCACCGTAACCGCCTCATCGCCCTGAACTCGTAGGTATACCCCTTAGCCACCGGAGACCTCCCCATCGCCGGGAATGTCCAACCCTAGATCATGGCCACAATAGGCGCAACGTCACTAGGAGAAAAGGACTCGCCGAGAGGGTGGTCTGGTGGCGGGGCCCAGGGGCGGGCTCAGGATTTGAGAGGTGGGTATTCAAAATTTCAAAAGATGTGAAAAAAATATTTGACAGCCCAAATTTTATAAATTACAACAATAATTTCAAAATAAAGATTGAATTTATCACTAGTCAGCTTACTTTGCGCTCAGGTTTGATTTCGCTCAGGCCTGTGTTTCTGATTGCTCGCCCACACCCAAAGAACACGGACTGCGGAGCGGTAGAGCTGTGGAGGCCCTGCCGCCCCGACAAAGCGGCAGTGCCATGCTTTGGACACACGCACCACGCCATGCACGCCTGAGCCCTGCACCCCTTCCTAGCTACGATGCTAGCCTGGCCGCTGTCCGCGTCTCGTGGCCCGCCCGACTGCCAAGCCTGTGATGCCGTCCGTCCGCCCGGTCGCAGAGGCCCTACCGCCGTTCGTCCTCGCGGCTGATGAGCCCCTGCCTTCATATGTTCACCTGGCCTCTTTGCGCCCTCGCCATCCGGATCGCCGATTCGAGGAGCTAGGGTCTTGCAGCTAGGGATTGGGAATCGAGGGATCGAGAGGGCACACGAGCGCTTGGCCTGTCAATCAAGCTGGCTCGTTGGCTACCTGACCGCTAATGGACCTGTGGGCCGTCAGGTGAGAAGGGGCCGGACATAAGCTGCTATGATTTTCCAGCACGAAGCAGAAATTTGAAGTTTGGAAGCATATTATTTTGTGTAATATTCCTATTTTTGCTCCATATACATATATAATACACTATATATAAAATTTTTTGCCACAAATAATGTGTATTCAGTTGAATACCCTTGGTATACCGTAGGCCCGCCCCTGCGGGGGCCGGTGCCGGAGGTTGGTCGGATGACGGACAGGAGCTGCAGGATGGTGAGGCTGGTATAGAGATTCAAGATGGAGAGTTGTTGATTTACTCAACCATTCAGCTAGTTTTTTTTTATTTTTTACCTAGTCTTTTACCTCTTCATTTAGCTAAGATTTTTAACTAGTGTTTTGACTTTTGAAGTTGCCCTCACGGCCTCATTGCCGTGTCCCCGTTCTCACCGCTAACCAACGCCATGGGCAGAGGTAGGCCTGCTAATGGGTTGGGTTGAAATAAATTTTATGGGGTGGGTTTTGAAATGGAGTGTGTTTGGATGATTTAAAATGGGTTGTATTAGTTAATGGGGTGGGTCGGGGCGGGTTCTATATAAATGCGGGTTGGGGCGGGTTGGGGTGGGTTGAAATGGATATTTTTTACAAAATAGTATAACTATATATAAATGTGGATCCCACGTGAGAGCTGGACTCTGAAATTAAAACCACGTGTTTATATCAGAAAATTTTATCGAAATTGACTGAATTTTGTTGGAGATGACTCAGTACGACTGGCAGCTATTTTGTGCAAAACAGTGTGGCTAGAACTACTTGTGGACCCCACATGAAGAGCCGGACCCTGGAATTAAAACCTCGCGTTCACACTATAAAATTTTATCGAAATTGACTGAAATTTGTTGGAGATGACTCAGTACGACTGGCAGCTACTCTGTGCAAAGCAGCGTGGCTAGAACTACACGTGGGCTCCACATCAAGAGCCGGACCCTAGAATTAAAATCTCGCGTTCACACTATAAAATTTTATCGAAATTGACTGAAATTTGTTGGAGATGACTCAGTACGACTGGCAGCTACTCTGTGCAAAATAGCGTGGCTAGAACTATACGTGGGCTCCACATCAAGAGCCGGACCCTAGAATTAAAACCTCGCGTTCATACTATAAAATTTTATCGAAATTGACTGAAATTTTTAGAGATGAGTCAATATGACTGACAGATACTCTGTGCAAAGTAGTGTGGCTAGACATATATGTGGTCCCCACATTAAGTGTAGAACCACTAAATTCCTCTGCATAGTAGAACCCATGGGTTTTTATGGGTTACCCGCTTATAATGGAGCGGGTTGGTTAGAGTTGAGAAATTAACTAATTGGGTTGGGTGGGGTTGGGTATCTAAATATGTTAATTTTGGGTGGGGTTGGGTATGGTGCGGGTTCCAACCCATTAGCAGGGCTAGGCAGAGGCGGGGCCAGGGCGTGCTCCAGCACGGACCCCTGCCCCTTTTATCCCATGTAAATATTTATAGTATTTAGCTAAACCATTAATGTTCAGTATAATTTTAATCAACCTAGCATTTGTCCACTGATTAGCCCGGACTGAAGAGTCTTTTCTAGCTCAATTCCCTCTTAAAGTCTGGCAGCAATGAAACTTTGTAGCTGAAGCTCAATTCGTGCATGCTAAATTGGTTAATTTTTTTCTTTCCTCGCTTACTTAAAATATAATGCTCCATAATATATTTTAAAAATAAGTCCATTTTGCACCTTCAACTATCACAAAATTTTATTTTCATTCTTCAGCTATAATACCAGATAACGGAGATCATTGAACTATTTAAGCTAGAAAAATTTAGCTCCTTGAATGGTTTCAAAGATATTTCTACATTTTTCTACAAATTTTAAAAATCAACTTTACTATAAAAAAATTTGTAAATAGTTTGTTTTAAATCAGAAAAAATTGTAACTAGTACCAACATTTTTGTAAAAGTGTTATCTATCTATTGGTGTTCTACTTATCAATATTTTTGATCCAACTATTTATCTTTTTAGTGGTTTTTATTTATATCTGCATCTCTTATTTTTTGAATAAAGAAGATCATAATAGAGCAGCAACGGATAGGTGTAGAAAATTTTTTGTACTAGGTTCATATTCTACAATTTTCAAAAAATTAATTTTTATTTTTTAGATCAAACCAAATTTTAAAAGAAGGAATTTAGAAAATAAAAATATATGTTTGAAACCATCTAAGGGATCAAATTTATCTGATTTGAAACCATCTAAGATCTTGTTATCTGATTTCGTAGTTAAGGCTAGTTCAAGGATGAAAGTTTGACTCTTTCTTGTATTTAGCATTTATCTATTTTTTCCTAAATGTCCTAGAGTCATTGCTCCTCTTTACAATTTTATGAAGTGGCCGAGGGTTCGGCGTGATCGCCTTGGGTTGGGGGGGGGGGGGGGGGGGCGCCCGTAGACATGATGGATCCCATCCTTACTTTATTGATGAGGACTAGGGACGCAAGTTATATATATTTTGAATCATTAAGCAAATTAAAAAAGTTGTAAAATAAGCTAGAATAACATTCTGCATAAATAGTAATTTGAGAGAGAAAATGAACTAAAATAGCAATGCTATTATAATTAATTAGCTGACTAAAAAATACTATCAGGTATCCACTATCATCTTATCGAGGACAAACCACTGATTTCCAGTCATATGTCGATCTGGCAATGCAAATAAGTAAATTCAGCAACAAAACAAAACAGCTACTCCTTGCATTTCCAATTATAGATTGTTTTAGTTTTGTTAGATATGTAGATTTTGCAATACATCTATATATATAGATAGGTATACTTATATATATATATATATATATATATATATATATATATATATATATATATATATATATATATATATATATATAAGTCATTCTCTGTAGCCCGTCACAGAACAACTAATTCTGTGGTCGGATCAAATCGAGCGCACCAACCATAGCCCGCTGGCTCGCTCGCACCAAGTCCCACCTCGGCTCGTCAGCCAAACCACACGAGATTTCTATTGGGTTGGCTCCGAGCGACACGTCGACGCCCGAAATTACGCCCGTTTCTCCGTTGACCATCACAAATCCAAAGCCCAAATTCCATCCCGCCGGCGACGATCCTGTCCTGGCCACATTCGCAGCTTCAAATCCACACCCATCCTCATCCCATGGCTATCCGAGCACCGTCGGACAGCGGTGCGCTGCTGCTTTGTCAGGCGGCCGTCGCTCTCTTCCCTCCGCCCTCGCAAAGCCGGCGGCCGCCCAGCGACAGCCTGACGACGTCCCGGCCCCTTCATATGCGATGGTAGAACCTCCTCAAGTGGCGACCTGACGCTATCACCAGCAGGCCAAGGCAAGGACCCGACTAGATCTGCGCACGGGAGACCAGGTCGTGCTGTCCCGGCTTTCAAGCGGTTCTAGTAAGGCTAATCTATCTCATTTTGTTTATTTCATCCGATTTCTGATGTGCAGTAGGGAAGGGAATGAAGCTGAAGACTAAGGTCATATTAGGGGTCTGATTTCATCGTCCCTTTTGATTGGGAGCCGATTTCCATTGGTCTGATTACCCTCAAGCAATTGGCTGTTCTTGCTTTGGTATAGCCAGATCATGAGTTTCGATTTTACTCCTGATTGCATAGCTTCGATTTTACTCTGATATCTAGTTTTTTTAAGAAACATAACATGCTACTATTTCGAGAACTGTTAAATAAGATATGCATGAACAAAGTGTCCAATAGATTTTTGCTGGCTGCAGATGTTGTATCTAATCCCGAATAGATGCAAATGTCTGCTGGTTACAGTTCTACGGATCATTTTACAAATAGGATGTCGTGGTGACATGATATCCTTTCATTTGATTTTTCAATGGTATTGTATTTACGATCACTCATATAGCAAATGTGTGGCACGGTGTTTCCTGATGAGTGTAGATATTAACTCCCCCTGTTGTGTATGTGTATCGAAGACACTAGGATATGGTAATCGGATTTCCACTGATTTCTTGGTTAGGAAATAAATATGGCATACATGGTTCATGGTTTCAGTACATGGTTCAGATATGCAGTATGGTTTTCCAGTAAATGAATTTGTTACTGACTATATCAAATTACCTAACAATAGACCTGAGTCTGAATGGAACCAGTGTAAAAGGCATGGCTCGTACATAGTCATTCCAGTCTATCTATTCATGGACCTGTCTACTCATTGGAAAAGGATTCGGTTCCATTCTCTTATTGGCTGCAAAGCTTGTTCATTCTAATGTGTTCATTGTCAAGTGCAAAGCTAGTTCATTCCTTATAATTTTATCTCATTACACTTCAGGGAAAGGTACATTTTAGGTCAGCTGTCTTTGCATGCTTTTACAAGCTGTTGTAGCCACAGCTTGCATAGCGTCCATGCTTTCATATATTTTTGTTTGGTTCCTTACATGCAGGTTTACTTCTTTATGCATCAGGCTGCACTGATTTTGGGTACCAAATATCTTTTTGAATGCTTCATCACTGTTATATGTAATATAGTAAATTGGCTATCTTCGTAGTACAATTCTCGTAATTTACCAGACCTTCGTTGACACTGCACAGTGGTAAATTAACCATATAATTTACTACTTTTTGGTTTCATATATTTTTGTTTGTTTCCTTGTAGGTACATGCAGGTTTACTACTTTATGCATCAGGCTGCACAGATTTTGGGTACCAAATATCTTTTTGAATGCTTCATCACTGTTATAGTAAATTGACTGTCTGCATAGTACACAATTCTTGTAATTTACCAGACCTTCGTTGATCCTGCACAGTAGTAAATTAACCATATAATTTACTACTTTTTTTAGTGTTGATTTCACTAGGTTTTACAGTTGTGATTGATCTGGATTTATCTGGATTTGGGTTCTTAGTAGAATGAAGCTAAAATTTTAATTAGGTGGGTTCATGTGTGGGTTCACGTGTTAGAATTTTCTTTCTCGTAAATCATAGTTAGAAATTAAGGACAATCATTGTTGTGTTACAGTAATTTTGACAAACAAATTATGTGGTGCATTTGTGCCGTTGAGCTTATTTCCTTCTGTTATACTTTTGAGTTCATAATTAGTATAGTCGCGGTACTAAAAACCAATACTCACATCATTATGGCCGCCAACTTATTTTGGCCTTTCTTTCGCTGAACACTGTTTACAATACCTTAATCTATCCCATTCTGTTTATTTCATCCGATTTGTTTGCATAGTAGGAAGCTGAAGACAGATTAGTGGCGAACACTGGAATAGTTCTTGGGTGCTGATTTCATTTTTATGACCTGAATAATTAGTATATTATTTAAGATTAACCTTATTTTTTGTGATATTAGGCAATCATACCTGGGAAAATACCAAGCACCTATCATACTATCAGTGCACCTACATTTGGGTGCAGCAAAACAGGCATGACCCATTAGTTTGATCTTGATCAGTTTGATCACTGGTAAGGCACCTACTACGACGCCCTGGCTAAGCCTGCTGTCGACAAGATGACTTCCGTGCCAATCCTTCTTCTGGTCTGATTCTGTTGGGGGCTAAGTGAGCAAAGCAACTCACGGTGTTTGGCACAACTTTCAGTTCTGTGATATGCATGTATCCAGATTGTATTTGTCGGAACAACGCCAGATAGATGTGAATGAACAGCAATTCATATTGCTTCATGTTCAGTGTCCTCTTCTTATGATGGCACTGTAGTTTCACAATGTGTATGGACATGTTTTTTTTTTTGAACGAACGGCCACAGACTGCACCATTTCTATTAATATAGAAGAAGGTTACAAGTAAAAGATCCCGGCGGCCATTTACAGGAGAAAAAAAAACAAAGCATGAACGAGAAAACAAGAAAGCAATAAGTACACAAAATTGCACGAGAACCTAAGCACCCTCCAGCAATGCAGAGAGATGCTTAGCTCCCGCAAAACTCCAAGTTCTGGCCTCTTCCTTGATCTTGAGCAGCATGATATGTACATGCCGCTCCGCACGCTTGAAGGTTCTTGCGTTGCGCTCAAGCCATAAGTCCCAATTCACAAGGAGAAGGAGCGAGCGAAATCCGCGGCCCGGAACCCCCTCCAAGGTTCCCATGCATGTGTATGGGCATGTTATATTGCAAATACTCAATCTGGCACTGTGATTCTATTTTCTTTGTTATTGTGGTAACTCAATGAAGACACTGGTATTTTCTCTCCTCGAATGACTTGACTAATTATGGGAACTCGCCAACAAAATTTCCATCCCATGGCATTCGATGAATTGTCGTAACAATTTCACATGGTGTACATTAGTATAATGTTTAGACAAGTCTGGGCCCAAGCGGGCTCTCCTTAAATTTTCACCATAACCGGAAGTCTCGTTTTACTATACTTCTCTAATTCTCGTAACTAGTAAACCTGCATGCACGTGTATATTAGCTTGCATGCATAGCGCGGAGAGATTACAGTGGAACTTTACTAGTCAACTGAATTAAATTACCATGGCTATCGGTGCTTTGCAGCGGCGCGCCGGCTCGGCTCCATCCCAGTCCGCCAGACTCGCGTCGCGTCTCGGAGCTGCATCCGCACGGGTTACTGTTTTACGGTCGGTGTGGGGCTGCAGATCGACGGAGATTATGGGTGGCTACACAATAATTTATTCTGTGCTTGTACGAACAAAGATAGAGACGATGACGCAATTACAAGCCAAGTAGCAATACGTCGCCAGCAGCATATATAAACATAGTAGAGTACATACACGCCGATAACGTTGCTAGCGTTATTGGAGTAATTATTAACCACGTACTACGATATCATGCATCATCTATATTTATAGGGATAGCGATGCAGAGATGCATGGGTCATCACGGGTGAAGGCAGCCACCTCCTCCGCCGCTGCCGCCACCGAGCCCGCCGCCGCCGCCACCACCACCGAGCCCTCCTAGACCGCTGCCACCTCCACCAAGCGGCCCAAGGCCTCCGAGTCCGCCGCCGCCGACACCTCCGAGTCCCCCGGGCCCGACGCCTCCGAGTCCACCAACGCCTCCGAGCGCGCCGCCGATGCCACCGACCGCTCCGCCCATGCCGCCGACGCCGCCGGCGCCAGCGAAGCCTCCGACGCCAGCGCCGTACCCTCCTCCCAGGCCGCTGCCCAGGAAGGTCTTCTGGTCGTTGACGGCAGCAGCGCTGTTGCTCTGGCCGACGTTATCACTGGCCTCCATGGTGGCCGTCTTAGTTGCCGGCGCCCTGCTAATACTAGGCACGTCTCTGGCGGCCTGAGCCAGAGGGGCGCGGAGCATCATCAGGAGCAGGCAGCTGCACGCCATTGCGACCGCCGCCGCACCACCGGGAGTAGTGGCCATCTCGATCGATCGATTGGTGTACAGAGTACAGACTACAGTTAGCTAGCTAGCTAGGTGGAGATCGGTTGGTGTCTCTCCCCTCCCCTCCCCTGGCTTGGCCCTGCAAGCAAGTGCAAGAGCTCGCTAGCAATGGAGGTTGTTTATATAGAGCACCGGCCGTGGTGGCACGAGGAGAGCAGGCAGGCAGTAATGGGCGGCGGATCAGAGGGTGGAATCGGCGGCCAAGTACAGGTGAGAGGTGAGTGAGACCAGTAAATGCAGCATAGCCACCAGAGGTTAGAGGAGCTGCTTAATGTAGGAAAGTAGGATGCGTATAATATGGTCGATGTATTGTATTGAGCCCCTAGGGCGGTATATATAGAGTACATAGCTTGAAGGGCAAGTAGCCTCTCCTAGAGATAAGAAAGGTTATCCCGGGATTACAATCAATTCTAAACTAACCATATCCGAAGTTGTCTAATATACTCTGACATCTCCCCGCAGTCGAAGCGGTAGCAACACGAACGGTCAGACTAGAGAACAATGGAGACGTATCCCCCCTGCAGTCGGAATGCCGGTACGAAAGCTTTAACTGGAGACTCATTCAGATGATAGCCCTTTAGTGCCGTTGTAGCCGAAGTCGAGGTGGACGTGGTCGAAGCCGTGGAGGGGGCGTGGATCGAAGCGTCATCGAGGTGCTTGAGTTCACAAACTCAGCAGCTTCTTGCCGAAGACAGCAGCAGGACGGTGCGGCGGATGACGATGGTAGACGGCGCGGTTTGCGACTTAGGTCACGCTCAGGACAGGGGTGGCGACGGCGCAGATTGCAGCAAGTGTCGCGCTCAGATCAGGGGTGGCGACTACGTCTTCCTTCAGGAACATCGGCGGCGATATCCGCGCGAGAACGGCTTGAGGCGCGGAGGCGGATCGAGCACCTGCTTGACGAAGACCGACGGCGAGTGGCGCCACCGCCTGAAAAGGCGACGACACCTATAGGGTGGCTTGATCACGAACGTCTTCGCTGCAGCCTGGAAGGGCACAGCAACAACCTCGTCCTTCGGGGGTGTCGACGATAAAGCGGCGACGAACGGCAGGGCGACGCAAACCCGATAATAAAATCGGGAAAAACTTAAAAAATCACAACAGCAGGGGGCCCGCGGGTACAATCTCGGGTGCACGTAGCAGTTGCCCGCCAACCACCTTACCTCTTCCCGTCGGTCAAAACAGAGAGAGACAGGGGAAAAGGGAGGAGGGCGAAAGCACATCGGGGATGGAATGCGCCCAAGCAGCGCTCCTCTCCGGCGCGCGCGACGAGCAGAGAGGAGAGCCGGTGGGGAGGGGTGGCAATCCGACGGCGCGGCGGCCCGCCACAGAAGGTGGAGAGATGACGCGGCGGAGCAGGACCAGGTGGGGCGCCGCAGCCCGACGACAGCAGACAGCGAGGTCGGGCCGCCACCCCAGCGGGTACAGCGGCGGCCGCAGGCGACGCAGCTAGACCGGCGAGGGAGGGGCGGCGTGCGGCCACCGGACGTGCCCTAGTGGTGCAGCAACATGGCGCCCCCCGATCTCCTCTGCAGTCGCGGGTTCGCGCGCAAGGGCAGCGAAACTGCGCTCTGGGCAGCGGTGGTGACGGCGTTGTATGAGTAGATGGGGTCACATTGCCAGATGCGCTGGCAGGGACGACGAGAACGGCGGTGCTTGCGGCGGATCCTGGCGATGACCGGCGAGGTGAGTCCCTTTGCTGCTGGTTGACGACGGCGGCGGCGCGGATCAGAGAGATCCGCGGCGCATCCTAGGAGGGCACTGCCCTCGGCGGAGATCGATCTCCCTGGGGGCGGCGCGGGTTGCAGCGGAAGCGGCGGCGGCTAGGTCAGGATCTAAAACCTAGGCGTTTGATGCCATGTAGAAAAGTAGAATACATATAATGTGGTCGATATATTGCATTGAGCCCCTAGAGCGGTATATATAGAGTACATGATTTGAAGGGCAAGTAGCCTCTCCTAGAGATAAGGAAGCGAGATTACAATCAATTCTAAACTAACCATATCCGGAGTTATCTAATATACTCTAACACTAACTACTGGTAGCCAGCTAGCTAGCTGTATATGTTGCCACACTCCACACTACAGTAGCTGCTGCTGTATTGCATGGAGAGGAGAAGAAGATCGAAGACGGTAGCTGGAGCCTGGAGATAGATCGGACCGACAGCTTCCGTGCGGCTAGACGAGCAACCAATGCTTCATTCACGCATCTATCGTGACATGACGCGTCTGCATGCATTGCAGTCTGCACCACGGGTGGATCGGATCGGATCGGATCGCTTACTGTACTCGGAGGTGTTGCAAGTTGAGCGGTGGCTAGCTCTAGCTAGTAAATTACCGACCGACCAAGAACGAAGGCTCTGGTGCTCTGCTGCTCTGCTGCTCTGCTGCAAGCCTTCAGAACTCGGAGGTGGGGCAAGTTGAGCGGTGTGCATTGGCCTTGGCTAGCTCTACATGATTTGTGGTGCTCGTCAACTGACGCACAAACGGCGGCCGGCTGCTGTTTGATCCCAGAGATCCAAACACAGCTTGATACTACTCCCTGCCAAAAAATGCAAATCTCGCAAGTTAAATAATTTTAAATTTAATTAAAATTTATATAAAAATACTAATATTTATATTTTCAAATTGATTTAATAAAAACAAATTACATAATAAATCTAATAGTACTTATTTTATAGTATAATTTTCTATATATGTGTAAAAAATATAATTTTACAAATTTAGTTAAATTTAAAATTATTAGACTCCAAGTAAAATGAGAGTTGTATTATTTTTGGAATAGAAGGAGCAGTACAATAGTATCCTAACTTCTCTTGATTCATTCTACGTACAATAGTACTCTGGTACTAGGCAAATGGACTGTATCCCCCACAGTGTACCCAAACCCTGCAGCAACCAGAAAGCTATCAGTAATAATGCTAACTAGGCGCGTTGCTGGGGGATTTTTTAAATAAAATTTTAACGTGAAATTTGAAAGTACAAAAATTAAGATGATTGCATGGCAACATTCACAAAAAAATCGATGGAAAACATAAATAGATAGCCCTAGTGGATGTTGATGTGACATTTGATATAATGGGTTCCTATATGATACAGATAACTTGCATGTTAAGAGAAATAGAGTTAATGACTTTAGTGGGTGTCATCTATATATGCTATATAGATGATATGAATTTTACTTGCATGTTATTTTTTATCAAGATCTGGTAGAAATCGATAAACTAACAGAGGTAACATCAATAGAATATTTGATCACATTATAAAAGAATAGATGCTCAAAGAAATAGAGTATGCATATGAGTCTTTACGTTAATAGATTGAAAGCATTGCAAAAAATAGAGTATGTATATGACTTTACATTAATAGATTAAAGATTAAAAGTATTGCACATAGTAGAGGTCATATGGACATTTTCTTGTTTATTGAATCTCGTAAAAATCGATAATCTAAAAGAAGAAACACCAATACAATATTGATCACATTATAGAAGAATAGGTGATGAAAAAATAACGTATGTATATGATTTTACTTTAGTTAATTAAAGATTAAAAGTATTGCATATTGTAGAGATGACAACATGAACATTTTTTGTAATTAATAAGGTAGTTGAAAGTTAGTGGGACACTTAGTGGAGAATGAGGTGGACATCTTGCATGGAGAGAGAAATATTTAGCGGGTGCTATCTATATAGGATATATAGATACGTAGTACTACTGAAATCAGTCAAAGTAATAGTGACATCAGTTTTGTTTATTGACCTTGTTTGGTTCCCTTCCACTATTCCTTAGCACACGCAAGCCGAGAAAAGAATTTCGCATGTATGGAGTACTAAATGAAGTTTATCTGTAAAACCTCTTTATGGATGTGTGTAACTTTTCGCGATGAATTTAATGACAGTAATTAATTGATGATTGACTACAGTGATGCTATAGTAACCATCTTCTAATCACGCAGTCAAAGGCCTCATTAGATTCTTCAGGGTTCCTAGTGCAGGGGTTCTGAAGTTGGTTTTGTAAACTGACTTTGTTTGACACCGTAATTAACGGTCAAAGTTAGCTATAGTTTCTAGCGCTACCTAGCGCCAGGGAACCAAACAAGGCCATTACTTGCTTAAGAATGTAGCAAGTGGTACAACGTACGGTGCTGGCGCGCTCGGGTGGAGACCGGCTAGTATGGTCGAGTCTGAGTTGTGCGGAGTGTTGTTGTGCGGCTTGTGATGATATATCAATCCGATCTGCTAGAGTTGTTATGGATCGTGTCGATGTTCCAATCCGATCAATAGTTGAGTTGAGTATGTGTTGATATCCTAATTCAACTTGCTTGTATTGTTTTTCCTTTCTTTTGTTGTACTGATTAGTTTAGGTTTTATCTCCTTTTTAATATAGTCGGCGGCTCGCCTGGTTGGTTCGTTTAAAAAGAGTTAAATACATCAGTGGCCCTCGAACTTGTCATGAGGTGTCACTTAGGTCCGCAAACTCGCAAAATCGAAATCTGGCACCCTGAACTTGTTAAGTTGTGCCACTTAGTGTCGGTGCCCTGACCCGACGGTCCGGACCCAACCAGTGATGATACTGCGTGTTCCTCGTCCCAGATGTTGATGCAAGGGGCAATACAGTAACGCACGGGTTTATCCTGGTTCCGGCCGTGGAGCCGTACGTCCAGTAAAGGGGTGTGCGAGAGCACTGTACTATCTTGCACCGGGGGTGCTTGTAGTAGGGGGTACAAGCGAGGCGAGAGAGGGAGGGGAGCTCCCAAGTCTCCTCTAGAGGAGGAGTTGATTGAGGCGAGTGCCAATATCGGGGTTCAAAGGAGCGTATGTGCTCTGCTAGTAGTGCGAAGCGTTGTTTTCTACCGAGTGGGCCGACCCCCCTCTTATAGACACAAGGAGGGATTGTGTACATGCACAGGGGATCATGGAAGTCGTCGTCTTCTCCCCGAATCGCGGGGGTGCAGTGATCGAGTACTGTGGGAAGTACACTTTGGGGCATGGCGCCGGTCGTGGCAGTCGTCCTGGGCATCGTCATTGACTCCATCTCACCGGACCAACGGTCCCGGATCCGCTTCCCGCTCGGGGACGGGTCCGGTGTCACCACGTGTCCTAGAGGTGGAAAATGCTCAGCACCTGTGGCCGCGGACCCGGACCCCCGCGAGTGGGTCCGGGACCTCCACGTGCCATCCGGACTTCCGCGGATGGGTCCGGGACCACCACGTGCCATCCGGACTCCCGCGAGCTCTCGGCTCAGCTAGCTGCTCGAGAGGGGTCCGGAGCCGCCACGTGTCACACAGACGCGGGCGCGGGCTGAGATCGCGCCGGCGTCCTGGCTCCAACGGGCGGCATGGTCGTTGCTGTGGGGGTACCATCGTCCAGGCGTGGCGTGGTGGTGTTCCGAGGGTCCTACAGGCCAGGGTCTTGTCCCGGTCAAGGCCGGAGCCGCTTCCGAGGGTCGTGCCCATGCCGTTCGAGGGCTCCGCGGAAGGGAAAGTACGAAGGAGGTATGGGGAGTTGGCAGTATAGTAGCTGGAGCAGTGCCGAGCACGTCTTGCACCACATCGCAGGTTCCCACAGTGTCGCCACAGCGTTCGGAATGGCAGAGCAGTGACCAGAGTTGGCGGACGAGACTCCGGTCACAACCTCCGTACGGCAGGCGGGTGAGCGGAAGGGCCGTTTGTCCCTTCCACCGAAGGGTGGCCTCGAGCGAGGCAGAGATGATCTGTTCTCTCGAGGGCAGGCTCGCTACCCTCGAGCGAGGCGGAGACGATCCGCTCTCTCGAGGGCAGGCTCGCTACCCTCGAGCGAGGCGGAGACGATCCGCTCTCTCGAGGGCAGGCTCGCTACCCTCGAGCGAGGCGGACACGCGGGGCGCGGTCGAGGGCTTCGACGGGGAGTCCTTGAGCAAGGCGGAGCTCACCCCGCGGGTCTGAGAGGGGGATGCGGATGGGCCGCACTGCGTACGTGGGCCGCGTGTTGGGCTTCTTTGAGTCTTTTCCTTTCTTCCAGGTTGGAAGGAGGCTGTAGGCCTTCATGGGCCCGGTTGCTCAGCATGCGTTTGCGTTTTTAGGGCGGTTTTAGTTCCCTGATTAGTGTGCCCCTAATCATGGTACCCGACACTTAGGTCCATAACCCTTCAAGGGACATGAATATATGCAAAAAAGCCCTTAAATTTTATCATCTTCTGTATCTACGTCCTCCTCATCTCTTTCACTTCTCTCTCACCGCCGGCATCGGGAGGAGGAGCGCGCGGGGGCTCTGGGCGCTGCCGCTCATTGCGCTGGCGGCGCCGGCGCCCGGGGTGGTGCTGGCGCAGGGGAACCTGACATCGCGGTCGGATCTCCACTTCTCCAGGGGTTGTACACGTTCCGGGGCTCCCTCAGCCTCCGGCCGCGGGACTGGCCGCGGCATGCGGACCCCTGCACGGCGTGGGCGGGCGTGGGCTGCCGCGGCGGCTCCCATCTCCGGACGGCGGCAGCACCAAGACTAGATCTGGGCGGCCGTGCCCCGGCGCCGCTCACGGCTCTGCCGGCCTCGTTGCGCTGCACCGGCCGCGGCGCGCCCCTTCGCGCGCGCAACCCTGCAAGCCGCGGCCGCTCGTAGGTCCACCAGGCCACGACCATCCAGCACCGCCGCCGCTCGCAGGTCCACCCGGCCACGACCATCCAGCACCGCCGTCGCGCGTAGCCCCGCAGGCCGCGGCCGCGGTCGAGCGCCCCGTCCCCCCCCGGTCGCATGTAGCTCCGCCAGCCGCGGCGCACGTGGCTGGGCCGCCTGAATCCGCGCTTTCAAGTCGACGGGCTGCAGAACCTCACTCAGCGCCGCCGCCCTGGGAGGAGGATGGAGGAGGGAGGACCAGGGGACGGCGGATCCGGCGCGCGAGCCAGCTCGATCCACGTGGGGCCCCATGCTCCGCCACCGCGGTCCTCCCTCGCAGCGGAGCTTGGCCGCCGGCGCCATGGAGCCGTTATGGCTGCCGCCGCCATGTTCACGAGCAGGAAGGGGCGGATCTCGGAACTCGGAGCAGGGGGCGGAGCTCAAGCAGGGGCGGTGCCGAGCAGGGGCCCGACCGGAGGGTCTGGCGTGGCCAGAGGAGGAACAGCTCCCGCGCGCTCTGCTTCTGGCCGGGGAGGGAGGGAGGAGGGGTGTGCCGGGACGGAGGAGGATAGCCACACGTGAGAGGAGGAGGGGCGCGCCGGCAGAGGGAGGAGCGGCATGCAGGTTGGCGGCTCACCGGAGACGGGCGCACAACATGGAAGCCGGTGGCTCGCGGCTGCGAAGCAGCCCTGCCTCCTCTCTCTATCTATTCCTCAAGGATGTGAAGGTAGAAGATAATAAAATTTAAGAACTTTTTTTGTATATATTCATGCCACATGGCGCCATCTCAAGGGGTATGGATCTAAGTGGCACAACTTAACAAGTTCAAGGTGCCAGATTTCGATTTTGCGAGTTTATGGACCTAACTGACACCTCATGACAAGTTCGAGGGCCGTTGGTGTATTTAACTCGTTTAAAAAATATGCATACCCTACTATGCTTTACTTTTGACTTCTCCTTCTAACAAGTGCTAGCTAGTTAAGTAGAAGAGTTGTTTTTTACTAAACTCAAAAAAAGAAGAGTTTTTTTGCTGACACAAAGGCCTTGTTTAGATACATAAAAGTGCACCTATAAAATACTGTAGTATTTTCGTTTGTATTTGGTAATTATTGTCCCACTATGAATTAAATAGGCAAATTATAAACAAACTGTATAATTAGTTATTTTATTTAGCTATATTTAATACTTTATGTATGAGTTTAAAGATTCGATGTGATGAAGAATCTTGTAAAGTTTTGGAATTTTGAAGGGAACTGAACAAAGGCAAAGTAGAGGTCACTACTACGATTGTTCGCGCATGCAAGCTTCTTGTTGCAGTTGTTCTCTGACTAGTCCCGTGGACCTGTATGTAAACATACTCGGACTGTGTATAGGTGCACCAACCAGGCTACTACCACAGTGCTCTATCTGAACCAGCGTTTAATAGGCCGGGGCTCCTATGGATGACATGTCATCCATGCAAGCCCACCTCGTTTGCAGTTGAAGCAGCGACCTCGGTGGAACTCAGCTAGCTGGGGGCATGCCAGTATGGGATGGAGTCAAGTCACCTAGCTAGCACTGAATCTTATCGCCCCGCCGGCCAACAAATTCAATTCACATCATCGACTTCTTGTGCGCAAATTAAATTTACGCCGCCACCGTGTTCTCAGGATCAAAAGGTATCATATACATTTTAATTTTATGCAATATAATGTCAAGACAGATCTCATAAGCATCACCAAACATAAGGAGTTCAAAAAGATCCTGAATGAAAACGGACTGGGAGGAAAACAGCCAAGAATCGTGTGCTATAGTTCATGGGAGGCTGAAAATAGATTGATAAGTGCTCGATATGAAAACGGTTGAGTTCAGTTGAATACTTGAATGGGTTATTATTATTACCTTCACCGATGTTCAAACTGGTAATAAACGGATGAAAATAGCATAGTAAAATGGTAAAAAAAACATGTGTTATAGTCCACGAGAGATGCTAAAAATGGACTGAAGGGTGCCCAGCATGAAAATGGATGTGTTCGATGCAATAGCTTACAAGCTTCACAAATGTATGGAAGCATATTCAAATAGGTGCAAACGGATCATAAACCGGTGAAAATGATGGCCCATCAGGTGAGGTCAGCTGGTGGTGGTGCCCCTGCCCCTGATGACGCGGACACGAAGCACTCCAGTCTCCACCATGGGAGCCTTGGAGTGACACGAAGGCGCAGGCGTCGGAGAGGCCGACCCCGTTGCCCTGCGCAAACTCCGTCCAGCCGGCGCACATCATGCCGCTCTGCTTGGCCGACACCTTGACGCTCACCGGCCAGCGCCGCTGCTCGTCGTCACCGCCGGCTACCAGCAACTCGACGTCGCGCGACGACGTCCAGCCAAGGCGCTCGCAGAAACTCTTGCTCAGGTCCAAGTAGCGCAGCTGGTAAGGCCTCTCGATGCGGCGCCAGAGCGTGTCATCGTCGCCGGTATCGGCCGTGCTGCTTGGCGACCGCTTCCTCCTCTTGACCCCGGTGGCCTCTGGCCGCCGTCGGCACTCGGCCGTGGTCTCTGTCGTCGTGCGCTTCTGTTCAGCTGCTTCATCACGGAATCCATCGTCGCTGAGGCAGCCGGAGGCGTCGAATAGGTCGACGGCGAAGTCCAAGCCGCCGCGGTGCTCGAAGACCAGCAGCTGCCCGGCGGAGATGCCGTTGGCCGAGACGAAGCCGAGCCACCCGCGGCCCGTGAAGGACAGCCGATGGTCGCCGTCGCGGTGAAGGTCCACGTCCCACGACCTCGCCGCGGGATCCCGCAGCTTGCCGGCGGTGGCGGCGCGCCAGGGACGACCCGCCGTGAACTTGGGCGGGATGGACTGCGATGGATCGATCGATTATATATGTTGCAGCGCATTGGTTGGAGGGCATTGATTTTAACTCATTCATCTGACGACTTGATTTAATTTGCACAGAATTTAAAGAAACGCGAGACGATACATACCAAGCTGAGTTCGAAGAAGCTAGCCAGGCAGCAGGATCTTGGAGAACTTGCGCCGGCCGCCGCCTGCTCCGTTGGTTGTTGCCATAGCCAGACGAGACGATATGATGGCAGCGCGCCGCCGGCCTTCTTGAACGAGGAAGATTAATTAATTAATTCCGTGATTTCCTTTATTTTGATTGAAATTAAATAAAGAAACAACCACTCCTTAATTCCGGGCCTAGTTTGTGCTTTGATCTGTTTAGTTGCATGCACTGCGGTGCCAATGCAAGGATTCGTTTCCATTATTATTTGGTTTCCTTCCTCATGCATGCGTGAGTGCAAAATCAATTTATTCATTACTGCTCTTCCGTTCACAGATGATATCTTATTTTAAAATTTGAAAATTTCAAGATTGATAGTCTTATTTATTTGAGCCCACCCACCTATTGCCTCTCGGACCCTACTATGTCCATATTAACTGACTAGGAGTAAATTTGTGCCTGTTAGACCGAAACTCTTTTAGGAACACTACTACAGAAACCCTAATTTGTCCCGGTTGGAAAACCCTTGTTGTCCCGGTTTCCCAACCGGGAACGCCAGGCCGGGACAAAAGGGGTACTTTTGTCCCGGGTTTGGCAACCAGGACAAAAGGCTACCTTTTGTCCTGGTTGGTGCTGCCAGCACCACGTGGCTAGCGCACTCTTTTGTCCCGGTTGATTTTTCTGTTTTCCTTTTCTCAATTCTTTTTCTATTTCAATTATACTTTTGCATTTCAATTAAACTTATGTATTGGAATTCAGTGTGTATGATCTCCACTAATATATATATATAATTACTTATATAATATTTGTCCTAGATAGTTTTCATATATAAATTAATTCACTTATATATATATATATGTATACACATATCTATACATGTGAATTCCTTTACATATGAAAATGTCTAGGACCAATATTATATATATACACATATATATTATTGGAGTGCTTATATATATAATACATACATACTCATAAATATAAATTTAATACATACACACACATATATATTTACATAGGTATATTCGTTCTTAATTATATATATACGCGTATATTATCATATTTGTTGCGATTGTCAATATTAGATAGTCCATCATAGTAGAATTCGCCTTTGGGATCGAGGACTTGCTCAACAATAAATCCGGGCAATTGTTCTTGAATCGCCATAATCTTTTCCTCCGGTATGAATTTATCGCGCATCTCCTCGACCTATGGAAAAAGGAGATAATTAATTTCAACTAATTAAAATACGAGTTCAAATATTAACAAGTTTTTTACTTACTTCCTCCTCCCAATCTGTCCAGGCCCTTGGAGGACCTACCAGACCATGGATGTTCTCGCATACATAGTATGTGCATAAATTAGTGCCTTGTTTCTGCCTCATACACTTTAAGAGAGAAGAAATTATCAGGTATTTACATGAATATATAATAAAACTAATGAATCGTGCAACGAATCATCCAAGTGCGTACCGCAAAATCTGTCTTGATCTTCAATTCCTTGTCAAATTTGCCTGAATGATTTTTAGCGAATTGTTTCCAAATCCTGTGCATGATTAGAACAATTATAGTCAAGTAACAAAGTGATTCAAATTATCGGTCATCGACGGAGTAGTGGTAGAATTACTTTTTCATCATGTTAAGAAGATTTTCGTATTGTTCTGGATTTCTCCTCAATGAGTCCATAACCACGAGTAGGCTCTTCTCGGGAATTATGACAATTAGGTCAGATTGAGTATTGTTCTGGAATGTTCCCTCGGCCGCTGCTTGTATGGCGTCCTGTAGTCTCTGGGCTGCTCGCTGGATGTTTGGCCCATAGATGCAGTCACCAGTCAATGGGTCCAAGCTTCCCCCGTGACCATAAAACCAGGTCCTTGACCTTTCAGGACAGTTCATGGTTGTAGGTTGGATGCCTCTGTCAAGCAGATCCTGCTCCATCTTCTCCCATTTGGGTATTGCAAGCTTGTAGCCTCCTTGGCCTAGAGTGTGATGGTACACTTTCTTCGAGGCGTTGTCTTTGGCCTTCTGCACCTTCTGAAGCCAAAGCTCTGAAGACTTGTATTCCAAAAATGCATCCCAGTGACCCCTGAGCTTTTTGAGCTCGCTGGTAAATACGGGTGTGGTCCCGGTCTTGATATATTTCTTCGTCAAAATTTTCTTGAATGATTGCAGCTGTTCGACCATCTTACTAAGGGTCCAGCGCTTGCATATCTCTTCGAATTCAGCTGGAACCGTGAAGTTTTTCTTAAGCTCCCACCAGCACCATTCTTTCTCTTTCGGGTACCGCATCCCGTTCCTCGCTTGGATTGTAAGCTTTCCAGAGCCTAAAGCTGATCGGGATGTGGTCCCTTACAATACATCCGGATTGTCTTATGAATTTTTTGGCGGCAACTTCTAGAGCGATCGGTTTGCCATCTGGACCAACTTCCGTTATAATGAACCACCCTTCTAGTTTTTTTGTTGGGACTCGCTTCGTCTTTTTCTGCTGCGACGATGATCCAGACGGCTATAAAAACATTCATAGTATTCATATACATTCAGATGAAAATATGATTGTCACTACAAATAAGTATAGTTGTGATATGTACATTAGCACTTTATTCAGCAGCATCGTCATCCTGAATAGATGGTGGCTCAATTCCATCACCGGACATATTCAAATATATGTCGGTATTGCTGCCATCATTAGCTTGTTCAGGGACATCTCCTTGATCTTCGGCAATCATATTCAACAGGAATTGTTCGTCTTCCGCGTCTGTGTGTCGCGGGTCCATCGTAACTAAAATATGAATACAAATAAAACCCTTAAAAAATTCTCTAAGTAATTCACATCAATATTGACTAAGTAATTCTCCAAGTATGTCACTAAGTAATTCAATGAAATATTCACTTATTAATTCACACGGTATTTCACTAAGTAATTCACTAAGTCATTCTCCAAGTAATTTACTAAGTCATTCTCCAAGTAATTCACTAAGTCATTCTCTAAGTATTTCTCGAAGTCAAAATGCAATTTTCTACAATATTTTGTAGTCGCTAAGTAATATACATGAAATATTCAAGAAATATTATAAACTTTTGACATATTTGCGCAATATGAAATTGTATTTAAAGGTGATAGGAATGTTCATGTTATACTTTCCTGCCTCAAACTGCTCCTGCTTCTCGAAGTGTCCCGCGGAAGGTGGCTCCTAGTACTCCTCCGACTGCTCAACGTCTACTCACGATCGCAACGCCAAAACAAGGTCCTGCACATACACATACATGCAAACAAAGACAAATGCTAAGAAACAGTACAACAATACATAAAAACAGCAAACAAAACTGAGCTAGAACTATTCTACGCATTACAACGATCGCGTGGACATAAAGAACGCCTAAAACGGAGCTAGAACGCGAAATCTAGGGCTAAAACAAGGTCCAGGGACTAAACTGCGAGAAAACTGGAACTACAGGGGGTTCTGCCCAAAAACCAGGGACCTAAACATAATTAAAGGTTAGATCTAGGGTCTAACATGGAAAAATATAGGGGCCGGACTACGGACCCAAAAACTGGAAAGCTCAGGGGGTTCTGTGAAAGATTCTGGGCTAATATGGAATTATTTTTGAACTAACGTGGACTGCGGGTTAATTCAATAAAAAGCCAGGGACTCTTTAGCAAAGTTTCCAGGCCGAACCGGTACCAAGGGGTCCGGATCGTCTGATCGCGATCGAACGGCTCGGATCATAACGGTTCAGGATCTAATCGTGAGCGTTGGATGCGGATCGGGCGGCCAGGGCTCATCGGAGCGCAGGTCGGCGGCGGGGTGCTGCCGGAGTTGGCCAAACTCGGTCCTCTGGGTTGGTATTCGAGCGGGAAAAGGGCCAGGGAGGCTCAGTGCGGCACGCGTAACCCACCTGGGGTCACAGCGGGGCTCGCCGGGGCACGGACTAGCGGGCATAGCTGCGGGGGCGGATCTGCGGCGGCGGGCTCGCCGGCGAGCGCGTTCGCGCGCAGTTTTGGGCACGGGAACACGGCAAAAGGGCGTGTGCGCGTGCGCAGTGCAAGGGTGACGCGAAACCAGGTTGGTGCGGTGCTGTGCAGGGCCGCAGGGGCATGGCCGCATGTGGAGCAGCGGCGGCGGAGCGCCGGTGTTCGCGTTCTGGCTGCAGGGGTAGCTACGGCCTACCGAAACCGGCGTAAAAAGGATCAGGGAGGCAACGTGGTGCTCATGGAGGGCCTGAATTGGAGGATGTTGCAATGCAGGATGGTCGGTGTCGAGATCCGGCGGCGGCGCTCGACAGAGCTCGTGGGCGAGGTCGTTGCATGACGGCTCCGGGCTTCTGATCCCCACTAGCGGGTTCTGCGTCGCGATGCGAAGCCAGGGAGGTGGTCAGCACGGCTGGGGGACACTGGCGGCGAGGAAATTCCACGGCGGAGTGGAGGCAGGGGCGGCGAAGACGAGGTGGCACGGGGGAAGGACGGCGGCACACCGGTGAGCGGCCTGGCGGGGTCGTCGTCCAAGGCGGCCGGGGCGTGGAGGCGGCGGAGCTCGGTCGGCGCTCGGGGATGGTGGGGGATGTCGACGACGCTCGGGGACGGCGGCGGAGCAGATCAAGAACTGTGACCAAGTGTTGGAGGAAGGCGGAGGAAGAAGGGACATATATAGGAGGTCCCCCTTTTGTCCCGGGTGAAGCCACCACCCGGGACAAAATGGCCTTTTTTCCCGGGTCGTGGCTCCACCCGGGACAAAAGGTGTTTTTGGGCGGGCCGGGAAAATTCGTAGCCCACGGCCCACCTTTAGTCCCGGGTGGATCTACCACCCGGGACAAAAGGGGCCCGTTTTCCCTCATTCCCGCCAAATCTTATGTTTGTTTTTATTTCTTTTTACTTCTCTTTTAAAATAAGCTTTCATTTGTTAATTCAGTTAATAAAATTATGATTCCAAAAATTATGGAACAAAATTTCTTATCTCTATATAAACTTGATACACGCAACAAAAATAATTAATTTTCATTCAAGTGATTAGGTCAACGAAATATCTAACTTTTTTGAAATCATATTTGTTATTTTGACCATGCAAAAATATATTAGGTGAACAAATTTTTTTAAACTGTTGCTTTTCGACAGAAAGTGGATTCTATCATGATATTAACATTTAAAAAGTCAATTTTACATAAAGTTAAGCAATTTCATGATATTAATGAGTAGTGTGTGAGTTTGAGAGATAGTGTGTGTTAGTGAGATTGTGTGTGTTAGTGAGAGAGTATAGTGTGTTAATGTGAATATAATTTTCTGAAATAAATAAAATTAGTTGAGTAATTCATTATTGAATGAAAATTATAATTGAGTCTGATAATTAAGTGAAAAATATAAAAAAATGATATATATTTATATAACACATAAAGTATAATTGTACAGTACATATATAATAAAAGTATTCGAATTGCGATTACGTTTTTATAGAATAATATAAAATGATTCAAGTACATGAAGGATTAGTGGTAACAGACTTTCTCTTCACAAATGTCCCTTGATTATGATCACGGCGCAAGTATGGAGCATCATCATTGGCTAGCAGGATGCATGGATCAACATTTACTTCGAAAGGTGGAATGGCAAAAAAATTATTATATTCTTCTGACAAGTCTGTCTTGTCCTCCACTCCAACGATGTTTCTCTATCCTGATAGAACTATGTGTCGCTTAGGCTCATCCTTTTGCTTGTTTATCCCCTTCTTTGGCTTGCTGGACATGTCCTTAATGTAGAAAATCTGAGCGACATCCTGAGCTAGGACAAATGGCCCGTCTCTATACCCAAGATTGTTGAGACCAACTATTGTCATCACATACTCATCTTTTGTTACCCCTCCTCCAGATAGCTTAACCCATTAGCAACGAAATAGAGGCACCTTGAAATTGATACCGTAATCCAGCTCCCATATCTCTTCAATGTAGCCGTAATATGTGTACTTTTTTCTATTATTGTCCGTGGCATCCATACAAACACCGCTGTTTTGGTTGGTACTCTTTTTATCTTGGGCTATCGTATAAAATGTGTTTCCATTTATCTCATACTCTTGGTATGTTAAGATATTCCAAGATGGTCCCCTAGCCAATAAGAACAGTTGTTCACTTATATCCATGTTATGCATTAGATGCTTCCGTAACCAGCTGCAGAAAGTGTTCATGTGCTCACGTGTAATCCATGCCTCTGACTTTTTCGGGAAATTGGAGAGCAGAATTTTCTTGTGTTCCTCGATATATGGGTCAACCAAGGATGATTGTTGAAGAACCGTATAATGCGCTTTCTTGAATGAGAAATCATCTGTGCAGACATAAGATTTCTTTCCTAATGTACCCTTTCCAGTTAGTCTCCCCTCATATCACGATTCAGGGACTCCAATCAGTTTAAGGTCATCAATAAAGTCAACACAAAAGTCAATGACCTCCTCAGTTCCGTAGGCACTGGCGATGCTTCCTTTTGGACGAGCTCGATTACGAACACATTTCTTGAGCACCCCCATGAACCTTTCGAATGGGAACATGTTGTGTAGAAATACTAGTCCGAGGATATCAATCTCTTTCACAAGGTGCACTAGAAGATGTGTCATGATGTTGAAGAAAGATGGTGGAAATATCAGCTCAAAGCCAACAAGACATTGCACCACATCGTTTTGCAGCTTTATCAAATTCTCCGGGTCAATTATCTT
Source organism: Panicum virgatum (assembly GCF_016808335.1). Taxonomy (NCBI): domain Eukaryota; kingdom Viridiplantae; phylum Streptophyta; class Magnoliopsida; order Poales; family Poaceae; genus Panicum; species Panicum virgatum. The sequence goes on from NC_053147.1 coordinate 69,685,709, forward strand.
CTGAGAAACTGTGTCGAGGAAGGCACATAGCTTCACGATGGTTAACCCGACGTTATCAGGCAGAATCCCCCGCAGCACAACTGGAAGAAGTTCGGTCATAACCACATGGCAGTCATGGGACTTGAGATTTGTAAATTTCTTCTCTGCCAAATTTAAGATTTTTTTTATATTAGATGAGTATCCAGATGGAACCTTTACACTGCTCAAGCAGTCAAACATAGTTTCTTTCTCTTCCTTGCTAAGAGTATAGCTGGCAGGACTTAAGTATTGTCGTCCATTATCTCGTGCTTCTATTGTATCTTTTGTCTTTCAGTACACTCCCAAGAATGCTATCAGGTTGACGGAAAAATTCTTCGTGAGGTGCATCACATCAATTGCATGACGAACATCTAAGACTTCCCAATATGGTAACTCCCAAAATATAGATTTATTCTTCCACATGGGCGCCATTCCGTTTTCGTTCGGAACAGGTTGGCTACCAGATCCCTTTCCAAAAATAACTTCTAGATCTTTTACCATGTTGAAGACGTCTTTACCACTACGGTGCATCGGTTTTGTTCGGTGGTCCGCTTGGCCTTTGAAATGCTTGCCCTTCTTTCGTACCGCATGCCTGATGGGAAGAAACCGACGATGACCCATGTATACAACCTTCTTACAGTGAGTCAACCATATATTATCGGTATCATCTAAATAGTGTGTGCATGCTTTGTATCCCTTGTTCGAATGTCCTGACAAGTTACTAAGAGTAGGCCAGTCATTGATCGTTACGAACAGCAATGCTCGTAGGTTGAAGTTTTTCTGTTTGTATTCATCCCACATCCGTACACCTTCATCGCCCCAAAGCAATAAGAGTTCTTCGACCAATGGTCTTAGGTACACATCAATGTCATTTCCGGGCTGCTTTGGACCCGGGATAAGCACTGGCATCATGATGAACTTTCGTTTCATGCAGAGCCATGGTGGAAGATTTTACATACAAAGAGTCACATGCCAAGTGCTATGACCACTGCTCATCTCACCAAAAGGATTCATGCCATCCGTACTCAAACTGAACCTTATGTTTCTCGCATCCAAATCAAATTCAGGGTACATTCTATCTATTTTTCTCCACTGCGACCCATCAGCGGGGTGTCTCAACATCAAGTCTTTCTTGCGTTCCTCTTTGTGCCATCGCATCAACTTAGCATTATCTTTATTTCTAAACAGATGCTTCAAACATGGTATTATAGGCGAATACCATATGACCTTCGCAGGAACTCTCTTCCGGGGAGGCTCCCCCTCGACATCTCCAGGATCATCTTTTCTAATCTTGTAATGCAATGCACTGCATACGGGACATGCATCCAAATTCTCGTACTCGCCTCGGTAGAGGATGCAGTCGTTGGGGCATGCATGTATCTTTTTCACTTCCAATCCTAAAGGGCAAACAAGTTGTTTGGCTTCATACGTTGTGGTAGGCAATTCGTTGTCCTTAGGAAGCATTTTTTAACAAGTTTGAGTAATTCACCAAATCTCTTGTCGGATACACCATTTGTCGCCTTCCATTGCAGCAACTCCAAGGTGGTGCCAAGTTTCTTCAATCCATTTTGACAATCTGGGTACAACAACTTATGGTGGTCCTCTAACAACTTCTGGAACTTCAACCTCTCCGTTTCACTCTCACAGTCTGCCTGCACATTGTGCAATGCCTGTCCCAGATCATCACTGGGATCATTTTCTTCTACATCTACTTCGGGCTCTTCCATGGGAATATCGTCATCGAATGCACCGATTCCAGCATTCCCGGGAAAGTGGTCATCAAAATCTTCTTCTTCATTGTCTTCCATGGTAACCCGCTGTTCTCCGTGCTTCATCCAACAAACATACTTCTCCATGAAACCATTTGCGAAAATCTGGCTGTGTAAGATTCTTGAAGATGAGTAATCCTTGTTATTGTTGCAATGAACACACGGGCAGCACATAAAACCATTCTGCTTGTTTGCCTCAGCCACAGACAAAAAATAATGCAAGCCATCAATGAATTCTTTCGAACGTCGGTCAGCATTGTACATCCATTGCCGGTCCATCTGCATTTTAAATAAATCGATTTGAATTCTTTACACGTATCGAATAAATAAAATATATCAAACCTAAATTAAACTAAATGTAACATAACATGAATAATTAAAAGGTCTATAATATCCATCATGCATCTTGATTAATTAAAAGGAGTACTTAATCCATTATAGAACTTAACAAAGGAGTACTATACATGAAACTTAAAAATTCGGACAACAACACATAGGTTTTCAACCGTCCTTGCGTTGGAACGCAGAATGCTCTAACAGATTTCTTGCTGGCGCAAAAGAAGATGGCGGAGCTTAAACCTCCGAGTTTGGTGGTGATGAACCGTAACGCCGCAATAAATCCTCAAGATCAAACGGAGGTTCCTCGCCCCTTGCCATGCATTCTCTATATTCTTTTTCCAAATAACGGAGCGTTGCCCTATGAAAAGCACTAGGTTTTTTGGACCGACGACCTACTCGAGTTATGCCCTTCTCTCCAGAAGGACAATGATAACCCCCACCGGCGCCACTCCCTCCAGCTGCTGAAGCCATATTTTACTGAAAAATACATTTATTTTCCACAAAATTATAAATTATTACCATTACAATGCAAATATTATTTACTATTACAATTACAATGATCAGATTAATAACTCTTGCAAATAACAATGAAATCATATAAAAAAGACGAAATGTATCATTAATTGAAAGAAATCTCTAATTAATTGAAACAAATCTCTATAACTTCTAATTACTTTTACACCCTTCAGTTCCGGGAGTACACTCTTTTCAATATCCAGAAACCCTCTAAAAGAAGAAAAAACTTTTATTTCTGAAAATATATATGTCAGTAACCTCAACCCTGCGGTGATGACACTGCCTTTCGGGTGGACACGGTGCGGTACAAGGATGTCACCAATCGACCAGTCGCAGCACTAACATTTACGATTAATAGGCACATCACTTGGCACAGCCAGCGTGCTCGTTGGTATGCTCTCAGTACTACAACGGTCATGCTGACTGCGTCAAATGCTGTCTTCTTATCAATCGGAAGTGCTGGTGATACGACCAACTAATTCGCGACGTCCTTATAACACATCGTGTATCCCCGAAAGGTAGTGCAATCACCGTTGGATGGAGATTAACGACGTATACTTATTTCGAAATAAAGATTTTTTAGCTTCTATATGGTTTCAATGTGAGCCTGAATAAATACATCACTAGAGTGTCAAAATAATCCATTCATAATACAAAAAATTATAATATAATCATTTCATTAATTCATTCATGAATAAAAAAATCAACTATCCACAATATGGTCATATATACAAGTACATCACATGAAGTGTCTACACTCAGTCTAAAAATTTCTACTATCCACATACTCATCTAAATCTAAAAGAAAATCACACATACATATGCAATCTAAATGTCCAAGAAATGAGCTAGCTACATATTTTCTCTATTTCTAAAGCATGAAATGAGCTATACAAACCAAGGAAGAAGAGAAAAACAAGCCACAAACCTTTAGCGCCGATGGATGGACGGAGAATCAAATATCTTCACAAATGTGGTGAAGAAATGAGCAAAAATTCCTCTCTCCCGAGCCAAGAACAGTAAGAACAAGTGAGCTGAATGGCTCGGGCGGGGGAGAGGGAAGGGGATAAAGGGGCCAAGGAATTTTGTCCCGGTTGGAGACACCAATCGGGACAAAAGGGGGGCCTTTTATCCCGGTTGGTGGCTCCAACCGGGACAAAAGGCTGCGCGGGCCTTTTGTCTTGGTTGGAGCCACCAACTGGGATAAAAGGCCACCCTTTTGTCACAGTTGGTGCATCCAACCGGGACAAAAGACCCCTGTCCCCCCGCTAGCCCGGCTAGCCGTTGGACCTGGGACAAAAGACACCTATTGTCCCGGGCCCAAAGGCTGCCGGGACAAATGGCCTGGAACAAAGGTCTGTTCTGTAGTAGTGGAAAGAAAAAGAAATTCATATACTATATACGAATGGATGATACATATATCATAAACAAGGAATATGAAGCAGGTATAGTAGGAATCGAACCCGTAATCTCAAGGTTACGAGCTTTGTGAGCTACCAAACGGCTCCACCTTCTTAAACTAAAGAGCGAGGAACAAAACTAGTGGATAAAAGGGCGCCTCTCTACCATATCTATACAAATTGGGAAACAACACAATGTGACAAAAACTGGCGCATGCAAAGGGAGCATTAAAAATCGCTTCTTTTAAATAGGTAAATAATGACGGCATAAGTAGGATTGATAAGTAAAATTTCATGTCTTTATTATTGTACCCGCTCCAAATAAAATTACCATCTATGAATAGAGGGAGTACTATGAGTTGATAGCCTGGTTTCAATCAACATGATCGACCTAGGCAGTCGGCAGAGTAGTAGACCAATAATGAATGTGGACTCACAATTAGCATCTATTGGCGCTGGTACTCTTACTAAAGTCTTTTAAGTCTTGGTTAAAATTTAGCTCATCTCATTAGCACTTTTGTTTGGATAGATTAGTTATAAAATTTAGCATTTTAAGGTATTAGCATTTGGATCCAAACACCTCTTAATCTTCTTGTACTAAAACCGAGGCAACAAATAGGACCCATGTCTTCTTATGGATTTATGATAAGAAAGAGGATTTTTTTTTTTTGAAGAAATTGCAGGAGCACCGCTTTGTCTTTTAAGCAGGGAGAAAAAAGAGATCAATAGTAGTGCTTACAACGATGGTATTACATAAATAAAGAAGCTCAGACTCTAGGAATAACTTAAACATTAAAAGAAAATAACACTAGTTTCCTGCAGGTCATAAAGCCAATCTCAATAGAAATGTTATTAGTATTAAATTTGTTGACATGACAGAAAAGAGAAGGAGGAGTGTCATAGGATGTGAAAGGAGTACCATCACCATAACACTCCTCCGGCTCGGTTACCTAGTTTAGAGTTTTAGTAATTGTGCTATGACACTCCCCACTGAGATTGGTCTAAACCCGCATTGCATCTCAGCTTTGATCTTCTGCATCACCTCCCCATATGTCATTGTTTTTTCTCAAAGATGCCCTTGTTTATCACCTTTCATATGTTTTTTTTGAATAATTACCTTCCAGATGTGTCAGACTCGGAGCAGCAAGACTGCTTACAAGCCTAGAATGATCTAAAATAAGGAATAACACATTGTATGTATCTTATCCTATGTAACTACCCGTACAAGAGTAGAATTAGTCGAATATAAAAAAACTACTTGATAGACATGGAGAAGAACTCTTTTGGTAGTATTCACATGTAATACTATCCCCAGAACTATATAAGGGCGGGCAGGGACCCCTCAAAACATAACCTACATCCAAGGCAATACAAATCACAAATATGACGTAGGGTATTACGCATCTCGTGGTCCGAACATGTTTATAGTTTTGTGTTCCTTGCACCATCAGTTCCAGACCTTGATGGGCTTGGCGGCTAAACACTGACAAGATGTTCCATCCACCTGTATATGTTATATTACTATTTTATATTATATTACTGGATTTAATATTATTAAGTAGTACCCCTATATAGTTATTATGTTAGTAGCGGAGGATGGTGCATGTAGCTAATTTTTGGGGCATCCGCCTGTATGTACTGAAGCTGCTGAATGCAAAGAATAATAATGTAGCTAATTTTAGCAGAAAGAGTATAGAGTGCCATGCATGTAATTACTAGGTAGCTAGAGGTGATGAGGGAAAGAGAAGAAACACCCGCGCAAAATGCGTTCTGCCCCTGACGTTACCCAGCTCCCCTGCTCGACCCTAGCTTGTTCATCGCGCGGAAGAAATTGAATTGGACTCACTTTTTTTTTTACTCTGATCAAATCGATCCATGATCCTAGCTAGCTAGTTGTTGTTAATTAGTCGTGGGACGATAGATCTACGTCGACCCTGCAAGAGGAAGAGGAGGAAGAAGAAAAAAAAAGGGGCGGGCGGCCATGGATTGCACGATGACCAGCAGCATCCTGTCGGCCAACTACAACACGATCCTGTTCGAGTTCGGCGTCATCCTCGTCACCAGCAAGATCCTCCACGCGCTGCTCCGCAACGTCTTCCAGCCGCGCGTCTTCTCCGATCTCCTAGTGCGTCGCTCGCCCGCCCGCCATGAATGCTTAATTTGCTTGCTTGGTGTTCTCTCCTGCATCATATATATATCCACGGTGATCTCATCTCATCTGCATAATGGCGGCAGCTGGGCATCGTGCTCGCCCAGTTCCGGGTGCTCTCCCTGACCAACGCCATCAACCTGGTGTTCGGCAAGATCGGCGGGTTCGTGTTCGCGCCCTACCTCTTCGCGCTGGGCGTGGAGATGGACCCCGGCACGCTCCTGGACGCCCCCACCGCCGACGCCGTCGTCGCCTACGCCGGCATCATCTCCACCTCCGTTCTCGTCACGCTCTTCCACATGCCGCTGATGAAGGCCACCTCCGGCGTGGTCCACGAGCACTCCCTGCGCTCCTTCCTCGGCCTCGCCGCCGTACTCGCCAACACCGCCTCGCCCGTCCTCACCCGCCTCACCACGGACCTCAAGATCGCCAAGACCGCCGTCGGGCGCCTGGCCGTCGGCGCCGGCCTCGCCTCCGACATGGTGACCACCATGCTGATCGCCGTCGGCAGCATGATCTGGCGCGACGCCGGGGGCGACTCGCCCGTCGTGCAGCCGGTGCTCACGGCCGCCGTCCTGGTGGTGGTGATCGTGTCGGCGTTCGTGTCCCGGGCCATGGCCGAGTGGGTGGGCGGGCGCAACCCGGAGGGGCGGCGCATGCGCGGCTTCGACCTCTCGCTGGTGGCGCTGGCGGCGGCGGCGCTCTGCTGGCTCAGCTCGGCGCTGCGGCTGGACGTGAACATGGCGGCGTTCCTGGTGGGGCTGGCGTTCCCGAGCGAGGGCCGGGTGTCGCGGCTGCTGGTGAGCAGGATCAACCTGGTGCTCAGCTCCTTGGTGCTGCCGCTCTACGTCTGCCACGTCTGCCTCTCGCTCCGGCAGACGACGGACGACATCGAGGCCACCGGGCTGGGGCGCGCCGAGGGCTTCCGGGCCTTCGTCATGGAGCTGCCCTTCCCCTGGTGGAAGGTCTTGTTCGTGACGGTGATGGGCACGCTGGGGAAGCTGACGGGGTGCGCGGCGGCGGGGCTGCTCCGCGGGCTCGGGTGGCTGGAGGCGCTGGCGCTGGGCATGCTGCTCAACGTAAAGGGCTACTTCCACATCTACTGCGCGCAGGCGGCGTTCGACGCCGGCATCATCACGGACAGGTCGTTTATGGCCATCATCTTCATGGTGGCGCTCAACGTGGCGGTGACGCCCATGGTGGGGGTGGGCATCGCGTCCTGGGCCCGCCGGAGCGTGCAGTGGCAGCTGATGGCGGGGCTGCAGCACCACGACCCGTCGGCGGAGCTCCGCCTCGTGGTGGGGCTGCACAGCCCGCAGGACGTGCCGACGCTGGCCTGCCTGATGGAGGCGCTGCGGTGCGGCGGCGAGCTGGCCGCCTACGCCGTGGACATGGTGCAGCTGACGGACCAGACGGCGGCGGCCATCGTCGGGGGCGGGGGCTTGGACGGCGTGACGGTGGTGGACGAGGAGGTGTCGGAGATGCGCAAGCTCATCGGTGAGGCGCTGAACGCGTACCAGGCGGAGTGCGGCGGGGGCGTGCGGGTGCGGCGGCTGCTGGCGTTGTCGTCGTTCCCGGACATGCACAGCGACATCTGCATCTGTGCCGAGGACGCCATGGCGACGCTGGTGCTGCTGCCCTTCCACAAGGCGCAGCGGGCGGACGGGAGCATGGACGCGGGCCACTTCGGCTTCCGGCTGGTGAACCAGAAGGTGCTGCAGCTGGCGCCGTGCTCGGTGGGCGTGGTCGTGGACCGGGGCCTCGGGAAGCAGGAGGAGCAGGCGGTGGTGGTGGTGTTCATCGGCGGCGCGGACGACCGCGAGGCGCTGACGCTGGCGGCACTCATGTACAGGCACCCGGGGGTGCGGCTGACGGCGCTGCGTGTGGTGCAGAACGCGACGGCGCAGGCACGCGCCAGGGCGCGGACGAGCCTGTTCGAGACGAAGGCGAGCCGGCGCGGCGGCGGCGCAGCGGCGGCGCTGGGGCTGGAGGAGGCGCAGATGCAGGTGGACAACAAGTTCTTCGCGGAGTTCTACCGGAAGCACGTGGCGGGGGGCGGCGGCAGGGGCATGGGGTACCTGGAGAAGCACGTGGCGGACGGCGCGGAGCTGGTGGCGGTGCTGCGCGACCTGCAATCGGAGTACCGGCTCTTCGTGGTGGGGCGCGGCCGCGACCGGAGCTCGGTGCTGACGGAGGGGCTGGACGAGTGGGCCGAGTGCCTGGAGCTGGGCCCCGTCGGCGATATCCTGGCGTCCTCCGACTTCTCGCCCACCGCCTCCGTGCTCATCGTGCAACAGTACGACGCCAAGAAGCACTACAAGGTCATCGACGACGAGTTCATGCCCTTGTAGCTGCCTAGACCGGTGTATGTAATGGAGCTGTAGATGGTGTGTAATTTGTCAGGACATACTACTGCTATTACATACTGTATGTATGTATGTATGTAGTTTTCTTTCTGTTCTTTTAATCTGAAATACAAATACACAACTGCGAATCTGCCTTTAACTCATTTTTTTTCTTTTTGTTTTGGTGGAAAACTGTGAATCTGGTACTGTATTCTCTTTTTTTGAACAAAATAAAACAACAACAACAGCAGCAACAGCAACAATGAATCTGGTACTAGAATGCAGAGGCGTAGCTAGAGGGTGGTCCGGGTGGGCCATGGACCACCCTAGGAATCCAGCCCAAGGCACATGACCCTTGTTTAGCAATTCAAATCGATTGATTCTGAAGAAAAAAAGACATTGCTCCTGGTGTTCATCACCTCCTTTCGCTATGGCGATGTTCTGTATTCAATTTTTCCTCAAGACAACAGTGTGACACTTACTGAAATCCAATCATAGAGGGTCAGAAAACATGCCACTGGACCACCCTAAACTGAAATCCTAGCTACGCCACTGCTAGAATGCTCTATTACTATGAGAATTTAGTGGCTTGCCTTCCGTGAATAACTGGCATTGAAAGATAAGAAAAGATACTGTGACAAATGTACTGTAGCAGTTCTGGTAGCACAGAACACGATTGCAGGGATACTGTTTTCATGGGGACTGTTCATGCAGATCTGATCGTTGATCTTGCGATCGACGGTTTTCACGCCTTGAGCAGGTTAGTGAATCTGATCCAGAAACAAAGTTTGCAAGGCCTCGATCAGCAGCAGTATTTGTTGTTGGGCCTTGTTTTGGGCCGGGTGGGTTTGGTGGTAAGGCCGTACGTACGGCGTCAGTCATCAGAAGGAAAGAAACTGATGAAGAGCTAGCTCAGCTGGTTGCTTGCACTCTCTTTCCTCTCTCTGCCGGTTTTCCTCCGTGTCCTTTCTCCTGCCGATCGGATCCCCTTCCCCTGTCCCCCTCCCTCTTCGCCATCTCGGCTGCTGGATCTCATCGAGCGGAGCGATCAATCGGCCGCTTGCCCGGGCCCAGTCCTCGCCCATCTCGTCTTCGGCTCGATTGCAGCCAGCCAGAGCCAGGTCGGATTGGCATCCAGCTCATCGATATCCCCAAATCGATCCATCCATGGGGCGGCTGCTGCTGGTGAGCCTGCCGGCGACGGGCGCCGTCACCTACCGCTGCAAGCACTGCGACACGCCCCTCGCCTACGGCACCGACATCATCTCCAGGGTTGCTATATACGTACTAATTTGCTTGCTTTCTTTTTCTTGAATATTGCATATGATATAATTGAGAGTTTCCTTAGCTTCTTTCTTTCTTTCTTTCTTTCAGAATATATATTCTTGCTTCCTTCCTTCTTGATCGATCGATCGATCCATGTTCCGTTTGGTTCGATCCCAAGTGATGATTGACTAATGATTGCCGCCTTGTAAAAAAAACAAAAAAACAGCTTTTCCGCTGCAAGAACGGCAAGGCGTACCTGTTCGGCAAGGTGGTGAACGTGAACGTCGGGGACAAGGACGACCGGGTGATGACGACGGGGATGCACACCGTGTGCGACATCTTCTGCGTCGCCTGCGGATCCATCCTGGGCTGGAAGTACCTGGCCGCCGCCGAAAAGGCCCAGCGCTACAAGGAAGGCAAGTTCATCCTCGACAGGGGCAGGGTGGTGGCGGCAAGTCCCGCTGCTGCTGCTGCTGCCGCCGCCGCCCATGGGAATGGGATGTGGCAGGACCACCAGCAGCAGCAGCAGACGAGCGGTGACGACGACGGCGACGACCAGGACAGCGATGAAGAATCTTCTGACCACCAGGATTGATCTTTGATTCCTGAGCATCCATCCATCCATCCATGCTTGTAAATACTTCTGCTGCTTAGTTCAGGCTGCCGTGCTAGTGTTTCTTCTGCTAGCTGTTTAATCTTTCTTCTTCTTCTTCTTTGAAATTGAGTGCATTTCTAGCCTCCTGCTGCTGCTGGGGGTGGTAGTGCCAGTGACTAGTCGTACTGTTATTAATATGATCCATCCATTTATCAGCAAGCTAAGCCCGTGTTGATAGAGCGCAAATTTTTTTTTTCCACGGAATCTTGCTAATTTGAAGAACTAAATGAAGTCTATTTACAAAACTTTTTGCACAGATGGGTTGTAAATCGCGAGACGAATCTAATGATGCTAATTAATCCATGATTAATCCATAATTAGCGGATGGTTACTTTAGCATCATTGTTGCAAATCATGGATTAAGTAGGCTCATTAGATTCGTCTCGCGATTTACAGTCCATCCATACAAAATTTTTTGTAAATAAACTTTATTTAATACTCTATGTATGTGTTACAACATTTGATGTGACGTTTTTTTTGTGTTTACGGGTAAAGATCTCAACAGGAACTAAGCTCTTCCATCCATACTGCTGGAGTTGTTGACATGGCAAATTGGGCAATGCAATGCAAGCTCTGTTTCTGTTTCTGTTGCTTCAGCTTCACTCTGCTCTGCTAGGCTACCACTGCATGTCTTGATCCTCTTCGTCAGAGCAACATACACGCATCCACTCTCACTTGTCAGAGCAACAAAGTCTGCATGTCTTGATCCTCTTCGTCAGAGCAACATACACGCATCCACTCTCACTTGTCAGAGCAACAAAGTAGTAGGATTTGAGTGCCTAGAGTTGGGCGTCAAGGGCCTGCTTGGATGGTTGCCAAATCTTTGGCAGGCCAAAATTGACCATGTTTGAATTTAGGTAAAAAATTAGTTAAACAATAAAATTTTAATGTCCAAGGGTTTTTTACGCCCTAAATAACTCATCCGAATGAGAAATTTGTTCTTTACATGATTTTTAGTTTAGATTCAAACATGGTCAAATTTGCCAAAATTTTGGCCTGCCAAAAGTTTGGCAACCAACCAAGTAGACCCCAAGTCAGTTGACCATGATGCATCCATATCATCGTGCTTCTCGATGCTTCCTCAGCAGAGCTTGGGACACATGTCGCGCCGTTATTGGGCCTGCGTGCAGCGCCCAAGTTGGGCCCACAAGCGTGGGAGGCGGACACGTGTGCATACATGTCACACCCGATTTTAAGGACAAAACCGAATGCATAGCTATATGTATGCCAGGATCAAGTTTCATACATATAGAGACATCATAAGTGAATAATCAGTAACAGTATCACGTAAAAGCAATAATTAAAAGATTATCAGAGTTATACAGCTTATCCTGGAAACGGAGACTCCAAACTTCACAGGCAATCGACTGGGGGTTGCGTCCGCCTAGAACTCAGCAACATCTTCAGAAATCTTTATACATCTTCTCCTTCTGAGCAGCAGTAAGCAAGGGTGAGTATACTTATGGTTGGTACTCAGCAAGGCCACAAGAAATAACTAGAAAGTGATTTAAATCCATCTTTAAGTTTATTAATCATGTGAGGGTCCAAGCCGCTCTTGACCGTGAGCACGGCTAACCGGTTAGTTTTAACTCTGCAGAGGTTGTACACTTTCACCACAATTCGCGTAAAAGTTCCGAAGAACTTTGAACCCAACCACGCATATGTGCTGATCAGGCACAATACCACACTTCCGAGGTGTGATTGCATAGGGACGCTACGAGGCCTTTACAAAGAATCCCTATATGTATGTGTTGGTCCCTGCCGTGCGGTCCCTCAGAAGACGCAGCTTCCTTCACCCGCTCCACAACACAAACTCATAACCACCAAGCGGAACAACCCCAACACAACATATAGTTCATCTAATTACTTAGCCAAGACCAGAGCCATATAGTATTGTGGTTGTACGGTTTTCTTGGGTGGTTCTCCATGTTCCAATTAAATAATATCATCTTGTAAATAAAGCATAGATAAAAGTATGGTTAGAGTCACTTGCCTTTCTCCAACGAAAAGCTACTCTTACTGCTCTTTAGCTTTTGCTCACTTGAAACTCTCGATCTTCAATCTTCAAACAGCGATCCTTCTACTCGGAGAAATCAACGAGCAACCATACAAAGCAAACAAAAAGATACAACAAAGAACATTACACCAAACAAGATAAAAGATTTAAAAGAACACACTAAAAGATAGGGCTCGCTGCTACGGTTACGAGAGCGCAAGAAATGTGGAAAACGGAGCTAAAACGACGATTCTATAGACTAAACAGGGCTTCAGGGATCTAGACGCAATTAACTAAAGGGTTAAGGACTAACAGAAAAGATTCGTAAGGCACAACAAGTGTGCTCACAGAGGAGAAAAAGGTTATAAAGCTATTGCACACGTCACAAGAATCACGTGAGCGCAAGAATCGCTGAAAACAGAGTTAAAACGAAGAAGTTATAGCCAAAACAGGGTTATAGGGGCTTATTTGTAAAGAAACAGAGCTTCCAGGGGCTAGATCTGAAGAAACAAAGGACCTAAACATAATTAAACCTAAACTTTAGGGGCTATACTGCAAAAACCTAGCTTTGGACGGCGGGTTCAATTTTCTGGAAGATCAGGGGGCTCGGTGAAAGAATTTGGACCAAACTTAAATTACTTTTCAACGCACGCGGACCGCGGGTTGAATAAAGGAAACAGGGAGGACTATTTTGCAAAATGCCACGGTTGACCGGTTAGATCTAATCGTGGTCGTGGATCGCAGATCGGACGGCCGGGAAGATTTGGGACGGAGCTGACTGCGGCGCAAGCCGGCGGCGAGGCGTGTGCGGCGGCGCATCGCCGGACACGGCCGGATCGGCCGTCCTAGGCTCGGCTTTGAGCGCGGGTAGGTCAGGGAGCAAGCGCGCGGCTCGAGCAATCGATCTAGGGCAGCGGCGCGGGCTAGAGTGGGCGGCGCAGAGCTCACGGCGGTAAGGGGCGGCGCAGCTGCGAGGCGGTGCTCTGGGGTGCTAAACCCGGTGAAGGAGATCGAGAGGGAGGGGGAAAAACGGACGGCGAGCTTCCTTACCACAAGGCGAAACTCCTGAGAAGCTCGAATTCCACGCGGAAACGGTGGAGCGGCGGCGAGCTAGGGCTAGGGTAGGGCTAGGGCTAGGGCTAGGGTTTCGCGAAACGAAAACGACGGCGGCGGCTGGGTAGGGTTCCAAGGTGTGGGCGGCGCCTTTTAAATAGGGGCGAGGTGGGGCCACCTCGGCGTGCGCGCCAAGGCGCGGACGGCGCGGCGGGGCGCTGCCGGACTCTGCAAGAGTCCGAGCTCGTCTCGAGCTCCGGGACGTCCCCGACAGGCGGGCCCCGCCTGTCGGTGGGCTGCGGGAGAGGAGGCCGAAGCGGGCCGGGCTGCCGGAAGGAAAAAAAAGAAAACGGGCCGGCATGGAGATTTCTGGGCCGCGGGAAGGGAGGAGGAAAAGGAGGGCTGGGCCGGTTTGGGCTGAAAACGAGTTTTCCTATTTTTCCTTTCTGCAAACGGTTCAAACAAATTCAAGTTGAATTCAAATTCGAAGAATTCAAATTCAAATTGAACCACAACATTAAAACAATGCAAGGGTAGCATGAGTGCACAACAAACAAAACACCTTCATTTAATTTTATAAAAACAACCAATTATCATTTATTTTTACTAAATTCCCTGTGAAGAAAAGTAAATGTTGAGAAAAATTTTATACTATGAGAAAATTGTTGTTTTATTTTTAATTTTAATCACATCCTGAAATTCAAAAATTTGAGGGTGTGACAATACAGTATGATCTAGCACCATCCGAGGTAGCCGCCGCTATGCTAGCCGGCGGCGAGCGCATGCAGCACGGCTCCATTGCCATGCGCCACGCGTCCGCCACGTCGGCGCTCTCGAACACGTGTCCCGTCGCTCCTCCGGTGTGCTGCGGCTGCGCAATATATATAGCCCATCAACATCAAGCAAATTCAATTCAGTCGACCGCTTAGCTTGGCTTTGCTTCATCGTTGCATTGGATCGTTCAGATCATCAGCCGCAGCAGGAGGATCGGAGGACATGGCGGCTTCGGTTGCGCGGCATCAGCTTCAGCAGCAGCAGCAGCCGACGGGGGCGACGAGCATGATGGCGCGGGTGGAGCGACTGGACCTGGTGCTGGGCTACCTGGAGGAGATGATGCAGCAGCAGCACCGCCGCAGCAGCAGCAGTACCGGCGGCGGCCTCATGACGATGACGAGTGATGACTCGTCGGCCGCCAGCACGCCGAGGGGGAGCAAGAGCTGGTGCCGCCGCCCGGCCAAGGAGGCGCTGGAGGAGGCGCAGGCCAAGGGCACCCTCGTCGACCGCATCGCCTTCCTAGAGGACCGCGTGCTCAAGGTAAGGTGTACTAACACGCAACCTTCAGTTCATTCCATCACTACCAATTAATCACTACTCCGATCCAGTAATTGACCTGCTGCATATGCCTGTGGCAGATGGAGGAGGACATGGACATCATCACGCCAGAGAAGACGATGACGATGAGCGGCTATGGCCACGACGCTATCTGCAGGGATCATCGCAGCAGCAGCAGCAAGAAGAAGGGGCTCAAGAGCTTTGTCAAGTCCTGCGTCAGAGGCAAACTCAAGACCAAGGACTAGCAACTGCAAGCTACCACTACCACCTAGTATATACTATCAGCATAACATATATATAGTACTAGCTAGTATGTTGTGTGTATGTGGAGCATATGTGTATGTAGCTGCCACCGGAACACTACTCCATATATATTTTCCTTCAAAAAAAAAACTACTCCATATATATTGCCCCATGCGTATCATGTTATTATGTACTCCTACTACAAAATGCTACGTCGTCTTGCCTTGGGAAACAGTGCAGACTCGGCCGGCTCAATTTTTTATCTGCTCACATAGGTATTACTCCCTCCAACTTGCAAAATCTTGTAAAGATCGTTGGTTTAGCCTTTAAATTTTCGCACATAAAAGTTGTGTTTGTTTAGATTGTAGTGAAGTTTATCTAATTAAAGCAATATCAAATACTAAGAAATAGAAAATAATTATATTGAGAAGGACATGATGCTAATTAAGAGATAAAGTATTTAAGCAGATATTATTTTTCTGGTTCAAATGTATTTGTATTTATTTTGATCGAGAAAATTAAATAAATAGTATACGGTTTCCGATCACAATTTTTATAGTTAATTAAAATAACATGATCATTTTTCATTACTAGCTAGTTTTCCCCTACTAGTGATAAAGTGTGATAAATTTCTAAACGAGCAGTGTGGGATGAAGTAGTACTGTTTTACACTTGGTATAGCAACAATTCTACACCCGAGTGTTAAATTACTGAACAATCTGATCTGAATGTAGTATTGAATGGGGCTATCCGATTACCGAATCAACCAATTATTTTCTGTAAAATGGTGTAAGTAAATTTTTACAGTAATTATGCATGCACCAGTAGTTAAATTACTGAACAATTTAACTAGAAACTACTAAACACTACTACAAAAGCTATAATTACTGACGGTTCTATAGGATTTTTAATGGAGGTTTTCAAACCGCCACTACTCAAGTGACGCTAAAAATAGCGATTATCACCGTCGGTTATGGAACTGCCGATGTTAACTGGTTTTCACTGGCGGTTATTTTAAAGATTCTCCAATATAAATGGTATCTATATCTAAGGTTTGCAGCATGAATCTTCATTATAAATGATATCTATATCTGAGGTTTGCAATACAAACCTCCATTACAAATGTTATCTATACCTAAAATTTCCACTAAAAATAGTTTGACGTTCGCAACATAAACCTCCACTAAAAATAGTATCAACAACCGCCAGCAATACAAACCTCAACTAGAAATTGTATAGCCGCAAGTAAAAAGTTTGTGGACGCTATTTCAATTTGGGACACATACACACATCAGCACAAACACAAGACAACATGTAAGCATCTAGGCCCTCAAGGTATGTTTCGGTGATTAATGACAACCATTATTGTGACTAATGAGTTTGTGCAGCTTAATAGATCATTATCGCTCATTTGGTCATATGTCAAAAGAGGCCCCTCAATTTCGGTTATTCTAAAAGGCGATCTCGGTTTTCAACTTTTATATGTCAAGGCTAAGGATCTTTCTAGTCCTAAGTGTCACAAGGTTGAGAAGGACACTTAGGTTAGTATAGGTTTTATAGTTTTGTAGTGATCGCACTATTAAGAGGGGTTAAGGCTTAGTAACTTGAGCATGGACATGGTCATTTGAAAATGGATGCACACTATGGTCACTCAGGTTTCTAGAAGTTCAAATAAGTGGTTCTCAAACTATATCTCAAGAATTTTTGGATTTCATTCAAGACTCAAATCAGAAAAGACAAAATCAGAAAAAGTCTATACACCGGTTTAACCGACGCTCTCAATTTTCTATACGTCGGTTAAACGAAGTCAGCAGAGTCTGGACAAATTCAATACACCGGTTAAACCGACGTGTTTGAAATTAACGTCGGTGCATTGGTCCAGAGTTGGTTTTTCCAGGGTATTTCAAGTTCTATACACCGGTTAAACCGACGCTGTTTAAATCAAGACGTCGGTGCAATTGACCAGTGAGATGGTTTTTCAGAGGAATTCAAAAGTTGTACTCACCGGTTAAACCGACGATAGGTTTGAGTTAACGTCGGTGCAGTTGTCCAGAGACTTGGTTTTTCAGTGGTTCAGTGGACAACTACACTCACCGGTTAAACCGATGCTACGTCGGTTAATCTGCCCCAGTTGTAACGGCTAGTTTTCAGAAGAGGCAGTTTACATTCACCGGTTAAACCGACGATGACAAATGGAGGGACGTCGGATTAACCGGCGCTACGCAGTTTTCTGGCAGCTTTTCTCCAACGGCTCTATTTGTGTGAGCTGCCTATATATACCCCTCCAATGGGTCATTTCGCCCACTCTTGACACCAGGCAACATCCAAACACTCATACCATAGTCAAGAGCCACCTTGAGCTTCATCATTCACATACTTGTGCATTCAATCAATCAAGAAGCAAGATTAAGGACTTGAGTAGAGAGAAGCTAGTGTGCATCCGTTCTTGGTGATCGGTTCTTGCTCAAGTGAAGGCCTTAGCTTGTTACTCTTGGTGATTGGCATCACCTAGGCGATCTTGGTGATCGAGGTGTTTTCTCGCGGAGCTTGCCAAGGATTGTGGGAGCCCGGAGAAGAAGATTGTACGTGGCTTGATCTCCACCACGCCGGGATGGTGAACGGAGACTCTTAGTGAGCGCCCTCGTCTCGGTGACTTGGGAGGTGACAAGACTCTTTGAGAGTGTCACAACGTGGATTAGGGGTGTGTGCCAACACATCGATACCACGGAAAAAATCCGGTTGTCTCTTGTCCACTCTTTATATTCAAGCATTTTCTTTCATGCAATTTATTCATGAGCTTGACTTAGAGATCATAACTTAGCTCTACCTTGCTAGGCTTTACTTTGTTTTTATCTCTCTTAGCTTGTGTAGGTAGCTTAGTTATCCGGTTGGTGAATTGGTGCCCTACTAGCTTTGCATAGGTTAAGGTTGCCTTACTTTGTTTTAGAAATTGAAAAAGGCCCAATTCACCCCCCCTCTTGGTCCATCGATCCTTACAATTGGTATCAGAGCCTCGTTGCTCATTTGGATCATTAGGCTTCACCGCCTAGAGCTATGGCCAAGATGGGTGGTTCGCCGCCCCACTTCGAGGGCAAGAACTTTGCTTATTGGAAAGTTCGCATGGCCGCATATCTTGATGCGATTGCCCCCGAAGTGTGGTTGGCCACTAAGACCGGATTCACCGGAACTCCCACCGCCGAACAATTAAAATGGAATGCCAAGGCTAGAAATGCAATTTTCGAAGCCATTAGTGAGGAAGTCTTTGCTAGAGTTAATGGCATGGACTTAGCAAGTGATATTTGGAAGGAGCTCATTGAAATTCATGAAGGCTCCACTAAAGTTCGTGAGCAAAAATATCACTTGTTTAGAGCTAAGTATGATTCTTTTAAAATGCTAGCTCATGAAAATTGCAATGATATGTACTCTCACTTGAATGTCATTGTCAAGGACATTAATGCACTTGAAATATCCAAAATTGACAGTGCCTCCATCAATCGCAAGATTCTCATGCTCCTCCCGAAGCCCAAGTATAACATTATCAATGCTATGCTTCAAAAGGAGAATTTTGACACAATGGAAGTAGGAGAACTTGTGGGCGAAATTCGTGCTCATGAGATGAGTATCCTTGGTATGTCCGAAGAGCCAACTTCAAGCAAATCAATTGCTCTAAAGACCAAGGCAAACAAAGCCCGCAAGCTCAAGATGATCAAGCAAGATTCAAGCTCAAGCAATGAAGAAGATGATCATCATGAAAGCTCATCCGATGTTGAAGATGATGGAGAGCTCGCTCTTATGATGAGAAAGTTTACCCGCTTGAATGACAAGATCAACAAGAAGGGGTTCAACTTTGACTCTAAAAAGGGAATGTTCCGGCCAATGGATGTCAAGAACAAAATTTGCTACAATTGTGGAGAAAAAGGTCACATCCGTCCAAATTGCCCCAAGCCGGACAAAAGAAACAAGGATCACAAGAGCAAGCATCGCCATGATTCAAGCGATGATGAAGAAGAAGAAAGGAAGAACAAAAACAAGAGACTTGGGAAGAAAAAGAGCTATGACAAGAAGACCAAGCTCTTCCCAAAGAAGAAAGGGCACACCAAGAGAAGCTTCTTGGTGGAAAAACAAGAGTGGGTGACGGATGTCTCATCAAGCGAAGATTCAAGTGATGAAGAAGCCATAGTCACCATCGCCCTCACAAATGAAGAACCATCACTACCTCCACCTCCAATGTGCCTCATGGCCAAAGGTAACTCTAAGGTATGTGAGAGTGAAGATGATAGTGATGATGAGCTTGACCCTAATGAGTTTGCTAATCTTATTAATGAGTATACATCCGTCATCAAGAGGGAAAAGGGCAAAGTCAAGGTTCTTGAGAGCACTCGTGCCAAGTTAGAGCTTGCCCACTCCGATTTGCTTGGCAAGTACAATGACTTGCTCAAAAAGCACAATGAGTCACTTGTACTTGCTAAGCAAGTTGAAGAGAGCCACAAAAAGCTTAAACAAGAGCATAGGGAGTTGGCTCACAAGTATCAAGAACTTGAATTTGCCTATGAAGCAATTGACCCAAGTCTTGAGAACTTTGCTCATGAAACTATTGAGAAGGTCAATGCTTCTACTTCATGTGATGACCTACTCATTAATGCAAATGCTACTAATGCTTTGTCCGAGCTTGCACCTTCTAGGGAAAAGGAATTGATGGATCAAGTTGCAAGCCTCAAGAGTAGTGTGGAGAAGCTCTCAAGAGGAGAATACATCCACAAGGAGATTCTCTTCAACAATGCCCGTGACTATGGCAAGAGAGGTCTTGGTTCATTTCCGGAGCCAAACATAGCTACTACTCCTTCTCCGGAGATCAAGATAAGCTTCATCAAGGAAGTTGGTTCATATTGCCAACATTGCCAAGTCACCGGGCACCACACTAGGGAGTGCACTTTACCATCACGTCCTCTTCCTAAATTACCCAAGAATTATTCTTCAATGTTTCAAAATAACCATTTTCTCTTGAGTAAAGTGAAGGGCAAGGTGAAGGCCAAATTCATTGGCAAACTCACTAAGGAGTCAAAGAAGAAGCTCCCCAAGCAACTTTGGGTCCCAAAAGCTCTTGTCACACATGTGCAAGGCCCAAAGCTTGTTTGGGTTCCTAAAACTCAAAAGTGAATTCTCATGTGTGTAGGTGAACTACAAAGCCGGTGGAAAACATTGGGTACTTGATAGCGGTTGCTCTCAACACATGACCGGTAATGATAGCATGTTCACCTCCCTTGAAGACCCCGGCGATCATGAACACGTCACCTATGGTGATAACTCAAGGGGAAAAGTTTTAGGTTTGGGTAGAATAGCAATTTCTAAAGATTTATCTATTTCTAATGTTTTGTTTGTAGAAGCACTTAGTTTTAATCTTATTTCAATTGCTCAATTGTGTGATCTTGGACTAACGTGTGCCTTTGACAAGAATGGTGTTGTAGTAACTCATGAAAAAGACAAGTCATTGGTATTCACGGGGTTTAGACATGGCAACATTTACTTGGTGGATTTCTCTTCAAAGCAAACAAGTACCATGACATGCCTCTTCACCAAGTCTTCTCTTGGGTGGCTTTGGCATAGAAGAATTGCTCATATTGGCATGAGCAACCTCAAGAAAGCCCACAAGAGAGGGATGATCACCGGCTTGAAGGATGCCACGTTTGACAAAAACAAACTATGTAAAGCATGTCAAGCCGGGAAGTAAGTTGCAACACATCATCCCATCAAGACGATGTTGTCTACCTCCAAGCCGCTCGAGCTACTTCACATGGATCTCTTTGGTCCAACTACATACAAGAGCATTGGTGGTAACCTCTATTGCCTAGTAATTGTTGATGATTTTTCACGTTACACTTGGGTTATGTTTCTAGGCGATAAGGGTGAAACTCCGGAACTCTTCAAGACATTTGCAAGAAGAGCTCAAAGGGAGTACAACTCCCCAATTGTGAAGATCCGGAGTGACAATGGCACCGAGTTCAAGAACATGAAGATTGAAGAATGGTGCGATGAAGAGGGCATCAAGCATGAGTTTTCCGCCACCTACACGCCTCAACAAAATGGAGTGGTGGAAAGAAAGAACAAGACACTCATCACCCTAGCTAGAGCAATGTTGGATGATTATGGCACGTCCGAGAAGTTTTGGGCGGAAGCAATCAACACGGCGTGTCATGCATCCAACCGAGTATATCCTCACCGACTCCTCAAGAAAACTCCATATGAGCTCATCACCGGGAAGAAACCAAATATATCATACTTTCGAGTCTTTGGTTGCAAATGCTTCATCTATAAGAAGAAAAGGCTCGGTAAGTTTGAAAGTAGATGTGATGAAGGTTTCTTTCTTGGTTATGCATCAAACTCCAAAGCATATAGAGTATTCAATCAAACCTCCGGGTTAGTTGAAGAAACATGTGATGTGGAGTTTGATGAATCTAATGGCTCCCAAGAGGAGGTTGTTGGCTATGAAAATGTAGGTGATGAAGAGATTGATGAAGCCTTGAAGAATATGTCCATTGGGGATATCAAGCCGGAAGAGGTGCATGAAGACAATGATCAAGGGGGAGGACCTTCCTCATCTACTCCAAGCACCTCCACGGCGCCCCAAGTGGATGAAGATCAAGAGAAAGATGATACACAACCTCAAGAAGGTGTGCCAACGCCAACACCCCAAGTTCAAGAACAAGAAGAGCAAAGTGTACCACCACAAGCACAAGTCACCCATGATCCACCCCAACAAGCATCCACGCAAGTACCGCTAGTGAAGCATGGTCGCATCTCCAAGGATCATCCAATTGGTCAAATCATTGGTAGTCCATCAAAGGGAGTACGAACTCGCTCTAAACATGCTTCATTTTGCAAATATCACTCGTTTGTTTCTTGTATTGAACCCACTAGCGTAGAGGAAGCGCTTGAGGACTCGGATTGGGTGATGGCCATGCAAGATGAGTTGAACAACTTCACCCGCAATGAAGTTTGGGTCCTCGAAGCTCCTCCGAAAGACAAGAACATCATCGGCACCAAGTGGGTCTTTCGAAACAAGCAAGATGAACATGGGGTGGTGATACGCAACAAAGCAAGACTTGTGGCAAAAGGGTTCTCTCAAGTCGAAGGTTTGGATTTTGGTGAAACTTTTGCTCCGGTCGCAAGACTTGAAGCTATCCGTATCCTTCTTGCTTACTCTTCACATCATAACATTAAGTTGTATCAAATGGATGTGAAAAGTGCATTCTTAAATGGCGTTATTAATGAACTTGTTTATGTTGAGCAACCTCCCGGGTTTGAAGATCCGAGGAATCCTAACCATGTTTATAGGTTGCACAAGGCACTCTATGGGCTCAAACAAGCTCCAAGGGCTTGGTATGAGAGGCTTCGTGACTTCCTAATCATGCAAGGCTTCAAGATCGGGAGGGTGGACACCACGTTGTTCACAAAAGACGTCAACGGGGATCTTTTCATTTGTCAAATTTATGTTGACGATATTATCTTTGGCTCAACTAATGATTTACTAAGCCATGAGTTTGCTACCATGATGTCTAGGGAATTCGAGATGTCCATGATTGGCGAATTGACCTTCTTCCTTGGTTTTCAAGTCAAACAAATGAAGGAAGGGACATTCATCCATCAAGAAAAATATACTAAAGATATCTTGAAAAAGTTCAAGATGGATGAGTGCAAGCCAATCAAGACACCCATGGCAACCAATGGGCATCTCGACTTGGATGTGGACGGTAAACCGTTTGATCAATCCCTCTATCGTTCTATGATAGGGTCTTTGCTTTACCTTACCGCATCTAGGCCCGATATAATGTTTAGTGTGTGCTTGTGTGCCCGCTTTCAAGCTAACCCAAAGGAGTCACACCTTTCGGCTGTGAATAGGATCCTTCGGTATCTCAAGCACACTCCTAGCATAGGCTTGTGGTACCCCAAAGGCGCTAGTTTAGATCTCTTGGGATACTCGGATTCGGATTTTGCCGGAAGCCGTGTGGATCGCAAGAGTACCTCCGGGGGTTGCCACTTGCTTGGGCGTTCTCTAGTTTCTTGGTCAAGTAAGAAGCAAAATTCCGTGGCTTTGTCCACCGCGGAAGCGGAATATATAGCGGCCGGTGCATGTTGTGCCCAAATCCTATATATGAAGCAAACCCTTTTGGACTTTGGTGTGAAACTAGATAGGATCCCACTCCTTTGTGACAATGAAAGTGCCGTAAAAATTGCCAAGAATCCGGTTCAACACTCTCGCACAAAGCACATTGATATTCGCCATCACTTCTTGCGTGATCACGAAGCCAAGGGGGACATTTCCCTTCAAGGTGTGAGATCCGAGGAGCAATTGGCGGATATATTCACAAAACCTTTAGACGAGAGTACCTTTGTTAGGCTAAGGAATGAGCTTAATGTGTTAGATGCGGCAAACGTCATGTAAGTTGCCATGTCATATAGAAAAAGGCATACATATAGGACACTTGTCTAACCATGGTAAGATAGTGATGAGCAAGGGTTTAGCTAGAGGTGGTGGTCCACTTGTTTTCCTCTAGGCTTGTAGAAAGGCTCATCATGAAGAAGCTTCCCGTGGGTTCAAACTTGACAAGTAGATCTTAATTTCTTGTTATGCATTTCTTGTCATATAGATGTGCACTTCATGTTTACTATACTTTCGCATGTGGTTGTAGCTTGCATTATCATTGCATGCGTAAGGGTCACAAAGGAGATCACTTGATGAAAATGAGACTTGTTTTCATATACAAGATCTTAATTCATGAAAAGTGAAAAGAGCAAAGTGTTAGGTGCGTTATTGCCTAGTGAGCAATGTCATGATGAGTTTGAAGCTTTCTATCTTCAATATTCCTATGACATGGCTCATACATTTTATTTGGCGCTTTGTCTCTCTTGCGGCTTTTTCTTGTGTTTGAAAAGAAATTTATTTAAGCAAGTGTGCTATCCTATTTATTTTGAGGGGTAAAGTCGCCTATGCAAGTCCATTAACTTGAGTTCTTTTGAATCTTATAAGTTTATTGGACTTAGCATAGAAGAGTGAGCTGAGTGTGGGGTTTTTGGCTTCACCGGTTAAACCGACGTTCAAAGGATCTATACCCATCGGATTAACCGGCGTTACTAAAGTTTGTCTCAGCTCAGTCAAGTTTCAGGCGTTCAACCGGCGTATACAAAAGTCAGAGCATCGGATCAACCGGTGATAGTAAATTCAAATCAGACCTAGCAATCAACCGGTGTTTTGATCAATCAACCGACGAGTACACTCTTGACAGCATCGGTTCAACCGGCGTTCAGTTTCAGATCTGCAGAAGCCTCGGGTGAACTGCACCGACGCAATCAACCGGCGTTCAAACCCTACGCGTTGGATCGACCGGTGTTAAAGAAAATCGCGGGTCCCACCTGTCATATATGAGTCGTGCACGAGCCGCCGCCTCTCTTTCCTCTCCGTTTCGCCCGCATCCATCTCGAGCCGCCGCCTGTCTTCCCTTCGCGCCGC
Organism: Panicum virgatum; assembly: GCF_016808335.1. Taxonomy (NCBI): domain Eukaryota; kingdom Viridiplantae; phylum Streptophyta; class Magnoliopsida; order Poales; family Poaceae; genus Panicum; species Panicum virgatum. Next base: position 69,710,295 of record NC_053147.1, read on the forward strand.
CGCCGTCTCTCCACACCGCCGCCGTGCGCCCGTGCTGCCACCACCGTTCCACCTTGCCGCCGCCGTGCGCCGTCACTCCAAGTCGCCGCCGCGCACCCTCGCGCTCACCCAGCGCCGCCTGCGCGCGTAGCCGCCTTCACCGCCGCACTACACCTCGCCGCCGCCTGCGCCTCACGCCGCCACCACCGCTTTCCTCACAGCCCACGCAGCCTCGCCGCCGCTCCCACACGCCTTGCCGCCCACGCAGCCGCGCCTCCTCACCATTCACGCCGCAGCCGCAGCCGATCAGTGCACGCCAAGTGTTCGATCGTTTGTCTGATTGAGATGGGTCGCGAGAAGAGGAAGGGTAAGGAAGTTGTGGTCGAGAAGCCCGCTCGCAAGCGGACTCGTGCAGAGAAGGAGGCCGAGAGGGCCGAGATGGTGGCCAAGGCCGCCGAGGAGCAGGCATCAGGCCGTGCTCGTCCGTTCCAGATCAGGGAGGACCCCAGAGGCAGAGGCAGAGGCAGAGGCAGGGGCATGGGTAGAGTGAGAGGTGCCAGGGCCACCAGAGCCGCGACGGCAGCAGCAGCAGAGTCAGATCAGTCAGATACAGCTGCAGATTCTGACTCAGAGGCAGCACAGTCAGAGGGGCAGAGTTCTCCACAGCAGTCGTCTGAGAGAGGTTCCCCGGCAGCGACAGAGCGTCGCACTGGACCGAGGACTCGGGGAGGACACCAGCCACAGGAGCCCCGCAGGTCAGCAGCAGCAGCAGCAGCTCGCAGAGCCGAGGCCCTAGAGGCCGAGCGCGCAGTGTTCCGTATGGACACTGTTGTGCGTCTGGAGCCAGGTGTGATGCTCCAGAACTTGACCCGAGCCAATGCGGCCAAGGTCAAGAGGCTCAGGTGGAGTGTTGACGAGGAGGTCTGGTTCCCAGTGACCCGAGATAGCAGAGTCGACAGGAGGTTCTGGACTTTGCTACAGGCCAGCTTCTACAAGACTTTCCAGCGGAGGGGCCACCGGATCTTTCAGCACAGGGTTCTTGACTGGGTCTCACTGAGGACAGCCGCAGGGGGAGCAGATGTGAGAGCACACTTTGCTCACTTCAGAGGTCTGCCCAGACTACTAGAGATGGAGCAGAACCGTTATATCGAGGACTGGGTCAGAGTGTTCTACGCTACAGCTTGGATAGCCCCCGAGCGCAGAGCCGTGCACTTCATGTTTGGAGGGCAGGACTTTGGTTTATCGAGGGCGACCATTGCTGGTATACTTGGAGTTGACCTGGTCGACGTCTCGCTGCACGAGAGGGTTTACGGGGACTCAGATCCACCCCGCAGGGCGATGGTTGGCGGGATTGCTCCTTCTCACGAGGCGATCACTCAGTGCTTCCGCCAGCCGTTCCCAGCCTCTTACGCCAGAGTGCCGAGCTTGCTGACCCCAGAGGCTTACGCTGTTCACATGGCACTCCGGAGGACTCTGTTACCGAGGAGTGGCTACCCAGAGGGGTTCACAGGTTTGCAGCAGCTCTTGCTCCTACACATCCTCACTCACGAGCCATTTGATATAGTTGACTTTATTCTGGCTGAGATCGAGGATGTGATCACTGATGGGATGGGTGTGGTGCGACAGTTTCCTTATGCGCACTGGATCAGTTACATATGCTCCATGATAGTGCCAGCAGAGTCACCCATCAGTGCCCCTTACCGTCACGACGAGGCTCCCAGGTTCCCTGTCTACCGACCCACAGCTCCACAGGACAGGAGGAGGGGCAGACACGCAGATAGAGCAGCGATGGCTCGACTGTCACCGGAGGTTCAGGCACGAGTGGCAGAGGAGGATGAGGCACTCCTAGCAGCAGAGGCACAGCTTCCCGGGGGAGATGATGAGATTCACTGGTCTGAGCTTGAGTCAGACTCCTCCGACGACGTTGAGTACTTTCCTTCAGCTGCCCCAGCCAGTCACGATCACGAGGCAGGAGGTTCAGGAGAGCCAGCTCCTCCGACTTCAGCAGCTGCTACAATCTCTGAGTCTCAGGTGACTCAGCCGTCCAAGCTCACTTCACTACTACAACAGCTCGTGACCCAGCAGAGGGAGGATAGACTTGCTCAGGAGGAGGCCAGGAGAGCCCATGAGGCTCAGATTGCTGCTATTCAGAGAGAGGCAGCCCGAGAGCGTGCAGCGACAGAGGAGCGTTTTGTCGGCCTCATTGACAGAGTTTCACAGAGGACAGACGCTCAGTTCCAGCAGATGCAGCAGGGCATGATGGCGATGTTCGGGATGATCTCCCAGCTTTACTCTCACACCGGACTCGCCCCACAGCAGCAGCAGCCCGGACTTCAGGGTGTAGGAGCACCTCAGCTTGCCGTTACACCAGCTCCAGCCCCTACTGCAGCTCCAGCTACCTCAGCGACACCGGAGACCACGTTCTCGATGTCCGCATTACTTGGGTCTGCCGGTCGTCCACTGTTCTCTCCATTGACAGCGACCACACTCTTTCAGGACTCACCAGTCAGCGGTTCAGTCGGTCGCCCTCCCTTCCTCACTTCAGGCAGCACCTTCAGGGGGAGGAGCAGTAGAGGAGTCCATGCTTCCACAGTCGACGCAGCCGGCAGCTTCAGCGGTCACTTCTTCGGATATTGATACTTCTTCCGCTGGCCCGGTTACGACTTCTACGGATCCTCTACCAGGCAGTGCCAGCACGAGAGCCTCCACGACAGTCACCCCCCCAGTGAGCTCAGACCCAGACCAGCAGCTTCCGTCTGTCACCGAGGGTGAGAGCTCTCCGTCCGACGACGACGACCCGGACCGCTTCCTCGCCGTACCAAGACAGCACGACCCGTAGCTCGCCTTTTGGTGCTTTGATGCCAAAGGGGGAGAGGTGTTAGGGGGAGCCACAGAGTTAGGGGGAGGGTAGAGCTAGAGAGAGCTCGTAGTTATCAGGACTTTGATTCTCTGTATCACATTTGGTGTTAATTCATGGATATGTACATTTGTCGCTTGAGTATGCCGTTCTTTGAGACATATCTATGGATTTCGTTTGAGCCGTTGAGCTCTTTGGTCCTGCTTTCGAGTTTGCTTGTGTTTATCCTGCTTTATCTTTCTCGCTCTCTCGTTTTTTATGTTTGTGTTGTCATCAATCACCAAAAAGGGGGAGATTGTAAGCATCTAGGCCCTCAAGGTATGTTTCGGTGATTAATGACAACCATTATTGTGACTAATGAGTTTGTGCAGCTTAATAGATCATTATCGCTCATTTGGTCATATGTCAAAAGAGGCCCCTCAATTTCGGTTATTCTAAAAGGCGATCTCGGTTTTCAACTTTTATATGTCAAGGCTAAGGATCTTTCTAGTCCTAAGTGTCACAAGGTTGAGAAGGACACTTAGGTTAGTATAGGTTTTATAGTTTTGTAGTGATCGCACTATTAAGAGGGGTTAAGGCTTAGTAACTTGAGCATGGACATGGTCATTTGAAAATGGATGCACACTATGGTCACTCAGGTTTCTAGAAGTTCAAATAAGTGGTTCTCAAACTATATCTCAAGAATTTTTGGATTTCATTCAAGACTCAAATCAGAAAAGACAAAATCAGAAAAAGTCTATACACCGGTTTAACCGATGCTCTCAATTTTCTATACGTCGGTTAAACGAAGTCAGCAGAGTCTGGACAAATTCAATACACCGGTTAAACCGACGTGTTTGAAATTAACTGTCGGTGCATTGGTCCAGAGTTGGTTTTTCCAGGGTATTTCAAGTTCTATACACCGGTTAAACCGACGCTGTTTAAATCAAGACGTCGGTGCAATTGACCAGTGAGATGGTTTTTCAGAGGAATTCAAAAGTTGTACTCACCGGTTAAACCGACGATAGGTTTGAGTTAACGTCGGTGCAGTTGTCCAGAGACTTGGTTTTTCAGTGGTTCAGTGGACAACTACACTCACCGGTTAAACCGATGCTACGTCGGTTAATCTGCCCCAGTTGTAACGGCTAGTTTTCAGAAGAGGCAGTTTACATTCACCGGTTAAACCGACGATGACAAATGGAGGGACGTCGGATTAACCGGCGCTACGCAGTTTTCTGGCAGCTTTTCTCCAACGGCTCTATTTGTGTGAGCTGCCTATATATACCCCTCCAATGGGTCATTTCGCCCACTCTTGACACCAGGCAACATCCAAACACTCATACCATAGTCAAGAGCCACCTTGAGCTTCATCATTCACATACTTGTGCATTCAATCAATCAAGAAGCAAGATTAAGGACTTGAGTAGAGAGAAGCTAGTGTGCATCCGTTCTTGGTGATCGGTTCTTGCTCAAGTGAAGGCCTTAGCTTGTTACTCTTGGTGATTGGCATCACCTAGGCGATCTTGGTGATCGAGGTGTTTTCTCGCGGAGCTTGCCAAGGATTGTGGGAGCCCGGAGAAGAAGATTGTACGTGGCTTGATCTCCACCACGCCGGGATGGTGAACGGAGACTCTTAGTGAGCGCCCTCGTCTCGGTGACTTGGGAGGTGACAAGACTCTTTGAGAGTGTCACAACGTGGATTAGGGGTGTGTGCCAACACATCGATACCACGGAAAAAATCTGGTTGTCTCTTGTCCACTCTTTATATTCAAGCATTTTCTTTCATGCAATTTATTCATGAGCTTGACTTAGAGATCATAACTTAGCTCTACCTTGCTAGGCTTTACTTTGTTTTTATCTCTCTTAGCTTGTGTAGGTAGCTTAGTTATCCGGTTGGTGAATTGGTGCCCTACTAGCTTTGCATAGGTTAAGGTTGCCTTACTTTGTTTTAGAAATTGAAAAAGGCCCAATTCACCCCCCCTCTTGGTCCATCGATCCTTACACAACAGTTCACATGCAGAATATATTAAGGTACAACACAAACACAAGACAACAGTTCACATGCGGAATATAAGGCCAGTCAGATCCATTTCAGAAAGTTATAGAAGTTCTATTTGCTCATTTAAGTTACAACAAGTATACTGAAAAAAAATCATGTTCAGCTAGGATCATAAAACTCGCCAGTGTTTATGGACCAACGCTCCAGCTTACTTCATGTATCTGATGAACAAGATGTTTATGGAGTATCTCGACAAGTTTGTAGTGGTGTTCATTGATGATATTATGGTGTACTCTAAGAATGAGGAAGAACATGAGGTACACTTGAGGCTTGTTTTACAGAAGCTCAGGGAAAATCAGTTGTATGCTAAGCTGAGCAAGTGTGAATTCTGGCTGAATGATGTTTTGTTTCTTGGTCATGTCATCACAGATGGAGGAATTGCAGTTGATCCCAGCAAGGTCAGAGATGTACTAAAGTGGGAACCACCGCAAACAGTGTCAGAATTCCGGAGTTTCCTCGGGCTTGCAGGATATTACAGAAGGTTTATTGAAGGATTCTCCAAGATAGTGAAACCCCTTACGTCACTACTGGAGAAAGTTAAGGAATTTGTGTGGTCAGAGGAATGTCAAGCTAGTTTTGAGGAACTAAGGAAACAGTTGACGACCGCACCGGTATTGGTTATGCCAGATATTTACAAGAGTTTTGCCATTTATTGTGATGCATCTCGACAAGGCCTTGGTTGTGTGCTGATGCAAGAGGGACGTGTGATTGCATATGCGTCTTGTCAGTTGAGGAAACATGAGCAGAACTATCCCACGCGTGATTTGGAATTAGCAGTAGTAGTACATGCTTTGAAAATTTGGAGACACTATTTGTTGGGACACAGGTGTCAGATCTACATGGATCATAAGAGTCTGAAATACATATTCACTCAGAATGATCTCAACTTGAGGCAGAGAAGATGGTTAGAGCTTATAAAGGACTATGATCTGGAGATACACTACCACCCGGGAAAAGCCAATGTGCTTGCAGATGCCCTTAGTCACAAGAGCTATGTGAATGCGACACTGGTTAGTCAGATGCCTCAAGAGTTGCACAATGAGTTTGAGAAACTCAATCTTGGGTTCGTTGCTCATACTAAAGGGATCACTATAGAAGTGGAACCAACTCTGGAACAGGAGATGCGGAAAGGTCAGCTTGAGGATGATAGAATCAAGGAAGTAAAGGAGTTGATGGAAATAGGCAAGGCACCTGAATTCACAGAGGATGAACAAGGAACAGTATGGTTCTGAAAAAGGATATGTGTACCAGATGTAGAACATCTTTGTGACAACATTCTGAAGGAGGCTCATGATTCAGCTTACTCGATCCATCCTGGTAGTACCAAGATGTACCCGGATTTGAAGAAGAGATATTGGTGGTATGGTATGAAACGTGATGTTGCAGCTCATGTGGCTTTGTGTGATGTGTGCCAGAGAGTCAAGGTAGAACATCAGAGGCCAGCTGGTTCGCTACAGCCATTGAAAGTGCCAGAGTGGAAATGGAAAGAAATTAGTATGGACTTCATTGTGTGATTGCCCCGTACAAAGGATGGTTATGATCCGATATGGGTCATTGTGGATCGATTGACCAAGGTAGCTCACTTCATTCCAGTGAAGACTACTTACACAGGAGCACGATTGGCAGAACTGTATATATCGAGGATTGTTTGTTTGCATGGAGTACCTAAGAAGATTGTATCTGACAAAGGTACTCAATTCACATCTCGGTTCTGGCAGAAATTGCATGAGTCAATGGATACAAAGTTGAATTTCAGTTTGACTTATCACCCAGACTAATGGACAGACAAAGAGGACTAATTAGGTGTTGGAGGATATGTTTAGAGCTTGTGCTCTAAAACACAGAGGCAGTTGGGATAAGAGCTTACCGTATGCGGAGTTCTCCTACAACAACAGTTATTAGGTTAGTTTGAAGATGGCACCGTTTGAGGCATTGTATGGCAGAAAGTGTAGGACTCCGTTGTATTGGAGTGAGACAGGAGAAAGCCAGTTGTTCAGCCCAGAGATCATCAAGGAGGCCGAACGACAGGTGCAGGTTGTCAGAGAGAATCTGAAAGTGACCCAATCTAGGAAGAAGAGTTATGCAAACACCCGATGTAGAGAGCTGACATTCGAAGGAGAGTTTGTGTATCTAAAAGTGTCACCTATCAGAGGTTTGCGCAGGTTCAAGGTCAAAGGAAAGTTGTCACCTCGTTACATTGGCCCTTTCAAGATACTGGCACAGAAGGGTGAGGTGGCCTATGAACAAGAGTTACCTTCTCAGTTGTCGGATGTGCATAATGTATTCCACATATCGCAATTGAAAAAGTGTTTGAGGGTACCAGAGGAGCAGTTGCCACTGGAGGAGTTAAATGTGCAGGATGATTTGAACTACACTGAGTATCTGGTCAAAATTTTGGACACATTGGAAATGATTACTAGGAATAAGAGGATACAGATGTGCAAAGTTCAGTGGAGTCACCATGCAGAGGATGAGGCTACTTGGGAATGAGAGGATGAGTTACAGGCAGAATTTCCCCAGCTCTTTGCTAGCCCAGCCGAATCTCGAGGACGAGATTCCTTTTAAGGGGTAGGTTTGTAACACCCTAATTTTCAATTTCAAAATTCAAATAATTTTAAATTGAATTTGTATAGGTTCGATAAGGTTTATTTCAATTTACCTTGTTTTTTAGAGCATTTATCGAGAACCTTAAATAAATTATTTAAACATAAAAAGAAATATATGGTTAAATAGGCTTTGTGCATCTCATGCTGCTTTTGCATCATTTTATTGCTTGTTGTTCAATTTGAATTTGAGTTCTCTGAATTCAAATTTGAATTGGATGTGTTTGTCTCTTCTCGAAAATAGTAAAACCTTTCCATTTCTCCTCCCTTGTTTCCAGCCCGGCGCACTCTACTTTTCCCTCTCTTCTTTCCCTTCTTTCTCTTTCTTTCTGCGTGGCCCAGCTCTTTTCTCCGGCCCAACTCGCGCACGCGGCCCGTTTCTCGCGCTTGGCCCGCATCGCGCCTCTCCTCTCCTGCGCTCGCTGCCAGGCGTGACCCACCTGTCGGGTCCGCCTTCCCCGCTGCTCCAGGCTCGGACTCGAGCCCGAGTCTGGCCGCGCCTCGCTCGCCGCACCTACCTACGGCATGCACGCCAAGGTCCCCACTTGACCTCTATAAAAGGCGCCCGCGACCCCTTGACCCTATCCCAAAGTCGCAGCCGCCGCCGTTGCCTCCAAACCCTAGCTCGCGCCACCGCCATCACGCTCTTCCGCCGCCATCCCTCGCCGAATTCGCCACCCCGAAGCTTCGCCGTGTGGTGAGGAAACTCGCCGACCCTTTCCCTCTCTCTCTTTTCCTCTCGCGCGCACGAAATAGCTCGCCGGAGCAAGCACTTTCCGCCAGCGCCGCCTCTCGCCGTCACACGCCTTCGCCAGCCCCTGTCCCGCCTCGCCGTTGCCCTAATTGGGTTCACGGCATCGCGATCTTGCTTCTCGTCCAAAACGCGCGCAAATTGGTGGCCGGAATCGCGCAAACGCGATTCTCCAGCGAGCTCGTCGCCGACGCCACCACCAGAGCCCCAATCAAACCCTAGCCACCCGATCTAGATCTGACGGCCCAGATCTAATCTGACCCGAGTCAACTAAACCGGATACCGGTCAACCCCGGCAATTTTGCAAAAGAGCGCCTCGGCTTTTCGAAAATCAACCCGCAGTCCATCGCCGTTCAAAAAACAATTGCGAAACAATCTTTTTATTTATGTTTTAACCCCTGTGATTTTATAAAATCAAAACCGCCGTCCCTAACGTCAGTTTTCACATGCTAGTCCCTGTAAAATGGTGTCGGTGTACCCAGACCGGGTACCCACTCCTACTGTGTCAAGGCTGATACACGCATAGTTATCCGTAACTGCGCCCTGAGGGCCTAAGCAGCCAGACCCCAGCGGTTCGACTCCGTCTCACCGGGCCAACGGCCTTGGACCTACTCCACCACGTAGGGACAGGTCCGGTGACGCCACGTGTCCCAAACATGGAAATGCTCAGGGTCTTATACCGTGGATTCGGTCGGGTCCGGGACCTCCACGTGCCTATCCGGACCCCCCGAGCCCTCGGCTCACACTCCGCTCGGGAGGGGTCCGGAGCCGCCACGTGTCACGCAGACGCGAGGGCGGGCACAAGCCTTCCGCTGGAAGCTCGCCCACGTGTCCCGCATGTGCGGGCGCGGGCACAAGCCTTCCGCTGGAAGCTCCCTCACCCACCCGCATTAAATGCTGGTGGTTGGGGCATGCACTGCCAGAGCAGGGCATCGGATACCCAACTCATTGGTTGGACAGGCGTGACATGACAACACTGTAAGCCCGCCTGTTTCCAAGGCGGCTCATCTGTTACTGAGGCACGCAACAGTGTCTCAGCGCCGCGCGCGTGGGCGACGAGTCATGATGACCAGCTACTAACTGGAGCAACAGTGCACGCTGCTATAGCGGACTGAGTCAGTAGTTCGGCGCTTCATCATGACCTCGACGTGCGGCTCCAGAGGCTAGACTCTACTCCGAAAAGACAGCTCAAGACCATCCCTGGTCAGAAGCTACGCACGGAAGCCGACGACAAGATCTCCGGATCTGAGGCATTGAAGGCCAAAGTGTAATTTATAATACATCGTCGGGCCCACCTGTCGGGGTCCCGCTCAGTGTACTGCTCCCCTTGGGCTTATAAAAGGGAGAGCACGCACGGTAGAAAAGGGAGGCTCCACAAGTTTTCACACATGCAGAGACAGGCATAGCTCCTCCCCCAGCTTGCACACAAGCTCAGGCAATACATCACACAGTGGACGTAGGGTATTACAGCTCCGGCGGCCCGAACCACTCTAAATCCTTGTGTGCTTCCGTGTTCTTACGCGTCTAGATCGAGCATTCCTTGACTGCCCCTAAGCACATCCTACACTTAGGATTAGGCGGGTGCATTCCGCCACCCGGCTGTGGTTTTCCACACCATGACATTTGGCGCGCCAGGTAGGGGTTGCTTGGCTTTCGCTTGATCATCGGCTCGGCATCACCATGTTTCAGGTGCCGAGTGCCCGGGGGCCAGAACTCGTGCGGCAAGCGCCCGAGTCAGCAGGATGGCGACAGCGGGTCATGCTCTCCCAGCTCATCATCAAGCAGGTCTAGGGGGAGCACAGCTTTAACAAATCCCAGCTCGCAGCATACCTCACTCATGTGAGGAAGCCCGCTCCGGCGGAAAGACGACTCCGGTCGCACCAAGCCCGCTCCGGCGGAAAGCCGACTCCGGTCGCACCAAGCCAGCTCCAGCGGAAAGCTCACTCCGGTCGCACTAAGCCGACTCTGGTGGCTCTCTCCGACGTTAAGCTGACTCCGGTCGCACCCCCGACTCTACATCTCTGTAAGTCCTACCCTTAGAGGCCCAGCAGGGAATAAAACATTTTCCTTTGTAACTAGGTAGTACTTCCGTGTGGTCCAGTCCGGTGAGCCTCCCCCGTGGAGGGGTCCGGACCTCTACGAACCAGGTTCAGGGAAGAGTACTCACCCTCCGGGGAGGTCCGGAGTCATGTAGCCGCTTAGCCTGGTTCCATACCCTAAGCCTGCATGCTCTACCTCCCTAGGGCGAGTACCGTAGTACCTAAGACTGGGGGCCCGGAGGTCCGGACAGCTCCGGCCTCATAAACCCGTGTTCTGGCTTACATCGCACATCTCATGTACAACTAGTTATAAAGGAGAAGTTTATTCTCAGTTCGCCTCTAAGGATGTTACATTCCAATTTCAATCTACGCATTCTGTTTGTGCTAACCCCCGCGTGGTTCCCACTCCTGTGTTCGAATTGAGTCGGCCAGCATGTGGTTCAGTTTGGAACCCCCTCACTGCTAGAGGGGGGTCCGGGTCCTCAGGAACCTGCTTCGGGGAAGAGGTACTTGTTCCAGGGGGTGGTCCGGAGCCCTGTGCAGCCGCTTAGCCTGGTTCCGTACCCTAAGACTGTGCACTCCACCACTCTGTAACAGGTGCCCTAGTACCCGAAACTGCGTACCTAGAGGTCCGGACCTCATTCTAGCTTGAGGGCTGGCCTCCTAAGCTTTGTTCCACAGGTCCGGTTGTGTATCTCAAAGGACCTCTGCCAATAGGATTTGGGACCACGTGGGTATGTTACTAAACGCCGATCCTAAGTCATGTGCAGGGCTGCTCGGCCACCATTCGAACAGGCTCCTGACTCTCGGCGACAAGGCGTGCGCCGAGGGCGGACTTCAGGCGACGCAGGCCCTCGACAGCAGAATCTAGGACGGGAAGAACGACGTTTCCCGATGACTCCGACATGGTTCTGGCCCCACCCGCGGGTTCGTACCTTACCCGTAGGTGGGCTCGGGGGCATCTGTTGGTGTACCCAGACTGGGGTACCCACTCCTACTGTGTCAAGGCTGATACACGCGTAGTTATCCGTAACTACGCCCTGAGGGCCTGAGCAGCCGGACCCCAGCGGTCCGACTCCGTCTCACCGGGCCAACGGCCTCGGACCTACTCCACCACGTAGGGACACATCCGATGACGCCACATGTCCCAGAGATGGAAATGTTCAGGGTCTTCTGCCGTGGATTCGGACCCACACAGTCGGGTCCGGGACCTCCACGTGCCTATCCGGACCCCCCCGAGCCCTCGGCTCAGCACTCCGCTCGGGAGGGGTCCGGAGCCGCCACGTGTCACGCAGACGCGGGCGTGGGCGCAAGCCTTCCGCTGGAAGCTCGCCCACGTGTCCAGCATGTGCGGGCGCGGGCACAAGCCTTCCGCTGGAAGCTCCCTCACCCAACCGCATTAAATGCTGGAGGTTGGGGCGTGCGCTGCCAGAGCAGGGCATCGGATACCCAACTCACGGGTTGGACAGGCATGACATGACAACACTGTAAGCCCGCCTGTTTCCAAGGCGGCTCGTCTGTTACCGAGGCACGCAGCAGTGTCTCAGTGCCGCGCGCGTGGGCGACGAGTCATGATGACCAGCTACTAACTGGAGCAACAGTGCACGCTGCTACAGCGGACTGAGTCAGTAGTTCGGTGCTTCATCATGACCTCGACGCACGGCTCCAGAGGCTAGACTCTACTCCGACAAGACAGCTCAAGACCATCCCTGACCAGAAGCTATGCACGGAAGCCGACGACAAGATCTCCAGATCTGAGGCATTGAAGGCCAAAGTTTAGTTTATAATACATCGCCGGGCCCACCTGTCGGGGTCCCGCTCAGTGTACTGCTCCCCTTGGGCTTATAAAAGGGAGAGCACGCACGGTAGAAAAGGGAGGCTCCACAAGTTTTCACACATGCAGAGACAGGCATAGCTCCTCCCCCAGCTTGCACACAAGCTCAGGCAATACATCACACAGTGGACGTAGGGTATTACGCTCCGGCGGCCCGAACCACTCTAAATCCTTGTGTGCTTCCGTGTTCTTACGCCTCTAGATCGAGCATTCCTTGACTGCCCCCAAGCACATCCTACACTTAGGATTAGGCGGGTGCATTCCGCCACCCGGCTGTGGTTTTCCACACCACGACAATTATATTTAATTATGTTTAGACCCTCGGTTTCTTTAGTCAGAGCCCCTGATCTTTTAAATTCCTCGCAAATAAGCCCCGAGAACTTGTTTTGGCCACAACTTTCTTGTTTTAACTCCGTTTTAAGCGATTATTACGCTCACGCGATCCTTGCAACATGTACAATAGTTCTGTAATGTTGTTTTCTAATGTCTATATTGATTGGTGTACTATTTCTTATTTATTGCATTTGTTTGCTTGTATGTACGTGTGTGATTGACGATACGCAGTTCGAGTAGCAGCTCGAGCAAGGATTTGAAGATGCGCAGCAGCAGCAGCACTACTTTGAGGAAGGCAAGTGGCTCTTGATCATACTTTTTCCCAAATAATTCACAAATTATTCACATTTATTTTATTGCATGCATGAGTCTATAACATGATGGGGACCCAAATTAAGGATATGCCTAGTTTACTTTATCCACCCTTGATCAACTTGGGTACTTTATTTATGTTGGGTAGCTATGCTAGTTGCTTATACTTGGATCATGGTTAGAGATACTTGGGACAAATGCTACATATGTTATGTCATGTTCTTTGGCTAATGTTGTTAAGCAAGATCATATGCTTTAATTGGAACATGGAGAACCACCCAGGAATGCAGTACAACCACAATACTATATGGCTCTGGTCTTGCCTAATTAATTAGAAACTCTAGCTTGTGATAGTCTTACCGAAAGGGCAAGAGGGAATGCATCAACGGGGTATAGCTCGGTCCTCTTGGGGTAGCGGTCTTTTCTAAGGATCTGACCATTAAGGAGGGTTATGACCGCTTTGGCTTGAAACCTTAGCGGATTGTCATGAGTTAGGAAATCTTTATAAAGGACTCGTAGTGAACCTCTCTCCACTCATCAAAGGAAGTGTTTAAGAGTCTTGCAAACCCAGGCGACACAGGGGAACACAAATTGTGGGTAAAGTGTACAACCTCTGCAAAGTGTAAACTGATATATCAGCCGTGCTAACGGTTATGAGCGGCTTGGACTCTCACATGAAAATTAAACTTGAAGATGATCTAAATTGATGGGTTACTCATGATGATACTGTTGTTACTTTACTCTTACTTGGGTTAATGGTATAAACTTACACTTAGGTGAGCTTGCTAATAAAACTTGCCCAATTAAAATTGCTCATCGCAATCAAACCATGTCAGCCTTACCCTTGACTTAGCCTTGCATGTAATATAGTTGTTTCCCTACCACTTGTTGAGTATCAACCATAAGTGTACTCACCCTTGCATAAACGCTGTTCAGACCAAGATAACAATTGCCCAGAGTATCCTGAAGACTTCGAAGATTCCTAGGCGTATGTCTCCCAGTCAACTGCCTGTGATGAAGATGATTCCACTGTTACTCTGAGACTCTATTTATTTGCTTAAGATTAAGACTGTGGGTCATGCAATAATGTTCTTATATACTCTCTTTCGTATAGCATTGTAATGGTATTTCACTTTATTGGCCTATTGTGTCTATGGAACTTGATCTTGGAATATATACGAGATGCACTTCGGTTTCCCTCATAAACTAGGTGTGACAAGAAGGGAGGAGGCCTGGAGTGGTGCGGCTCACTGGCGGATGGAGGAGACATGGGGGCAGCGCGGCGTGGAGAGAGAGAGGTGGGGGCCGAGTGCACCACGCTAGGGGTAAAAAGAATAGGAGAAGAGGAAAAAGAAAAAAAATCTGATAGGTGGGCCCCACCAGGTGGTAGTTAGTATAGAGTATGGGATATAGAGTATGACGAGTGCGAAAGAAATAGTTATAGAGGAAAGAATCTCGATGATTAGAACATGATATTTCTTTTATAGAATGTTCGCCACACGGTCGACGGAGAGCTCTGTGGAGATGTTCGCCCGCGTGGTGGCTGACCTGGCCCTGTGTGGCAGAGGTCACTCGCTCAGCCGACGATGACCCTAATGGCGGCGCTCGTCGCTATACCGGCGAGGAAGGGCACATTCAACTCTGGCACTTCCTGCTTCTTTCCCTTCCCCTGCTTCTCTTCTCTTCGATTCGCCGGACCTCGAGGTCAAGTCAATGAGAGGGAGGCATGGAGCCTCGATTTGTCTAGCGGGGACCTCGATTCGCATGCATTAAGGAAAAAACATCTTAGAATTGGTGGACGAGCTGCTGGAGGTGCGAAATGAAGCTGACAAGTGGGGCTCACCTAGCAATGGGAGGAAGCTGCGGGACCTCACTGTCAGAGAGGGAGAGAGAGAGGAGCAGGGCATGGATAGCTTCATCTTTTCGCAGGGCACGTCCACGCTGGTGCCATGACATAGCATGCCAACTCAGTGAAAATAGCAAATTAAAGTGTAAAACATCTCATGTGGAAATGTGTAGGAGCAATCCTAACAGTGGTTTTCGGATAAGTGACTTCGTAATAACGGTAAAGATGTAAAAAGCCCTTAATGATAAGAGCGGCCTAGTAGCCGAGCCAAAACGAAAGAACAGAACAGCCCGCAACATATCTCGATTCGCCGGGCCTTAGGATCAAGACAAGGAGGTAGGAGTAGCAGAGCTCATGGACGACACCGAGCTCGCCCGTGGCGGCAGTTCCCTGAGGCAGAGCTCGCCTATGACGGAGCTCACTCGCGGGGGCTCCTGCTCACCAACCAAAGCACATCAATGGCCACGAAGTTCACCCGGGCGGTTCCCCTCCCACTTGCACGATGGATCTCATGGGCAAAAGAGAGAAGAGAACAGAGGAGGAGAGGTGATGGACCAACCGCTCACCGCTTGAGAAGATATGGTGATGGTATCGAGATGTACAGGTAAACCAAATACAACCAAATGAAACCTGTCGTGGTGCTGCAAACCACAGCCGGGTGGCGGAAGGCACCCGCCCTAGCCCAGAGGGTGTATACTCAGGGGGTAGCTAGTCTTAGATCGGTCTCACTCAAGAACACGAGGAACACAGCAGGTTTAAAAGTTGTTCGGGCCGCCGGAGCGTAATACCCTACGTCCACTGTGTGTTGTATTGCCTTCCCACGAGAGTGAGAAGGTTGCGAGAGCTTGAGTCAGTCTGGATTGTGGAGATCGTTCTGTGCACAGCGGGCACCTCCCTTTTATATCTCAAGGGGGTGCGTACACGGCTGTTGGATCCCCGACAGGTGGGTCCAACGATGCAATATAAAATAACGGATTGTTCATACATTATGGCGTTGCAGGCAAAGGAGATCTCTCTCTTGGATTCCCTCGCCTGCTCCCGGAGCCCTCCGTCCATCATGTCTTGGCGCTGTCTTGTCGAGACGGAGCCTGACGTAGCTAGTAGCATCGCCTGCCACGTAGCTGAACGGCTGTGTAGGGAGCGGCGTAGGTGGCATGATGGAAAAGTGCCGTGCCGTCGTATCCATTTAACGCGGCAGACGGGCTCTGCGCGGGCGCGGCTCAGGCGGCTGCACTGTGCTCCTTGGTAATACGCGGCGCGCAGCGGGGCCTGACAAAAGGCTGTCTTGTGTACCGCGGCGGCAGAGCACGCCTTGTCCATCGCATTAAATGCGGTAGGTGGGCGAGTCTTCCTGCGGAAGACTCGCGCACGATCCCACGTCTCCGGGACACGTGGTGGCTCCGGACCCCTACACGGTGAGGGGAGTCCGGACGGGCGCAGGAGGTCCCGGACCCCTCTGGGGGTCCGAGGCCTCGGCGGTCAGCTCGGAGCTTCCCTTCCGTGGAGACACGTGGCGTCACCGGACCCATCCTCAGGCGGGGAACGGTCCGGGGCCGTTGGCCTGGTGAGGGAAAAGCCTGGCCTGTGGGGCCTGACTACTCCGTCTTTCCCGCGCAGCTACGGATAACTACGCGGGTCCTGCCTTGCTGCAGTAAGAGTGGGTATCCCTGTTACATGGTACCGACAGTGGCCCCCGGGCCCACCTTGGGGGAGGTACGAACCCACAGGTGGGGCCACTTCTGCGATTTGGCTCTATATAGCTTGAAGCTCCTTTCCGCAGGGGTCTTGACCGGCTTTGACCACCCATTGGGTTGGTTGCTGCCTCATCACATCGCAACGGCTTACTGACTCACGATCCCCACGCATAATAGTGGTTCACCTAGTCATGCGCGCGACGCTCGGCATTGTTGCGGCCGGAGTAAACGGAATATTTACCACCGGCGCAGTTCCCGAAAAGCTCGGCCACGCCTGCGATTAATGCGCGCACGTCAGCTCAGCTTCCGCCTCGCTTCACGCGCGCGGGCGGCGGTTCGGATCCCGCCTTTTCTCACCTCTGTTGGTTACCCGCTCTCCCTGACAGGTGGGCCTGGGCCCCCTTGCCATGGAATGGGCGGTTAACACTAGGTGCGGACGTCGCTTGGGTTCCAGCGACGGTTCCGGGGCGCGCCGGTTGAGTCAGGCTTTATAATGGGGTGTACCTGCATTTCGCGGTTACTTTCCCGCATTCGTCTTCTCCCTTCCAACCTTTGCGCCCCTTTGCCTTCGAGCCTCCTTTGCCCTTTGTTCCCTCGCGCCGGCTGCCTCTCATCTCCACTGAGCAATGGCATCCCTTGTTCACCCCCGCCGATACCAGACCAAGGGAGAGTTGAACACAGTGCGCCGTCTGCTGGGATGGAGCGCTCAGGAGACCGGCTGGGGGGTGCGAGCAGGCTCGGTTCCCCTTGGCAACCTCCGCGCCGGGGAGTTTGTGCTATTCATCTCGCACATCTCCACTGGCGTGGGACTGCCGATTTCTTCGTTCCTGCTGCTGCTGCTGCTGGAAGACTTCGGCCTCCAACTTCAGCATCTGACGCCGCACTCCCTCCTCCTGACGTCCATCTTCGTGCACCTATGCGAGATGTTCGTGGGAGTTCGGCCCTGCGTCATCCTCTTCCGCTACTTCTTCATTCTGGTGAGATCCGGAAGGAGCAAGGACGAGGTGGGACGGTACTACTTCCAGGTGAGGAGTGACCTGGCGACTCCTTACATTCCCGGCCTGGCTGGCGGGAAGTGGGAGGAGTGGCGCAGGGATAGGGTGATCGCCACCACCGAAGCCAACGAGCGCCTCACCCTGCCGACCGAGGGGCCCGCCTCCGACAAGGCATCCTGGAGGGCCAAGCCGTCGCTGCAGCCGGAGTTCGACTCCGTGCTGGACAAGATCAGGTCGCTGGCAGAGAGCGGCCTCACCTCGTGGCACGTGCTCGGAGACTTCGTGAAGCGCCGGATCGCTCCCCTGAAGCAGCGGCCACGTGCAGCGTGGAACTTCACCGGTCTCAACGACTGCAGCAGGACCCAACGCGGAGAGGGGAGCGACCTGACACAGGAGGCCTTGGAGGTTCTGGTGCGGAACGTGACGGGGGACGCCTTCATCCCGGAGAACCTGATCCTCCCGCAGGGCATAGTCCCCCTCTGCGAGGACTCCGCGAGGGTGGCGGTGCTGGCAACCCTGCCGACTCTGGACGACAGGGGACTGGCCCCACGCCAGACCGGAGGCGACGCGAACCGCGGGCTCCGGATCCCGGGTGCATCCGGGGATCAGGCCACGCTGAGCGCTGCGGGATCCGGCGCCACCACGAAGGGGAAGTAGGCCGCGGCTAGCAGCGCGGCCATAGCCAGCTCCAGCCGGGCACAAGGCAGCTCCGGTGCATCGTCGGGCGATGGAGGCCGGCGCAGGCTACTCCGGGGCGACGGGACCCTGGTCTCGGAGCCCGCCGCGAAGCGCCAGAGGTCTTCTGAGGGCGCGGGCCAGGGTAGCTCCCGGGCTGCCGGCCCCCACGCATCCTCTGGGGCGACTGCACCACCACCATCGCCGCCGCGGAATTCCTCCCGCCGGCAGCAACAGCAGCAGCAGCTGCTGCTGCTGCCGCAAGAGCAGCGGCAGCAGACGCGAGGGCGGCAGCAGCAGCAACAGGTGCGACCCTGGGTTGCGCCCGTGCCGCAGCCACGGGGACAGCAACAGCAAGAGCAAGCCCAGGTTGCGCCTGCATTGCAGCTGCAGGGGCAGCAGCAGCAGCAGCAGCAACCGCAAGAGAAGAGGCCGGTGCTCCGGGGACGCTGGGTACCCGGTACTTCTGAGTTAGTGTCATCCTGCTCTCTTCCCTTGCGCCGGTGCTCTGTTTGTTTTTTCTTTTAAAAGGCTTCCCTGCTTTGTTGCCAGGACTCCCCGCCCCAGCGGTTCTTCTACCATCGCTGGCACATCGGCAGGTGCCCAGGCGGCAGCGGCCTTGGCGTCGACAGCGACGGCGACAGCAGGTACGGGACCCTCAGGTACGGCGACCTGTGCTAGCCCCGTGGAGCATGACGTGATGCTAACTGGCGTGTCATTTTTAGACTCTGCTGCGCTCAACGCGGCGGCGGTGACGGTGGCGCCGGTGCTGGGTGCAGCCGCGCCCGACGCGGCGTCGGTGGAAACGCCGACACTGAACGCAGCCGCACCCGACACAACGGCGGTGGAAACGCCGGCGCTGGGTGCTGCCGCGCCCGATGCCGCGGCGGCTGAAATGCCGGCTCAGGGCGCAGCCGCACCGGACACGGCAGCAGCAGGGGCGCCGGAGCTGGGCACAGCCGCGCCCGACACGGCAGCTGCAGGGGCGCCGGAGCTGGGCACGGCCGCGTCCACCACGACGGCAGCGGGGGCGCCGGAGCTGGGCCCGGCCGCGCCCGACACGGCAGCTGCAGGGGCGCCGGAGCTGGGCACGGCCGCGTCCACCACGGCGGCAGCGGGGGCGCCGGAGCTGGGCCCGGCCGCGCCCGACACGGCAGCTGCAGGGGCGCCGGAGCTGGGCACGGCCGCGTCCACCACGGCGGCAGCGGGGGCGCCGGAGCTGGGCCCGGCTACGCCCGACACGGCAGCTGCAGGGGCGCCGGAGCTGGGCACGGCCGCGTCCACCACGGCGGCAGCGGGGGCGCCGGAGACAGTTGCCGCAGCGGAAGCCCCCACCTCCAGCTCCGGTCCTGTTGCAGAGGAGGAGTTGGAGGTGGTCTTTGGCAGGCGGCTCCTGCAGCTCCAACCCCCGGAGGAGGATGCGGCTCCCCTTCCTCAGGTGCTGTTGCAGGTTCGGCGGTCGATCGAGGAGGCAACCTCCTCCGCCGAGGCGGCCTTCCGGCGGGAGTGGTCTGCACTGGAGAGCGAGCGCCAGCGTCTCTCCGACTGGCGCACCCGCCTGGAAGCGCACACGAAGGCAGAAGCCTCCCGCGCTGCGGAAGCTCGGTCGAAGCTCAAGTCGGACCAAGAGGCCTACCGAGCCAGCCTTAAGAAGGTGTTTGACCGAGAGCTCGCAGTGTCGAACCGGGAGAAATCCTTGGCGCAGCGGGAGCAGGACTTCACCCTGGAGGTTGTTGGCTTCGCTGCTCAGCGGTCCGACCTCGAGGCTCACCTCGCAGTTCAACAGTCCGAGCTGGAGACTCGCAGCGAGGACCTCGAGTTCCGGAGGCAGGAGCTTGACGTCTTCTCTGCGACTCTGCAGGGATGGCGCGAGCAACTGCAGGAGAGAGCCAGCCAGCTAGCTGCCAACGAGGCGGATCTGGAGGAGGGCCGGAAGTCCCTCGCCAAGCGGGAGGCCCACGCCACCGGCATAGAGAAGGAGCTCGGGCGCCAGCGAGACTCGCTCAAGAAGCTGAAGGCATGGGCTGAGCAGAGGGAGACCAAGCTGGAGGAGAGGTCCCGCGAACTCGAGGAGAGGTCCCGTGAGCTCGAGGAGAGGTCCCGCGAGGTGGAGGTGGCCAAGGCGGCCCTGGACACCCGGGTGCAAGAGGCGGTCCAGGAGGCGGTCCAGAAGCACCAGGAAGACCAGCGCGCTGGAGCCCAGCGGATCGCTGACTGGGCGGCCGAAGCGAGCCTCGCACTGGTGCCATTTGGAATGAGCCCAATCCAGGTGGCGGAGCCGCCAGCTTTGATAGCTGACGCCCTCCCAGTGTTGAGCTCTGCTTCGGATAGGCTCCAGCGCCTGGGGCCGGTCCTTACTGGACAGCTCGAAACCGAGGGCCGCGAGCTGATCCGGATGGTGGCGGAGCACATCCTGACCTGCCTCCGGAGCCACGACCCGGCCATCTCGCTGGCGCCCGTGGTCGATGGCCCTGTAGCAGAGATGGAGGCCGCCGCTCGGGACAGCGTGCGGGAGGTCGTTGACTTCGTCGCCGCCTACTTCAAGCGAGAGCCTGCGGACCCTTAGGCTGGGGATTGTATCTTTTTTCCTTTTGCATTATGTAACAAACATTGTATTAGTTGAAAGTTTTTGAAATAGAAGAAACTTCAACTTAGCTGTTTGTCGGTTGTTGATTTGCGGTATGCGGCACCCCGGCGCCCTGGCCCCCTGGCGGATAGGTTCAGTTGTTTGGACCTGTCTGCCACGTGAGCCGTAGAAGATACTCCGGACCTCCTTGGGCATAGGTGTCACATAGTTTGTAAGACGAGCAAGCGTCTTGTTCCCTGCGTAGCATACAGAACTACAGAGAGAAGAATCAAATTTGCTTATATGGTAGCAATGATACTGCAACTTAGCTGTTTGGCGCATGCAGAATCCATTCATGGTGTCTGGGACAAAGTGGATGCTCGGGCCCCCTGGGAGATAGACTCAGTTGTTTTGAGTCTGTCTACCATTGAAACTGGACCTTGGTCTGCATGAAGGCTTTGAAGCGGATGCTAGGACCCCCTGGTAGGTAGGCTCAATGGTTTGAGGCTGGCTACCACCCTAGAGGAGGCTTAACCTGTATACCACTTCAAATTCACAGCTTAGTAGCAGGCCCGCGGGACTCATCCCTGACCAGTGCCAGGCTGGTACAGGGTCCGGGGCTCAAGATGCGCAGGTCCAGGTTGGTCAGTGCTTGTTACAGAGTGGTGGAGTGCGTAGGCTTAGGGTCGGAACCAGGCTAAGGCGCTACGCAGGGCTCCGGACCATTCCAGGAAACAGCACGATCTTTCCGGACCTGGCTTCACCGTCCCAGACCCTTCGCAGCAGTGGGTGAGGTCACTTTGCTGTGCTCGATCCTTTGAGATATAGTGCTGGACATGCCGTGTTGGATTTAGGAAGCCAGCTCTTGAGCTGGGACGAGGTCCGGGCCCCTAATTACCCGGCTCCAGGGACTAGAGCACTCGTTACAGGGCGGTGGAGTGTGCAGGCTTTTGGGTACGGAACCAGCTAAGCGGCTACACTGGGCTCCGGACCACCCCAGGAAACAAGTACCCGCTCCCCAGAGTAGGTCCCTAGGGATCCGGACCCCACTCTAGCAGCAAGAGGGTCCGGATCTGTACGGCAGTCCAGCAGCTCAATGCAGATCTTAGTTGCAGCAACAAGAGTAGAGGTCCCCGCGGGGGTTAGATAAAAACTTGAGAATCGGCATGCGAATTTAAATTTTGACACAAAGACAGAACTGGGAGAAATTATTTCCTTTGCAATCTTTGATGTACATGGCTTGCACTGATGGATGTCAGAGGCCGGGTTTATGAGGTCGGACCTCTACCGCTCTGAGCCGCGCAGTTAGCCGACGGTGCGATGGATGCCAGAGGTCGGGTTTACGAGGGTGGCCCTCAACCGCTCTGGGCCGCACGCTGACTCTATCTTATTACAAAGGAAAAGTTTATTTCCCTGCTCTGCCTAGGTGTAAAACTTACGCAGATGCTCTATGTTCCATGGGTTGGGCAGCGGCACCCCATCTTCTGTGGCGAGGCGAACGCATCCGGGCCGGCATACCTCTGTAACCCTGAAGGGCCCCTCCCAACTGGGGGAGAGTTTGTGGAGCCCTGCTCGGCTCAGGATCCGTCTGAGGACGAGGTGGCCAGCCCGGAGCTCCCTGCTGTGCACGAACCGTTGATGATAGCGCCGGAGCGCCTGGTTGTAGCGTGCGTTTCGGATTGCTGCTCGCCACCTTCGCTCGTCGACGAGGTCCACGTCGTCACACCGCAGCTGCTCCTGCATGGATTCGTCAAAGGCCTGGACCCGTGGTGAGCCCAAGTGAATTTCTGGGGGAAGGCATGCTTCAGCCCCGTAGACCAGGAAGAACGGAGTCTCCCCGGTGGCCCGGCTGGGTGTGGTCCGGTTGCCCCATAGTACACACGGAAGCTCGTCAACCCACTTGGCACCATGCTTCTTCAAGCAGTTGTAGGTGCGGGTCTTGAGTCCCCTGAGGATCTCTGCATTCGCTCTCTCAACCTGTCCATTGTTGCGGGGATGTGCTACAGACGCAAAGCATAGCTAGATGCCGATGTCTTCACAGTACTCTTGGAAGAGTCTGCTTTTGAATTGGGTCCCGTTGTCCGCGATGATGCGGTTTGGGACGCCAAATCTGCACACAATGGACCTGAGGAATGCGACTGCTGATTTCTTAGTAATATTCACCACAGGAGTAACTTCCGGCCACTTGGTGAACTTGTCGATGGCGACATAGAGGAACCGGTATCCGCCGACAGCCCGGGGGAAAGGCCCCAGGATATCCACACCCCACACAGCGAATGGCCATGAGGGTGGAATCATCTGCAGAGCTTGAGCTGGGGTGTGTATTTGTTTTGCATGGAACTGGCATGCTTTGCAGGACCTTACCAGCTCAGCCGCATCTTGGAGTGCTGTTGGCCAATAGAAGCCATGCCGAAAGGCCTTGCCAACAAGCGTGCGAGAGGAGGAATGACTTCCGCACTCGCCTCCATGGATCTCCGCGAGCAACTCGCGGCCCTCTCCCTGGGAAATGCATCGCATGAGGACACCGTTGGTGCCACGGCGGTAGAGGTCCCCTTCTACCACCGCGTAACGTTTAGCCAATCGGACTACGCGCTCAGCGGACACATCGTCATCAGGGAGGATGTTATCCTTCAGGTAGTCCCGGATCTCGGAGATCCATGCATCGGGAGCTCCCAGAGCAGGTGGGGTGGCTCTGTGAGGTCACCAGGTTCCTCAACAGAACACACAGCCCTGGTCGGGCACCATAGGTGGAATGTTGCCGGGACCACTAGCTTCGAGGTGCCAGCTTGATCCCCCTCACCCGGCTCGGCAGGCTGGGCGGTAGGTTTCAGCAGCCGTCTTTCAAAGACACCCTCGGGCACAGATGCCCAGGTAGATGCTCTCACAGAGAGATCATCTGCTGCTGAGTTGTGCTCGCGGGGAACGTGTTGCAGTTCCAAGGCGTCGAAGTCCTTCTCGAGCTTCCTCACGTGTATGAGGTATGCCGCGAGCTGGGGATTGTTGCAGTTGCAATCCCCTCGGACCTGCTTGATGATTAGCTGGGAGTCCCCTTTCACCAGAAGCTGCCGGACCCCCAATGAGAGGGCTTGCGTCAGGCCGAAGATCAGAGCTTCGTATTCCGCCATGTTGTTGGTGGCCTTGAACTCAAGGTGCACCATGTACTTCAGCTGATCTCCGTTTGGGTCGATGAGGACCACACCAGCCCCGGCCCACTTCTCGCGGGCGGACCCATCAAAGAAGAGTGTCCAGTGAGGCTCGGTGAAGACTGGTGTCCTGATTTCCGGCTCCGGGGGTCCAGCATTTATGACCGGACCCCCAGGGTTGCTTGGGGAAGGAGTCCACTCCGCTATGAAATCAGCCAGGATCTGGCTCTTGACCGCATGTCGTGGCTGGAAATCCAGTTGGAATTCTGCCAGCTCTGCTGCCCACTTGGCGATATTGCCTGTGGCGTTGGAGTTGTGTAGGATCGCTCTTAATGGGTAAGAGGTCACTACAACAACTCGGTGTGCTTGAAAGTAGTGGCGCAGTTTCCTGGACGCAATAAGTATTGCATAGATAAGCTTATGCGTCTCAAGATACCTGGCCTTTGCCTCGTGGAGGACTTCACTGACGTAGTAGACTGGCTTCTGGACGGTCCGGACCCTAGCTCCCGGGTCCGGCTCGCCCTTGTCCACCACATCTGTCCCTTGGGCCCCCAGTGGTTCTGGGTTCCCACTAGGATGAGGCTCCCCCGGACCTGCCTGTGCAGGATCCGGACCTTCAAGCTGGGGTGAGGCTGACGGGCCCCCGTGTCCGGGGTCCGGCTCACCATCCTTGGCCAACAGGACCTTGGAGCTCCCCTGGCGAGTTTGCTCCATCCTTTCGGCGACCAGCACCATGCTGACCGCCTCCGCAGATGCAGCAAGATACAGAAACAACGGCTCACCGGGTTCTGGAGCCACCAATACTGGCAGCGAGGTGAGGTGCTGCTTCAGCTCCTGGAAGGCCTGTTCAGCCTCTTCGGTCCAAGAAAATGGACCGGACCTCCTCAATAGCTTGAAGAAGGGAAGGGCCCTCTCGGCCAGCCTCGATATGAAGCGGCTAAGAGCAGCGAGAGATCTAGTAAGCTTCTGGACGTCCTTGATGCGGCCAGGAGGCCTCATTGCTTCGATCGCCTTGATCTTGGCTGGGTTTGCCTCGATACATCGATGCGAGACCAGGAAACCCAGCAGCTTCCCTGCTGAGACGCCGAAGATGCACTTCTCTGGGTTCAGCTTCGTGCGCGTGGAGCGAAGACGGTCGAAGACGAGGGACAGGTCCTCCACTAGTGTTGACCCTACCTTAGTCTTGACCACAATGTCATCGACATAAACCTCAACAATATCTCTAATTAGATTACAGAAGGTTTTGTTCATAGCTCGTACAAACGTGGGTAAGGCATTCCTTAGTCCATACGGCATGACAATGTAGCAATAAAGCCCATCTACTGTTACAAAGGCAGTATGCTTCCTATCCTCTCTAGACATCTGAATCTGGTGGAAACCAGAGTATGCATCTAGGAAAGACAAAAGGTCACACCCGGAGGTGGAGTCCACGATCTGATCGATACGCGGAAGAGGATAGGGGTCTCTTGGGCATGCCTTGTTGAGGCTGGTGTAGTCGATGCACATCCGAAGCTTCCCGTTGGCCTTTGGGACGACGACCGGATTGGCCAACCACTCGGGGTGGTGGACCTCCTCGACGAAGCCGGCGTGTAGGAGCTTACGGACTTCTTCGCGGATGAAGTTCTGCCGCTCCACGGACTGCTTCCGAGGCTTCTGGCGCACCGGCGTGGCGTCGGGGTAGATCCTCAAATTGTGCTCGATCACTTCCCTGGGGATCCCGGGCATCTGTGACGGTTCCCAGGCGAACACGTCGACATTTTCCCGGAGGAAAGCGATGAGCGCGTCTTCCTATTTCTCCTCCAGGTTCCCCGCGATGCGGGTGGTTCTGGTGGAGTCTGCTCCAATTTGTACCGTTTTCACGGGAACTTGGTCCGGATCAGATGGTTGGACCTTGGGAGCCTTTGCAGGCGCCCTGGGTTGCGAGGTGGACGGATCCTCCTCGGAGCGTGCAGCCTCTGCCGCCAGAGTATGCAGTCTCTCAACTGCAGCGACGGCAGCGGTGCGGTCGCCCTGCACGGTGAGGACTCCGGCAGGGGAAGGCATCTTCAAGACCAAATACCCATAGTGGGCAATGGCCATGAAGCGGTAGAGTGCCGGTCGGCCAATGATGGCGTTGAACGGGAGGTTCACCTCCGCAACGTCGAACATGACGCTCTCTGTGCGGAAGTTCTCCTCGGTCCCGAACGTGACCGGCAATGTGATGCTCCCCAGAGGGAACACCGGGTGTGGGCCCACTCCGGAGAATGGGCGAGAGGGAGTCAGCTTGGACTCTGGGATCTGCAGCTGCTTAAACGCTGCATAACTGATGACGTTGAGGCCAGCCCCACCGTCAATCAGCGCGTGGTAGAGCCTCACGTTGGATATGATAGGAGCGGTGACTAAAGGTAGCACACCAGCTCCGGCCATATTCTCCGGGCAGTCGGATGGCCCGAAAGAGATGGTGGTGTTCATCCACCTCTGGTGCGGCGCCGCCCTCGGGACCCCCGGCTTCACCGAAAGGACCTCCCGGCGAAGGGTCTTCACGTCCCGCCGGGAGACGAGCTCCCAGCTCCCGCCATACATTACGTACAGCTTCTTGCGGCGGTCGCCGTTGTCGGAACCGGAGTCGTCGTCGTGATAGACGCCCTTCAGCTCTCGAGCGGGGGATTGGTACCCCAGCTCCTTCTCCCCGGCCGCGGCCCTGCTGTCAGAGGCCTTCTCCTTGCCGGCCCGCTGGCGAGGAGGGGATGAGCCATCCTTAGAGGACTGCTCACGCCGCCCACTGACCCGCTTCGCGAGCTTTTGGATCTCGCGGCAGTCAGCGGCGCTGTGGCAAGCGGTGGGATGCACTGGGCATGAACCTCCGCTTCCACCTTGCGGGCGAGGGCGTTTGCCGTGTGCATTCTGGCCTCCAGCCGCTGCCGCCGCAGCTGGCGCCGCTGCCGCCGCAGCTGGCGCCGCTGCTGGCGCTGCTGCTGCAACGACTGGTCCGCCAGAATGCGGCTCCCCGCGACCCCGGTTCTTCTTCTTCTTCTTGCCACCGCCCGGAGCGGTAGCACTGGAGCCACCATTCTTGGTGTCTCCGTCTTGGGGGGCTGAGTGCCATGCACGGCCCTCCGCGGCCCTGGCACACTTGTCTGCCAGGGAGAAAAGCGTAGTGACGCTTTCCACCTCGTGCGTCGCCAGCTTCTCTAGCATCTTCTCATCACGTACCCCCTGTCGAAAAGCAGTAATAATAGATGCATCTAAGATACGAGGAATGGTCCCCCGTACCTTGGTGAAGCGCGAGATGAAGGCCCGAAGCGTTTCCCCGGGTTTTTGCCTCACGGCGTGAAGGTGTGCCTCCACACCATGCTGCTGGTAGGCGCTGGCGAAGTTCGCTGTGAACCTTGCACAGAGCTCTTCCCAGGACTGGATCGTCCCAGGTGTGAGATTCATGAGCCAAGTCCGGGCTGGCCCAGACAAGGCTACATGAAAGTAGCTTGCCATTACGGCGCCGTTACCACCAGCCGCTGTGATGGCGGTAACATACACCTGCAGGAATTCTGACGGGTTAGTAGTACCGTCGTACTTTTCCGACAGGTGGGGGCGGAACTTGGGTGGCCACGCCACGGCGCGGAGGTGCTCCGCAAGTGCAGCACAGCCCACCCCGGCCACCGGTGCGCCTGACTGAATCCGGGCGTTCACCGGAGGCCTGGGTGCCGCCGCGTCCAGATCAACATTGAGGTTGCGTCCCTCAATGTTGAGACGGCGCTCTCGCGCCCTCTCGACAGCGATGCGGGCATCCTCCTCCGCGCGCCGGCGGTTGAGCTCCACCCGCAAGTCTTCTGTTCGTGCACCCCTCACGGTAGGGGAGCGCACAGATGCCGACGCACCGCCCTGACGCTGGTGGTAAGGTACCACCGCGTTGCCAGGCGGAGGTCGTTGCCCAGTCTTTGCAGAACTGGGGGAGGCCTGAGCCAGGTGGAGGAGACGGTCGACGTCGTCCCGCCACTGCTTCAGGGCGTCTGGCGAGGCTGCCTCAGCCGGGGGGTTGCGAAGCAACTCCCTAGCCGCTACCAGCGCTCCGCCGCTCGCAGCCTGTGAGGGGGCCCTTGATGGGCGCCCTGACTCTTGCCGGCGAGCGGCGCGTGCCGCCGCCAGTGGTGGCTGCTCCACAGGCACAGTTGCCCCTGGAGCAGGAACGCGAGAGGCATGTGGCGTGGAGGATGCCACACCCTCTGTCATCTCCACGTCGTCC
The DNA here is from genome assembly GCF_016808335.1 of Panicum virgatum. Classification (NCBI taxonomy): domain Eukaryota; kingdom Viridiplantae; phylum Streptophyta; class Magnoliopsida; order Poales; family Poaceae; genus Panicum; species Panicum virgatum. The sequence continues at coordinate 69,738,179 of NC_053147.1, forward strand.
ACGCGAACCATGGAGACGAAGAAAAGATGAACTGCGACCAGCTGCTGCCCCTACCTGGCGCGCCAAATATCGTGGTGCTGCAAACCACAGCCGGGTGGCGGAAGGCACCCGCCCTAGCCCAGAGGGTGTATACTCAGGGGGTAGCTAGTCTTAGATCGGTCTCACTCAAGAACACGAGGAACACAGCAGGATTTAGAGTGGTTCGGGCCGCCGGAGCGTAATACCCTACGTCCACTGTGTGTTGTATTGCCTTCCCACGAGAGTGAGAAGGTTGCGAGAGCTTGAGTCAGTCTGGATTGTGGAGATCGTTCTGTGCACAGCGGGCACCTCCCTTTTATATCTCAAGGGGGTGCGTACACGGCTGTTGGATCCCCGACAGGTGGGTCCAACGATGCAATATAAAATAACGGATTGTTCATACATTATGGCGTTGCAGGCAAAGGAGATGTCTCTCTTGGATTCCCTCGCCTGCTCCCGGAGCCCTCCGTCCATCATGTCTTGGCGCTGTCTTGTCGAGACGGAGCCTGACGTAGCTAGTAGCATCGCCTGCCACGTAGCTGAACGGCTGTGTAGGGAGCGGCGTAGGTGGCATGATGGAAAAGTGTCGTGCCGTCGTATCCATTTAACGCGGCAGACGGGCTCTGCGCGGGCGCGGCTCAGGCGGCTGCACTGTGCTCCTTGGTAATACGCGGCGCGCAGCGGGGCCTGACAAAAGGCTGTCTTGTGTACCGCGGCGGCAGAGCACGCCTTGTCCATCGCATTAAATGCGGTAGGTGGGCGAGTCTTCCTGCGGAAGACTCGCGCACGATCCCACGTCTCCGGGACACGTGGTGGCTCCGGACCCCTACACGGTGAGGGGAGTCCGGACGGGCGCAGGAGGTCCCGGACCCCTCTGGGGTCCGAGGCCTCGGCGGTCAGCTCGGAGCTTCCCTTCCGTGGAGACACGTAGCGTCACCGGACCCATCCTCAGGCGGGGAACGGTCCGGGGCCGTTGGCCTGGTGAGGGAAAAGCCTAGCCTGTGGGGCCTGGCTACTCCGTCTTTCCCGCGCAGCTACGGATAACTACGCGGGTCCTGTCTTGCTGCAGTAAGAGTGGGTATCCCTGTTACAGGGTACCGACAAAAACAGACTTTACTAGTTCGTGCAACCAGACTAGCTCTAAATTATTGGAGCTAATGTACCGGTGGAGACAAGTTTATAGACTAGCTCTAAATTTTAGCCAGGCTAGCATAAGCCTATAGATCAAACAGGTTCTAAATTTTCAATCTTGCTAACCGTACATTGCAACTCAAAACTAGCTTACCCCTTGTTTAGATGCGTAAACTTTACTGTAGCATTTTCGTTTTTATTTGTTAATTATTGTCCGATTATGAGTTAACTAGACTCAAAAGATTTATCTCGCAAATTATAAACAAATTATGTAATTAATTATTTTGTTTAGCTATCTATAATATGAGCTTAATTAAGACGGGAGGATATATATATGCGGCGGCAGTCAAAGCAGAGCCGGGTCGGGTGGTTGTCGTCGATTCCCGTCGGGTCGGGTACCAAGGATCACCAGCGGCAGCAAGCCACGCGGCCACACACGCCGCCACACACGCTTTGTATTCCTCGCGCCACCGCCACAAAACTCCAAGACGAGCAGAAGAGGAGGTGCCGGCCGGCCCGCTCCCAGAATCTCCCACCACTGCAACCCCTAGGTGTTTCCCTTTGTCGTCTCCCTCTCCTCCGCCGTTGGAGTCCAACTACTCCCTAGTCAGCAGCCTCAGCCATGGGGACGGAGGAGGCCAACGGCCTCGTCGTGGTGCCGGAGCCGCGCCCGCGCAAGGGCCTGACCTCCTGGGCGCTCGACCTGCTCGAGTCCGTCGCCGTGCGACTCGGCCACGACAAGGCCAAGCCGCTTCACTGGCTATCAGGCAACTTTGCCCCCGTCGTCGACGAGACTCCGCCGGCACCTGACCTCCCCGTCCGCGGACACCTCCCGGTACTATGCTTCCTCCATTCCCCTTGGTACATAGAAACCACTGTGGCTACATGTCTCGTACCGCCCCCCCCCCCCCCCCCCCCCCACACACACACACACACACAACCCCTTCTCAAAAAAAAAAAAACATTCCTTTCCTGTCATGGATTCATATTCTGGACCTCCTTGTATCAATAAACTGAAAGATTGTGTCTTTACTAGACCAACAAGGTCCAGATTCATTTTAGTTCACACTTGCAGGCTATTAAAGTCAATCCAGAGTTGGCCTAAACTAATGATTCCCACCTTAACGCTTCTAATACTCAGAGAACGTGCAGATTCTGCATTTTAGGGAGTCTTTCCCTTCCATTTTGGATAGATTTTTCAGAATTAGACAGCATGCGACTTTAGGGAGTATTTTCATACCATGATGAATTAAATTACCCTTCTCTTCTTTGTTGTCATATTGTTCCTTTTTGGTCATCTACAGGAGTGCTTGAATGGAGAGTTTGTCAGGGTCGGGCCTAATCCCAAGTTTGTCCCAGTCGCAGGGTACCACTGGTATTGACTTTTCCTTCATGACAACGTCCCTTTTTCTGCAAGGCATTGTTGTGGTCACTGCTCCAGTTTCCTGTAAAATGATGAACTTCATTTTGCAGTTCCAAGGGCATTTAATTAATAGTATGGCTCAAGCATAAGCTGCGTACAGATATAGTTCAGGAAAAAAAATCATCCACAGATTTCATTCATGCATCTTCCTTGACACGAACATTAACTTGTATGAATTGTTAATTCGGTTGCAGTTATTTCTTCTTATGCAAATGCTCGTTCTCCTTTGCAAGTTTTCATGTCATATTTATAACTCACGGCTTGTTGTTCAATATTTTTTTATGCAGGTTTGATGGAGATGGGTATGTGACACATCCTGTTTGACTTGTAATACTACAGTTTCGGAGCTGTTCATTCGTTCTTTTTCCTGCTGCCAGTTTCATTACATATCCCATTTATCTATATATCATTCTTTTTAGCAAATAAAATTTAACTGAAATGATATGATAGGCACTTATTGACATTCTGCATTCAAGTTTAGTTTGAGTTTGTTTTCCAAAAGAATTTGGAACTTTTGTGAAAGTTTTTCTTTTTGCATGGCGGGGTTGAGATATTTTCTTGTATTGCGTCTCTTGTTCGCTTCATTTGAAAATTTTATGCGTAACTATGGTGTATCCTTCCTATGTTGCAAATTTTATCCTGAGCCTCTTGTGTGTTTATGTTATGAAGCACATACATAATTTGGCTGCTCAATTATCTTTTTAAGTCAACTGTTCTATTCAGGGTAAATCACTACTTGATGCTTCAAGTGTTGCCATATAAATTCTGCCTATATTTGGCTGACAAATTTTATACTTCTGTATTACAGTGGAAGTTCATGTACAGCTCAGAAAGTAAAATACCTCTGCTATCCAACACTCATAACGTATCAAAATTGTAGGAAAGTAGGATGCGTATAATGTGGTCGATGTATTGCATTGAGCCTCTGGGGCGATTATATAGGAGTACATGGCTTGGAGGGCAAGTAGCCTCTCCTAGAGATAAGGAAGGTTATCCCGGGATTACAACCAATCATAAACTAACCATATCCGGAGTTGCCTAATATACTCTAACATCCCCCACAGTCGTAGCGGTAGCAACACGAACGGTCAGACTGGAGAACAATGGAGACGTATCCCCCTACAGTCGGAACGCCGGTGCGAAAGCTTTGACTGGAGACTCATGCAGATGATAGCCCTTTAGTGCCGTAGTAGCCGAAGTCGAGGTGGACGTGGTCGAAGCCGTGGAGGAGGCGCGGGTCGAAGCGTCGTCGAGGTGCTCGATACACAAACTCAGCAGCTTCTTGCCGAAGATAGCAGCAGGACGGTGCAGCGGACGACGATGGTAGATGGTGCGGTTGCGACTTAGGTCACGCTCAGGACAGGGGTGGCGACAGCACAGGTTGCAGCAAGTGTCACGCTCAGATCAGGGGTGGCGACGACGTCTTCCTTCAGGAACATCGGCGGCGATGTCTGCGCGAGAACGGCTCGAGGCGCGGAGGCGGGTCGAGCGCCTGCTTGATGAAGACCGGCGGTGAGTGGCGTCATCGCCTGAAAAGGCGAAGACACCGCTAGGGTGGCTTGATCACGAACGTCGTCGTTGTAGCCTGGAAGGGCTCAGCGACAACCTCGTCCTTCGGGGGTGTCGACGACGAAGCGGCGACGAACGGCAGGGTGACGCAAACCGATCTTTGATCCGGAAAAAGAAACACAACAGCAGCAAACGAACCATGGGGTACAATCTCGGGTGCACCTAGCAAATGTCCCTCCCCTCCCTTATCCTTTCCCAATCGTGGTCAACCACGGGCAGAAAAAGGAGAGGAGGAAGGGCCCGCCGGCGAGGGAGCTCGACGGGGGGAGGTGCAACCCGAGCGGCTCCTCTGCTCCGGCCATGTGCAGCAGCCTGACGACCCCCAGAGGCCGCCCCCGCAGCTACGACCTTGCGGGCGGCGGAGGGAGGAGGGGAAGCAGGCCCGCGGCGGCGCGTTGGAGAGGGCCGATGGTGGAGGGCGGCGGCAACGCTGCGACCTGGCGGCGACGTCAGACGGCGGTCCGGTGGCCCGATGGCCCCGACGGCGCGGTGGCCTGGCGGCCCCACGGCTTCCTCCGCAGCCACGCACTCGTGCTCAGGGGCAGCGGTGTGGCGGCACAAGCGGGAGGGGGGGCGCCTGGACATTGCGCGGAAGGGGTGGCGGGTCCTGATGCGGTGCCGAGGGAGCGACGACGCAGAGGCAGGGCAGGCTCGGCGGCGGGCCCGTGGCGACGCAGTGCCCGACGAGGACGACAGCGACGCAACCATGGATCCAATGGGTGATGGGAAGAGGTAGGTCCCCTGCTGCTTGTTGACAACGACGGCAGCGCGGATCAGAGGGATCCGCGGCGCATCCTAGGAGGGCGCTGCCCCCGGCGGAGATCGATCTCTCCGGGGGCGGCGCGACAGCAGCGGAAGCGGCGGCGGCTTGGTCAGGATCTAAAACCTAGGCGTCTGATATCATGTAGGAAAGTAGGATGCGTATAATGTGGTCGATATATTGCATTGAGGCTCTAGGGCGATTATATAGTACTACATGGCTTGGAGGGCAAGTGACCTCTCCTAGAGATAAGGAAAGTTATCCCGGGATTACAACCAATCCTAAACTAACCATATCCGGAGTTGCCTAATATACTCTAACAAAAATTAATACAATTATTTTATCTCAAAGTTGTCACCATACACAGCTGCACCTGGCGACTCAAAATAAATTAATAAAGTTACTGCAAATGTCATACAATTCTGGATGAACAGTTTAAAACGTCCTTTATGTAATCTGATTGTTTTCAGTCCTTATCAGAAAAGGAAACATGACGTAAGAGAACGAGAAACATTTGAATAATCATAGAATAAAAGGAAATATTAGGATGTAGTGAAGAAATACATGTAAATGCTCTACTGAAATGCAAGACACGCAAATAATTCATTAGGTGTGCTAACTGTAATACCATCTTTATTTTGTCTAATAGAATGATTCATGCCATGCGTATTAAAGATGGAAAAGCTACCTATGTATCAAGATATGTGAAGACGGCTCGCCTCAAGCAGGAAGAGTATTTTGGCGGAGCGAAGTTTATGAAGGTAAAATCTACTTGTTTGACGCAATCGGTAAATGTTATTACCAACTAGCCATTTATAACTATAGCCCCTACTTATCTCCATCCACAAACCACAAAGTATGTTCCATTAGCACAATGTTTTCAACAAGCTGGAACTGAAACTTGACAGGCCAAACCTTTGTCTTTTTAGTTTTGTCCATCTACCTCCACCAAAATCATGCTTCAACAAGCTGGAACTGAAACTTGACAGGCCAAACCTTTGTCTTTTTAGCTTTGTCCATCTACCTCCAACAAAATCATCGCGTGTGATTATCCTCTCTCTCAATAATTTTCAGATTGGAGATCTAAAGGGATTCTTTGGATTGTTCATGGTCCAAATGCAACAACTTCGTAAAAAATTCAAAGTCTTAGATTTTACCTATGGAGTTGGGACAGGTACCACTTTAGATTATGCAGTGTCTTAACATTATCATCATATCATGTGTAATCAAGGGGCATTATTTTGGTCTATGTGATGTAATCTCCATTGTTTTTCATGAAATATTGGCTGTACTACTTGTGTCTGATACCTTTTTTTTTTGCAGCTAATACTGCACTTATATATCATCATGGTAAACTCATGGCCTTATCAGAAGCAGATAAGCCCTGTAAGTTCTCAACCCATTATGTCATTCTTTTTTATGGTACTTATGCCCTGTTGTGAAAGCAACGGTATCGATTCTTGACAAATGGTCTGGCAGCTAACTTGTGGCTCAAGGAAAATCAGTAAAATTTCTCCAGAATTTAGCAGACATATTCATGTCGCTAGCAACAAGGAAATCATAGGCTAACGCCGTGTTTAGTTCCAAAAATCAAAATTCCAAAAAATTTTCCGGCACCTGCATGGAGACTTAAATCTAGACGAAATAAAAAACGCATTGCACAGTTTGCCTGTAAATCGCGAGACGAATCTAATGAACCTAACTAGGCCGTAATTAGACGCTAAATTACTACAGTAATGCTACAGTAAACAATCTCTAATGACGGATTGATTAGGCTCATTAGATTCGTCTCGCGATTTACAGACGAGTTCTGTAATTTATTTTGTGATTAGTCTACGTTTAATACTTCAAATGTAGAAAGATGCCATTTCAAAAACTTTACAGACGGCAACTAAACACGGCCTAAAACTTGTAAGACAGTACAGAAACAGTAAGTAGGATTCACTATAAAAGGTAATGATCCACTATGTAAGGTATGCAGGGGATATTCCGTTGATTCATTTATCCCATGTAGCTATAGAGGGTACATGTAAACGATACAATAGGACTCCAATTTGAAAAAAGATACAAATATGGAAATATGACAACCCATTTTGTACCCGGTACAGTCTTTATTGGCCCTCTACACCCACAAACTATCCTCTCATAATAGGATTTAGACCAGTAAGAACATTTATCCCAGTAGATCACATAGCATAAGACATATAATAGTGTTGTGGGGGATTGGTTTCATATACCATCTACGGTAGGAATCTTGACAATCTTTTCCAAGGTATAATGACCAAAGCTTGACAAATATAGCTATCCTTCCTTACTGTCCTTGCACATTCTGCTTGCATATGGGCAAAGGTCACTTACAGATTCATGATAATTTTTACAGCAACTTGTTATCATCCACAGACCCCACAACCATTGCACTAACTATACTCATATGGAGCAATTGTTCCACATTTTCAGATGTAGTTAAGGTCCTTGAAGATGGAGACTTGCAGACTCTTGGTTTGTTGGATTATGACAAAAGGCTGAAACATTCTTTCACCGCCCATCCAAAAGTTGATCCATTTACAGGTAGACTCATTGACCTGATAATCTGATACTATTTATTGTTTTCCCCTTTGTTTTCTGACAATTCGTATGAACCTTCTTTCAGATGAAATGTTCACTTTTGGATACTCACATGAGCCTCCTTACTGTACATACCGTGTAATTACCAAAGATGGGGCTATGCTTTATCCTGTGCCAATAACAATACCAGAATCTGTAATGATGCATGACTTTGCCATCACCGAGAATTATTCTATTTTCATGGATCTCCCTTTATTGTTCCGACCAAAGGTGAATTATATTTCGGCACAAAAGTTATTGTTTACATTTTTTCTGTGCCATCTATTTATATTCGACTGATGGATGCCATAGTCAATATTTACCTCACGATAGTTTGGAAAATATTTGAACACCTCTTCCTAGCTGGATCCTCATTCTGTATTCTTGTATACAGGAAATGGTGAAGAATGGTGAGTTTATTTACAAGTTTGATCCTACAAAGAAATCTCGTTTTGGTATTCTCCCACGCTATGCCAAGGATGACAAACTCATAAGATGGTTTGAACTCCCCAATTGCTTCATATTCCACAATGGTAAACATCTGTAGCTTTCTGCTTGACCTCTTAATTTACAGTCTTTTAACACTCTGCTCGAACCCTTTTTTTTCTTTATTTTAAGATTTCAGTAAATTGATAACTTGTATTATTATATTCAGAAACTGCTCCCTTGTACTGTCTTAAAGTAGTTGCTTGGCACCTTGGGCAGAAATGAAATCGGAATTAACCTGTTCATGAGTATGAACTAAGGGCCAGTTTGGTAGAGCTCCACCTGATTGTGATCCTCTGTGGGAGCTGATTCTCTGAGAGAAATGATTCACTAGCTGAAAGTGATTCTCTAAGATTCACTTCATGAAAAACAGATCCAGTCAGAGAAGTGAATCAGGAGAAGCTACTTTTTTCTAGCTCTCAGCTCCTTAGTCCATTTCAGCGAATTTGCATAAAATCACTTCTCTCAGAAAAAGTGTTTAGCAGGGCTTCTCCTGGATTCAGCCTAGAAGCTGCTCTGGGAGCTCTGCTAAACAGGGCCTTTAGTTTAACAAAGGGATCCCTGTAACAAAATGGATAATTTGTCGAACCTGGCTTTCTTCTTGCTTGTTCTATCAATCTATCCACTCATGCATAGAGGTGTGATTAATACGACTGCATCTTTTCTCTTTTGCCACTTAAATAGGCCAACCTTTGTTAGAAATACAAAAATAAATAACCATAAACTAATAATGGGGGGAAGGAAAAAGGAACAGACTTTTGAGGATGAAATCAGCAACTGCAAGCATCTATTTGAGACACAATGATGAACAATCAGCACGGAAACTATAGTTTAACAGAATGGAGAACAGAGCTAAAGCTAGATCCATTTCCTGTTACACTGCTATGCTTATGCGGTTCCATGTGTTGCGCTTTGTTAATTTGAGCTGACCTTTTGAAATATGTGTTGTCATAGCTAATGCTTGGGAAGAGGGTGATGAAGTTGTTCTCATTACCTGCCGCCTTGAGAATCCCGATTTGGACAAGGTGAACGGGCATCAGAGTGACAAGCTCGAGAACTTCGGGAATGAGCTGTGTGTACCTGCAATCTGAAACTTGGTTTTGATTTGAAGTAATGTAGTGCTTGTCCTAATGTTAAATTTGTAGGTACGAAATGAGATTCAACATGAAAACTGGAGCTGCTTCACAGAAGCAACTGTCAGTTTCTGCTGTAGATTTTCCTCGTGTTAATGAGAGCTATACTGGCAGGTACAATTTCCAGCATCAGTTAGCAATGATTCTTTTATGGGATTGGTAGAATGCATATTGTAAGCCGCATTACTTTTTTTTTCCCCTTTTCCTCTGTGGCGGCTATATTATAAACAGAAGGTCACTAATAAACTCTATTTAGATGATTTGTGAATCTCTCAGGCTTTCTAATTCGCCACTTTGTTGAAAACAGGAAGCAGCGTTATGTATACTGCACTATACTTGACAGCATCGCAAAGGTGACTGGCATCATAAAATTCGATCTGCATGCTGAACGGGAGAGTGGTAAGAAGGAACTTGAAGTAGGAGGAAATATACAGGGCATATATGACCTGGGACCCGGGAGATTCGGTTCAGAGGCGGTTTTTGTTCCCAAGCAGCCAGGTGTATCTGGAGAAGAAGACGATGGCTATTTGATATTCTTTGTGCACGATGAAAATACAGGGTACTCCATTCCTTGCAATTTTCGTGAAAAACCTGAAACATTTGTCTCTTGCTCCTAATCTCTCGATTCAGAAGTAAATAAATGTATGCGTTTTCGTGGATGAAGGAAATCTGAAGTGAATGTTATAGACGCGAAGACAATGTCTGCTGATCCAGTTGCAGTGGTTGAGCTTCCTAACAGGGTTCCGTATGGATTCCATGCCTTCTTCGTAACCGAGGTAAGGATATATACCCCTTTGGTGGCGCCCTTGCTGACTTGCATTTGTGAATTGTAGCTAGCTAGTTTCTCTGGTGTTTCTTTTGAGTTGTAAAGATTTGCTTGTGATCTCCTCCTGACATTACATCTGACCGGGCTGGCATTGTGCTTGGCAACAGGAACAACTGGCGCAACAAGCAGAGGGGTGGTAACATATATGTAGCACCTGCAGCAGATTCTGCACACGCCGGCCGGTACTACTAGACATGGTGATACACAGCTTTACCAAGTCCTGTTATTGTTATAGCATGATACATACAACATTAATTATATGTATTATTGCAAGATTACAATGCAAGGTGGTATATATACATAATATAGTATGTATGTATGTATGTATGTATGTATACTAGTCTCATAATGCGGTCTGCACCATACGGCCGGCGACGTAGTGCTCGTAGTCCTGGGGCTTCTTGTGGTCGGTGGCGCCCTGCCCCCGGCTCACCACGGCCAGCGCGGCGTGCGGCGTCCTCTCCCCGGCCACCGCCGCCACCTCCCCCACGCGCCGCCTCCCATCCTCCACGAGGTCGTGGTCGTCTGGCGGGCTCGCCGCGCGCAGCAGGCGCGACAGGATGGAGAAGGCCCCGAGGGCCAGCGCCGCCGACGCCGCGGCGCCCGTGGCGAGCAGCCAAGCCAGTAGCGTCGCGGGGGCGAGCACGGGGCTGAAGAGGAGCAGCAGAGGCGCCGCGACGGCGAGGCCGGCGACGGAAGCCGACAGCGTCAGGCCACAGAGCACTAAGAGAAGGCCGGCGAGCACCAGAAGCGCGGCAACGGCGGCGGCGCGCTGCTGGCCGCGGACACGTCGGTCGTCGTCCGCCATGATATACTTAAGTTCTGATGATGCTAGATAGTCTGCTAGTGTATGTGCAACTATATATATACAGACAGCCGTGAGTAGTAGAGCTGCCACGTTGGGGTGATGAACGCTCATACGTGGTGGCCGGGGCATGCGTGTGCGTTTTCGGCTCGGCGGCAGCTCTTGGCACGACTATCCTCCTATACATCCATCTGCGGTTCCAAGGTACTTATCATTTTTTACTTTTATGTCGAGTCAAATCTCCCTAATCGATTTCATAATAACATGAAAACATATCAGGTGGAAACTACAATCTTCGTGAAAATCTGTACAAACTATAAAAAAAATTATCTAAATTTACCAAAAAAATCACACATATAAATGATATGATGATACACCACTTTGTAAAATATTTTGTCCAAACTCGACTTCGTTTGTGAGATATAAAAATAACAATTTTCAAGCTAGCATTTGTTTGTTTTAAATTTGGTTCAAATTAGACGACATATCTAATTTAGAACAAAGTTAAAATAATATATCAATAAACATAATAACTTTGATTATTTATTGTTAGCAGTTTATTAGAATCGTTAAGAGCTACTCCCAGCAGCAGCAGCAGCAGCCATGTGGTCGACATGTAGTCGAGGCAGAAGGCCTTGAGCTCCGTCCGGCCGTGGCGCCTCGCCAGCTCCAGCGTGGCCGCCGCGCACTCGGGCGTGATCATCTCGCACAGCAGGTTCTCGCACATGGGCCTCATCCTCTCCACCAGCGCTGGTACCGGTCGGCGGCCGCCAGCAGATCGCCGGCCATCCGCGTCCAGCTCGTCGCCGGCGGCACACCGCCATGGGTGGTGGCCGAGGCTGGCGGCGGCAGGGCGGAGGGGATTAGGGTTATGGATGCATGTAAATAAGGCAAAACGTAACTATTGCTCCTTTCTAGACAATCACACGATCTACCAAACCACATCACTTTCTAGCTACTTAGTACTCCCTCCTTCCCTGTTTATAAGGCATACACGTATATCAAGATTCAAACCTTGTCATCTTTGACCAATAATTTGACTATTAAATTTTTATTTTTATAATGCAAATTTCATATGATTGGATTCATAATCAAATATATTTTACAATGATTATAAGTTTATAATCAAAAGTGATATAATATATGATAAATAAATGGTCAAAATGTTGTTTAGAAGACCGTGTCATGTTCCACCATGCCTTATAAACGGGGAAGGAGGGAGTAGTTTGCACTCTCTTTTTTCTTTGGCTCAGTACAGCACGTGTGGTGTTAAATATTCTCCATTGTCAACATCCGTCCAGTCAGTGAGCAATCGCTGGTCCAGGCCATCTCCTCTGATGATCTTTCCGGCCGGCCATATAATGGCAATGGCAATGGTGGGGCGGCAAATCCTCGATCGGATCGGAGGTACAAAGTACTAGTACGGTGGTGTAATACTCGATCTTAAAAGAGTAGTATGGTGGTGGCCCTGTTCTATGCTCTGCTGCTGATGCTGCTACTGCTGACGACCTTCAAGTCGGCGCTCATCCTGGTCTTCTTCGTCTTCGCCACGCTGCTCTTCTCCATGGCTTTCCATCCCTCACCGCCGCCGCCACGGTTTCAGGCCTACCACGACGACCGCTACCCCTTCGTCTACTACTGAAAGAAAAGCAGTCTACAACTCATGTCGTCGTTCATCCATCCCGCCGTGCACTGCATGCAGATTACATACAATTGTCTTTCGTTCTCTTAATTGATTAGCAATCCGCCAATTTCTTAATTGATTAGCAATCCTTCAAGTCGACCGTGTGCTTGCTTGTTAAGAGGGAACAAAAATTATTAGTTACTGCTACTAGTAGAAGACACCCGTGGACACGATGGAAGAGGAGGATGTGATGTCGCTGTCTCCTCCTTGCTTATTGCTTTCTTTCCTTGTTTCCCCTAGCCAGACTCCACCCACCACCTGCTTCTAGGGCTGGGCGTTCCGTTCTAACCGAACCGATCAGTTCGGTTCTTAAAGAAGTCCGGTTCCTGAAAAATAGAAACCGTTCGGTTCTTTTCAAGACTAAGAACCGAGAAATTTCGGGTTCGGTTCTTTCGGTTCGGTTTCGGTTATAACCGATTGAACCGAACTTTGTTGAGAAGAAAAAAAAATCTCTCGCCAAGACCGGCGCTGCCGCGCGCTGACGGCAGCTTGCCTGCGGGCGCAGGGATGGCCGCGCCGCCGGCGCTGGACTATCAAGGACCGCCGCGGGGCTTGCCGAGGTCTGCTGCTGGAGGCCGCCGGGGAGGTCGGAGCCACGGGCCCGCGACCGGGGAGGGGCAGCGGCGGCCGCCTGCCGGGGGCAAGGAGGGGCCGCGACGGCGGCCGCCGGCGGGGGAGGGTGAAGAGGTGGCCGGGGACACGGAGGGGCTGCGGCGGGGGCTGGGAGGGGCCGCGACGGCGGCCGCCGGCCGGGAGGGCGAAGAGGTGGCCGGGGCCGCAACGGGGGCAGGGGAGGGCGAGGCGGCGGCTGGGGAGGGCGAAGAGGTGGCCGGGGTCGCGGCGGGGGCGGCGGAGGGCGAGGCGGCGGCGGCTAGGGAGGGCGGGGAGGGGCCAGCGCCGGGCTGGCGGCGCCGGTGCGGGTGGGGGTGGGGTGCGGTGGTGGGCTGGTGGGTAGATTGGGTGGGAGTGGTGTAATAGAGCTAGGGTTTTGTTTGGGTCTTGGGCCACTTATTATGTTCATGGGCTGAATACATGATGGGTTTGGTTCTTCGGTTAACCGGATTAGGAACCGAAACCGAACCGAGAATTTCGGTTCCTCAGAACCAGGAACCGAAATGGAACCGAAATTCTCGGTTTCGGTTCGGTTCGGCTCCGATTCTCGGTTTTTTCGGTTTGGTTCTCGGTTCTCGGTTTTTGTTGCCCGGGGCTACCTGCTTCTGCTTGTTGCTCCGTCGTCCATCATATTCATGGAGGCGCTGCTGACGCTGCTCTTCAACGCCCTGCTACTGGTGTTCGTGGTCAAGCTCTTCGCCTTGTTCCACATGAAGCTCGTCGTCATCCTCCTCTACATCGCCGTCCTCCTCTTCGCCATGGCCCTCACCGGCAGATTCCCCGGTTGATCCTCATCCATCTATATATCACCTCATGCGTCGTCTTAATTTCTTTCTTTTTCGCGTTTCTTCAATTCCATATGCATCGTTCTCCCTTCTCCGTGGCTAGCTACATCCTAAGGAGAGAGGACCCAACCAATCCACCCACGTCAATCTGCTTATCCGATCACTTGTACACATGCATGCTGTTTTTTCCGATATGAATTTGTATATATAAATGAATGGAGATTTCAGTTATCTGTATTTAATTTCAGTTATCAGTATTTTAATAATTATTTTTACTAGTAACAGAAGGTTGTGTGTGTCTCTATATAGCTATCTATCTATCTATACATGTGGGTGGCGGTCTAGTCTTCGGGTTGATAGTTATTAGTCTACCTTAAACTTTTTATTGGTCTTTTTTATGTTTAGCTGTGTGCTTTCTGGCAGAGGCCGGGGAGATTTCAGGATGATTTATCACCGTAACAGCCCAAACATGCTTTTGCTGTCGACCGTGCGTTCCGCTCGACGCGGTCGATGCAGCGCACGTGGGTGGGCCCGCAAGCCACAGCAACTTTTCCCTTTCACCTTTCAGCGGCGCTTTCACCTTTCCTTTTCTCCCTTCCTTCTTCTCCCATAGATCTAGCGCAGAGGCCTGCTGGATGGAGCGGCAGCGGCGAAGCAGAGCAGCGCGGCTAGGCAACGGCGGCGGCGGCACGGCGAAGGCGGCGCGGCGCGGTGCCGGGTTTCCCGAGTCGAGCTCCGAGCGCGGCGTGGCGGCTTGCTCCCCAGCACTCACCTGCGGCGGCGGCGGGGACCTCTGGGCGCTCATCCCCTACAACGACGGCGGCCGGAACCTCCCTCTAGGCGCTCGTCCCCGACAACAACGGCGGCGGGGACCTCTCTTTCTAAGTTTTTTCTCTTTGAAATATTTTTCATTTTCTCTCCAAATTTTTTTTTTGAAAAGTTTCTCTGAAAATCTTTTATCCTCAATTTTTTTAATTCTGGATGCAAAACTTGTTTCCTCCATTTTTTTCAATTTTTCTCTTCTAATTTTTTCTCCTTGAAATATTTTCGTTTTCTCTCCAAATTTTTTCTTTTGAAAAGTTTCTCTGAAAATATTTTATCCTCAATTTTTTAATTCTGGATGCAAAATTTGTCTCCTCTATTTTTTTCAATTTTTCTCTTCTAAAATTTTCTCTCATCAAATGTTTCCTTTTTCTCTCTTCAAAATACTTTTCTTGAAAAATTTCTTTGAAATTTTTTTGTCACAAAACAATAAAAGATTACTACTACCCCATGTAACAGTTTTGAGATTAATAAAGCTTCCCGTTTTTTTTAAAAAAACTATCTATGGCTTTGTTTAGTTGGAGCGCAAATTTTTTTTGTGTTAGAATCTTGCTAATTTGAAGTACTAAATGAAGTATATTTACAAAACCTTTTATATAGATGGGTTGTAAATCGCGAGACGAATCTAATGATGCTAATTAATCTATGATTAATTAATAATTAGTGGATGGTTATTGTAGCATCAACGTTGCAAATCATGAAATAAGTAGGCTCATTAGATTTGTCTCGCGATTTACAGTCCATCTATGCAAAAAGTTTTGTAAATAGACCTCATTTAGTACTTCATGCATTTGTCGAAATATTCGATGTGATGGTTTTTTTTGTGTTTACGGGGTTTATGGAGTGGGAACTAAACAGAGCCTATCTCTCTGTATACATTCGTTTTCAAGTAAAGCCATCATCTTGATGATAAAAAAATGTACATCGCTCGCCAACTGATCAACAATGAAATCAGGTGGTTCCTCTCGCTACACAATAGCATCAGAGAAACCACCGAACTGCAATCCAAGTATCTAACAGATGTGGTATGCAATACAATTTACATACATCCAGGCTAGTTCCCTCAAGTCATCGCTACCGTCCAAGTCTACATGATCTGTATCCATTCCCCTCCTGCACTTTGCTGCCCAACGGGAAATGGAAGAGGGACGGAAATCTTGTCTTGTGTTCAACTCATCTCCTTTTAAGATTGACTTGCTAGCACTCCAAGGCACCGTCAAGCTTATCAAATCAATCAACTGCTTACGTACCATTGATCATCATCATAGACCAACAACGCTGCCAGTCTAATTAATCAATCACTGCAAAAATACGAATCACACTTTGATTTCATCCCTGTTGCAGTCTAGATTTGTACATGTGGATATATACCGCTTTTCGGAAAGACAGGAAATAGTACACACCTGTTGATAATTTGATAGCCTTTAATTTGAACTGACCCAGAATAAAGTAGAAACAGACTAGCTAGTTTCACACTATCACTTTCTCTGTCTCATTTCTGCCTTGTGTTTATTCTGAATTTTCATCTGCAGTCTGAGTTGGGGAAAACACCATCATGCATCATCCCAACAGCGAACTAGAGATTCAGGGGTTGCAATTGATTTTATTGCCTCTGGTTGTTGTTGCCGGAAAGTCTGCGCGGATCTTCTATATTGATGATCTTGTGGTGAAAAGTCTGTTCAGATTGTATTCTGCCTGATGCGCTAGCTGATGTGGTAAAGGTAACTGGTCCCTTTTCAATTGCTTCTCAGACACTACTACCCCCCCCCCCCCTCTTCCTAGTTGCTTTTGAATTATCTCTTGTTGAAAATGTTTAGTGTAGCCTGGAACGCCAAGTCAACAGATTTATTAAGCCAATCTTAATGGGATTTCAGGACATTAACAATTTTGCTGACACGAGGAGGAGAGATGAGGAAGTTTCATAGAATGAGAGATGAATTTCATTCCTATAATACTCAGTCGGCACAGTTACAGTTACCTAGCTTAGTTCTCAGTAATGTGTCATGAAACTGTATGCTGACACCGGTCTTAGTGAAAACAGCCATGGTGTGTTTTAGTTCATGTACATAATTTGGAAATTGAAAGGTCCGGTATAAAAGTGTTCCGGAATTAAGGAGCTGCGGCAATGACACATACATACTGGAGCTCCATAAATTTTACTTAAGAAAGCTAAATCATATCAACTAAGTCTTATCTGCTCATCCTGATATTTGGCAACATAGATCAGTGACTCGAACTACCATCAACCTCTACTTACTCGTCTGACAGCAGTTTTTTTTTCCAATTTGACACCTCCAGTGTGCCTGCCATAGTTACATTGACCCAATTAAAGTAGCATTTTTTTGTATGTTTATTGTTTTTTTAGATTTTGTATGTTTATTGTAGTTGTATGCACATCCTGACGGTCCAAGTTGCTTGCTTATGACTGCTCATCAAACGTTAAGATTCGTATTGCTCTTCTCTCTCTCTCTCTCTCTCTCTCTCTCTCTCTCTCTCTCTCTCTCTCTCTCTCTCTCTCTCTCCCTGCTGATCTGTAGAGTACTCCAATATCTGTTTATTGTACTAGGTAGGGGAGCAGTACCGTGTAGATGCTACCTCGGAGGAAGATGAAGATTTTAGAATCAATCCCACATGAAGATGATCATGTCAGCTAACAAGCATTGCCAGCTGCTCAAAAAAAAAAAAAAAAACAAGCATTGCCAGCTAAAAAGCGTGTGGGTTGACAGCATCCAGACTTCCAGAGAGAAATAGGAAGTCCTCTGCATTTTAGTTCACTAGTACTTGTACCGGTTGCAGCAATAGTTGACTATTTTAGCTGTTCTTCCTCTTCTTCTTCAGTATTATTATATTCACACATGTTTGTTTGGTCAATGGAAGCATGGCTAAATGTGCTTGGGTTTACATTGTGGGCAATAGACAATAGTACTAAGAATTAGAGATTTAATTTGTCTGTGCAAAAATGAAGGAGAAGACTCTCTGTTACTACTGTAGCTAGGATGTAAATAACCAGTTACCAAAAAATGCCCCACGGAGGAGGCACTGTCATCTGGGCCCCGAGAGCTGCTGCGCCGACACGCACGACGGCGGCGACCAGCTGCTGCTGACGCCGGCGGTGGTGTGGGACCCCTTGGTCTTCCCTTGGTCCATCCACCCGGCGGCGGCGGGCCGCAGGTCGACGAGGCCACGGCCGTACATCCTGAGGTACCGGAGGAGCTCCGGCCGGGGCTCGCCCGCGTCCATGCTGCCGTCGAGCATGGCGGACACGACGGCCATGGGGGGCCGCTTCGCCGCGTCCTCGTGGAGGCAGCAGAGCGCCACCCGCACCACCCGCGCCACCTGCGCGACGTCGGCGCGCCCCTCCAGCCTCGGGTCCACCAGCTCCCCGTACCTGCCCTGCTCGTGCAGCTCCAGCGCCAGCGCCGGGAAGTACTGCCACTGGTGGTGCTCCGGCGAGGACTCCTCCTCCTCCTGCTGCTGCTGCTTCTTGGAGTTGGAGGAGTTCTTCCTCCCGCGCACGATCTCCAGCAGCACCATGCCGAAGCTGTACACGTCGGCCTTGTCGGTGATGGGCGCGTTCATGAGCCACTCCGGCGCCAGGTACCCGCGCGTGCCGCGCATCATCGTGAAGAGCCCCGACTGCTCCGGGCTCATCAGCTTCGCCAGCCCGAAGTCGGCGATCTTCACGCCGCCGCGGTCGTCCAGGAGGATGTTCTCCGGCTTCACGTCGCAGTGGAGGATCTTGCGGTCGCAGCCGCCGTGGAGGTAGGCGAGCCCGCGCGCCGTGCCGACGCACACGCGCAGCCGAGCCGGCCACTCCAGCGCGCCGGCGCCGGCGCGGAAGAGGGTCTGGTCGAGGGAGCCCCGGTTCATGTACTCGTACACCAGCAGCTGCCGCGCGCCCTCGGCGCAGAACCCGCGGAGCTTCACCAGGTTCACGTGGTGGACGTTGCCGATCACGGCGATCTCCGTCAGGAACTCGCGCCGGCCCTGGCCCTGTGTGCCCAGGCCGTTCATCCGCTTCACCGCCACGGTACTCCGGTCGGGGAGCTCGCCGCGGAACACGGACCCGAACCCGCCGCAGCCGATCTGCCACTGGAAGCCGTCCGTCGCGGCGTCGAGCTCGCCGTACGTGAACCGGGTTGGCAGGCCGGGGATGAGGACGTCCTCCTCGTCGAGGTCCTCCCCACCGGCCGAGGCCGACGCCGCCCGCGACGACGCCGACAGCATCGCCGGCAGCTTGAACCAGCTGCCGCTGGTCTTCTTGTTGAGGTGCAGGTGCTGCGGCCGGCGCTTCCTCCGGAGCCACTGCGCGCCCATCGCGTAGAGCAGCAAGGAGATGAGCACGACGGCCACGGTGGGGAGCACGATGCCGAACACGATGGTTATCAGGCTCAAGGACGACGACGAGGAGCCTTTGCCGTGCTGCGACGGGAGCGTCTTAATGAAGCCGACGGCCGCGTCGGCGCTGGCGCGGAAGATGGAGCCGATCTGGTTGTGGAGGAGGAAGCAGGACCTGGAGGAGTTGCTGTAGAAGAAGCCGAGGCAGGAGCAGTTGCCGGAGCAGAGGTCGCGGCACGCCGGGAGCGCGTCGCCGGAGGTATCGGGCAGCGCGAACTTGGTCGGCAGGTACCCGATCCCGGCTCCGAGGCTGACGTAGCTGTAGCGCGCGGCGGCCTTTTTGGCGCAGCTGGCCGGCAGCGCGGCGCCGTCGGCCGGCGCGCAGCCGCCGCTGGAGTAGGTGCTCAAGGCGTCGGGGCACATGCAGGTGGAGCCGTTGCCGCCCGGCGTGCAGAGGCTGAGGGAGGGGCACGGCAGCGGGAGGTCGCAGTCATTGGCCGGCGCGGCCCAGACGGTGGGGACGGCCGCGCCGGCGGTGAGGGTGAGCGCGCGCAGGCGGCCGGAAGGGTCAACCTTGAGGACGCGCGAGTCGCCCTTGGAGGCGGGCGGTGAGGGGAATAGGAGCCTGTACACGGTGTCCCTGCCGTTGTCGGCGAGGAGGTAGATGCCGGAGGCGTTGACGGCCATGGAGGCGACGGCGTGGCTGGAGTCCTGGATGGCGGCGGGGTCAGAGGAGAGAGCCCAGTAGGTGAGGAAGGCCGGCGACGACGACGGCGAGGAGGAGGCGGCCCACTGGAGGAGCGCGTCGTTGGGGGTGAGGACGAGGCGGTAGGCGCCGGGGGAGAGGTCGTTGGCGGACGCGGAGGACCTGAGCGGCTCGCCGAGGCGGAGCGGCTGGGCGTGGAGCAGCGTGTCGGTGGGGCGGTCGAAGGAGGACCAGAGCGTGGCGTTGCGGGCGTCGATGAGCGTGAGCTCGCCGGTGTCGAGCAGGCGCAGCGCGGCGACGGGGGCGCGGAGGCGCGGCGTGGACCATGCGGCGGGGGCGGTGGCGGTGGCGGAGGAGGGGTCCAGGAGCGTGAGGCCGGTGGCAGAGAGGGAGAGGACAACGGACTCGAGGATGGTGGAGCCGGCGGCGGTGGCGGTCCAGACTGGGGTGCGGGAGGCGGTGTGGAGGACGGAGAAGAAGAAGCGGGACTGGGAGTCGGAGGCCTCGGTGGCGCCGGCGTTGTAGATGGCGGCGGGGGAGAGGAGGAAGACGCCGTTGGTGTCGATGAAGTGGAAGTAGGTGAGGTTGAAGGGCGGGTAGAGGTACTGGACGGGCACGAGGCGCGCCGACGCGGGCGCGGCGAGCGAGAGGAGGAGGAGGAGGAGGTGGTGGAGGAGAGGCGGCGCCTGCGCCATGGCCCATGGGAGGGGCGCGCGTGCTCGTGCGCGCATAGGAGGCCCGATGGAGGGATGGGATCGGAGACGGAGGGGGCAACTCTCAAGCTCTACTGCTACTGGGGTGGGGGTGGATTCATTGATTGATTGCAACGCCGGCGAGGCGGGCGGCGGGCGTTGACTTGGCGCCAAGCCACTGCCTGCCTGCTAGGGTTGAAAATGGGACGGGAAAATCCCGTCCCGACCGGCTCCGTTTACCGTTTAAACCGATCGTAAATCGTTTCCGCGAAAAAAATAGGAAAATGGGAAAACAAAACGGGAAAACGGGCGGGAACGGGAACGGTTGGAGTGTTTTCCCGACCGTTTTCACGGTTCCCGTTTTCACGGTTCCCGTTTTCAGCCGGGAAAATTCCCGCGGAAATTCCCGTATTTGTCGTAGTCGGATGTGTTACCTGTGTTGGAAACGTGAATTGTTGTTTGCATGTGTTCCAACGTGAATTGTGAATTCGTGATTCACTTTACTTGTGTTTCTTAGTTATACGAGTCTTGTTTCCATGTTATTTATGCATAGTTGTAATTATTTTATCGAGTTAAATGTTTGAAGTGGTTGTATGTATTTTCCGTTTTGAGTTATCGATTCTCGATCGTAATCGGCATGCTCCCGACCGATTGATTCTGTTCCCGATATCCCGTAATACCGATTTCGTTTTCCCGTCCGATTTTCTCGTTCCCGTTTCCGTTCCCGACAAAAAATATAGTTGCAGAAACGGTTGAGAGATTTTCCCGACCGTTGCCGACGGTTTTCATCCCTACTGCCTGCCTCGCGCAGTCGCGCTCGGGAGAGAGAGACCGCAATGCAAGTGGTGTGGACCCATTGCTCTTGTTTATAGTAGTATTTATTATATATACTCGTAGTTGACAAGACAAGATGCGATGCAATGCAAAGGCAACCCTGGGTCGTTGTTTGTTGCGCGGGTGGTGGCTTGGATTTAATGATTCAAATTAAGTTCAAACTAACCTGCAAATCATATTTATTTTCCCTCCAATTTTGTTTGTGCAGGCGATGCACTGCATATTTGCATCAGTAACAATTTTGCTAATCTATTACCTCCTCTATTCCAAATTATAATTCGTTTGACTTTTTACTCTAAATATAATCACTTGTCTTATTCAAAAAAAATTGTTATAAGTTTCTTTAATAATAGAAGTTTTTAAGAATAATTTAAATTTTAATATGTTTGCACAACTTTTTTAGTGGACTTTACCAAGAATGCCGTAATAAGAATCTACTGTATGGACGATCCATTGTACATGATCGCTGCCATGGTTTGAACCTCTACTTGAGGAAATTAAAGGATCGGGAACGGTCGAGGCCCAAAATAGGGCATCAGTGAACTTAATGAAGGGATGGGCCGTAATGGGCCACTATGAACTTTAGTTGAACTTAGAAAATCACGGCCCATATAATTATTCCTTATTTTATGCTCACTAATCATGATATGATATGTATTTTTCTGGGCAAATCAGGTTAAGCGGGCCCAAAAGACAATCCCAGCCCATCAACGGTTCTTAAAACGATGGGCCGAAGTCGAGGCACTTGGGCCCGGTACGGGGACAACATGACCATAGCCCCGGACTGCGTGCGGAGAAAGAGACCCCGGGATGCCGGCATGGGGTGACAACATGAGGCACCCCGAGGCCCTGCCCAACAGGCATGCCCCACTTGTTGGATGGCGCCCCCCACGGAGGGTCGTGTTCATACACCATCGATGGCAAGCCTCCACCCCACGTCCACAGAGAAGGCAATAGATAGAATAGAAAGGCAACATGTAAAGAAATCGACTCCTTTTGAGATGTAAATCACTCGGAGGGTGAGACCACCACCGAATACTAAACAGAAAACACACAAGATGACGTATCTGTCTAAACCATTGTGTCCCCTAAACGTCTCACCGGCATGCAGGACCTCGCTGCGTGTTACACCCCCTGATCCAATCTCGATCCCTGTTTGCAGTATTCACCCACCGTCAATACTAATCCTCATTAATCACTCATCCTAAGTGTTCTTTTATGGCCCATAACTTGTATACAAAATCATGGCATGTCAAATTAAATTTCGTCATACAAAGATATTGAACCCGAAGAGTAACAAGTAACAAATGACGTGAAAGATATGTTCACTTGCTATGAACTCATGTACTTAAGGATTGAGTTTTGTTTACTAATTTCAGTCAATGTTTCAATGGCTCACCTACACCTCACTTTTCTTCTCAAACCTCACGCAAATCGATCTAGAGGCGGAGAGTAACTTTAGGGTGGGTGTGTAACTGTAGGTGGTTGTGTATGGTGGACCCCAGAGATGTTACATCCCTGGTAACGGATAGTAACTTTAGGTTACTATATATATCATCCCAGCTGGTAACGATTATATATCATGGGGGAGAGTAAGTTTAGGTTTGAGATTTTTCTTCTCAAACCTGACGCAGTGCAATGTCGTGGTATATGTAATGCAAGCAACAAGGCCTGAAACAGCCGCACGCAGCTGTTTTACGTATTTCTTGCGATCGGTGGGTGGGTCGGGTCGATCTATCCCGACAACAAAAAAAAATAGCTAAGGCTAGATAGCAGCATGTTTTGCATGGCTACCCGTCCACGTCTGCGAGCTGTGCACGTACGTGTAGCAGGAATGTCCAAAATCCGTTGGCGTCTTGTTCGATGCATGCAATGCAAACTCGTACAAGGTAAGCCGTTAAGGATGGATCCATTCCATTCAACAAACAAAGCTAGTGAAAAGGGCCGGTAGGTCGATATATTCAAAAGCGCATGCATGCACGCAGCAACCATCCCATCCCATGGACCGGATCGGATCGGAGGGAACAAACAAATTAATTAAAACTGTGTGCGCACACGCATGCATGCGTGCTGACATGGCATGACCCGCACGCATTGCATGCAGCTAGCACTATGTAGTATGTACAGCCAACCAACTAACTAGCTAGCTAGCGCGCACGTAACACACTACATATACGTGCATACGGTGATCGAATTGCATTGAACGTGCAGTGCAGTGCATACAGCTGGTGGGTGGTCGATCTGATCTGCCTCACAGGGGATCCAAGCTATGGACGAGCGGCGGCGGCGGCCGGGGGACGATGAAGAAGCAGCGGCTAATAGCAGTGAACATCAGCCGCCGCCGAGGATGGAGATGATGAAGAAGGGGTCGTGGAGCCCCGAGGAGGACAGCCTGCTGACCAGCCTGGTGGAGCAGCACGGCCCCCACCGCTGGAGCCTCATCAGCGCCGCCATCCCCGGCCGCTCCGGCAAGTCCTGCCGCCTCCGCTGGTGCAACCAGCTCAGCCCCGACGTGCACCACCGCCCCTTCACGCCGCGCGAGGACGCGCTCATCCTCGCCGCCCACGCCCGCTACGGCAACAAGTGGGCCACCATCGCGCGCCTCCTTCCGGGCCGCACCGACAACTCCATCAAGAACCACTGGAACTCCAACCTACGCAGGTGCAGGCGCCGGGCGGCGGCGGCGGCGGCGCCGGCATCAACCTCCCGTGCTGCTGCTGCTGCTGCAGGCCCCCACCAGCCGCCGCGACGCATCAACCTGCTGCTGCAGCAACAGCAATCTGCTGCATGTTTTGCTGCTCCATCGGCGGATGATCCGCCGCTACCAGCAGATCATCAGCAACAGTGCATGATGGGATTATTAGATCAGCCCAACCCCAACACCAACAGCAGCACTCTGCTGCTGCATGGCCATGGCGGGACTCCAGCAGCTGAGCCGCCCACATCTCTGTCCCTGAGCCTGGGCCTACCACTGCCAGCTGCAGATCCACCAGAAGCCGCCGCCGCTGCCGATGAGGTCGTTGTTGCGGCGCTCAAGCTGCAGGCGCCAGAGCCGCCGGGCATGATGATGAGGCACCTGCAGCCTCATCATCAGGAAGCAGCAGCAAACGCGCAACTCATTGCGGCAGTGCGCCAGATGGTGAGGGAGGAGGTGCAGCGCCAGACAGGGCAGCTCGCCTGCTCACTTATGGCTGCTGCAGCATGGGCAAAGCAGCCACACCACCACCGTTGATCGATCGATTAGCCATCATCTATACTATATACTAGTATCTATATATTTTCCTTGTATTTAATTAATTTCATGCATGGGTTTAGTTTGTTGGTCTGCCAAACTCAGACAGCTACCATATAGGAGTACTGTGGTTTGGCTTATGTATTGTCGCGATCTTCTTGTGCATTTACTTTAATTTATTGTATTCAATTCCCTTTTGCATGTGTTTAATTTATTTATATATATCTATATCTATGTCTATTTCTAAAGCGAGTAAGGTTTCCACCTAAATTTTTTGTTCGGACCGTATTGTTTCATTGACAAGTGGACCTTAGTCCATCCCGTATGCGAATCGGACTAGCCCTCCGTCCATGACATGATCACGTAGATTCCTACAAATTAACAAATGGATAATTGTACGTATCCGAT
Organism: Panicum virgatum; assembly: GCF_016808335.1. Classification (NCBI taxonomy): domain Eukaryota; kingdom Viridiplantae; phylum Streptophyta; class Magnoliopsida; order Poales; family Poaceae; genus Panicum; species Panicum virgatum. The sequence goes on from NC_053147.1 coordinate 69,763,047, forward strand.
ATTTATACCAACTATATCCGTAGCAACACACGAGCATAAATGCCTAGAAAATAGAAACCAATGCTTCCAAGAAATTTTAGAAACCGAGTATTTCGGTTCTCGGTTATTTCAGTTTGGTTTTGGTTCTAACCGAACTAACGAAATTTTTTTGGCAGAAGCTAAGATAACAAAAAAAATATACATATTCTATAGCAAATTTAGGTAATATTAATAATAATCGAGAAGGGAACAACAACAATATAGTAATAAGAGAAATACATAGCTATTGAAATATGACACATCACCTATAAACTAAATATACTCTTACAAAATGTAAGGTTTATGTAATTCGGTTCTTTTGGTTAATTTTGTTATCCGAGAGTAGGAACCGAACTTTTTTTATTATTTTAGTTTCATAGTTTTGGTTTCGGTTATTTTGGATCCAATTCTGGTTCTTTCGGTTCCGGGTTAATCATGCCAATCCTGAAGCACAACCAGTGCAGGTCGAGAGTTGACGAGACACGCACTGGGCGGTGAGGACGACATTAGGGGAGAGCGAGAGAGAGAGAGGAGTGGTTTAGGGTTCGACACATGGCATGCCAAATGCATATTTGGCCCAAGAGGGAAGGGGTGGGGAGCTGTTTGGGCCCGTTGTGGGCTTAAATTGCACCAGTGGAGGGGTTAGGCTTGATTGCATATAGGGGTGATAAGGGTATTTAAAATTTAATTTAGGTAATCTAAGAACCGGGTTCTAAAAGGTCGGGCTCTAATCTATTTAGAAGAAATAAAATTTTGGGTTTGAGAGGGGTTTGAGCATTTACCTTTGGTGGTGTAGTTGTTCTCCAGGTTGATGATCTTCTTAATGTGTTTGTCGCCCTTTCTTCTACAGTTCTGTCATCTTATGATAATCTTGAACTTTTTTTCTCAACCACCACAGAGCCCCACTTCTTGGTAGTCCTCACTCTAGTAGTCTTTTTCTTGATATCAACATATTTTCCTTGATTATCTTTGGTCACTTGAGTTGTCAAACCTTCCTGATCCATCATCCTTTTCCCACCTCTTCCTTCTTCTGGCTCCTCTTAAGAGCATTTTGATGGGGCACTAGCTTGCAGGTGAATGTTACTCAAAGATGACATAATGTGTTCAGGTAGCTGAAATCTATCATTCAGTGCAGCCTCATTTGCCTTAGCTGGCATGGTGAAAATTGGGGCATTAGAGTCCATCTGATGTGGACAACACTGGCTGTGGATCATCTAAATCCTGATTTTTAATTTGAAATGAACTCTCTTTCTACATTCACTACCTCCATTTCTCAAACAAATTGGAATATTCGAGCTTCATCCATCCCTTCCTCCTGCATTCCCAGGATCATCAACATCTCCTATTTGATCCTCATTGTCACACCCCAAAATTTCAATTTTAGGTTGTGAACATCTTTTCGAATATATTTGTTCATCATCTTTATATTTTGAGAATTATCCAGCTTTTACTGGCTTTTATTCTCAACTTTCTATAGGAATTCCTTTTCTTGAAAACATCTAGACTCTTTCACGAGCGCTCTAAATATTTTATTGGAGCTTCTTGTGTTCTAAATATTCTGTGAAAATTGTTTTTATCTCTCATAATTTTTGGATATTAACAGAGCTTATTTCTTCTTCCAAGCTTGAGAAAAGAATTATTTCCTTTTCTTTATTCTTTTCTCTCACTTCTTCCTTTTTCTTTTCTCCCCTTGATTTTTTTTCCTCCGCCAGCCCACTTTGGCCCGTGAGGCTATACCCTATACCTCGCTTCTTCTCGTCTCCGTTTTAGGCCGTGTTTAGATAGGGCGTAAAATTTTTTTGCGACGGAATCTTACTAATTTGAAGTAATAAATGAAGTTTATTTATAAATTTTTTTGCACAGATGGGTTGTAAATCGCGAGACGAATCTAATGATGCTAATTAATTCATAATTAGCGGATGGTCACTGTAGCATCACTATTGCAAATCATGGATTAAGTAGGCTCATTAGATTCGTCTCGCGATTTACAGCCCATCCATGCAAAAAGTTTTGTAAATAGACTTTATTTAGTATTCCATGCATATGTTAAAATATTTGATGTAATATTTTTTTATGTTTACGGGGTTTACGGGTAAAGATCTGAAACGTTTCAGGGCCTTGGTCTCTTGCGAAGGGAACCAGAAACCACAGCGCCGCACAAAAGCCTTGAGACCCACGCCTAATCCTTCTGCCGCCGCACACTTGCCCCGTATCAGCTAGCAGTAATACTTTTCTCTCGTAGCAAATTAAACAACAGCCACCATCCGTAACCAAGCGAAAAGAAGGAGAGGAGGCTCAGCAGGAGAGAAAAGAGCGTGTCAAATCAGCATATTTTTGGACTGGCCCAAGAGACTGGTTTTGTCCCGGCGTGGGCCTAATTGCCACCCGATGACACGAAACATCCTCTCCTCAATCTCAAAGCCCTCCCAACTGCTGATTTTTTGCAAACTTTGAGGCAGAGATATTCTATTTATATATATATGCTAGTAATAATATATCATAAGTATATTTATATTTATATACAGAGAGAGAGATTTCGCATTTGAAAAGTGTGGGGGAAAGACACGGAGGCGCGAGACGTGGAGTGGGCGGGTGGGCCCGCGTGACAGCGGTTGGCGTGGCAACTAGCGAAGAAAAAGGAGGGGGCCGGGCCGGCCGGCCCTCTTGCGTTTCGTTTTCTCCTCGACTTGCTTAATTGAATCTGAGACGCGAATTCGCTTGTACTCTGAATGATAAGGACCGTCTAGTGGGACGGGTTTAAATTTTGGTCCTCGTATTTTTTCTTAGGAATTTTTTAGAATTTATTGGTGTTACACGTTAAGTGGTAAGCGGCGTTTCCGTCGACGACGAGGCGCCAGTGGCGACTTCGGAAATCTTCAGATCTGCTGGTGCTCAGTCCTTCGGAGGTGCTCATAGGGGCAGGGTTTGTGTATATGTATTCGGTGCTCATAGGATAAGATTTGCGTATGTGTATTCATAGGGTATAAGTGTGCGTGCATGTTATGGGTGTCATCGTTGTACCGTGTGATTAAAAAAAAATGAATCTGAGACTGGAGAGGATGCCTTCCTTCTTCCTTGGGGGTATTATTTATCATCAAATCAATTACCTGCTCTGCTCGGCTCCACTGCTCCCTGCTGCTCCTCCGTCCCCTCCCATACCCAATAGTCCCATCCCTGAGACCCAGGCCAGACCAGGCATGCCGCGCACGGCGGCGGCTGCGGCGCCCCCCGCGCGGAAGGTGCCCCTCCGCAAGCTGCTGCGCGCGGCGTCGGTGGCCTGCGGGGTGCAGTTCGGCTGGGCGCTGCAGCTGTCGCTGCTCACCCCCTACGTGCAGGAGCTCGGCATCCCGCACGCCTTCGCCAGCCTCGTCTGGCTCTGCGGCCCGCTCTCCGGCCTCCTCGTCCAGCCCCTCGTCGGCCACCTCTCCGACCGCATCGCCCCGGCCGCCTCCCCGCTCGGCCGCCGCAGGCCCTTCATCGCCGCCGGCGCCGCCTCCATCGCCGCCGCCGTCCTCACCGTCGGATTCTCCGCCGACCTCGGCCGCATCTTCGGCGACGACATCACCCCGGGGAGGACGCGCCTCGGAGCCATCTGCGTCTACCTCGTCGGATTCTGGCTGCTCGATGTCGGCAACAACGCCACGCAGGGGCCCTGCAGGGCCTTCCTAGCGGACCTCACCGGTCGGTTACAATACAACCTATTCCTTGCTTCATTGCTTGATTGCTTGCTGGATACCAAGCAATTTTGCGGATCGCGAGGGCCAAGCGAAAAACGGCCTCGCCCCCGATATTTTCCTTCTCTCCACGGCTGCGTTTCAATTGCCCCCTTTATTATTAATAATCAAATCAAAATACTCCTAACTGATGATGAAAAACAGGGTCGCTTTCCCCTTTGGCCCCCGAGACCAGACAGATTCTTTGCTCCGATGCGACTGCCTAGTGCCTACCTACCCTCTTCATTTCTGCCTCTCTTTTTTGCCCTGCCAGCTGGACCATCATTAGATTAGCATCAAAGTTTAGCAGGACTGGACAACGAACAACTAATGACGTGACAATACGTTTTCTTTCAATAAATACATATAATTTAGGGTCAAGTTAAAGTTAGTATAAGTATACATATGTCACCAACAATTGTTGTTGTTTCCCCCAAACCTCTCTCTCCCTCTCTCCTTATATATATGCCATGCCAAGGGATCGATGAGTGTGGGGGAGGCCAAGGGATCGCTTTCGTATTCAGGCAAGCAGGCAGGCAGGCCTACACAGCCAGAGATATTTAATTCAAGTGTTACAGCATTATTGTTGCAAGTTTGGAATCATAGGGCGGTCAGCATCTTTTGCCGGCATCCAAGTATTAAAGGGCCCTCGTTAATAATTGCAAGGCTCAGAATGGTTTGTGCCCCTGTGGCTGCGGGCTGTTATCAGCAAAGAGGCAACATCTGATGCAACATTACTCTGCGATAGTAAGATCTGTGCTCGTGGTGATAGGATATTTATCAGGGTCTTTTTTTGTAAGAAAAATAGATGATTATTTAAAGTATCTTCTGTTTAAGCAGTTTTAGCCCATAGCCAATCTGAGCTCTGATGAGCTTTTCAGTTTCCTAGTTCTGTTCTGAGATCGTACACACCTTAAATCGTTAGTATTTTTCCGCTATTGGTCATAATCTAGATTTTCTCATGTCATAACTTGGAAATGACTTCCTTATAACCCTTCATATGGCAGAGAACGACCCAAGGAGGACTCGGATTGCTAATGCATACTTTTCACTCTTCATGGCCCTGGGAAACATACTTGGATATGCCACCGGAGCATACAGTGGCTGGTATAGGATATTTCCTTTCACTGTTACACCATCCTGCAGCATGAGTTGTGCCAACCTCAAGTCTGCCTTTCTTCTTGACATTATTGTTCTGGTGATTACGACATACATTACTGTAGCATCAGTGCAAGAGCCGCAAACTTTTGGAGGTGATGAAGCAGAATACCCAGGTACCGAACAGGAAGCTTTCCTCTGGGAGCTTTTTGGGTCATTCAGATACTTCACGCTACCAGTTTGGATGGTCTTAATTGTCACTGCCCTTACATGGATTGGATGGTTTCCTTTTATCCTCTTTGATACTGATTGGATGGGCCGAGAGATCTACCGAGGAAGCCCAGACAACCCAGGAGAGACTCAAAGATACCATGATGGTGTGAGAATGGGTTCTTTTGGTCTAATGCTGAACTCTGTCCTTCTTGGATTCACCTCTGTTGTACTAGAAAAGTTATGTAGGAAGTGGGGAGCTGGACTAGTATGGGGTGTCTCCAATATACTGATGGCGTTATGCTTTGTGGCTATGCTTGTTATTACATATGTCGCAAAGAACACGGATTATCCTCCCAATGGAGTACCTCCAACTGGCATTGTCATTGCTTCTCTTGTGGTTTTTACAATTTTAGGAGCACCCCTGGCGGTGAGTAACATGATTATCTTTTTCGACAGAACGATATTTTAGTCCACTACCAGCTCACTCATTATGTTGTTCGTTTGTATATTTAATTTATTTCATTGTTTGCAGATTACATACAGTATACCATATGCAATGGCTGCTAGTCGTGTTGAAAATCTGGGCCTTGGCCAAGGTATTTCCATTTTGTGGACGCATTATTGTCATGATTGCATTTCTTAAAATTTATCTGTTTTTCCCTTGCAGGTCTAGCAATGGGCATTCTAAATTTAGCTATCGTCATACCACAGGTAATTACCTTTCTTAATGTTTTTTCCAGACTTTGGTTCAGTGTTATGCATATTTCGAGTCCAGTGCAACTATGAACAGATAATGGATCCAAGTAATCCTATCCAATAATATTTGCACTAAGTGATAGTTGGTTCCAGAACCCAATTTTAAAAATGGTTTATATTCTTAATAACATCTTAAAGGCAATAAGATATGGTTTGAATTTGAACTTCAGGTTCAAATGATGTTACTCACTTGTCTTACTCTTTATTTGTAGTGTAAAATTACAGATAGGCCAGATTTGGTCTTCAGTTAATTGTAACACATGGCAACATGAGACAAAGAACAAGAAGCCCACGATGACGAATCACTGTATCGTTGAATAATATAGAAGCGGTGGTGTTGCAGTGGCTCTATCAACACAAGTGGATTCCCTATTGGAGAAACTTTCATGAATAGTTTGCATTTGGATCATAATGCAACAAGCTCCACCTAGAGTGAAATTCCCTTATGTAGTAGAAATCAACCATGTGCCACCAAAGTCAGGAATAATCAATGCGTGAGATGATCTTAGTCTTTTCCAAAAGATCCACATGAAGCGAACGGAGAAAACAATTGGCAGGTCTGAAACCCGACATAACAAACCAGGCAGACATATCAAATTCTTTGAATAATCCACAATACAAGCCAAAACTCAATATGTGCAACTGGCCTCTAATGTGAGTGAAAAACTGTGGTCTGCATTTGGTGGTCCAAATCAAACCCTGGAAAAATTTTGTGTGTGTATAGGAGAAAACAGAACCATCCGCACGGATGTTTTGCATGAGCTGGTAAACTAGGTTTATGGCAAAAGGACACTAGCATGTTATTTCTCAGAGTTGAAGCTCAACTAGAGTCAGGATAAGATGTGATGCAACTTCTGAGGACATCACTGACACTGGTGCCTCCTGCAGGTTATTGTGTCACTTGGTAGTGGGCCATGGGATCAACTGTTCGGCGGTGGCAATGCGCCGGCTTTTGCGGTGGCAGCCGGTGCATCGTTCATCGGTGGGCTGGTGGCTATTCTGGGGCTTCCACGAGCTCGCATTGCATCATCGAGGAGGAGAGGCGGGACACACCGATAAGGTGCATAGTACGTACATAATGTGTATGATGTGGAAGTGTTGCAACTTGCGACAATTCTTTGCGGGGAAATTTATGGGGAGGCGGGTTTTGGAGAAGAGCAGGAAGCTCGTGAATGATGTCCTTTTCCTTTCCTTTTTGGCGGTTTGCCCTGTTGAGCTATTTTTGGCTTTGTCTCCGATCCATCATTTGTGGTTTGGAATGTATGTATGTGTATGTATGTACGTCGGTCATGTGTAGGGAGGTTAATAATTAATAAATAAAAGTTACAGGAGTTACGTTTACTGGCAGGAAGATCTTTATATATTCTGGTTGATATATATAAATCTAGTTCTTTTGTTGAACACAATCACACAGCAGCTAGAACACAGATGAACACAAGGATGTAGAGAAGGGAATTCTTTTTGGGTTGATTTCATCTTTTTCTTTTCCAGTGTTACAACTGATGAAAGGGACCTCATATTTATAGATGGAGAGTCTCATATGAGTACAAATGCATAGTGTATGAACACTTGAATTTCTTCCTCCTCTCATTAATTTGGCCACCATTCAAAGTCTTTGGTCAGATACTATTTCTTTACAACAGTATGTATGTACGTATGTATGTATGTAGTAGAGCCTGAGAATTAATGGAGATGCTACCATTTATGTATACTAGTACATATACAAATAGAAATAGTATCATGTTGATTGGCCATCTTATATCTGCCCCGGCCCGCTGATGTCCAGTTCCAGTTGCAGTTGCAGCGGCACGCCGGGCACGGGGTCGAGAACCTGCACCTGGGGAAGCGCCTCCGACAGCAGGGCCTCGAAGGACTGCGTCGTCCCCTGTTTCGAGAGCACGGCGGCTAAGAGCCCGCCGGCGTCCACGTCGCCGTTGCTCATGGGCACCACGTACCTGGCTCGCAGCAGCCTGGCCAGGTCGACGGCGTCCTCCTGCCCGGAGACGAGGGTGAAGTTGCCGGGAAGGAGCTGCTTCACCACCGGCGTGACCACCACGTCCGCCCGCAGCCGCTTCGTCTCCAGGAACGACCTGTCGTACACGCAGTGCGGCTCCAGGTAGAGGAGGCCATGGCCGTCGTCGTCGTCTGCGGTCGTCATGAGTAGGATGTAGCCGTTCTCGGGGCGCTGCCACGGCGGCCCCAGCACGGGGCCGGCGGTGGCCAGCACCTGGACCTGGTCGCCGACGGCGGTGGACTGGCCTGGCTCGAGGTAGGTGACGCGGCGGAACGGCGTGGGCAGGGAGGCGAGGACTGCCCGCGCGTTGGGCGTGGTCACCACCGGCAGGTCCGGCGCCCTGGCGGACAGCTGCGTGAGGGTCCGGACGTGGCAGTGGTCGTCCAGGCTCTGCGTGATGAGCAGCAGGTCCGGCGGCCCCGTCTCCGGCGCCAAGAGCTCGTCCACCCCGAGGGCCTTCACCCTGGGGTTCTTCTTGGCACCGTCGAACAGCCAGGGCGCGCCGAAGTCGAGGTTGCCGACGACGAGGGGGTCCACCAGGATGCGCAGAGGGGCTTGGCCCTGGCCTTCTTGCGGCTGCACCTCGCACACCCAGCTGTTGATCTCCAGGTACGTCAGCTTCAGTGTCACCTTCCTCCTCGTCTTGCCGCCCCTGCTGATGGTGGCGGCGGCGGATGGCTCCTCTGCCGACGCGGACATGCTGCTGGGCCTGGCTGCTGCTACTATTGATCTTGGCAGATCTGGATGCCGCCTGCTCCAAACCGGAATCGGAGTGGACTGGCGATGGCATGAACGGGAAGCAGAAGCGGCTGGCGCAGTGGGGCTGAAGAGCAGCTGGAGCCGGCCGGCCATGGCCATCATCGCCCTACCGGTGAGTGTGAGTGGTGGAGGGGACTCCAATACCCACCAGAAAAGTTGTTGGCGCAATACTCGCAAACAACTTTTTTTTTTTTGATACTCGCAAACAAGTGGTGGCCGGGGTCTGCTTTTTCATGGGCATGGGCTACTTGGCGGGTGAATGTATTCCAACGGTACCGGCCCGGGCCGGCAAGTTTTCAGCCACCCATTTGCTGTCTCGGGACACAATCAGGCCCCCTATGATTCGTACATGATGTGGTCCCCCGTCTTGCCTGACAATTGTGGTTGGCCACTCCACTTGCTTTAGACTGACTTCAACAATCATATCCAAATGCATATATGCCTCCACGAGTGCACTGTGCATGGCCAATCGGAAGTCCAACAAGCGACGCAACTGCGATGCATTTTGCTTCACGAGGAGAGAGGTGAGGTAAAAATGAATCACTTTTCTCCTCGAAGGCAAACGAGCCCGCGGGCCAGGCGAGCCGCGGTCGCTGCCGACCCCTCCTCGGCGCCGCCCCATCCTTGCCATAGCCGCGGTCGCCGCCGCTCCCTCCCTCCCTCTCCACGCTGGGCCCTTGGAGCTCGAGCAACGGAGGCCCATGGCGGCCTCGAGCTCTGCCGCCTCGGGTCGGCCGGCCTTGGGCTCGCCGGCCGCGAGCTCGCATCCTCGGGTCCTCCTGTTCCTCCGCCGCCGGCCCGTCCTCCGGGGCGTGTGGATCCGGGGGCGGCGCGTCGATCCTGGGGCTGCCGGCGCGGGAGCCCGTGCTGCCGTCGCCGCCCGTGTCCGCTGACGCCGCGGCGGTGCTGCTCATGGTTGGCGTGCCGCCCGCGGACCTCCGGCGCGCGGCGGGGATGTGCCCGGAGCTGCTGTCCGTGCCCATGGAGACCATCGTGGAAGAGGCGGGCGTCCCGGAGGCCGACCTCCTGCACATGCTCCGCCTCCGGCCGCGCCTGCTCGTGTCCCCCGTGCACAGAGCCCACTGACCTCGTGTCCCCCGTGCACAGAGCCCACTGACCTCCTCGCCCAGCACCACGCACTCCACCTCCGCCCGCGAAGCTCCTCCGGTGGGGTGGCGGGATCCGGAAGGCTAGCGGGCGGGGCACGAACGGCGGAGGGGCGCGTAGCGGCGGCACGCTCGGCGTCGAGCGAGCTCCGCGGAGGGGTGAGCGGCGGCGGCACGCTCGGCGAAGCGACAGGGAAATGCGTTTGCTATTGGAGACATCGTGATTTGAAGAAAACGCAAAACACTGTGTATACTAGGCAAGCAAACGTGGATTTGCCTCTACAAAATGGCTCTCCTTGTTGGAGTCAGTCTTAGGCAAGGTTTCAAACTCCAACATGCTCCAATCTTCTACCTGAGTCCACAATACTACATTGCTGCTTATCGATCAATTTTCTACTAATTTTGTGATATTCATACTTCATAATCTATACTAACTAGAACTGCCCTACAGTCAAACAAAACCGAGCTTGGATAGAACAGGAGAAGATTTGGCCTTTTTATACATTTTCATAACAACCAAAATATCTCAAACCATGCTTCATTTTTTTTAGAAATTCATAATATTCAGATGTTTTTTATACATTACTCTTGACTTTCCCACATTATTGTCTAGCATCCAAATATATATCAACACGTTCTGCAAACAATTTACATGGACTGTTCCAAATCATTCATGCAACCATGTCCAAAATAGAGGCGAGCATATAATCCAATATGTACACACCAGGTCTGAAACTCTAGGGAAAAAGTCTAAAGAGGATAAATATGATTTGTACACATCTGACTGAACTTTCTAAATACATCAAGACCTCGTAGTGAATCATAAGGTTAAGATCACACTTAATGATCAGTAACCACATCAGAAATGTCTCTACCAACAAAATGAAAGAGAAGGTTCTTCCTTGACCCCCCTCACTTACCATGGAAAATTCATGTATCATCATGTCTTAATATCCATTACTGTGACATTATGGAGTCCATATTCTACCCTGAAAAAAGATTTGTAATATATAGTCACTCATGTTGGTTCAATATCATTTACATGGGGCACAAAAAGAAAAGGGTCAGTTGGATCCATGCCACTACAATTTCACGATTTTTGATTTCATGTTGAAATCGATGCCATTGAGTGGCATGATTTTCAACGTGAAACCCAATTTCACGGAGTTGTGGTGGCATGAATCGAATTTTCCCAAAAGAAAAGCAGTACCAAGCCACCTTCATGTTGAGTTTTTTTTTTATCAATGTCTAATTAAAACAATGCATCATTTAGCATATAGCATGACACTTGTTTACTTGTTTTTCAGCATGAGCAAATAGCCAATTCAAAAGTAATTCTTGCTTTCTGAATATATATTTAGAAATGACACTACCTTGAAATAATCTTTACTTGGACAATATGATTTGCATATGAAATATGATTTGCTATTTGTACTAGTTATATGTTCACACAATATGATTTGCATATGAAATATGATTCCACTTTTGTACCATCAATCTTTTGAACTAGCAATATGGAAAGATAGGTGTAAAGTTAAGAAGCAGGACCTAATTGTACATAGCGCTAGTTAACTTTACCAAATTGAAGTAGAAGTAATGTATTTTCACAATTGTAAAATGAATAAATTTCCAATCTCCTAATTGTATTGCAGAAGAAGTTCATTTTACCAAATTGAAGTTGAAGTAGTGCATCAACTTGGTACTGTGACATCTAGCATATGAATCAACAAAGAAATTGGAAATTTTATGATTTGAGGTAAACTGGTTCAATGCATCAATAAAATCAATACATGGATAAAACTTAAAGGAGATGTCCCCAACATGATCATTCCACTAATCAAAATGCTTGGATTTATTCATGTACAAAATGGTATGCAATAGGTTATCTTCCAAAACTATTTAAATTTATGTCACACGCAACTGGCTGGATAATCTATTACCTGCTCAACAATTGATAGAAATTTCAGGCAGATTTCCATAATCAATAGGATTTAATTCATCTATAACTAAGCAAAGTGATACTTAATTCGAATTCAACTAAGACAACATAATATGTATAAACATTACAACATGGCACAAATAATATTATGAGTATCACCTTTGCATAGAGGGAAGCTGCTATGAAATACTCTTTTGCAGCAAATGCAGTGGCTCGGACCAGAACTGTTATATACCAGAGCTTAAGTCATTGACCAATGATCTTCACAAGGTGTAATATATTTCTGAAATTACGAGTAATTAAGAACAAAAGGCAGGTAAACCTTTTTACCCCTGTTACCAGATGTCCAGATCGAGTTAAAGACCTAAATATCTACCATGAGAATTTTGCACTGGAGGTGTATTAGATAGTTTAACAAGCCAGATTTCCAGTACCAACTATTATGGTACTATTTAAGGATCAGATTTCATGAAGAAAATTGTTAACCCCTTGATGCACACACCGAACTCCCAAGCAAACTCATTCTACTATATATGAATTCCACACAAAAAGGAGCAAATATAATTCAAACATATCATATTTTTGGATCTGTTCATATGAACCACTACATGCTCAAATCGGCACTGGTTTGAAACTTAAAAAATATGTCTTATCCTAAAACGTCCAACTAGTTATTACTATATGGACTATACTTGTCTTAAATCAATAAATTATGGCCTAGAAATTATCCACACATTACTTTGTCTAACCAATGTTGTGCCTAGAAATATTTGTGCGGGTGCATCTTCCTTACGAACAAATTAGAGCAATCAAACTTTCATGCACAGATTTGAGCTGAATAGATCCGAGCATGGTATGCAACTTGTTGACAAGATCTGTGCGAGAACCACTTAGCAAAAGAAAAGAAAAACTCACATAGGTTTTGCTTCAGAATTGGGGCAAACCCCAAATTGACCAGATCGAGTCCTACTTAGATCCCTTGCACAGCGAATCAGCCCACACCATGACCAGACCTCATGGATTTCCATTGCCGGAGTTGGGGATGAGATGGAGGGGGAGCTTGGGATGGGTAGCGGCAGCCATGGTTTGCTGGGCTGCTAGATTGGAGGGGCAAATCCTGTCAGGACCTTCTTGTGCTTGGATGGAGAGGGCAAAGCAACATGCAGCTGATGAGCGAGAGCTCGGCCGGCGCCTGGTGGAGGTGGTACCTGCTTTCTTGAGAGAGAAGAGAGAAACGAGTGGGGATAATGGAATCTGGTGGCTTCCTCGGTTCCTGTACTAGTTTGCCTCACCAGGTGCCTCGTTTGTGGCTCATCCGCTCACAGGGCCCTGTTTGTTTCGGTATCACGAGTAGCGCACACGATTTCCGAGAAAAAAATCTTGCATGTATAGAGTACTAAACGAAATTTATTTGCAAAATCTTTTCATGGATGGGTGTAACTTTTCACGACAAATCTAATGACAGTAATTAATCGATGATTGACTATAATAATGCTATAGTAACCATCCTCTAATCGTGCGGTCAAAGGCTTTATTAGGTTCGTCTCGCGAAATAGCGCAGGGTTATGGAGTTAATTTTGTAAATTGACTTTATTTAGTAATCTTAATTATTAGTCAAAATTTTTATACTATTAAAGTTACAAAGAACCAAACAGGACCCAGGTGAAGGAAGTAAGGGTGTGTTTGGTTGCTAGGTCGGGGTGGGTTGGGACGGGTCCAACCTAGTTGAACCCGCGTTTGGTTGGAGGTTTGATGTGGGTTGGGTTGAACCCGAAGGGGTATATTCCCCTTAGATGCGGGTCGGAGTGGTCCGCTCAAATCGAGCGGACCACTCCAACCCACTTCGACGCCGTCTCGGCTCCGTCTGCGGGGGCGTGGGCGACGGCTGCGAGGCTGAGCTCGTGGGCGCGGGGGCGGGCGGAGCACCGGCGCTGGGGAGCGGGCGGAGGAGCACGCCGGGCCGCCGGCGTGGGGGGTGGGCAAAGCCACTAGCGCGACCGAGCTCGCCGGCACGAGGGCGGGCGGGCGGAGGAGCTCGCCGGTGTGGGGGCGGGGTGGAGCCACCGGTGCTGGGGACCAGGCGGAGGAGCGCGCCAGGCCGCCGGCGTGGGGGTGGGCGGAGCCACCAGCGTGACCGAGCTCGCCGGCACGAGGGCGGGCGGGCGGAGGAGCTCGCCGGTGTGGGGGCGGGGTGGAGCCACCGGTGCTGGGGAGCAGGCGGAGGAGCGCGCCAGGCCGCCGGCGTGGGGGTGGGCGGATCCACCAGCGTGACCGAGCTCGCCGGCACCAGGGCGGGCGGGCGGAGGAGCTCGCCGGTGTGGGGGCGGGGTGGAGCCACCGGTGCTGGGGAGCAGGCGGAGGAGCGCGCTAGGCCGCCGGCGTGGGGGTGGGCGGAGCCACCAGCGTGACCGAGCTCGCCGGCACCAGGGCGGGCGGGCGGGCGGAGCCATCGGCGCTGGGGGGCGGGCGGAGGAGCTCGCCGGCGTGGGGGGCGGGCGGAGCCACCGGTGCTAGGGGGCGGGCAGAGGCACGCCAGCGGGCGGAGCGGGGTGAGGTGAGGTGGAGGAGCGGGGCTGGCGGCGGGTTGCGGGAAGGGCGGCCGAGCGGGGCGGGGTGAGGCGACAAGAGGCAGAGGAAGAAGGGGAAGGGAAAGGAAGAAGGCGAGTAGAGAGACTGACAGGTGGGTCTCACAAAAAGTTGTCTAACGGTGTTACACACAGTTATCCCAACCCACATATCTAGACTTCAAACCAAACAGAAAACTGGAACCAACCCAACCCTTTAACCAAACACTAGGTAGGTTGAACCCAACCCAGAAAAATAAGGATGGACCCAACCCATCTCCAAACCAAACACATGCTAACTCCACCAGCAAAAGTGGTGGGACCAACTTCTGCAGCAAACGAGTGGACAGGAAGTTGCCGGCCCCGGCCGGCACATGTGGGAAAACCACACTCCTACTTGGCCGCACAAAGGCAGGCGAGGCCCGCCTCACGCTGCAGACTCGTGTAGCCAGTTGCAGGCCATGGCCATTTCTACATGAGTGCGTTTGGTTGGGTGGCTAACTCCCCACCATGCTCTCTGTAGCCAGCTGACGCGTGTTTGGATGGCTGCTAACGTCTTTAGCCTGTCCGCGATTGTGAAGCGGATGAGCGGCCATTTCCATATGGCCAGGCTTAGCCAATTTGTTTCGCGCGTGTCGATTCACCCTCTTTCCTTCCACCGCCCATCTTCTTCCCTCGCTTCGCGGCACCCGCTCGCACCGAACTGGAGTGGCGGCGACGGAGGGTTCACCAGTGCTCGGAGGAAGCTCCCAAGTGGGGCTGCAGTGTAGTCATGCAAAGGTGGCCGAGGGGTCACCCGCGGTCGGAGCAGCTCCCCTGCAAGGCCTCGGCCGCCCAGCGTAGACACACGTGGCGCGTGGAGTGTCACGTGCCACTACTACATAAATGACACTACTACATAAATCTTTACAGAGGCAGGTAAAAAACATTCACTGAGTCGGTTTTTGAAATCGCCTTGGAGCAAATCATGGCCTTAACTGAGGCGGTCTTCCTTCCTGCCTTAGTTAATCAAATAACAAAAAAAAGAAGCACGTCGATGAGCGCGCCGAGCCCATCATGGGCCTGCCAAGCCCATCGACGGGTTCTGCTGCCGCACCGGCGGCCCATCGCCGCCCGCCGTCATGGAGGAGTTGGAGCGCCGCCAAGGGAGGCTATGTCCGGCCCCTGCTCGCCCGATCCGATGTCCACGGCACCGGATCAAGCCCGTGGAGGAGGAGGGAGTGCAACGGGCCAGCTCGGGGCAGCGCTGCCGCCGCTGGACGGAGAGACAGCGCGCCAAGCCGGAGGGAGAGAGAGGGCGCCATGATCGCTGGCCCCAACACCGCAAGCAAGGGGAGGGGCCGCCGCCGCTCGCGCGGCCAGCCCTGCTCACACGCCGTCGCTGCTCACCGGCCCCTGACGCCGCAAGGAACGGGAGGGGCGCGGCCGCCGCCGCTCACACCAAGAGATAGGTGAGGGGCGCTGCCCGCCGCTCACGTTGGGAGATAGAAGGGAGAGAAAGAGAGGGGAATGATAGAGAAACCCTTAATTAAGTCTGTTAACAGGCCTTCTAGCTCTGTTTGGGCCCCAATATTTTCCTAGACGGTTCTTATAGCCTCGGTTAATCAATTAACCGAGGCGGGCTTTTTAAGCGTGCCCGCCTCCGTGAATCCATTTTGCGTCGTCTTCTCGATTTTGCCTTTCTAAGTGGGCAAAGCAAGTGCCGATAACGTGTGAAATCAAAACGAGATTCGCGTATGGAATAGAATGAATGATAATCAACCAAGTGTCTTTTCCATTGATCATTGAGTCTATATATACAAGTTACAAAGAGTAACCGTCCAAGGGACGTGTCTGTTCGGGATAACAGGAGGGGGTGCGAGAGAGCAGTCGACCAACAGGGCCCCCTCCGTCCTTGCCACCTGCAACGCGTCCAGGTTTTAGGTTGACTTTGCAGTGTATCCTTTATTGCTTTCAATATAAAGCAGAGTTTTTCCTTTAAAAAAATGTCAAGTTATATGATTAGTGTTGTGCCATATTTATTATTTTGATAGATGATTAATCTCCATCGTATATTTTCACTTTTGATTTTGAAATTACTGCAATACCACTGCCATTTTCATTTTCATTTTCGATAAGACTAGTCTCAATGGAGTTTCATGTGTATTTAATTTTGTTGATGTGGCAAGATATTTATGAGGATAGAGAAAAAAGAGTTTCATAGGATGTGAGAAGAGTTTCATCTCCATGAAACTCATCCGGCTCGATTACCTAGTTTTTGCTCTAAGTAACAATGCCATGAAACTATGCATTGAAACTAGTCTAATATCCTATCATTTTGTTTCCGATAAATAAAATGTGAAAGTAAAAATAATGGAGCCTTTCACCAATCATTTCCTTTCGCCAATCATTTCCGACTTTTCCTCCCTATCCGACCGTTATTGGATTCTGGCTGTCGCCGGTGCATGCACGCAACGTTCATATAGTGCGTTCACACCCATGAAATAAAGTTTTACAGCCTATAGCTAACTGTATCAAGCTACGAATACGAGCAGGAAAGAGAACTAGCACAACGATATATCTAGTTTAACAAATCCACTAAAATTCTGCCTCTTTTCACTAAGCTTAAGTTGGGATCTACCCACAAAGGCAAATGACCTCCTAAGTCTCATGGATCATGCCAGTTCCACACTAACCTCAAGGGTCGAGATACTTGAGTCTTTTTAAGACCCACATACCGCCAATGCAGCCATGTACTAAAGGGGGTCTAACTTTAATCTTATACAATTTTAAGTCAAAAATATATAAAAGCAAGTTGGACTGTGAAGAGACCACTAAAACAATAATCCGTTATCACTCTTACACACACTATACTGGTTTACTCCCTTCACGTTGATACATGCACAACAGATTATTAAGCAAGTAAAATGGCTGGTTTTCAATGGTTTAGCAAGGTCCTTTATTCCAGAAACCGCATTGCATAGTACCAGACTATCAGGTACGTCAACACCTATCGTAATTCGGTTCAAACTTTTTTTTAAAAAAATACCTTTCATATTATATGTTCATGCTGCTAATATCTATTCAGCAAGAAAATAACAAGTGGTCGTGCTGCCCCCTTGTGAGTACAGGCATTACAGTATCTTTTAAATAAACGGGCAAAATTCCCAACTGACTTAAAAAATTATATTATGCACATTACAGCGAAGTATTCTCCTGCTGAGTAAATAACTGATCGATAGCTGTACTCACGAAAATTTCACCATGTGTCAGCTTGTGAACTTTTCCATTACTAAACAGCATGAATTATCAAGGGTAGAACTTCAATCGGCCGGGTGTGCCTTCTTGTCCCCCGAGGGAGCACATGCTTGGCAGACGTTTGCTTCCTACCACTAAGTCATGAAAAACTTTCCCACACATCATCATATATATATAAGAACTGCCGCAAGATTTTGTTCGGGAAGCCGAAGTTGTGGCCCATATTTATTCACAAGTTAGACATGATCACATGGCCTTTGTATCCCTTAATCTTACGTATTAACCTGACACGTCCTAAACTAATGGCATGCACATAAATTCATGAACAAAATAACGAAATCAACTCAGATAAAACGTTCACATCCCAATGCCTTTCCCATAGTTACAGGAGAAAAGCCACCAAAACGATAAAAAGTAATACAGATAGAAGGAACAAAATGCAAGAAGCAAACAAAGGCTGACAGCAAGGCAGATTACTTTACAGTACATGCGCAAGGCTGTTGGTCTGTTACTAATGTTTTCCTTATCCAATTATACTCCCTCTGTTTCCCTCCATTTCAAATTAGAAGTCGGTTACCTTTTCTAATGCATAGTTTTCCCAATGTAGCTAGGTGCATATCAAATGATATGCATCTTAAAAAGCCAAAATGACTTACAATTTGAAACAAGGAGAGTACATAACAAGGAGTCTTACCAATATGCAAGTAGGGCACATCACCAATATTTTTTTTCTATTTTGTTTACCATTGAAGTCATACCCACTTTATGAGGAACAGAACTTCTGTAGATGAAAAATACAAAATATCAATCAATGAGTACTAAATACAAGTCAAATCATCCAAAAATACAGCTAGAAGAGGAATTGGTCGACTTTGCAATGGCTTTCAGAAAAAAGGTGAGCTAAATTATTATTTTTTCTCGAACGGCGCATGAGGACTGCGCGTCATTTCATTTAAGATAGAAAAAAGGAGAGAGTACAGAGGTTAGACAACCCCTGCACTCTGTACAGTTTTGTAAAGGTCGACTCTTACAAAAGAAAAAAAAGGTGAGCTAAATTATTAACAAATCAATTATCCAATGACATGGTAATAATCACAACCCACCTACCATTATGATTCTTTCTTAATGTCCTGTTTGTTTGAGCTTCTCGGCACTTTTGAACCATTAGCTTTCAGAATCTCCAAAAGTCAAATGGCCTCAAAAGCCAAAAGCAAGAAGCATCCTGTCATGAGCTTTTCAGCTTCTAGCTTTTGGGGGCATCTGGCTTTTGGACATCCCAAAAGCTAGTAGTCCAAAACCCCCAAAAGTTTCAAACAAATAGGGCCAAGCAATAACCTTTATCAAGGGAGGTCGGTCGTCATCAGTACCAGTGGCGGAACCAGGATTGAGTCGAACCCCGGGCCGAGTTTTAAGTATAGACGTCCACAAACTCACAGTTCAAAAGATACATGAAAATATAAACGGAAAGATAGATAACATACAAAAAGCGTCATCGCGAAGTAATATATTTATTCTTCTTCAGCAATTGATCCAAGTCCTTCTTCAGCAATTGATCCAAGTCCAGAGGTAGAAGCTACTACAAAATGAAAAAAATTTGGGCCGAACCCCGGGCCATGGCCCGGGTGGCCCGGGGTGTGCATAGCATGTTACAAGTTACATTTGAAACTTGTGAAGTCTACCATAACTGGATGTCTGAAACAACATACAAGCGAAACAGCATAATTCATTTTCCATTCATCAACACCCTGTAAGAGATTATGTTGTGTATAACCCCAAATGTTATTACATAGCTTTGCCAATTTCTTACGGTTTCTTAAAGGTGCCCTATTATATCGGGACAACACTGCTGCCAGTTGAACAGTACCTTAGGCCAGTCTCAATGCTAGTGTCATAAGAGTGTAGGTATTAAAGATTATGACACATCATCACAATTGCTGATTTGGCAACAGAGTTAAGAGGAGAGAGAGATGATCCCGGTCATCACCATGACCCTCTCATAGCATGGTTGTCAAGTCATGACACGGGGATGACACTCCCCACTGAGAACGGTCTTCGTTAAGTCATGGCGATGGCATATTTGATCACACAACCACTGCACTATTTAATGTTGTAAGTTGTCTATGAAATTATGCCATGACACTGTGCACACTGTGCACTGAGAGTGACTATGTCATTCTAGTGTCAAACTGATGTGCATCTCTTGGCAAATGTCCGATGACACTTCCCACTGAGACTGACCTTAGTCCTTAGCATACAATCAGTTGTTGCAGAATGATCCAAATAGGGGGGAAAAATGCAAGCACCAAATGCATGGGACTTGGCCACTAGGGACTGAACAAAATCAGTTAATGTGCCATATCAGATTGAACTGGGTCCAACTTAATGCAAAAAAAAAAAAAATGGTGCAATGGCCTATTGGGCCAAAGATTAACGAAGGTGACCAGTACATTGGGGTGGGTCAATGGGCTGAAATTTCTAAGGCACTTTCATGCCTGGTTCTTTAAATTTACCCAGAACGTACTACAGATAGAAAATTAACTTAAACACAACTACTTCATCCAACACAAGAAAGTATTTACAGGGATCTAACATGAGAAACTACTCTCATTCACATGCCCACTTATGAACCACTAGGTTCAAACTGACCAACAAGGAAAATAGGATTCTGAAGAATAAAATGGAATAGAACTTGAATACAAATTACACGGTAAACTTTCAGCCTCCAGATAACAAAACAAGCTAATACCACCAGTGTTTCTTTATTAACGTATGGAAAATAAAACTCTCAACTCACGTTTGTTAGCTTGGATACAAATGAGATGTCCATGGTTCTAAATATAGTACAAAGAGAAGGGTTACACACACATTCTCTCGGGGGGTGGGGGGATAGCAGACACATATACACAAATTTTAGTAAACAAACCTAAAATGACTAACAAAAAATAACTAACTGTAACACTCTAAATACTAGAAACACACGTCATAAATAATAAAGGTCGCCAATTTTTTTTTTTAAAAATCAGTCATGATGTACAAAGACATTTATCAAATATAGGTGAGAACTCTTTATGAATAAAACAGAAGACATCCAGAGTTGAAAGGATTTACCATGTCAAGTGAGTAGTGGGTCCAGCTATCTCCATCCGAGGACCTCAAATAACATAAAAGCAAAACCAATTTTCAATTGAAATTCCATATGAGGGTAAATAGGAAAAAATGACCATGCTTTGTTATTACTAATTTATTAGAGCAAACAAATTTAAAAAGAATCACTCCACTTTAATGGTGCAAACAAAAGGTAGACACAACAGTAAATCACATATATATACTTTCCATACATCACTTACTCATCTACAAGTTGTGGGTGGCCATAAAGCTGCTAAATGTGGGAAGAAAGGACAAAAAAACTATGGTATCTAAATTTGGCAATCACCATCCAAAACATCAAGCATAGACTAAGATTGTACATATTAATGAAGAGACCAAATGACTACGACATGAAAGATAAAATCCAACATTAATGAAATATAGATGTCATTCTCTCAACCTACAACAGAGAAAACAATGTATGGGTTCAAACACATTAAGTTACCCAGATAACAATGTATGGGTTCAAACACATTAAGTTACCCAGATATTAACCAGGGTACCTTCTTATGTTGGCCCTTAAGCATATAAAATGTGCACACAGCAGAGGCCCTGGCAGAATCCTGAATGAAAGAACAAATTAGAATCTTATAAATCCAAACACAATTAGATGTAGAAACAAATTAATAGTACAAGGCCTGTGAGTGAAATAAACAACTTTTCAAGCAATACGAAAATCTGATGCATTACACCCCAAATAAGTAAAGGCTCGAGGCTAAGCACACCCACAATGCAATCTTAGACATCAGCTGAGTATATGCCGGCACACAAATAGAAAGTGTTCCAAGCATGTACAAAGATTTGCTTACACGTTAAGCAAAGTTTTACATATATGACCTTGCTTGTCAACGATCCACAAGTCAGCAGAATAGTTAAATGAAGCAGACTTTCATGTAAATCTTTTAAATCCATAGTAAAGAGTATAATACAGGAAATGGAATGCCAACTGGCTAGTTGTCTTACAAGCAACAGAACATATCCAAATGATAAGTGCATGCAGCAAGGTCTGCAGATAGCCATCTCTTCCATAGTTGCGTGCTTCATCCATGTACTTGGTCTCATAGCTCACAGGACACAAGACAGAAACGTCGATGATTAGACAAGAGGAACCCAAATTGTATTTTACAAGGTAGATGCTAAGTTCAATGTCAAGAGCAATCAGCATCTTATTTCACTTGCCAGTGATAAAAGGATGGCTAAGTGCTTGTGATACGGTCATCCTCTTTTCTGGATCTAAGATAAATATTTTATCAAGGAGATCTTTAAAACTGGACAGCATTTTTGGATCCTCGCCAGGAAAGTTCGAAATCAAAGAACCAATGTCCTTTGGTTTAATGTTCAAAATTAACCTTCTCACAGCCTGCAAACATAAGTATAGTAATATAGTAATAAATAAAGAATTCAAATAATCCAAAACAAACATGGCAAAAAGGTTATGGTTCTGCGGACACACCGTTTTTGTCACAGGATCCTCCTCAGTAGCATGAAAATTAAGATCCTGGTCAAAGTGTTGCATTGTAAAGGCACCCTGCACAATAGGAAGTTATAAACATTCATTTAGAGCAGCGTTTATAATGTGCACTAAATTAGTAGTATTTGTATCTTTACTCAAGAATTCGAGAGAAGCATGGAAATTTTGTTGAAGGTCATACATTCATATGCAGCTTGTAGGTGCATTATTAATGAAGTATTTGTATCTTCAGTCAACAATTCAACAGAAGCATGGATTTTTTTTTTTTGAATGCCATAAGTATCCCGGAACGAAGTTATTCGGGATAGGGTCGGGGTGGCACCAATTGAGGAGAAACTTATCCAGCATCGGCTGAGATGGTTTGGACATGTCCAACGAAGGCCTCCTGAGGCGCCGGTGCGTAATGGGGTTCTTGAGCGGGTCGATAATGTAAAGAGGGGTAGAGGTAGACCTAAACTGACGTGGGATGAGTCGGTTAAGAGAGACCTTAAGGATTGGAATATCTCTAAAGAGATAGCTTTGGATAGGAGCGCTTGGAGACTAGCTATCAATGTGCCTGAACTTTGAACTTATTTCTTTCGGGTTTCATCTCTAGCCTACCCCAACTTGCTTGGGAAAAAAGGCTATGTTGTTGTTGTTGTTGTATAAGTATGCAGCTTGTAGGTGTACGTGTACCATCACAAAAGAAAGAACATTCCATTCGTTCAGGTTAATAACTATGCAAGCAAGTAAAACTAACTTTTCGAAGCATCTTCTTAGGGAATGGGCCCTTTAATTCCATATGAAGGCGAAGCATGGCATTGTTTGATGGACCTGGGAACAAGACTTTCCCAGTGTAAAGCTCATATAGACAGCAGCCAACTGACCACATGTCTAATGGATGGTCATAGGGTAACCCAAGAACTGCAAGAAAAGAACATGTTAGGTATAATGCATTTGGACGTAGAACATGTATACAGACAACACGAGTAGAAAAAAAAGCATCTAATGAACATTCTGAAATAAGGTTAAGTTGACGAAAGAACTCACTGATCTCAGGTGCCCGATAGAAACGACTGACAAGGTAAGGCGTAACCTCATTCATGCCAGCAAGCATAGCATTACCAAAATCACAAAGCTTGAGCACATTCTTAGCCTCATTCACCTAAAATACAAATTAACAGAAACAGTTAGAAAGGGTGTTTAGGTGTTTAATATATAGCATTTATAGTTATGATGCGCTTGGGTGCTTGGAAGGATGAAATGGTAGCATAGCGATAAAACTTGAGTCAATGTATCAAGTTCCCATTAAAGGAAGACAACTGATGATAATACAATAGCTACAAAAATGTTGTATAATGGCATACCAGAATATTGTCCGGCTTTATATCGCAGTGCAAAACTTTGCAGTTCTTCAGGTGCTTCAAGGCAATGAAGAGCTGCTTTGAATATGCCCTCACCGCAGTTAGTTTAAGCCCGATATTACGACCAAATTTCTTTAATACCTCACGAAGATTCATATTGAGAGATTCAAAAACTAAGCAAAGATGGTTCCGGTACATGAAACTAGAAATAAACCGCACACAGTGGCGTTTGTCCTCGCGATCCGCACTTGCAAGTTTTTCCAATATTGAAACCTCTTGCCTACCAGCCTTGTACCTGTATAATCAAATATTAAATTAAATACTCCTATTTATTTTCAATACTAGAAATATTGCTGGAAAATCTCTGGCGAGCTTAACTTACATTGTATCATTGTTGCGAATAATTTTGATAGCAACTTCTTCAGGGTCATCTTTACCAGCTTTAAGATCTTTTGCCCGCACAACTGTTGAGAACACACCCTTCCCATGTGCTGCTGTGATTTCATAACAGCCATCCAGCAATTCCCCAAACCGGTAAGCTGCAGAGTCGCAGAAACAAGAGAATGAATGAATGGACACACATGAGCAAAGTTTGATCGCAGACAAAACAAAAACAGGAAGGAAATGACCATAAGATAGCATAACTTACTGTAGTACCCATCTGCATCGTCCCAGTTGTCATGAAGAGCATTTCTCTCAATATGCAAACCATCATCCTTGCCCTGTCCAATAAAGTAATTTTGAGATCATGGAAACCATTTGTATCCAATATTTGGGAAAAACAAATAGGCAACAGTGTTCCTTTGAAAATTAACCAGTTTATCTTGTCATGCAAATAATACATGCCCAGAAAGACTAGCATGTGCATCAAGTTGCACTTCCGTGAGCTATTGATCAGAGTACTTTGATAATTAGCAGAAGGGATAGGAATCATACCGATTTTCTAATGCCTGCAGGTGATTCTCCAAAAATGTCATCACAAAATATGTCTGCTGATCTCTCGCTCTGGAACATGTAGTATAAGTTTTCAGGATGATATGGTTTCATATGTTTATCAAACAGGTTAGCAGAAAACAACTACCTTGGGAGAACCCTCTCCAAGACCTGAAACACCTATCATCCTCTCATCACTGAATGCGCCTGTGCTAACTAAAGTATCATTGGGAGCAGGAGACTTCCCCACAGTGAAGTCTGCTTTGCCAGTAAAAACCTCTGAATCATGCTTATTTTCAGCTTCGTAATTGCCTGTAGAGCTGCTATCATTATCATCTTTCAGATGCGTAGTTTCATCTCCATCCATTGCTCTTACTTCTGTACAAGCAAGAGTATATCTTTCAGTTGGAACTAATTGATCTGTACATAGCACAGTAAGGTGAACCCAACATTATCTAATCAAGTTACCTTCATTATTGCTACTTAGTTTGGATTCCATATGCTGCTTCTGAAATTGTTGCTGCCTGTACTTCGCCATAATGGCTTCTTTCCTCCTCCTTGCTTCCTCCTTAATTTTTTCAGGGTCATCTTCTTCCTGCATAGCTAACTGCTGTTCAATTTTCTCTTGGTACTCCTCTTCATCGTCCTCACTAATATTGAGACAAAAGAAGTAACTATAAATATCCAGAAGATTAAAACAACATATAGAAAGAAAAGAAGCTTAGTCAAATTAGTTATCAGCTAATCATGTGAAAACTGCCTTACTTGTTGAAAGAGTTTTTCTTCATTTCTTCAGACCTCCAACTTTTGTGGTCAACATCTCTATCTTTCTCCCTGGATCTAGCCCTCTCTTTGTAACCTTCAGATGTGCCGTATCTTGAGCGCGTTGAATCCCCGTGCCTCTCAATATCGCTAACGTTGTCCCATCCTTCTATGGCTCTACGAGATTCACTTCCCTTAACCATATGCCATTCCCTGTCCCTATCATCTCTCACTCTCTCCCTTTCACGTACACTATCAACCCTGTCAGATTCTCTATGCCGATCTTTACTTGTATCCCTCTTCGTCTCATGTTCTTTATGCCTTGAACTACCACTCCGTCTTTCCCTTTCTCGGCTTTGGTCTCGAACCTGAGCACATTCCCTTAGATCCAATCTACTACGACTCCTGCTTCTGTCTCTGGGCCTACGGGTGGCTTCAAGTGAATCAACTTTGTCTCTATCTATCCTAACATCCCTATACCTTTCCCGGCTACCATGTCTGTCACCAGGTCTATCATGAACAAGATGGATACTGCTCCTTTCCCTTTCATTCTCCTGTCTGCTAATAGTATGTCTGCCAGATTTCCGATTCCGATCATTGCTGTCATGATCAGAGCCATCCCTAAGACTTGCACGAGAACCATTAGCACCATCACTTTTCTCTCTAGACCTTGAGTGATCCCTTGAGTGAGCTTCGCTGTGATGCCTAGGGTGAGGAGATGTTCTAGAGTGATTTTTGGAATGATTATCTTTAGAAGACGAAGAGTGACGGTCATCTCTGCGCCTCCTGTCCTTCTCCTTTCTAGATTTTGGAGATTTTGAAAGGCTTTGGCTTTGTTCATACCCTTTGGTGTCCTCAGCATCACTTGAAAGGATACCTCCGCTTTCAGACTCAGGGGCAATGTTAAGTGATTTCCTTCTGTCTTTTAAGGATGGAAGGGTAGGCAGAGCAGATGCTTGCAGCTTGGTTGCATCTGCATTTGAGTCTGTATCAGCACCATTGTTAAGGTGCTCCTGTAATTGCATGACATCAAACAGTAAGTAGGCTAACCAGCATGGAGAAACAGCAAAAAGGATACCCAAGCAGTACTAACTATGCTGCAAAAATTGAATAAGACCTGCACCTCTAATTACCCGATTAGAATGCTGTGCTAGAACTAGAGAGATATAATTCGATTTCTTATCTTATACTAGGTGGAAATATGCACCAAGATAAGAATGCAAAAGGGAAAGATTTTTTGTAGAAATATGCACTAGATGGATGTGTTGCCCTCGAGAGCAACAGAGATGACATGGTCAGCGCGTAGATGGGCAAGCCTGGTGACTAGAGAATACTACACAAGAGAGCTTGCAGCGCTAGTTAAAGGCCAAACCAAAGAGGTGTACCGGAACAAGGGAAGCCTGTGGGGCGGCGGAATCAGCGTCGACGTCCATAGCGGCGGCGGCGGCGGCGGCATCGTCGAGTATCTCCCCCTCCTCTACTTCGTCATCGGCAGCCACGGCTACCGGAGAGCCGGTGTGACGGTGGTGGCGTCGGTGATGGTGGCGCTTGCGGCGCTTCGGGGAGGCATCGGGCTGGGCGTCGTCGGGCGAGCGAGAGTGCTTGGCAGGTGAGGTCCTCGGCGGCGGCGGCGACAGGGAGGGCTCTCCGCCGGCTGCCATGGCGACGGGAGAGGGTAAGGGTTAGGGTTGGAGCCTCCTTCCCCCTCACCCCTTGCGAGAGCGAGATGCCGACGCGATTTTGCTTGCGGTTGCGGGCTGCGTCGGGGGGGAGGCGGAGCAGGGACAATCAACCGGCGTTATTTTTCTCTTACACCAAATTAGCACCAATCAACAGCCACCAATCACCAACCAATCAGCAGTATTTTTTTTTCATAACAAATCAGCACCAACTACCAGTCATAACCAAATGAACTGAGTGATTATTTATAGTGGCCCTCTTTGGATACCATATGTTAGTGTTAGATTGTGTTAGATCAGAACAAATTAATACCTAAATACCCAAATAGATGTGTTAATTTGTGTTAGATGCAACTAAAAAAACTAGTAGCTCTAACAATTGTTTTTGTGTTAGTTTTGGTAGGGTCCACATAAAAAAAGATGAAGTCCCTACCCCTCTCTCTCCCTTTCAGATCTCTTGCGCACACACCCGATCCCCCCCCCCCCCCCCCAACCCGTCCGCGGCCGCTTCCTGGCGTGCCCTTCATGGCTTGACCGCCGCCCCCAACCCCGCCGCCGGCGACTGCATTCACGACACCCGCTGCAGCCCCCAAACCCGTCGCCGCCGCCCGCAATCCGCGCCGCCGCCCCCAACCCTCCATGGCTTGACCGCCGCCGGCGCCGCCGCCCCCAACCCCGCCGCCCCAAACCCGCCGGCGGCTCCCCCAAACCCGCCGTCGGCGACCGCATCCCCGATGCCGGCCGCAGCCTCCAAACCCGTCGCCGCCGCCTGCAATCCGCGCCAGGAAGGTGAATCGTTTGGAAGCTTCACAAACCGAACAGTAAGTGGATTCTTCTCTCTGCTTATACTGTTACCATTAGTAATTCAGTCTATTTGGAAGGTCAATCATTTAGATTTCACTCCCAGGACCACCCTCAAGCTTCATATTTTTTTTCTTAAAAAAATAGTCAGATCAAGCTTAGAGTAGGTTTTATGCGTCCTCAAACTTCTATTAACACTAGAACCACTTAAATAAGTGGAAAACAAACTATATTTTGTGATCGTCACTATTATGTAATGTATTCAGCCTGCACTTTTAATCGTCTCAAGCGAAGCTGAGAAGGGCTGCATGAATATGGTTAATAATTAAAAAACTTCAGTATTATTGCACCTCTGTTCTGTTTTAATTTATAGAGATATATCAAGCTGTGTGCCTTCAACCACATGGTAAAACAGCACCATGGTGCTGGTGGAGGTTTGTCATGCAACAAATTCTATGTTTTCAAGTTTCAACGAGAACATATATAGGCAGTATGGAATGCTTAGCCCATGTCTGTCATCATTTTAGACTAGTAGTACATCTTATTCTTTGATTATGTTAATTGATTACGTCTGTCATCATTTTAGCCAAGAGGGCATGATCTTTGTTTGAAACTTTGAATGTGCGAATGGGGCTAGCTTTTTTCAGTAAAGTAGTGAAGTTGACTGCTGATGTGTTACAATCTCTGTACCAGTGGCTTCTTCCTGATGAAGCTGGCTGCTTAAATGTTGGCACGCTGCAATCTTCATTCTGCATATGATCTTTTGGTGCTAGCTGTCTTGGTCTTTTCCTTTATTTTTCTTTGGCATTTTTACCTTGGCTTTGCACTGTGACTTCTCAATTGGATGAGCTTAGCCTGAGTGCACACTTGTTTGCAGGATCCGCGAAGATGGAGGACGACAGGTTCGATCCGCTCGCCCACGAAGATGACTATGCGGGCACCCAAGCTTGGCAATCCCAGACGCAGCATGCCGGCACTTCCTGCGGCCGGGGCGGCTTCGACCTAAACTCGCAAGCGTCGGCGGCGGAGGGGTTTCCGGGACTTAGGGAGTACGAGAACTTCCAACAGAGCTCCGATGTCGACCTCAATCCTGCCCGTGGCCATCCATCCATGGTGCCGCCTCCCTTGCACGCACCGACAATGCCAACCTCCACCCGACACCTCAACTTTGGGTCCTTCTCGGCAGGAGCCGGTGGCGGTGTTCCCTACGATCGCGGTGCCGGGAGCCGGCAGCGCACCACCACGCCCCCCCCCCCCCCCCCCCGCCATGCAGCGAGGAATGTCGGAGGCAGCCAGCGGGGACGTCGCCCCCATGCAGCGAGGAATGTCGGCCGTGGGTCAGCATCCGGCGCCGGCGTTCTCGACGAGAATTATGAAGAACAAATGGAGGAAGATGTGGAGGTGTTAGTGTAACACCCAAAGTGAACAAAGGTCAAAATACGTTTTCTGAAAGCGTAAAGTTGATAGCCAAAATTAACTTTTTTATCCATTGCTCGAATTGAAAAATGGACACTATGGTTGCGTAGATCTCGTCGAGTACATTCCGTTTGACTATTTACATGACACATTTGGAGTTTGGATAAAATGGTTATAGTTTTTTTTAAGTTACTAGGCGGGCGGGCCCGCGATACGGGACCACAAACAGTGGCGTGCTACAGTACCTGAACAGTACCCGACCCCACCTCCAAACCCTAAGCCACGCCCTCCCTGTGCCGCCCTCCTTGTTGGCGTGACCAGATCAAGAATAGAGAGGGAGAGAAGAGAAGAGAAGGGAGATTAGGGGACGCCGCCGTCCGTCGTTGTTGTTTCCCTCCAAAAACCGGTAGGATTTCCTCTCCTCTTTCCGTTTTCCCCATCTCCATGGCTTCTCCTCGCTGTTCATGGTGGTGCCGCCTTGTGTGGTGTAGGGCAGCGAGGTTGGATGCAAGGAACAAGGGGGAACGGAGTGGAATCGCCGTAGTTGTCATCGTCATCGCCGTCGCCTTTGATCTTTTCAAGGGGAAACCCTAGGTGAGACATGCCCCTGCTGTAGAACTTGATTTCCCTCTGGTTTTAGAGGTTTTTAGTTCATAGGAGTAGCAGTATTAGTCGCCGTTCGGACTAGGGTTAAGGGTTTATCCTCGTCGCTGTTCTCAGCACGCTGTCAATCTGCGAGTTTCTGTTCATGGCAGTTTTTCGTGCTCTTATTGATCTCAAAAAATATTAAACCTTTATATTAGTTGGAGAAGACTTCAAGATCTTTCTGTGTCCGCAAAGAACACCTCAATCGGATTTAAGATGAGGGAGAAACCGAAGTTGGAATCTGACTGTTTTTCAGTCTCGTAATTCTGAGCAGCGTCTGTTAACATGAAGTGTAGGAAACCTTAATAGCAGAATTGGACTTTCTGGAAGTTAAAAGAGTTGTAGATAATTTCACAATCTTTCCAGATTGGTAAAGTTTATATTCATACGAATTTTAGTGCTTCAGTTAGGATTGTTTTAGTAGGACTATTTTAGTAGGACTATTCTGCAGGATCTGTCAGATTGTCAGATTAAGGTTCACCTCAAGTTTACCCAATGATTATGATTTTTCCTCTACTTTTGGATAACTAAAAAGTTGTAGGTTCTGAAATTTTTCTTTCATGTGGCAAAATATCAGAATTTTTGTCAATCAGGATTTAAGTATACAAAAAGAAATAATCTGTGGTGCTGCTGTTATGTCTAGATTAGAGTGTTTTGTGTGAGGACGTTGGGTTCGAAAGTATGAATGCTTTTCTCGATGTATTTAATTTGAAGTGTGATTGTTTTGGTGCGGAGACATTTGTGAACAGGTGATGCATCTTTGGATCATGCTTAGCTCACGTTCTCGATCTTCGGTGAAGGCAAGTAAATGTGGCAATGTGGTCCACACGCTTTGGCTTTGTTGTTTGAATTGCCTCCACTAAATTTTAAGAATCTCACACTAGCAATATAATCTGAAATTGGAAGTTATTTGCTTTAATTGCTCTACTTTGAAGTATATAATGTTATATCTTGTGGACTATTGTTGAATTATGAAGTAGATGAAGTGCATATATTGCAATATGTGCATTTTCACTCTTCCCATTGATATGCATTTGAAGAAAACGTAGCCCAATCGGTGCGGTAAGTATCGGTACAACAACGCACGTCGATGAGCAATGTGGTTGCAGCTCTCACTCCTTCTCTTTGGGATGTGGGTAGAAGCGAAGTCATGCATGCATTCCATCATTCGCATATGCATTGCACCATTTGCATATGCATTGTAGTATTGATATGAAGTTTTCATATATATATATTTCTCTACCTGAAGTTATTCATTGTCGCAGTATGATGCTTCTTTTTATCTAATTATTAATCTGATGTTTAATCAAATTACGATTTAAATAGCTTGGTTAAAGCAGTTTGCTTGCTGAGGTTTTTTCATAAACCTCACACACTGATTTTCCCCCTCACAGGTGCTTGAGCTTGGACGTTGTATGCTTGGGATGGGAGTAGCAGCACGTGTGCACACACTTAATAGTATATGCTGAACAAATGTTGTATAATAAAATATTTGGATGTGGAGACTTCGTTGTTGTTTCAATTTCTCTTGCGTGGTTCAGTTTGTGAAATGTTTAAGTTTTTGTTAATCTATCTGAACGATTTAAGTTGCTTCCGTGTACTCTGTTTTATGTTTGTGTTGTCGTGTGGTAATTCTCCAGAGGATTATTCTGTTTTCTTCTGGGGTGTTTCAGTTAGCGAGCTCCGGCGGTCCCCCGGTGAGCCAAAGCCTTCGAGCTCAATGGTCTGATGCAAATAATGCTTGCTTGTTAGAACTGTGCGTAGCGCAACGTATGGCAGGAGCGTATAATGGTGCATAAATGAGTGGTGATGGGTACCAAGCTATTGTTGACGGCTTGTTGGCTAGAAAGAGGTTGATCTATAGCAAACAACAGGTGAGGAACCAAATCGGGGTACTGAAAAACACCCACTCTTTCTGGCGATACTTGCAAGTGCACACAGGGTTTGGAAGGAATCCAGATGGATCCATTGATGCAGAGTCTGACTTTTGGATACAGAGTGTCACAGCACAGTCCAAATAATACCGATCAAGTGCACTAATTAACCTTTTAACTTAAACCTCCGCTACTGCACTTCACCAGTACACCCAGACTGCCTGCTATAACCAGGATCGATTACACGGGAACTCTCGCCAAAAGACGAGCACAGGTGATTACAAGCAACAACAGTTTTCAAATTTAACTTACAACCAGAGTTAAACAAAAGTCTCCAAATTAAATTACAATAAAGTTTTACAAGCCAGAGTTACCTTTCTTAAACATAGTTCACACGCAGCGGAAAGTACAACTAGTTTGAAACAAGCTTCAAAATACAGTACGATAAATAACGTCGATGACCAAAAGATGAACTTCACATCTTGCCCACTGATGTGAGGCTCACCTGCCTGCACTTCACGGAGAAGACGGAACCCACTCGACCGTCCAACCTGGAGGAAGAGGCTGACCACTCCAGGATGCACCGATTTCCTCGAAGTCTTCCGAAATATAGCCTGCTCAGAAGGGTTACAACCAAACCCTGAGTACTCTAATACTCAGCAAGGCTTACCCGTCTATGGGTATACTTAGCCCATTATCTAGACATGCACAGCTCTTTGGCTCTGGAGTTATTTTGCTGAAAAGCTACTAATACTTGATCCTTACTTTCAATATTTTAGCTCCAATTGTGTTGATAGCTAGAAACTAGGTTTGTCTAGTTCTCTAGAGCACACATGGTTAATCATATTATCTTTTCAAGACATGCACATAAATCCATCTTTTCTCTTTCTGTCCTTTCAATCCTTACTACGATGCGACGCATTGACCAAGGCTCTCATATCCGCGAGTCACGGCGAATCGATCCGATTTAACCTTGCAAGGTGGACCTAACTCACACGACACGTGAAAACCCCGTCGGGCCACACACGTCAACTGTTCCCACAATTATCCCGAAGTCTGAATCAAGCCCGCAAACACCCGGATGATGAGCCCCGCACGTGCGAACACTCGGTGAACCCGTGGGCCACTTCACCATCCGTCAACCCTACCCAGCACCGCAGGTCGAGACTTAGAATCCGACGCAATTTAGGTAATTAGCTTACCGGTTTCGACAACCTCCTACTTCCGGCATGTGGTTAGTACTGTTCAATCCTCAGTCAAAGGGCCAACAACGGAACGGTCCTCAATCGGCACAGGCGGAGACTCACTTTCTTTACTCATAAACATGTCCAACTTTCCCTCCGCCTGGTCTCCAATTCCCTTCTCATTGCATTATTTCTCACAACACAGCCTGAAGTAACAACCCTATATCTCGCGGGTGACAGGAAATCACCCGTCTTCTACCGAGTTTACTTAAGCATAGCGGTGCTAGCGATAACTGCACTAGTAAAGACGCTGGGTATTCTAGATTATGCATCTATGGTTCCAATCAATTCCTTGAATGTAAATGCACAATACTTTAAGTATAACATGGAGTAATTAAAACAAGGGATATGCTCCGGGGCTTGCCTTGCAAGTCAGCGGGGTTAGTGACTTCTTCGGGAGTGTGCTTGACTGCGTCCTCCTGCTGTTCTCCTGCTTGCGGCTCCTGGACCGGCTCGGCAATTAGCTTGTAGGCGACTTCGGTTTCAGCGTCTTTACGAATAAAATGTGCCATGCTTGAGACTCAAGAAAAGATGCAATGCACTGCAGTAAACATACAAGAATGCAGGGATAAAACGATAACAACAGCCCTAACAATGGTTCAAAAGGGATGGTTCAGCGCTGAGACAGATTCCTGGTTCAAATGTCTTTTAGCCTGAAGTGTTTCCTCAAAACAACAACTACTAAACTTGCTTCGGAGGATTAAATACAACCCTAGAGCAACATGGATCAAATATCCAGGGCTTGTTTTGTTGCAAAAACACATGCATGCATGAAAGAATTAATTATAACAATTATAAAAGAAACGAGCTTCACTAGGAACAAAAATAAAAGCAAGAACTTGACTTGCAGATATGAACAAGCCACAAGAATTTACCAGCAAACATGATTTTGATAAAGCATGCCACATAAATTTTCCAACATTTAATGATGTCCAGAAAAATATCTATTTAACTCTAGCAAAGTAAACTAAACATAAATAGATTTACACAAAAGTGTACAACACCAGC
Organism: Panicum virgatum; assembly: GCF_016808335.1. Classification (NCBI taxonomy): domain Eukaryota; kingdom Viridiplantae; phylum Streptophyta; class Magnoliopsida; order Poales; family Poaceae; genus Panicum; species Panicum virgatum. Next base: position 69,796,787 of record NC_053147.1, read on the forward strand.
ACATGAAATTTTTACAGTGGATTACACATGCAAAGAGTAGGTTACCACAAAAATTTCAGGATTTTTAGACAAACAGAACAACCCATATAAAATAAACTAGCTTAAACGCAAACCATAAATTTAGCAGGGGCAAAAGTGACATTTCACCTCCACAAGAATTTTTCTTCTGAAGATCTGGACTTAAGAAACCCAACAAAATTTATTTTGCATTTTTAGCATTTTTCCTTGATTTTATACGAATTTTGCAAATCTCACTCAAATCAAACAAAACAAAACAAAACTACCCTACCCCTAATTGGAGCCGTGGGCCCCACACGTCAGCGGCATAAGAGAGAGAGGGGGAAAAGCTCCCCTGCTCTGCCCCGGCCACGCACGGCGGCGCGCCCGCGCGAGCACGGCGGCCATGGGCCGGCCGGCCGGCGGGGTAGCGCGAGCGGGCCCACGCGCAGGGGCCAGCACGCCCGTGGCCTGTGCAGGGGCGCGCGTTGGGGCGGCGGTAGGACGGCGGCGCGCGACGGCAGCAGCTCCCGGCGGTGCGCGACGGCGGCGCTGTTCCGGCAGTGGCGGGGCAAGGCGGCCGTGGGGATGGGCGGCGCAGCACTCAAGGAGGCCAAGCGGTCCCGGGGAGCACGGCGGCGCTGCGGGAGCCCTCGCGGAGGCAGCCCGCGACGGCACAGGCGGCGGCAAGCGGCGGCGCACGGCGGCGGGGCGTGTTCCCGATGACGGTAGCGCACAAACTCAAAGGGGAAGGGGTCAGGGAGATAGAGTAGAGCGCGAGGAAGCTCACTGTGACCTTCAATCGGACGGAGGAAGGTCGGGGAGGGGAGCTCGACGGCGAGGCAGAGCTTCAGCGCGGAGCAGCAATGGCGGCCGGTGGCGCAGGCGCTGGTTCGGCCTAGGGTTGGCTCGAACGAGCTCGGGAATGGGCAGAGGAGATGGAGGGCGAGGTGGAGCGGCTTGGAACGCGAGGAATCGAGGCACGGCGGCGAGAGGTGGCCGGAATCGGCACCGGCGTGGCAAGCGGCGGAGCTTGGGTTGCTCGAGCTCCACTGCGTGCTCCGCACGAGTGAGGAAAGGGAAACGGGGAGGCGAAATCCAACTTGGCGAGCTGAACGGCATCGGAGTGCGCTTAAGCGGCGGTCGTGGTCGTCGGCGTGACGCGTGGCGACGCCAACGTCGATGGCCGGCGGTGAACTGAGCAAAAACAGGGGAGTCACCGTTGACTGAGATTGAGTGGTTTTTAGCTGACTTTGACCATCCAAAACTCCAAATTTTACATTGGAACGTGAAATTTGGCCAAAATAGAAGTTGTAGAGAACGATAAGAGCTACAACTTTTGTTTTGGGCGAAAGTTGATTTGAAGCTCGGATCATGGAGAAAAACGAGATCGAACACGGCTAAACAATGTTTTACCACACGAACTCGATTAACGCCAACGATGAGCTTAAGTCCATAATTAGCGGTTTAAGCACATGATTAGCATCGCGATTAACACTGGGGTGTTACAGCCTTCCCCCCTTAAAGGAATCTCGTCCCGAGATTCAGGCACGAGGAAACGTATAAGATGAGAGGGGGCAAGTGAGAAGTACCTTGATGAGCATTTAAAAAGTCCGGATACTTGGATCTTAGAAATTCCTCTTGCTCCCAAGTAGCTTCATCTTCGGAGTGATTACTCCATTGAACTTTGTAGAATCGGTTAGTTGTGCGACGAGTAACTCGGTCCTTGCGATCAATAATCTTGATAGGATGCTCAGGATAAGTGAGATCAGACTCTAATTGAATCGAGTCACTATCAACAACTTCAGTCGGAACTCTAAGACACTTCTTCAGTTGTGACACATGGAAAATATTATGAATTGCCGAAAATTTTGCTGGAAGATCCAACCGGTAAGCTACAGGGCCACATCTCTCAACGATTGGGTATGGACCAATGTACCGGGGTGCTAATTTTCCTTTTACTCCAAATCTTTGAACGCCTTTCCAAGGTGATACTTTTAAGTATACATGGTCACCAACTTTAAAGACGAGTGGATCTCCCCTTTTGTCAGCGTAGCTCTTCTGCCGAGACTGCGCGATTTTCAAATTTTCTTGAAGATGGCGGACTTGTTCTTCGGCTTCTTGAACCATGTCGGGTCCAAAGATAGTTCTTTCACCCGCTTCAGACCAATTCAAAGGTGTTCGACATCGACGACCGTATAATGCTTCAAATGGTGCCATTTTGATGCTCTCTTGATAGCTATTGTTATAAGAAAATTCCGCTAGTGGCAGACATTGATCCCATTTATGTGGATAGGCTAAAACACAAGCACGAATCATATCTTCTAAAATCTGATTGATTCTTTCCGTTTGGCCATCTGTTTGAGGGTGGTAAGCAGAGCTACGAATCACACGAGTTCCTAAGCAAGTATGCAATTGTTCCCAAAAGCGAGCAGTGAATTGACTTCCACGATCAGAGATGATAGTCTTGGGTATACCATGCAGGCATAAGATACGCTCAACGTATAACTCTGCATATCTTTTGGTGGAATAACGAGTACTAACTGGAATAAAATGTGCTGACTTGGTTAGTCTATCAACCACAACCCAAATCGAGTCGTAACCTTTTTGGGTCCGAGGTAACCCAACTATAAAATCCATACTAATATCTTCCCATTTCCATTCTGGAATACTCAAAGGCTGTAGAGTTTCTGCTGGCTTGAGATGACTAGCTTTAACTCTGCGACAGATGTCACATTCGGACACATATTTAGAGACCTCTCTTTTCATCCGAGTCCACCAAAATTGTTGTTTCAAGTCCTGGTACATCTTGTTGCTACCAGGATGGATAGATAGTCGGGAAGTATGAGCTTCATCCAGAATTTGCTTTCGGAGTTCAAAATCCTTAGGTACCACTATTCGGTTCTTGAACCATAACACATTCTCACTATCTTGGTGGAAACAGTTTACTTTCGGATCTCCTTCTGATAATCTTCTTTGAATTTCCTTTACCCCTTTATCTTTCTTTTGTGCTTCGATGATCAGATCACAAAGAGTAGGAGTAAGTTCTAGATGAGCCAATGTGCCATGGGGTACGATGCTCAAATTCAGCTTTTCCATCTCAAAACAGAGAGACTCACTCAGGGGTATAGCAGAGAGGCAATGACAATGAGCCTTACGACTTAACGCATCAGCAACCACATTTGCTTTTCCTGGATGGTAGTGTACTTCGAGCTCATAATATTTAATCAACTCGAGCCATCGTCTTTGACGCATGTTTAGATCAGCTTGGGTGAAAACATATTTGAGGCTCTTGTGATCTGTATAAATGTTACACTTTGTGCCCAGAAGATAAAGTTGCCAGATCTTCAAAGCATGGACCACAGCTGCTAATTCAAGATCATGTGTGGGATAGTTTTCTTCATGACGCTTGAGTGATCGAGAAGCATAAGTAATCACCCGATTCTCTTGCATCAGAACACAGCCAATTCCGGTGCCCGAAGCATCACAATAGACATCGAATGGCTTTTTAGTATCTGGTTGAGCTAAGATTGGTGTTGAAGTAAGTAGAGTCCTCAACTTCCGGAAAGCTGCCTCACATTGGTCATTCCAATAGAATTTGGTACCTTTCTTGAGAAGTTCGGTTATAGGTTTAGCAATTCTAGAAAATTCCGGTATGAACCGACGATAATAACCCGCTAAACCTAAGAAACTTCGGATTTCAGCCACTGAGGTTGGGGCCTTCCAGTTCAGCACATCCTGTACTTTACTGGGATCAACAGAGATACCCTCAGTCGTGATAACATGACCTAGAAATGGAACTTCCTTTAGCCAAAATTCGCACTTGCTGAGTTTAGCATAGAGCTGATGTTCCCTGAGATGCTGGAGTACTATATGAAGATGCTGAGCATGTTCTTCCTCCGTCTTGGAATAGATTAGGATATCATCAATGAATACCACGACGAATTTATCCAGCTCTGGCATGAATACTGAATTCATGAGATACATGAAGTAGGCTGGAGCATTGGTTAATCCAAAGGACATGACCAAATACTCATAAAGACCATAATGAGTGGAGAATGCCGTTTTCGGTATATCTGATGGCCGGATTTTAATTTGATGATAACCAGATCGAAGATCTATTTTCGAAAAGAACTTGGCACCGGCTAATTGATCAAAGAGAATATCAATGCGAGGAAGAGGATATTTGTTTTTTATGGTGACCGCATTCAAAGGTCGATAGTCCACACACAATCTTAACCCATGATCTTTCTTTTTCACGAACAAGGCTGGACAACCCCATGGTGAAGTACTGGGTTGGATAAAACCTTTATCTAATAACTCTTGCAATTGGATTTTCAATTCAGCCAACTCACTAGGAGTCATTGTATATGGTCGCCGAGATATAGGTGCTGTACCAGGCTGTAGTTCAATCACGAACTCCACATCTCGATTGGGAGGCATACCTGGTAATTCTTCTGGAAACACATCAGGATACTCACTGACCACCGGAATTTCCGCTAAGCTTTTTCCTTTAAGGTGATAGATTGCATTGATGGGTAGTTCATGCTTAGAAAGACGAATATCCAAAATACCTTGTGTGGAAGAGTTGATTCGGACGATGCGAGATGAAGTGTCAAGGGTAACACGATGTTCCTCCATCCAATTCATTCCAAGAATGATATCTATTCCTTGGTTTGGGAGAACAATGAGATTGGTTTGGAAAACTTTCCCACCTAGGTCAAGGGATACACCCGGAACACATTGACCGGCTTTTAACGGTGCACCCGGTGCATGAATAATATATGGTCTCTTCATGTGTGTTACTTGTAAGTTGAGCCGTGCTACACATGCTTCGCTGATAAATGTATGAGATGCTCCGAAATCAAATAACACAACAACAGGGCGCTGGTTAACGGAAAACATACCCGTCATCACTTGAGTGCCCTCAATAACATCCTCCAGTGCAGTGTAGTTCACACGACCGGTCTTTGCAGGTACAGTCTTCTTCTTATTATCTTGGGTACTAGAAGTTGAAATTGGGGTAGGAGGCTGGTAATTGACTTGTCTGCGTGGCATGGGACAATCACGTGCAAAATGCCCAGGAAGCCTGCAGTTATAACAAGGATAGTTGCTGGGGTGTACGAACTGCGAAGCGGGAGGTCTCTGCCCTTGCTGTGGCGCTGGGAGACGTGGTACCCACGGCTGCTGCTGTGGCGGCCTAGCGACCCAAAGGCCCTGCTGCGGTGGACGACTTGGAGCCCGCTGACTTCCTGTCTGTACTAGCTTGTACCTCTGGGGCACATTACTGGAAGATCAAACAGGTGCCTTCCTCTTTTTGTCGGCCTTATGAGCTAAGGTAGCATCTTCTTGAGTAATAGTCTTATTAACCAGTTCTGTAAAGTTGGCACAAGTAGTTAGGGCCAGTTTGTCTTGCAGTTTGGTGTTCAATCCCCTCCTAAAGCAATCCTGCCTCTTTTCATCACTGTCCACATGAAAACCACCATACTGAGCTAACTGGTTGAAGGTTTGAGCATATTGAAGAACAATATTGTTTCCTTGCTTCAATTCCAGGAACTCTGCCATTTTTCTTCTCATCAGACTAGTAGGAATATGATGGGCCTTGAATGCTGCCACAAACTCATTCCAAGTGAGGCGCGCACCAGCGGGGAGTAGAGACTTGTGATTAACCCACCATATCTTCGCTGGGCCTCTCAGTTGTTGCGCTGCAAAGGCGGCTTTGTCTACTTCTGTGCAATTGAGGATACTGAACTTGTCCTCAATGGTGCGAATCCATGCATCGGCTTCAAGGGGGTCATCTGCCTTGTGGAATAGAGGTGGTTGGCTGGCCAGAAAACCGACATAGTCAGTTTCTGCTAGTGGTGCTTGTCGACCCCTACCAGCATTGTTTTGCACCAATTGCCTCATCAACTCGGTCTGCTCATTGCGGTCAGCAATAAGAGCCGCAATAGCTTGAGCCAAAGAGGGAGGTGGTTGTGGCTGTGCTCCGTGATTCTCATTTTCATGGTTGGCAGCGTGGTTATCACCCATCTGCAAAATAACCACCCCTTGGTTAGCCATTCCGCTATCAGGGTTAATTCATGCAATAAAGAATGTGCATATCTAATATGAACACACGGCATGAATCATTTCCCTTGCGATATGGTTCACCAAGGGAAAACAAACCGACTTGCTTCAGTTGAAACCTCGTCTACTCAACTTGAACCACAGATTGGTAACTCGGGGTTGCACAACTATTAACTACGAAGCGATCAAAATTAAATTTTGAAGAGGCGCAACCGCAAACAACAAAGCGATCAACCAACTCAAATATGCCAGATGCATGCACGTTCTATCGTTTCTCACCCAAGCAAGTACCAAATATGGTATACGAAGACGACTAGTGGCACAATTACGTACTCTCCCTATATATACTAGTCGTTCCTACGATCAAGGATTTCATAACGCGCTTAACGAAGTTAGTGTTCCTGCAAACAAACCAAGACAACAAGAGATATATATTTATCCATTTCTGGACCCTTCGTGCCAGCACACACGAACGGCCCCCATGTGTCCTACGCCACACGGGTAACGCATATGCAGTTTCCCACATATTCACCCATACATTACCGTCCACTATAGAGACGGCACCCAAACGTTCGACGCTGAATGGGCAGCGCTGCATACGTCATAACAACGTATTCACTTCCCGTACACTCGCCTTACGGGACATCCAAGGGTAGACGTGTCCCAAGGGTCACGGTCATGGCCAACCGCATGACAGGTTTACATCTCGTAACATTGACTTACGAGATGGCCGTGATCACAATCACACGGTAAGAAATCCGCACTCCATATCAGGCGGCAGATAGCGACAGGCTCGTTTGAATTGAGCCTTATCACCTCCTCGTATGCTCATCATACGGGACCCGCGCACGTATGAAACACGTGGGCTATTCTAAGGACTACCAGAATGCTTACCTTGCTTACCTCAGCGTAGGTGCGTCGTTACAGAATAGTAGTTGTGCACAAAAGTAAGGTTTAACGAGAAGTAAATGCTGGAAATACTGGAATGAATAGATACTTAGATGCCACCTAACTTATAGAACATAATTAGGGCATACGAACTATCTACTCTATTCCTTAGCGCATCTAGCGTCAACTTTTCGACCCAAATTTTTTTGCAAAACAAAGTTTACTTAACGTGGTTAAGTACACCAGTAATCACCCCCCAGTGCAATTAGCTCTGATGCCAGCTGTCACAGCACAGTCCAAATAATACCGATCAAGTGCACTAATTAACCTTTTAACTTAAACCTCCGCTACTGCACTTCACCAGTACACCCAGACTGCCTGCTATAACCAGGATCGATTACATGGGAACTCTCACCAAAAGACGAGCACCGGTGATTACAAGCAACAACAGTTTTCAAATTTAACTTACAACCAGAGTTAAACAAAAGTCTCCAAATTAAATTACAATAAAGTTTTACAAGCCAGAGTTACCTTTCTTAAACAGAGTTCACACGCAGCGGAAAGTACAACTAGTTTGAAACAAGCTTCAAAATACAGTACGATAAATAACGTCGATGACCAAAAGACGAACTTCACATCTTGCCCACTGATGTGAGGCTCACCTGCCTGCACTTCATGGAGAGGACGGAACCCACTCGACCGTCCAACCTGGAGGAAGAGGCTGACCACTCCAGGATGCACCGATTTCCTTGAAGTATTCCGGAATATAGCCTGCTCAGAAGGGTTACAACCAAACCCTGAGTACTCTAATACTCAGCAAGGCTTACCTGTCTATGGGTATACTTAGCCCATTATCTAGGCATGCACAGCTCTTTGGCTCTGGAGTTATTTTGCTGAAAAGCTACTAATACTTGATCCTTACTTTCAATATTTTAGCTCCAATTGTGTTGATAGCTAGAAACTAGGTTTGCCTAGTTCTCTAGAGCACACATGGTTAATCATATTATCTTTTCAAGACATGCACATAAATCCATCTTTTCTCTTTCTGTCCTTTCAATCCTTACTACGATGCGACGCATTGACCAAGGCTCTCATATCCGCGAGTCACGGCGAATCGATCCGATTTAACCTTGCAAGGTGGACCTAACTCACACGGCACGTGAAAACCCCGTCGGGCCACACACGTCAACTGTTCCCACAATTATCCCGAAGTCTGAATCAAGCCCGCAAACACCCGGATGATGAGCCCCGCACGTGCGAACACTCGGTGAACCCGTGGGCCACTTCACCATCCGTCAACCCTACCCAGCACCGCAGGTCGAGACTTAGAATCCGACGCAATTTAGGTAATTAGCTTACCGGTTTCGACAACCTCCTACTTCCGGCATGTGGTTAGTACTATTCAATCCTCAGTCAAAGGGCCAACAACGGAACGGTCCTCAATCGGCACAGGCGGAGACTCACTTTCTTTACTCATAAACATGTCCAACTTTCCCTCCGCCTGGTCTCCAATTCCCTTCTCATTGCATTATTTCTCACAACACAGCCTGAAGTAACAACCCTATATCTCGCGGGTGACAGGAAATCACCCGTCTTCTACCGAGTTTACTTAAGCATAGCGGTGCTAGCGATAACTGCACTAGTAAAGACGCTGGGTATTCTAGATTATGCATCTATGGTTCCAATCAATTCCTTGAATGTAAATGCACAATACTTTAAGTATAACATGGAGTAATTAAAATAAGGGATATGCTCCGGGGCTTGCCTTGCAAGTCAGCGGGGTTAGTGACTTCTTCGGGAGTGTGCTCGACTGCGTCCTCCTGCTATTCTCCTGCTTGCGGCTCCTGGACCGGCTCGGCAATTAGCTTGTAGGCGACTTCGGTTTCAGCGTCTATACAAATAAAATGTGCCATGCATGAGACTCAAGAAAAGATGCAATGCACTGCAGTAAACATACAAGAATGCAGGGATAAAACGATAACAACAGCCCTAACAATGGTTCAAAAGGGATGGTTCAGCGCTGAGACGGATTCCTGGTTCAAATGTCTTTTAGCCTGAAGTGTTTCCTCCAAACAACAACTAGTAAATTGCTTCGGAGGATTAAATACAACCCTAGAGCAACATGGATCAAATATCCAGGGCTTGTTTTGTTGCAAAAACACATGCATGCATGAAAGAATTAGTTATAACAATTATAAAAGAAATGAGCCTCACTAGGAACAAAAATAAAAGCAAGAACTTGACTTGCAGATATGAACAAGCCACAAGAATTTACCAGCAAACATGATTTTGATAAAGCATGCCACATAAATTTTCCAGCATTTAATGATGTCCGGAAAAATATTTATTTAACTCTAGCAAGGTAAACTAAACATAAATAGATTTACACAAAAGTGTACAACACCAGCACATGAAATTTTTACAGTGGATTACACATGCAAAGAGTTGGTTACCACAAAAATTTCAGGATTTTTAGACAAACAGAACAACCCATATAAAATAAACTAGCTTAAACGCAAACCATAAATTTAGCAGGGGCAAAAGTGACATTTCACCTACACAAGAATTTTTCTTCTGAAGATCTGGACTTAAGAAACCCAATAAAATTTATTTTGCAATTTTAGCATTTTTCCTTGATTTTATACGAATTTTGCAAATCTCACTCAAATCAAACAAAACAAAACAAAACTACCCTACCCCTAATTGGAGCCGTGGGCCCCACACGTCAGCGGCATAAGAGAGAGAGGGGGAAAAGCTCCCCTGCTCTGCCCCGGCCACGCACGGCGGCGCGCCCGCGCGAGCACGGCGGCCATGGGCCGGCCGGCCGGCGGGGTAGCGCGAGCGGGCCCACGCGCAGGGGCCAGCACGCCCGTGGCCCATGCAGGGGCGCTCGTGGGGGCAGCCCTAGGCGCACGCGGCGGCGGCTGGTGCGGCGGCAGCTCCCGGCGGCGCGCGACGGCGGCGTTGTTCCGGCAGTGTCGGGGCAAGGCGGCCGTGGGGATGGGCGGCGCAGCACTCAGGGAGGCCAAGCGGTCCCGGGGCGCACGGTGGCGCTGCGGGAGCCCTCGCGGAGGCGGCCCGCGATGGCACAGGCGGTGGCAAGCGGCGGGGCACGGCGGCGGGGCGTGTTCCTGACGACGGTAGCGCACAAACTCAAAGGGGAAGGGGTCGGGGAGATAGAGTAGAGCGCGAGGAAGCTCACCGTGACCTTCAATCGGACGGAGGAAGGTCGGGGAGGGGAGCTCGACGGCGAGGCAGAGCTTCGGCGCGGAGCAGCAATGGCGGCCGGTGGCGCATGCGCTGGTTCGGCCTAGGGTTGGCTCGAACGAGCTCGGGAACGGGCGGAGGAGATGGAGGGCGAGGTGGAGCGGCTTGGAACGCGAGGAATCGAGGCACGGCGGTGAGAGGAGGCCGGAATCGGCACCGGCGCGGCGAGCGGCGGAGCTAGGGTTGCTCGAGCTCCACTGCGTGCTCCGCACGAGCGAGGGAAGGGAAACGGGGAGGCGAAATCCAACTTGGTGAGCTGAACGGCATCGGAGAGCGCTTAAGCGGCGGTCGTGGTCGTCGGCGTGACGCGTGGTGACGCCAACGTCGATGGCCGGCGGTGAACTGAGCAAAAACAGGGGAGTCACCGTTGACCGAGATTGAGTGGTTTTTAGCTAACTTTGACCATCCAAAACTCCAAATTTTACATTGGAACGTGAAATTTGGCCAAAATAGAAGTTGTAGAGAACGATAAGAGCTACAACTTTTGTTTTGGGCGAAAGTTGATTTGAAGCTCGGATCATGGAGAAAAACGAGATCGAACACGGCTAAACAATGTTTTACCACACGAACTCGATTAACGCCAACGATGAGCTTAAGTCCATAATTAGCAGTTTAAGCACATGATTAGCATCGCGATTAACACTGGGGTGTTACACAGAGGTATTGCTGTTCACTACCAAATTGTATATTGTGCTTTATTATCTTATCTAGTTTCTGATATCTTTGTGATGTGAACCTCTCTTGCAGGAAAAACCATACCTCAAGAAGCTACAATGTGGTCCTCCAGCAAACTTGGAGTTGCTAGACCAACTTTGGAGAGGGATAACAGTTGACGGATGCGGATCCTTCGTGGTTGGAGATGACTATGGTGAAAATGAGGGTGAAGATGTAGGAGCTGCAGATGAAGATGAGTTTCAAGCAACACCTAATAGCACAAGGAGCCAGAGGAGCAAGAGGTCATTGGGTAGCACACAAAGCACTTTGTCCAGTCCAGTGAAGAAGAGCAAGAGCCCAATGGTCAAGACTGTCAAGGATATAGCCCATACCTTCAAAGAATCTGTCACAGTCAATAATCAGGTGATACAGAAACGAGCAACTCAGAAGGAAGCCTTTTCTGTTGGGAGGTGTCAGCAGCTGCCCTTTGAGTGTGGCGTTGAGAGGACTGCTGAGCCTGTCTATGCTATGTCCAAGCTGTTTCAATCAGAGTACCAAAGGGAGTTTTTTATGTGGCCCATTAATAACACCTGAGCTTCAGTTGAGTTACTTCAAGAAATGGTGCAGGGACAACAATTTGGACTAGTTAGGGACTACTTGGAGCTTCAGTTGATGTGTCATGTCCGAACTATGCTATATGTGTGTTGATGTGTCGAACTATGCTATATGTGTGTTGATGTGTCGAATTATGCTATATGTGTGTGATGTGTCGAACTATGTTATGTCGGTGTGGTGTTGAACTATATCTGTGTGTTATGTCATGAACTACCTTGGCTATGTGTTGAACTGCTTCAAGTTTAGTGGAGGTTTTGACAATTTTTTACATGTGTTAAGCAGGAAGAAGATCATGGCCACCCGATGGAGCAAGAACAAGGTGATGGAGGCAGCACAAGTGATGATGAGATGATATCCATGTGCCAAAACAATCTTTTCCAAGAGCAGAAGAGGATTTTGCAAATGGTTCCTATTCTTGGTATGTACTCTGATAACTACTTTGTGAAACTACCTAGGAGGGTCAATGGAGATTCTGGCTTGGATTGGGTGCATAATCGTCTAGCCCGAGATACCGATTGCTACAACATGTTTTGGGTTGAGAGACCTCTATTCAACATATTACATAATACTTTGGTCCAATCATATGGGTTGAGGGCTACTAGAGAGATGGCATCTATAGAGGCTCTTGCTATGTTTTTATGGATTGTTGGCTCACCACAGTCAGTTAGACAGGCTGACAACCGTTTCAGGAGGTCTTTGGAGACAGTAAGCAGAACATTTAACAGAGTTTTGACATGCCTGCTTAGGTTAGCACATGACATAATTGTACCAAAGGACCCAACATTTTCAGAGTTGCACCCAAACTTAGAAAAACCTGGTATATACCCACACTTCAACGACTGCATAGGAGTTATAGATGGGACACATGTGAAGCTTGTGGTGCATAAGAGTAAGAGAATTCCATACTTAAACAGGCACAATGAAACCAGTCAGAATGTGCTTGCTGTGTGATTTCGACATGAGGTATACCTTTGTGTTGTCGGGATGGCCTGGTTCAGTACATGACATGAGAGTATTCAAAGATGCCATGACTACACATCATCACAAATTTCCACATCCACCACCAGGTTTGCTTCTGGACATATCTTGCAGAAATTTTGGTCCAATTACACTTGTACATGTAAGTCTCATTGTGTGCCTCCGTTTAGGAATATGCAGGGAAGTATTACGTGGTTGATGCGGGGTACCCCAACCGGCCGGGCTACCTTTCACCATACAAATGTACAAGGTACCTTGTTGAGCAATTTCAGAATGGCCCGCCGCCACAAGGTATGAAAGAAACCTTCAACCATGCACATGCCAAAGTTAGGAATGTCATAGAGCGGTCATTTGGAGTGTTGAAGATGAAGTTTAGGATTTTGTTGAATATGCCTTGCTTTCTGGAGGACAAGCAAACGAGAATTATTGTTGCTTGTATGGCTCTTCATAATTTTATCCGAGAGAACAGAATTGCGGATAGATAATTTGATGCTTGTGATGCAGATGAAAATTATAATCCATTTCCTACAACTGCATCCGACTGGCCAAAAGATGAACCTTTTATTGAGGATGTCAGCATGAATGTCTTCCGAGATCAGTTGGCCTATGATTTGATTAATGGAGTGTAATTTTTTTATTCATTCAAGACTTGTATGTTTTAGTGCGACATCTCATTTGTATGGACCATTTAAATTTAATCGTATTTGTGATGAATTATTTGTGGAGATGATTTGATTCTGAAATTTGTGTGCGAAAGGAAACCACAAAGTGGCCGGCCACAACAAATCCGGCTGCAAAGAGAGTTAAATGAGTCAAATGATTGAAAAAATGATTTTATTGTCAAACTAACACTAGCATCCAAACACCTCAAATGTTAGTGTTAGTTCTGTGTTAGAAACTAACACTAACATCTAACCGTGTTAGTGTATCCAAGGAGGCCTAGTATAGACTAGAATAATTTAAAAATATCTAATTAAATTTTAATATGAAAATATGTTGAATTAAATATTAATTCCAAAGAGCAACGTAACCTAAAGTGTTACGACCCTGATTGTCAAAGTAAGCTAGGATCATCCATGAATTAAATATTTATTATTTGTAAAATTAAAATTAATATTTTGATCCTCGCATTAGTGGAGACTGCAAGGAGGGACGGGGTTACACGCTGCCTGCCGTTCAGCCTTGGGTGACTACACCTGCAAGCGTCAGACGATGGCACCGCTGGCAGCCGCACTTTCGCGACTCCGCCTGCAGCCCAACGGCCTGCCGCCTAGCGAGAAGCAAGGTGTGTTTAGATTTTTTTACCGTAAATTTTTAAAAGAAAATTTTACTATTTCGGAGTACAGAATAAAATTTATTTCCACAAATGGATTGTAAATCGCGAGACGAATCTAACGAGCCTAATTAATTCATGATTAATACATAATTAGCAAATGGTTACTGTAACATCACTATTCCAAATCATAGATTAAGTAGGCTCATTAGATTCATCTCGCGATTTACAACTTATCCGTGCAAAAGATTTTGCAAATAGATTTTATTTAGTACTCTATACATGTGTCCAAACATTCGATGTGACCTTTTGGGTGTAAAATTTTGGGATCTAAACACGGCTATCAACAGCCCTTGAAATCCTCCTCAAATCCGGGTCTGTCAGACCTGGGGCAGCGGAACTGCTTATAGGCATAAAATGTTTTAGAGTAAGAGATAGCTCATAGATGTACCTTATCTCTTTTTTAACTACTCAAATAGGCATAGAATTATGTGCAGTACAAAGGAAACTACCCGATTGTGTTGTAGTAGTACTCCAACTGTACTCGGCTATGACTTCCCATATAATCCTGCCCCCCGGATATATAAGGGCGGGCAGGGACCCCCTCGAAACAATCATCTACACCTAAGACAATACAAACCACCACACAAGACGTAGGGTATTACACCAAACAATCATCTAAATCCTTGTGTTCCTTGCACCATCGAGTTTCAGAGTCGTCGATCCCTACCTACAAACCCTATTGCTAAGGGTATCCCCGAGCAGGCTTGGCGGTAAACACCGATAGCTGGCGTGCCAGGTAGGGGACTCGGCGAGTTCATCGGCGAGTTCGATGGCCACTTTCGCTTTCAGCACCATGACGCCTCCCAGAGGCGTCACCTTCATCTTCGGCTCGTGGGTCTGCGTCGCCAATGGTTCAGGTGGCTTCGATAGCCACTTAACCAACTCTCGCACGCCGAAGAACTCCACGTCGGAAGACTCCAACAAACTCGCCAGATCTCATGATCGCGGTGTTATGTTGCTTCCCGACCTTGCCAAGGAGATCGAGTCAAAACTAGAAATCAACTCGAGTTCTACTCGGACTCAGATTGATCTCAAACCGAAATTCACTCGGATTGGGACTCTTATCGCGCAACCCGTCTTTGGTTTGTGCAATTCATCGTCTGTTTACAAACAGATGATTAGATCCTCCTATGAAAATAGCTTGGATCGCCTACTTCACATCGAAAACCAATCAGCCACCGCTAGCCGGGAGGCACCCGTTTTTGACGTCTATCTAGATCCAGTCGAGTCATCTCCAGACAGCCTAGATTTCATCACCAATGTGCTGGCTAAGATGCAACTCAAATCTTGCCAAGATCATACTCTCGCAGAACTACTCGACAACCTGCGAGAAGTCGCCAGCATTGATGATCTCCCGTTTCAACACGGTACTCCCCTCGAAACCGAGAGGGAAACTGGCTCAGGTGGAACTGTCCTAGCTGATTACGAATCAGACCCAAAAAGCTTCTATCACGAGCGTTTGGTTTCGGTAATCATCTAGCCCGGAGGTGCTCCAAGCCACCATGATCCAAACGAATCATTGGATCAGATCTCAGCAGACAACCTGACCCAAGACGCTCCAGCTGATGAAGACGAAGTCACTCGTACAGCCCGCAGGGAAAGGAATCAACGCAAAGAAGTGCGCAGGACTCGTGCGGCCGAACGTGCTCATCTGCCGCCACGCAACCTCAACAACGAATTCAACAATGCTGTGGATCCCATCTTCAGAACACCGATCGCCGCAATGACAGAAGCAACCCCGCGACTCATGACGATGCCCCAGAATCCCGAGTTGGAACGAGTCATAAATCTCAAAAAAATGCTGTTGAACAACTCGTGAAACAGAACCCCCTATCCTCGCTTCACGGTACGCGATCAAGGGCTACCACAATAGCAATACCTCAAGCAAGCCGTACCCCCGGAGGCCACCAGCGTCAACAGCAGCAAGAACAGCAGAACCGAAGAAACCAAGAGGATCAGAAAGGTATGAGTAGTCATCGCCCCAGAGGTGGCCAACCACAAACAAATCAAGCTCCTGTCCCTCAGCCTAACCGCAACAACAACAGGAAAGAGGTAGCCGATTCCATCGTGGACGTACGGGACATCATCAATGCAAGACGCAGAGCACAGCTTGCAGACAACTCCGATCGTTTCCCCGCCCTCAGCAGTGTCTTCGACAACGTCGAGTACCCAAAGGATTTCAAGCCAACAAACATCCAGAAGTACGACGGTAAGCAAGACCCTGCTCAATGGTTACGTTTATATTCGACCGCTGTTAGTGTTGCAGGGGGAGACACCAACACCAAGGTCCTCTACTTCCCGATGGCCTTGGAGCCCGCATCCCTCACGTGGCTCGAAAGCTTGGCGCGCGAGTCCATTCACTCGTGGGATGACGTCAAGAAGGCCTTCATCGACAACTTCCAAGGGTCGCTACACCGTGTAGCTACTCGACACGCCCTATCCATGTGCAAGCAAGAACAAGGCGAGTCGATCAGATCCTACATCAAGCGCTTCTTCGACACAAGAGCCACCATCCCCAACATCGCCGACGACGACGTCATCGACTACTTCCAGAGCGGCATCACTGTCCAATCACTATACCGCGACTTTGGGCGTAATCGGCCCAAAACAGTGGTAGATCTACGTGACATGATGCAGCGCTGGGCAGATGAAGAGGAGCAAGAATGCGGTCACTTTCGCCGCCGCAACAACGACAATAACGGGAAGCGCCACAACGATCGTGGAGGGCCCAGCAACCAGCGGGATCCTACGCGTAAGCGTAAGCCTGACGACACTGTCGGCACCATGGATCGCACACCGCGTGGTAAGAAGGGCGACAAACTGCAGGACCAGTTCGACAAGATACTTCACAACAAAACATGCCCAATCCACCCCAAGAGCAACCACTTGATGTGGGAGTGCACGATCCTGCGCAAATCCTTCTAGTCGGCACCTGCAACTACTCTAAAGAAAGAACAAGACAAAGATGATGAAGACGACAAGAAAGACCATGATGGTTTCCAACAACAGCAAAACGTTGTCAACGACAGTGTCACTCAGCACACCGAATCCCTAAGAGCATCTCAACCCGGAGATTTCATAAGCAGATGGCATGGTGGAAGGTTGGTTCGCTATTATGTTGGACCCATGAATAGAGGATGAATGTTCAAATATATATGTCATTCTAACCCTTCAACCAAACAAAAAAAATGGGGTCGTTTCATCCTTCCAACCAAAAAAAATAGCTGCAGGACACTCAAAAAGATGATTTTTGCCACAAACCGCTAAAAACAACTACAATTCGATAGCAATTAGCTACTGGGCATTATGACTCATATAATATTATTAGCACAATGCCAGTGTGTTACAACGGGTTCAATTTTCTTCTGTAAATATCCTATGTCAATGAATTTTTTTTCTTCCCTCAGACTTAGGGTGTGTTTGGTTGCATTTTTTGTTGTGGTTTTTGCCTCCAAAAGTCAAAAGCTCAACCAAAAAGCCCAAAAGCCACAATTGGTTTTGCCCAAAGCCAACTTTTGCCTTGTACAAATCCAGAAGCACCTTCCCCCTGCTTCTACTTGCTTTTGGGTACAAAAATTATCCATCTGCCACTAATTATGTACATACCGATTCATTTTCTTTTCCTCCTCGGCCTACTGCCGTGTTTGGATGGAGGTTGTAAAATTTTTTAGGAAAACTTTTCAGCCCTTTGACCACTAATTAGAGGTATTAAATGATGCATAATTACAAAACCAACTTCGCAACTATAGTCATGTAGCAGTTACTGTAGCTAATGAGGCCTTTGACCTTATGATTAGAGGATGATTGTTGACGGTCCTTAAGTGCAAAATCTGACCGTCAACTATACTCACAAAAGAAGGAAAACCATATCTCTTACTCACATATTTGTATCACTAACCTAGGTTCATATTTATTTTAGAGAATTTATATTTTCAATAGCACAAATCCGGAATAAGAAGAAAACACGATGAATACGCAAATAAAGTCGCAGAAGATCGCGTCCTGCGTAACATATCCAAAAGAGGCCCACATGTCAGAGCAAACCGACCAAACAAACCCCGCACCGACATATCAGAGAAGAGGACCCACCTAGAAGTGACCCACGCGAAGTCAGTGGCCTGAGGCGACGAGGTGGGGCCGGCCGACCCCATGGGTCGGCCGAACCTGGCCTACCTCCTGTCCAGGTGCATTTTGGCGGGAAGCTTGATCTTATCCTCTAGAAGGCGGTTGCTGATGTTTCCATGTGTAGAGATGGCAGGAACTGACCTCAAGAGCTATAAAAGGGGCCTCCCACCACTCTCACCACACACACCACTTGGAGAAGCCTCTCTCTCACACTCTCTTGTGACTCTTACTCCTTAGGGTAGTGGAGCTAGGCTAGTACTTCATCTTCTTAGAGAATCCAGTCGTCTCAGGGTCGGCGAGCAATCCTCGGCGTCTGGTATGACTTTGTATTCTGACTTTCATTATGCTATTCATACAGAATCTGTTCATGGTTATCTTGCTATGTTCTTAGCTTGCTTAGCCATGTTCTATTCTTCATCAAGTTGTATTAGTTACTTGCTTAAACCAGATGATCTGGGTAAGGATATCGGTTCGTTGTGCTTTCGGGCTTGCCTTAGCATCTTACCTGTCCATCCGAAGGGTGGGGGACCCGGGGGTGCTAAGGTAGTGACCTCATATGCGGGCATGGTGCCTGGGTATGCGGGATCCCTCAGATATGATGGTGCTCCACTGTTTGACTGGGGTAGACCGCAGGTGGTGATAGTCCTGTCGGTCCACCGGGAAGCTGCTTCTCGGTTAGCGTACTCCCCGACGTTCGGGTATTGTGTAGGAGTTTATGCAAAGATGAAACATGACTGGATGTTTGAAAAGCTCTTGTTTGGTTTTGGTAATTGAGTGACAACTTAGGTGGACTAATAAGTGTTTATGTTGAGATACACAGGTGATTAGTCCACACATAGACACTAGTATGAGCAACATGTGCCATGGAGGAGAAATGACTAAGAGTTGATGCTATATTGATATAGTGTGATAGATGAACTCATTGCATATGAGACATGACATGGAGTCATGTGACCAAAGTGGAGAAGATCAAGACAAGGCTTGCCTTGATGGAACGGTTGCAATGGTGAAGGGCAAGTCAAGGCGTTGAAGCGAGAGACTGCGAGGCGGTGAAGCTTGAGCAAGACTTGGCACCGATGGACCGAGGCGACAGTGAAGAGCGAGCAAGGTCAAGATCGATGGACCAAAGAGGTCATGTGATGATATGGAGTGGATCATATCATTCAAGGAAGATCAAGCCAAGTGTTGACTCATGATGATGATAAAAAATGCTTGATGGAGTTTGGTGCTTGTGTGGCATCAATATTTGGGAAGATAAAATGGAATACGTAAGGCAAATGTATGACTTGTAGGACATTTCATTTCACCGGTCAAAGGTTGAGTAGAGAAGTGCATGACCGGATTTAGGATAGATGGCCGTACTATCAAGAGGGGCAAACTTGTTTGCATATCGGTCATCTAGTGCCACTTGAGCGTCTAATATTGCAATGTTGCTAGGATCGAGTGGCGTGGTGAGATCAAGTGAAAGTTCTTTGAAAATGATTATGAAAATGCTAACACATATGCACATGGTGTTGTTCACTTGGTGTTATTGGCACATTTGCAAAGGAGAAGGTGTTGGAGTTGATGTTGATCAACTTGGTGAAGCAAGAAAGGTTTTTCGGTGTTCTCTGGAAACTAGGTTGGTCTGGAGTGGAATACTGCTTTGATCCATAGTGTTTTGGATCAAATATTCAGTTGGGTTGTGTATCCCTCTGAATAAGCTTTCCATAGAGTCCAAGCACCTAATTTGGACATTAGAACTAAGAGTTATGAGCGTTTTACCGAGGTATATTTCTGTTGGAAATAGACCTATGGATGGTCCGCTCCTGGGGGGCGGACGGTCCGCCATTGTCTCATTTGAGCTCGAACAGAATTGATTTTTGGCTCCGGATGGTGGTCCAAAATGAACTGCGGACGGTCCGCCTTTAAAACTAAAAGGGCGCAGAAACTTGGTCTTTCTGTATGGGGTGTCCAAATAAACTGCGGACCGTCCGCCATTTGTGAGGCGGACCATCTGCCTGGGCTGTGACGGTAGACCCCCAAAAGCATTTATTGAGAATATAGCTGTTGGATTTGAAATGGCGGACCGTCCGAGCCCTGTGGGGCAGACTGTCCGCGAAAACTCTGTTTTCACGGGATTTGAGTGTAACGGCTAGTTTGGGGCTTCCCTCTATAAATAGAGGTGGTGGCCGGCCATTTGAGAGGTTGAGCATCTTGGGGACTTGATGTCCTTGTGTGAGAGTGCTTGAGAGCCCTCTAATTCACTTGTGTTTGCAAAGATTGTGATCCGATTGCGAGTGAGCGATTCTAGTGCGTTGCTTTGAGAGATTGCAAGAGATTGGCACTATGTGATCGAGTTGTAAGTTGGTGGTGCTTGTTACTTTTGGAGGTTGCCACCTCCTAGACGGCTTGGTGGTGTGTCTCCGTCGTGAAGCCCGCAAGAAGATTGTGTGGTGCTCCGGAAAAGTAATTGTGAGGGGTATTGTGCTCACCCGCGGGAGCCGCGAAGAGCAACTCTAGGTGAGCGAGACGCGAAGAGCAACAAGTGGTCTGGCCGGATTATGTGCTAGAGCTCGGTGTGAGCACTCCACGTGGGAGAGTGTGACTTGAGAGTCACCACTAGCAAGAGGATCGGCGGCAACCTTGGAGCTTGTCGCAACGGGGATTAGTTTGGTGGCAACCAAGTGAACCTCGGGATAAAAATCACCGTGTCAACTTTGTCTACTCCTCTTGGTGGTTTGCATTCTCCAAATCACAAGCCTTGCATTTACATTCATATATATCTTGTGCTTGTGTAGTTGCTTTAGTGATTAGTTAGCTTGTGTAACTTGGTAATCATCTTCTTACTTGTGTAGCATAGAAGTAAAGATCCTAGTGTAGCTAATTAGCTTGTGTAACATAATTAGTTGCTGTGATTAGTTTGTGTTGCTAAGTTAGTTTTGAGCTCTCTAGTTTGGCTTGTGTAGCCTTGCTTTTGAGAACTACTGGTATGTGTAGGAGCTACCCAGTTGTTTAAGTACTAGTTGCATAGACTTGTGTGACCTTGCAAACTAGAATTGTGTAGGTGAGCTCTACCTAGCCCGCACATTAGTCGTTCAATTAGGATTTTTTTGTAAAGTGCAAGTTTTAGATAGAGGGATGTAGTCTTTGCTAGACCGATTAGTTTAATTCCGCACTTGTTTCGGTTAGCCGGTAACTTTTAAAGTTTTAGAAAGGACTATTCACGCCCCCTCTAGTCCGCCATCTTGGCCCTACAATGTTCTCCAATGCTGGTCATTCTCCCCGACGTCCCTAATTTTCCGGCACCTGCAGCTCTAAGCATGTGGCTAACATAACTCTCTGCTAACATGAGTAGTATACTAGGATCTTGTTGCCTATGCTCCCGCTAATATTAGGTGTATTCGTTTATTTTTTATTCATGTGAGCTGGCTGATGTGTGTGTGTCATATTACCCCTGATTATCCTTTATTACCACTTACCCCTGTATAATCAATAGTGTGCAGACCTTATCTCATACTGTTATGGTTATGTAACTAGTAAACATCTTTGCACACCTCGCCATCTCTTGGGAAAATATAAATAACGATACCCTGAATACTTCCAGGTGAAATGCTACAACGGTATATCTGTGCGCTTGCGGATCCTTCTGTAATCGTTAAGACATACCGCATGGCGTTTCATGGCGTCGTTGCTATGAACCTAATCCGTTCATAGTGATTATGCTATGGAATGCCCACCGGCATTTCTGGCGCCGTTGCTATGAATTAACCCTTCCTAGTAGCGATGTTAAGAAATACCAACAAGCATTTCTGGGAATTAACCCCTCCTAGTAGCGACGTTAAGAA
Source organism: Panicum virgatum (assembly GCF_016808335.1). Lineage (NCBI taxonomy): Eukaryota > Viridiplantae > Streptophyta > Magnoliopsida > Poales > Poaceae > Panicum > Panicum virgatum. The sequence continues at coordinate 69,818,540 of NC_053147.1, forward strand.
ATGCCAACAAACATTTCTAGTTCAGTTGCCGGAGATGACACTAGGTGTAATGATTTTACTAATGTATAAACATGGCAATATGCAAGCTAATGTGCTTTTTGGTGTCTCCTGATTGGATAAAAATATGATAGTGTATGTCTAGTTTCTCCTTGCCGACAAACTTTGTTGAAAATCCCGAGAAACTCGTGAGAAGGGTCCGACCTCACGTCATCCCCCCTCAGCTCTCGCTGTCGACAACCAAACCCATGGCTGAGAAGACTCTCCGCAATTTCTCCGTCCCCTCAGCCACCAATGTGGCGACTAGACGCAACGTTGATGTTGTGGACGTAAACTTCGAGCTCAAGTCCAGCCTCATTAATATGGAGCAGGCTAGCCCATTCTGTGGCAAGCCAAATGAGGATGCAGTTGGCTGTCGATATTGATGATTTTCGCCGCCAACGCTCTGCCTGATTTCATGAAATATGGGCCATAACCATGCCATAACCATTATATCTAATGAGTTCCATAAGTTTTGGTGTTTATTTGACTTCAGAAACAACATATCTAAAATTGACCCAAAACGGACACTGTTTGGACCTGAAGGCCCGAATCCGGCCGACCTTGTCGCACAGATCATGTGGCTTGCCTGTCTTCTTGCCACGTGGGCTGCGATGAGGAGCCCCGATAATATCGTCTGACTTTCACTTGCCTTGGGGTTTTGCTGGCTGCTGCTGCCACCACGATCGTTGTTTCGCTTCCCATTGTTGTCATTGTTGCGGCTTGGGAAGTGCCTGCTGCGCTCTTGTTCTTTCTCGTCCGCCCATCGCTGCATCATGTCGTGTAGTTTTACCACCGAGTCCGGACAATTTCGTCCGAAGTCGCGGTAGAGAGATTGCATGGTAATGCCATCATGGAAGTAGTGATGACATTCTCGTCGGAGACATTGGTGATGGTAGCTCTTGTGTCGAAGAAGCACTTCACGTACGACCTCAGGGTCTCGCTTGGCTCGAAGATACGATCTACAAAGAGGAGTAGAATCAAGTGTAGAGTTAGCTCTAACTCTAGGGGGAATGATAGGAACCTTACCCATTAAGAATATGTGAAAGATCAACATGCCCTCTGTTCGTTGTGCTGGTGCTGGAGGCTGCTGCTGGAGTGGTGTGAGAGAAAAATACTGTTGGCTGGCTGGTGGCTGGAGGTTGCTGCTGGAGCATAATAAAGTCAAAGGCATGCTTCTCGAGTAAAATCTTGTTCAAGAATCGTGGAGGCTCCATTCTTGTCTGGGTTGTGGCGCACAGGCGAGGCTCTGGATGCTGCCCGGCGCACGGCGGGTTTCTGCGGCGCTCAATGTGTTTTCACGTGGTTGTACAGGAATATGAAAATAAAATCGATTGAAACTAGCAAAATGGTAGGAAAAGCAAGATTGCAATGTTATTGTCAGTAATCCGAGGAAGTCATTGAAGTGGTGAATCCCACATGTTTGAAGGTGTAAATCGGCAAAAAGCTCACGATCAGGAGCACCGTCGGATGAATGATATTTTTGGAGATTCGAAGAAGGGCCTTTGTTTTCTTTGCCTTTTGCCTGCTCGCTGTGCGCTGTGCAGGGCAGGGCAGCAGTGCTGTGCAGCCGCATCCGCCTCCACCGCAGCGAGCGCATCAGGGTAAACCCGAATCAGATCGATCAATCCCCTTCCCCTCCCCTCGCCTCGGGACAGTCCTGCTCATCCTCTCCTCCTTGGAATCGCAGGCGGAGCTGCAGGGGCAGGGGCCGAGGCTGGCGGCGCTCCACCAAGTAGGAATCCCCAACCCATCCATTGTTTGTGAGTTTGTTGTTGTTGCTTTGCTGCCGCTCAAACCTAGAACTCAATTATTATTGTAGATCGATCGATCCATCGACTAGATTGATATATAGATAGATGCTCCGCCGAGATTTCATGGCGCCGCCGCCGTGCCCCCACATCCCGCCGTCCTGACCCCAACCGCGAAAACCTCAGCCGCACCAACCACCAGAGCAACAGGATGGCCGACAGCGGCGGTCTCAGCGCCAACAACGCCGCCGCCGCCCACGACGACGACGACGCCAACGCCACACCTTTCCCCGACACCGTCCGTATCTATCGACCCCTCTTCCCTCCCCTTCATGCCTGATGATTCTGATTTGAGGATCCCCTTCCCAGGTCCAGGTCGGAGGATCCCCCGAGTACAAGGTCGACAGGAAGCTGGGCAAAGGTGGCTTTGGCCATGTCTTTCTTGGCCGACGCCTAACTGCTGCACGCTCCTCGGCTTCCGCTGCCCAAGAGGTTGCCATCAAATTTGAGCACACTACCAGCAAGGGCTGTAGCTACGGCCCTCCGTATGAATGGCAAGTCTACACGTAAGTCACTCACTCATCGACATGCCTTTCTCTTCCACCACTAACCGCAGACATTACTAATCAGCTTTCTATGTAATTGCCTTTACCTGATGCATCAGAGCTCTGGGTGGCACGCATGGCGTGCCCAAGGTGCATTATAAAGGCCGCCAGGGTGACTACTATGTCATGGTACCATTCTTCTCCTTCCTTCCTGCCTCCAGCTAATATGCGATGGATGGATTACCCGGCTTATCACTTCTAATTTATTTGGCTCCTTTTCCAGATTATGGATATGCTGGGGCCTAGCTTGTGGGATTCTTGGAATTCATTAGGCCAATCGTGAGTTCCTAAATTCTACTAGCTATCCCAGCACCTTACATTCAAATTTTCTTTCATTTCTCCCCATCCTGTTTGTAATAACTTGTGCTGAGATCTTCCAGGATGTCATCGGAAATGGTGGCTTGCATTGCCATGGAGTCCATTTCCATCCTGGAAAGCATGCATTCTAAAGGGTAGGCAGACATCTCAAGGCTGCCTAAGGGCTAATTCGATTCATCAGGCATATTTTTACGCTTCTGTATTCTTTTCAGATATGTGCATGGAGACGTCAAACCTGAGAACTTTCTTCTGGGTCAGCCTTCAACGCCTCAAGAAAAGAAACTTTATCTTGTGGATCTTGGATTAGGTAAACAAGCCTATTCCGACCAATATGTTATTGACTTGCATTGTTTTGGTGAAATCACATCCTTTTCTTATTCCAGCTAGACTACTGCTGGTTTATAGCATTCAGTCTTGATCATCCAACTGCTTCTGTGTTAATTTTCACTTGCCAGCAACAAAGTGGAGAGATTCTGCTAGTGGACAGCATGTTGGTTATGATCAACGTCCTGATGCCTTTAGGTTTGTCACTTTGTATCTTATATTCTAAATTTGTCAGCTCATTATGATATTAGTTATATGCCTGAACTTCTCTTTTGCCTTTATAATCTAGAGGAACGGTAAGATATGCTAGTGTCCATGCACATTTAGGAAGAACAGCTAGCAGAAGAGATGATTTGGAATCACTTGCCTATACACTAGTATTTCTTCATCGGGGCAGGTTGCCATGGCAAGGATACCAGGTATCTTACTATCGAATCTTTACCTTTTCTCTCCATTCAGATTTCAGAACCATGTTTCTTTAGTAGTCTTGTTTTGACTGTTTTACTTCCCCCTTTTTTTTCGTGGGTCTTCATTTGCAGGGTGATAATAAATCATTTTTGGTGTGCAAGAGAAAGATGAGTACCTCGCCCGAGAGCCTTTGCGGCATATGTCCTCAACCTTTCAAACAGTTTCTTGAGACAGTTGTTAACATGAAGTTTGATGAGGAGCCAAACTATTCCAAGTTGATTTCTTTGTTTGATAGTTTAATTGGACCAAACCCTTCCATCAGACCAATCAATACTGATGGAGCCCAAAAGGTTCGTTTCTGTCATCACATACTTTTTTTGAGTTTAAGTGAAATGAACCTGAAAAATATGAATGCAGATGGTTATATATTCTTTTTTGTGGACACTTCACCCTGCAGGTAGGGCAGAAGCGTGCCAGGTTGCTTAATGATGATGATGGCCATGTAAAAAAGAAGATTCGTCTGGGTGCTCCAGCAACACAGTGGATTTCAGTATATAATTCAAGGTCACCTATGAAACAGAGGTTAATGTTAATTCTCAAGCTAACTTTCTTCTGTAGTCTTCTACTATGTAGATCATGTTTCAAGTATCCATGCAGAGTTACATTAGCATGGTGCCCTCTGTGTGTTTTTTTTAAAGCTAGTTCTATTTTACTATTTGTATTATGTATATTTTCTTTTTTCAAAAATCTGATTCAGTGAAAGGAATCAAATGAAACCCTCATGGCGATACTGCATGTACCTTATAATTTCTATAATATCTTTTGTCGTTTTTTAGATTAATGGATGCACCACCACCTTTATGTGTGTTTTGTAATTATAAAGGCTGATTAAGTTATGCCCTTTATAGGTACCACTATAATGTGGCTGACACAAGGTTAGCCCAACATGTGGACAAAGGAAATGAGGATGGTTTACTGATAAGTTCAATATCATCATGCGCAAATCTTTGGGCAATCATTATGGATGCAGGAACTGGCTTCACAGCTCAAGTGTATGAGCTGTCTCCACACTTTCTTCATAAGGTAGGTCCTTCCCATCTGCACCTCATGTAATTCACTCACTTGGTCACTTTTCCTGTCCTGAATTTTCCCACAATGAACAGGAATGGATTATGGAACAGTGGGATAAAAGCTTCTACATCAGTTCTGTTGCTGGCTCCAACAATGGAAGTTCTCTTGTAGTGATGTCCAAAGGTATTGGTATTTTTCTTGTGACATATATCATTACCTTACCTTACCCCCCTATTTGCTTGGGAGTATAGTCACAAAGTTCCTGGGTCGACTGGGTCGAGGAACGGGGTCGAGGGTCGAGGGTCGTCATTTTATAAAATTGTGGTACGAAGGGGGTATACATCTATGGAACGATAAATTATTATGTGGGACGCGACCCTGATTCATCGGGGTCGATATCTTCGGGTCGATAAAGACAAAAACTATATATGTGCTACTAATGAAGAAAATAATCTGCACAAGCATATAAGAAACATATGAAAGAGTACATTTGGACCATGCTACACGTACTCAGCTCATTGTCTAACAAAAACCACACCAATCCACTGTCTTTAACCTCCTTATCCCAATTAAATCTGCTAGCAATGGGACTGCGACCCCTTTCAATCCGGGACACGATCCAACCTTGAATGGGACGCTGACCCTCTTCGACCCCGACCCTCGAATCGGAACGACGTTCCCGGGTCGAGGGACGAGGCATCGACCCCGAATCCTGTGACTATGCTGGGACAAATAGGATTTGTTGCTGTTGCTGCACATGTTCATTCCATTCCTTTCCCCTTTTTCTGTCTGTACTAGACAGCTGCAGTATATTTGTGATTACTCTATGTTTTTATAGTTTACTACTACCACCTTGAATGTCTCACCAGTTGCCTGACAGCAGGATCAGTATCTGCTCGAACACCGTTGATAACTTGATATACACCTCTCATCTGAATTACCTGTTAATCCCTTGGTCCTTTTCCTTTTCCTTTTCCTATGTAGACCCTGGCACAACTGTCACCTTTCATAGATAATAATATAGTTACTTAGCTGGTCCAGTTACTTAGCTGGTCCCATGATACAGTATCTGTTTGATGATGGCCAGGCACGCCATATACACAGCAATCGTACAAAGTCAGTGATTCCTTCCCATTTAAATGGATAAACAAAAAATGGAAGGAAGGTTTTCATGTGACTTCAATGGCTACATCAGGCAGTCGATGGGCTATAGTCATGTCCCGCAGTGCTGGATTTTCTGAGCAGGTGAGATGTTTGCGCAGATACCAAACTCTATCTACATTAGACAACATATTACCCATATGATTCTCATTTTATTCCGAAGCATTTGAATGTTTGCAAGAGATATAAGCTAACAGTTTCATGCTAGAAGTTTTAATATTTTCTTTCATGCTGCACTATTTGCATAGGATAGTCGAAAATGTTTTGAGGGTAATGTGATTTTCTAAGACATTCATGTGCACATTCACTCAAGGTTAGGTCTGGTTTTTTATTTGTGGAATAGCCTCGTCGAGGAATGTGGCTGCTGAGTGATGATCTAAGATGAAGATACATTGCAACTCCTGCAGGTTGTGGAATTGGACTTTCTGTACCCAAGCGAGGGCATCCATAGACGCTGGGACAACGGCTATCGTATTACCGCAATGGGTGCCACAATGGACCAGTCTGCACTGATCCTAAGCAAGCCAAGGCGGCGCCCAAGAGACGAGACACAAGAGACTTTGCGGACTACACAGTTTCCTAGTCAACATGTCAAGGTAGGACACGAGCTGTGGTATCTCACTTGCTTTAGCCTTACTAGTGTTTTTTCTTACTTGTTCCTTTGGCTGTCCCCTCCCAGGAGAAGTGGGCCAAGAACCTCTACCTTGCTGGGATATGCTATGGGCGAACCGTGGCCTAACATCGTCGGCTGCTGACCTAGCTGTTTGTTGATATATATTTGAGTTTTTGTCCTCTGTTACCATATCAGCCCCAGAGCAAGTGCCTTAGTCCAAGATGAGTTCTGATGTATCTGAACCCTATTGTAGGTCTGGTCTCGTAAGTTAATCAGGAAAGTCGAGGGGCACAGACGGATAGAATAGTGTAGCTTCTACCATCAGTAACGTGCTACTTTGGTCCAATAAAATGAGTCTCATTGTGAATCAATACAAGGATAAGGGATAAATATGTCCCTTTTATTTTTGCCATACAATACACGCAGCAATGAATGCATTCTTGTTACAGTACAAGGAATGCCAGGTCCGACTACTGGTCCTGCGATGGTGGTGGCGAACGAACCCCAGCGGTTGACTGATGAAAAGATAGCATGCTGGGAGAGTCGACTCTGACGATGACTTCTTCCCCAGCGGAGTCATCGCTCGAGTTGTCATCTTGCATCACCTTCTGTTGCTGCTGGTCTGCGGAGGTCGCTGGAGCAGGAGCGGTGGTGGTAGCCTCGCCAGTGTCTTTGGGAGCTGCCATTCGTTTCATGTTTGAACCCTCCGACTGCACGGAGAGCAGAGGCCGGGTGTTGGCAGGCTTCGATGGCACCCGGGGGTAGGAAGAGCTGTGCCTCTTGTTCGCTACCGGCACGCCATGGGGCCTATGACGCCGGTGACCCTGGCCGGAGGGGCTCACCATGCTGCCGTACATGCTCAGTTGCAAGGCCCTGGCAGAGAAGCTGCCTGGCTGGTTTCTAATCTCGCTTAGGCTGTGCTGCCCCCGGGACCTCCGGAAGCTCTCCGGCCAACGGAGCAAGCCACTGTGCTCCTTGCTCATTGTCCGTGACAGCTCATGGCCGTGAGAGAGAAGCGATGTGGTTCGCTGAAGATCGGCCTCTGCCTCGGAGGCCCTGCCCATATCAAAGAAGATGATCCGCACTCTAGCCTCCACTTGGTAGCTGGGTGCAGTATGACAGTAGTATACAAGGTTCACGGCTGCAAGCATGGAAACACTTAGAATCCTTTGTTTTTCTTTTTATCTTTCGAAAGTATATGAGGAGGATGAGGACTGCTTCGAAACCTGAGGACTCAAGTCCGAATAAGCTCAAGTCAGCATTTGATGGCAGAAGTACCACTGGAGGCGTGATCAGATTCTGGTTCCTGGTCTTCAAGAATCCTTCAAGCAAAATGCCAATGTAATTCTGCTCTAGTTCGATGTCTTCCCCCTTGATGTATATATTCATCGTGGACCTTTCAGCAACAAGAACCCTGATCTCATGCATTGCCATTTTCTCAAATATCTGAGGAAGCAAAAGCCTAGCAATGACCAGAGCGCTTTCCTGTGATTTCCATTCAACTGATTGCCATTAGATATAGATTCTGTGATGCAAACTTCCCAATGTAAATCAGTACTGTATTACCTGCCACAGGAAAACCTCAATTGAAGGATCTGAATGACGCAGCTCATCTATCTTTTCAGCTTCAATGAAGAAACAGTGTACAACGGAATCTGTGATCATGTCACAGATATAGGGCTTTCCGTTCAGCACCTCATACAGACCCAAAGTGCTTCCATGTGATAAAATTGGATCCAAGGAATGCCTTCTGCTTAATCTTTGACTCGTCCACTGTTAGAAAAAAGAAGTCATATGCTCATTAGAACAAATCAGAAAAGACTCCAACAAGATGCATCAAAGTGTTGTTGTTGAGGAACAAACATACCTTTACTACACCAATAGATATAAGCCATATACCAGTTGGCCTTGAGCCTTCCCGATATATGGTCATGCCATGCCCTCGTACGGTTTCCTTTGTATTGCTTAGCAAAGGATCACGTGCAGCAGCAGGCAGCACGCCAACTAAAGGATGAGCGTTTAGAAGATCACTAACTCTTGGCATTTTCACTAGTGGTGGATTCCTCTTCAACTTCTTCAAGTCTGTCTGCCAAGTGAATTAGTATCAGAGTTTAGCATATTTATTGCAATTCGCACACTGATTTCAGAGGTAGAACAAAAACAAAAATTAATAGTTAAATATTCCATCTACCTGCAAAGCATCGTCTAAATGTACCATTTCCTTCTCTTCCAGTAACCCAGTCTTCTGGAGGTTTTGAATATACTCGCTCAAGTGTGTCAATACAGAATATGTGACTTGTCGCGTCTTTAGCACACGTAGAACCTGTTTTTTTTTCCCGGGGGGGGGGGGGAGTTGGAACTGAGAGTTCCACAGCAGTTGAATGAGATGATAGAAGAACATTGTAACCACAAACCTGCGGGAATGTGACTTGAACATCTTCCAAGAATTTTCTAGCTTCCTCTCCCTCAGCATTACTTTCGTCAATAACAATTCTTGCAACCTCACTATCACCTGAAGATAGAAGAAAACAAATTAATAGGTAATGAAGTTGGTGAAGTGCGTTAGTATCATACGAGAAGATTGAAGTCAGGTTATCCACAAAACAGCATAGAAGAGGTAAATGGATTCATCATATAGGGAATGACATTTTCAATCAAGCTTTCAGAATTCTAAGTTACTGAAACATAAATTAAAGGGATTATTGCGTTCCCATACTTTGAACCCCAATTCCCCAATTGTGATTTTACCCCCACTTTTTTTTTCTACTTTGCATTTTTACCCTTGCTGTTTAGAAATGAAGCCTCCGTTTACCCTTTTTCTAACACCGTTAGCTGCATCCCAAATAAAATAAGGGGCTATTGCGTTCTTGCCCTTGTTTTGAAGTCCAATTGTTATTTTATCCTCACTTTCTTTCACTTTGCATTTTTACCCTTAATGTTTGGAAACGAAGTCTCATTTTACCCTTACTCCGTGAACAGCACATAATAGTGTTAAAGAAGACAATTTTGCCCTTGCGAATATACCCCTATTTTTTAGAATTTTGTGAATATATCTTTGTTTGCCATTATATTCAGCAGCATATCAATAAGAATATGAACAGGCATTTCAAGAGAAGAGCTTCTGATGCAACATCTGAATATATGAAGCGGTCGTTGGATCATACTGATAGTCCACTTGCAAAACAACATGGCAACACAAGGTCATAAGGCAGTAGATGACGAAACACAAGGTCACAAGGCAGTAGATGACGAAACACAAGGTCACAAGGCAGTAGATGACGAAAAAATTAGCTCAATTTGACAGCACTTGCGAGAACGTCGGCCATGATGCCTGCACAAAGCCTCGGTCATGGCCCTATCGTTCTCCAGAATTGAAGTCCTCGCGTTGCGAGCAAGAAACAAACAGAGCGAAGAGATTTGTGGCTGGTTTGCTACGGCATCGGAAGCTGAGAGCAGGAAGAGAATTGAGATCTCACGCCGCCGGCCGTTCACCACTGGCCGTTCCATGGCTGCTTGCTACGGGAGAAAGGAACGAGTGGATGGGATGACAGACTCGCCTATTCATGACCAGCTGTGCCATGTCTTTTCTTAGGTTTTTTTTATTTTTCTTAGGTCTGGTTCGGGGGAGAAGAGAAAAGGGATAAAGGGATAAGGTTTTTCCTAAAGGAGACCGCCAATCCATCGAGTTTCTAACCCAAGCCGGTCATGAGTAGGCGAGTCTGTCGTCCCATCCACTTGTTCGTTTCTCCCGTAGCAAGCAGACATGGAACGGCCAGCTGCGAACGGCCGGCGGCGTGAGAAACTCAATTCTCTCAGCTTCCGATGCTGTAGCAAACCGGCCACAAATCTCTTCGCTCTGTTTATTTCTTGCTAGCAACGCGAGGACTTCAATTCTGGACAACGATAGGGCCATGACCGAGGCTTTGTGCAGGCATCATGGCCGACGTTCTCGCAAGTGCTGTCAAGTTGAGCTAATTTTGTTGTCATCTACTGCCTTGTGACCTTGTGTTTCGTCATCTACTGCCTTGTGATCTTGTGTTGCCATGCTGTTTTGCAGGTGGACTATCAGTATGATCCAACGATCGCTTCATATTGCATCAGAAGATCTTCTCTTGAAATGCTTGTTCATATTCTTATTGATATGGTGCTGAATATAATGGCAAACAAAGATATATTCACAAAATTCTAAAAAATAGGGGTATATTCGCAAGGGCAAAATTGTCTTCTTTAACACTATCATGTGCTGTTCACGGAGTAGGGGTAAAATGAGACTTCATTTCCAAACAGTAAGGGTAAAAATGCAAAGTGAAAGAAAGTGAGGATAAAATCACAATTGGACTTCAAAATAAGGGCAAGAATGTAATAGCCCCTAAATTAAACTACCCATTTCGACATTGACATTTGGACATTGAGTAACATTGTTTGATCCATCCACAATTTCAGACTATAAAGTGATTTTGCAGTGAAGTAGGGCTCTGTCATGTAGTTTGACAATTAAATGCTTTAACTGATTTCTATGTTAAAGGTAAACTCTTCTTAAAGTATGCTTTCTCTTGATCTCCAGGCCAAAAACAATGTGCAGCTATAGAACAATATGTCCACTGCACATGTAAATCACATATGCAATTTGTTACTTAGATCTTTTTTTTCCTCTCGTTTTGCACCCCAGAGAAACAAGTATTAGATGTATATAGTTGTATTTGACTTGTAACTGTCTTACTTGTACTCCAAGCCTATACGGCCTATATATACAAAAGGTCACCCCCCTCTAGGGTGTGTGGTGTTTGCCCAACTCTCTACAACAAGAGGTAATGCATCCAGTGTTATCAGGATTATCAAGGAAGAAATGCAGCAATGGTCTTTTGCGGGGGCTCGAGGAGTTTCCCACCTCCTCGCCCTGGCAGCTCCAGCCACTTAGGGGTGCTTTCTGGTCTAGTGTTTCTGGTCATGTCAGTTTTTTGTAAGAGTCTATTAATCTTGTTGCTAGGGTGGGTTACAGGCCCTTCTTATCTGTAACATTTTGGGGATCTTTACCCCCTTTTTTTCTTCTTAATATATTGATGCGCAGCTCTCCTGCGTGTTCGAGAAAAAAAAACAAGAGGTAATTTGAATGAAAGAACATATCAAGAGTTCACAATATATTACCGAGAAAATCATGTAGCTGCCGCCTAGCAATTCTATGAGCACGAAGAAATGCAGCACAGATGTAACATCCTGATTCCAATCTTTCGACTGTGAAGTACGTGACAAGCTTTCGTGGCAACCTGCTCATCTGAAGGAACCTATAGTAACCCGGGAACTGGACATTGGATTTTAAACCTTTCCAATCACATAATGGTTGTCTAGAAACAAGATCCATAGCTTCATCAACTGATCTCATCAGAATATTTGCTGTAACTTGATTTATTCGTCCCTCTTCAAGCATAGCCCAGTAAGCGGATTGCACACCTGGCCAAAAATATGTCCAAATAAATTGTCTCTACTATAAAAAATTCATAACAACACTTATTAAGTTGCATAAGTATAGAACATATAACCATTGAGGGAACAATAAGCAAACGGTTTATGGATAAATACATATTGCAACGAGAGAGTGTAAAATGGAAGGACAAATGGACATCAGTCAGAACCCCAACATATCAAACTGAGCCAAGACATCTCAGGGAAAAGAAAATATACCAAAGTAACGTTGGCTAAATGTTATAGATTTGTTTAGGGTAGATGCTAACTGACTGAATTAACAAACTAACAACCTGAACTTACTAACCTTATCTTCCTAACAAAGCTTATCTAACAAACCAATCTAAACAGACTAAAGATAGGTGCTGCTTCTGGTTCATGTTGCTGCCTCCATGCCGATCACGCCCATAACACAATCACTAGCAAGACAGCAAGTTATTTAGAAGACAGATAATGTATCATCAAGCTACAAAGATGGAAGGGCCTAAAACACGGCTATAAACAATGGGTAGGGAAAGTTTGCGTGCTTACTACGGACAAACAGGCTTTGTTGTTGTTTCTCCAACCAGAGGCTTTCAAAAAACTAGTAAGCTACTCCAATAGGCTGATGTCAGCAAGAAATGGTGAATCTGACAGTATTTTTACTTTTTCATTTTGAGAAGGTTTAGATAAGGAAACTTAAGAAGAACTAAGCTGTATGTGCATAGGTACAGGTCTTTTGAAGGTTTAACTGTTGGCTAGATCTTCCAGTGGTTTGGAGTTAAAAGTTGTTATTTCTAATTTTTTCTACAACTTTATTTTAATTTTTTCTGTAATTAGAATGCAAAAAGAAATGTACAAATGTTGGTGTACTTGTGTTGACAATTGGTATGAGGAAATATCCTCCAATTGGCCTGTCAAAGACAAGTGTCCTACCATTGATGCTAATGGTTTGATCTTCCCCTGGAAACATCAAATGTTCTAATGATTATTGCTTTTACACGAGAAAGGGGTCTATACTTGAAGCCTAAGTATCAGTAAATCACAGCAGCTATCCACTCTAGGAGTCGATGAACAGTACCAGTGGTCATAGAATAAGGAAGTTAGCTAAAAGGGTTACAAAAACAAATTATATCAAGCCTAAGAAAAAGCATTGAGAAAAAGCCTCAATCACAAAAGGATACCATTTAAAAGCCGCACTCGAATATCTCTTATGTTCATGGTATGCACATGGTCATCTTCGTCATCAACATCATGGGGATGCTCTGGATCATCGTCCAAGTCATTCAAACATGTGATATGTTTTTTTACAGTAGCCCAGTCAGCAGGTCCAAGTTCCTCGTCATCCCTAAGCTCACCAAAAGCCTCTAATGCTTTGTTTAGCATTTCATATCTTGTATATTTCAATATGCGAAGCTGCCAAAAAAATGTTGAGTACTCTCTTAGTCTGCACATATGTGCTATGGATAGATATTGTTTTGAAAAGATATGGATAGATATTGTAGAAAAGAGGGAGCGATTTGTATCTCTAGTGATACAGAGAACTAGGAATCTAAAATAATTTATTCTTCTCTTTGTGGCCTCAGCCATAGCTTCTAGAGTTTAATTGGCCTCTCTTGGTTCTTTTCCCCTTGGATATTCTGGACAGATAGGAAGTTGCAAAAGCATCTATTATCTACAATTAATTCACAAGTAATTTGGCACTTGGCATGGTAGCATACATGCTAGATTTTGTGAGTGAGTCAACTGATGACTGTTAACCTTGAGATCTTGAAGCACTTGACTAAGTGGCAGCACATAAAACGTTGCCTTCACCACTTCACCAGTAATTAGTCAGAGAGAAGGCAAATGGGTATAAATAGAACTCGAAAGATTTCTAAAACAGGAAATCCTTTAATAGCATACTTGAAATGGTAGATGACGATTTGTGAAGCTAACCTTTGTTGCTGACAGTTTGTCCATGCCGAGGATATGTAACAAAAATTGTGTGGTTGAACCATTAAAAATCAATGTCAAAAACACAATGCCACCAGTGAAGAACACAAACTGCATAAGCTATAACATTAGCAAAGTTCATATTAGACATTTTACACTTTCACACACAAAAAAGGGCATACCATTGTTCCAACTTCCGGTTTAAGATAAGGTTGAACTGCATCGCTGGTGCGCTATTTAAAGTATTCCAATAAATGTGTCAGAAAACTCTGTAGTAGACTAATGTACTTGTATGAAAATGAAAGCACAAATGAAAGGGTTTATTGGTACACAAATGAAACTAACTTACCTTAACAGATAGTGATAGTGACAGAGCAACAGCCCCTCGCAGACCTGACCAAACAAGAATCATGGCCTCTTTGAAGTCCAACCCATACCCAAATTGACACAACAATGGGTACAAAACACTAACAACTATAAGTCGAGACATTTGCACAAAGACATAAAGCAGAAGAAGGAAGCCCCACGAAGTGCCTACAAAAGCCAAGATATAAAGTTAATTTACACATAATGAGGTTTAACAAAATTAAGCTCATGGTACAGAGAGCTCATATCAGACCTAAACAAATATTATCAAATTGTAACTCTCGAATCATAGGAAAACATGATTTTGCAGCACAATGATATGATTGATATCTAACCAAATATGAAACGTTCAAACTTTTGTTGACTAATTAAATGCCAAGTGTTTCAAGTATAAGCTGATTGAAGTTAAAAGTATAACCCTAGGGCACCAAGACTCAGAAGCAGGGCAGGGATCTGGATCAGGGAGATTAGTCAAACAATTATCTCTGATGGATCATTAACATCATTGTATAAATACCTCGCTTTTAAATATTCCACTATGATGAACATGGGACACCACACGATCAAAACTAGAAAAGAATTTTTTTCTTTGGTCCACCAAGGTTTTTTCACAGATCTTGAAGCAAGGTGTTAATGGTTATGGGCAAAGTAGAGATGATATTAATTAATTCAGGTGGATATATCAATATGTTGAATCGCCTGAGAATTGAGATAAGCAGAAATGAAAGCTCATCCTTATGTATTCATAAAAAACTGAAACAGTTGTGTTAGATCTTCAGCATCTTTGAACTTTAAAGAATCGATTTTGAGCCTAAAAAATTATCCACCAAACAGTAGAAGTACATTTCAGGAGGTAAATGGTGCATACCATGCCTTTCAAAATGGACATTATTTTGTAGAACACCATCTGCAATAACAACCCCACTGAAGGGAATTCACGGGTGAGAAATTTACAACTGTGGTGTTGTTATTAAGTATAGAATCAAAACAACTAGAAGTTTGGATCAGCTGGACATAAACAGAAGAAATCAAACAATGTTTTTCCGACATGTACAGAAGAGATGCCAATACCTCAGTATAAAAATAAGTGTGTTTGCAATGTAAGCAACCATTTCCCTGAATACAAGAAAAAGAGCAAGCAAACATGAAACTCAGATCAGAAATGTAGGTATGTATTTACATATCATAAAAATAAAAAATATATTTTTTAGAATATATATACAAGCTCATGTACATAACTTGCATTAGTAAAAGAATCCATTATTTGACATTATTAAGTAATACCAAGATTAGGCTACCTTAATTCAGTGTCAACTGAGAAGATTGCAAGGTACTATCAGTAACCAACAATGACCAAATTATTCATCAACAAAATTAGGATAGTGATTGCAGTGACACTACGAGTGCTCCAGAATAATTCCATGCAGACATTTCATAGTAATTTGTGTATTTTTTATGTTTCTAGAGTTTTATTAGTTTACTTTTTGCTGGTTACAGACCCGCATTAACATTGCTTGCAGTGGCGGAGGACCTTCATGACTAGGTGTGGCCAGCACCATACCTTATTTTTTCCCCAAATACACTGCATATTTCTCCATATACCCTGTTTTGTTATGCTCTGCTGGATAGTTCATGCTCAAATAGTCAAATTTGTTACCTGCCACACCTCAATCCATGCTCCGCCAATGATTGCTCGTAAATAGCACAGCGGACCCTGGGATTAGTTTCTGAAGTGTAATAACTATTAACTAGTTCAGTGCTTCTAATACCACCACCCCAGCTGACTTTCAGTCTCATTGACTTAGCCAGCTCCCCAGCTCAGGGTAGAAATGAAGGATTAGAGGAAGGGGGCCGAGAATATGGCTTAGTTTGGCTTGATACTGCTTAGCTAGGTTTCAGAAAAATTGGCATAACCTTGGCAGCAAATTGTGCAGGCCAAAGCTCCTTTCTACAATATAGCAAGTGGAGGGCACCACATAAAGCCAGCTGGTGAAATCTAAGATCTCTCATCTTATTGTGCATAGTAGTACAGAGACCCAACCCGTTGAACCCACCTTGCAAGTTCGACCATTATGCAATTTATTTTTTTCTTGAGCATGCAGGAGAACTGTGTATCCAGTGTTCTTAAGGCATCACTTAGGCGACAAGGTGTACCCAAGGCACTACAAGGGCCTAGTTACGCCTGGTGTTTTCTTGAACATGCTTACCTGAAGTACCACAGGACGCCTTATCACCTTAAAGAACCATATGTGTGTCATTGCATTGAGTTTTAAGCGGAAGGCACCCACCATATGGTTTGCTTAAGTGCTGCTAAATGTTGTATGCTAGGGAAATTTAACAAATCATTATCAAAGTAGGTGATAACAAAAGCTGGCAGTTGGACTTGGACAAAGCTGTGCCTTTACAACAGCACATAAATTTACATAGTAAATCCTCTTGAAGTAACGCTAAAACAAAGTAAGCACGAACAGCATCATGAAACTTATGGAATACATGGAATAGATACAAATAGGAATACTAGGATCATGAATCTGTCAAGAATATTTATGTACATTGATATTAGAGAGACTTGTTTCTCTAACATACCAGAAATGGTGTAAACTTTGCTGACTTTCACCCTTAAAAGCAGTTTTTGCAAAAGCTGCATAGAACCTGTCCAAGTGACATGGTTAGCACATGAGCAATTGGTATTAAACAAATATGCAAAACTATTTGTCAAAACAAGTTTACTAACATTCCCAGTGTCATGACTGTCAAAACACCAGAGACCTCCAGTGAATCTTGTGCCTGATATGAATGAACATTAACAAAAGAAAAACCTCTGAGGAAAACAGAGGAAAGTAAGAACTCCTGAAGTGGAATGGTCTTACAGTGAAGAAAGCTATATAGCTGACAGCAAGAGTGAGCGAAATCTCTATGATTGTATCATTAAATATAAATCCCAGCCACAGTACTGATACAATTCCGAATGCAAGGCCCAGAGCAACACTGGTCAAATATGATACTAATTAGCATTAGAAGCACATAGCCATAAAATTTACTTTGAATTTAATAAAGAAATCCCACATACGCTCCAAGCGAAACTTCTGACAAGAACTTTATTATTGAGCCAGCATCAAACATTCTTCCAAGCACCATTCGATAGAATAGCTGATAGACAACAATAGCGGTCCTGTAGAATTTGTGGTCATTTAGCATGAGTTATAGATTTCATAATTGAACTTGAAATTTCAATATTTTTTGTATCTTTCATATACTACATACCCAATATATCACTAATACAGACATTGAGGAGAATGAATCCTGTAACAACTAGTCAAGGGTGCCTTGTATGCTCTTGCTCAGATAAGGTCAGTGCATAGTCAAACCAAATCTTGAATTCCGGATTTTAACTGAGTGACAATTCCTATTGACTATAAAATCTTTGGTTATTAGTATGATTCTACAAACACTTAGTTTTAGCGGAATACTTTTTATTTGACCAAGTATTGACTAGCACAGGAAGTCCAATTTATAAGGTTCATCCTTACACCTTCTTCCGGAGTCCAATATGATTGCACAATTTTGTTCAAGTAGCTTACCCGTCATTCATTAAGGATTCACCCTCAATGATTGTACTAAGCTTTTTACTTGCTCCAAGTTCTTTTAGCAGTGCAACCACAGCAACAGGGTCAGTTGCACTAAGCAGTCCACCAAGTAACAATGATGTTTTCCAGCTCCAGTCGTAAGGAAAAGTGAGCTGTAGGACACTAGTTAGGAAACATTGGAATATTAAATGCAATGTCTCATCATTTCTCTAAGCAAATACCTTTACAGCAGAGCCAAGTAAAAAAGTTGATAGTACAACACCCGGTCCAGCAAGTAACACCATTTGTGCCATACATCTCTGCAAAACAAGCATCGTAGTCTACAGTCAGCAAACATGTGGACCAATAGTGCTATGCCATTAAACAAGATCACAGCAGAAAAGATCTATATCTAGTATTATTATTCAGTAGAAGCAGTTTAGACAATATGATGTTCACAGACACTTTGTTGGCAAAAATGGAGGAGAGATTCCCCACAAGATTTAATGCAGAGACTTTTCTTTAGGACTGTCAGAACCACAGAAGTAAGAATTGCTGCTAATAAGGATCATACAGTGTTGACTGTAACCATTTAAGAGATAATAAACTGCCGAAATGATTAGACAAGAAAAGAAAATTTTGTGTGTGCACAAACATTATTGAGATCATATTTGAACATCATACACGGAATAACAGACAGGATGTACCTTTATTTGGTGTATTTCCATGGAGAAGGAGCTTTCAAACAGGAGGGCAGGTAGAAAAACAGCCAGCAGAAGATCAGGGTTTATGCTGGCCCCTGCAATTTAATTGTTAGGCAGAAGGGATACCAGGTAGGGGATTAGCTACCAGAGCGTCATGTCGAATGAATAAATTGAAGTATTAGAATGAAGGGAAAATTGGTTCTGTAGCACTAAAAGATCCCGAAATCCGGAAAATACCACCGAAAGATCGCGGACACGTAAAATACCACCGAAAGGTTGCAACGTTACCCAAAATTAGCATTCCGTTAGTTTTCCTTCACAAATGAGTTTCAGTCATCTAATTTCAAAACAAAAGGTGGACATAAAATGACTCTTATGCCCTTGGCCCCTAAACCTTATCCTCCTCCACATCGAGCCCCTCCCTGCTCGTTCTCCAGAGGGACCGACGCCCCCTTGCCCTCCGCAGCAAACCGGCGCCGCCGGCCCACCCCCACCTGCACCAGCGCCGCCCCACCCTCTCCCGTGCCACCGCCCACCCGTCCCTCCCGCGCCGACATCCCGCGCCGGTGGTGCCTCGCTCGCTCCCACGCCGCCCTGGACGCATCTGGGCAGGCTTAAGGGGGCGCGCCCGAGAGGTCCAGCCCCACCTGCACCGGCGCCGCTACGCCCCCTCCCGAGGCCCCGCCGGCCCGTCCCTCCTGCGTCGACACCCCACGCCGGCGGTGGCGGCGCGTCGCTCCATCGCCCCACCCTGGACGCATCTGGGCGGGCGAAAGGGGGCGCGCCCGAGCGTCCCTGGCGGGGGTGCCATCCAGGCCAACGCGCGCCGAGCTGGTGGTGGATCTCAGTGCCAGGTCCGATTTGCTTGCTCGTAGCTCTACCTCAGCGTCATCAGCTTGTTTGAGCACCTTTTTGTGTGAAAGTTTTGATTTATTTCTGTGTTTGCTAGATTTAGGGACTGCGAGGACGACTCCACTGCTCCGCCAGCCGCGACCACTCCCCTCTGTGCCCCACCGGTGGAGGAATGCATGAAACAGAGATCCCCGATTGGTAAGACTAAACCCTAGCTATATACTGCTACTAGATTAGTATAGTAGAACTGAAATTAGTTGCAAAATGTGATTCGTTAGTGTACATGGTTGCATCTGGAATGAGGATGGTCAGTGATGAGAAAGACCCAACTTTTGGAAGCAGTGCTAATTTGTTTGCACTGCTACAATTTCAGGATCGATCCGACCAATGCTTGTAGAGTAGTGATTGATGTATCTTCCTACTCAACTGTTGAGGAGGATCGATCCGTGTACAAAAAGGGCAGACGCTTGGATTGGTGGGTGGATGCTGATGAGTACTCCATCATTGACATGGAGAAAGATGTTTTGGATCACTTCAGTTGGGGTAGCTATCAGGAAGCAAACTTTTGGTATGTGGGTCAGAACAAAGAAACAGTTCGCCTTGGTTCTGACCAAGAGCTTCTAACTTTGCTGCGAGGTTCAAAAAAGGTGGAGTTTATCATGACTGTAGATAGATGTGTGCATGTTGACATGGCTTTGACTGTGACTGAAATGGAGAATGAAAGACAAGTGTCAGTTCAAGAAAATCATGTGCCAGATAGATGTGTGCATGCTGATATGGCTTTGACTGTGACTGCAATGGAGGATGAAAGTCAAGTGTCAGTTGAAGAAAATCAAGTGGCAGATTTGGATGGTCTAGAATGGGCCTTGGAACCTCAACTGGGTGTTACAGCTGCTGGTCCTTCCAGAGTAGTAGAGGAGGGTAACCATGATTTGGACCCCGGTGTTGACCATGAGGGAGATGATCCAGTTGGAGCTGATGAAGAGTGGAGGTATTTCAAGAAGAAAATGCAGGTACAGGGAGAAGGAAGTAATGAGAAAGTGCAGCAAGAAAAAAAGAAAGTGGACAGCAAAAAATCTGTAACTGAAGACATTGATCCTGAGGCTGTGCCAAGTGATGAGGCCACCATGTTGCGGGATGCTCCATATGTTCCACACACTACATATGACAGAGACAACCCTGATATAAAGGAAGGTTCAACATTTCCTGATAAAAAGACCTTCAAGCTAATGATTCAGCAATATGCCATAAAAAGGGAGTTTCAAACATTTGTGGAGCATAGTGATAAAACAAGATATAGGGCACGATGTGCAGATTCAGAGTGTGGATGGAAAGTTCATGCAAAGAAACTTCGTGGTTGCCCCACTTTCATGGTATACTACTATGCAAGGTTTTTGTTTCATAATTAGTTCCTGCCTACTGTGTGTGTTAGCAGACATGCCCCCTTTGCTATGTATGTGCTGGATCCCAAACTGTTACTCTATTCACACTTATTCTCCCTATTCTCTACTTTAAGTGTTGGGTGCTTTATATGTGCTGGAATGTGTCTATGTGGCTGCTTGAAATGTGTTTATTTGCCCACTGTAGCTGCTGGAATGTGTTTTTGACCACTATACCTGTTGGAATGGCTTCATTTGCCCACTGGAATGCATGTACCGGTTCGTTTTGTGTGATTGACTAACTGTTCCGTTAGTCATTTTAACGGAGTGCTATTTTCAGTCCAAATTCCGACCTTTCGGTGGTATTTTACGTGTCCGCGATCTTTCGGTGGTATTTTCCGGATCTCGGGATCTTTCAGTGCTATAGAACCAATTTTCCCTAGAATGAATCGTAGTACTAGGAACTTACAGATACGAATTCCAGCTCCAAGTTTGCCTAGGCCATGTTGTGTTCCGTATTCTGGAAGGCGGGGGTAACAGTATGAAACAGTGGAGCAAGTAAAGAGAGAAAATTGGGGCGCAATGAGCGGCTGAATTGAGTAGTAGCTGATTTTGCAAGTAGGGAAAGAGAAAGGGGGAATTTCATCCATTGCTGTACATGAAGTCGAGGGGAGGAAGTTCCATCTCTTACCGAGGGAGCCGAGCGCGACGCCGAGGACGAGAAGGGCGACGGTGTACGGGACGCGGGTGCCGCGAAGGAGGTGGCGGGAGGCGATGCCCAGCACAAGCGACACCCCGACGAAGAGCACCGCGTCGTCAGGCTCAGGCTCACCCATCTCCCTCTCCCTCTCCCTCTCCCTGCTATCTCGCTGTCTTTCCCGTCAATGGATCGGCGGATATACGGGATGGAGGAGGAAGAGGAGAGGAGGAGCAAAGAACGATTCCACGGAAGAGGAAGGGGAAAAAGCAGACTCGAGAGAGCTGCTCTTCTTCTAAGCTTGTTTCATCAGTTGCCAAAGTCACTTTACCACTATGTACAAAACTGTCGCTTTCAGTGGCGTGAGCACCTTCTGACCTTAAATCAACTTCTTGTTTCTATGAATGGCATAGTTAGGTCTGTTTCAAGCATTATAAGTTTTCTATACTCTATAATAGCAAGTGTAAAGTTGCGGTGGAAAAGTACAAAGAAGTACTACAAAGAAATGGAAGAAGGATATGCATTTACTGGTGCTTAATTTGAGATGCTTAAATATATGATGAGGCGATCATGCTAGTAGTAATAAGCAGCATGTGACCTATGATCTTGATGTCTCCCATCAAGAGAGAATGCATGTGGTTTGAATTATAAAAAAAATAAAAAGGGTGGCTCTTATTGCAAAAACGAAATAATGTGTGTTGCACGATGTGATCAACCAACCGACCTCAGCAGCCTAGATTTTTTTTAGTGCCAGAGCTAATTTTCTTTAAAGAGAATCTTGCTATTTAGGAGGATTAAATATTGCAAAAATTTTTGCAGGGATGAGTTGTAAATCGCGATAAATTTAATAGACCTAATTAATCTATAATTAGTGGATGGTTACTATAGCATCAATGTTGCAAATTATGAACTCTTATCCATTCAAAGGCGGTTGAGCAAGTTTCCATATTTAAGAATGGCAGGAACCGACCTTTCAAGCTATAAAAGTAGCTTCCACTCACCCTCTCAAGCATTCACTCTTTTCCATTCACATACATAAGGAGCAGAAGTAGTAGTAGGACTTCACTTGTATCATTAGAGTAGGGAGTGTACGAGATGGAGGATCGGAGAAGAGCCGGACGTGCCGGCCTCTCTTCGCCTTGTACGTCGACGGATACGAGTCATTTGAGTAAGTATCCGGAGTTCATCTTCTGGTAAATTCTTGGTTTAGTATTGTTAAGTTATTCATTCGTTTACGGGTTCATCGTCCGTTCTCGTAACAGATACTCTGGTAGAGAGCCCCTGATAAAGACGGGTAACCCTACGCAATGCTAGAGTAGTAGTCGAAGGCTTAAGCGTGGTGCTTAGGCCCTAGATTGTCTTTGTTTGCCTCGTGCTCCACAGTATTGTGGGGTAGACCGCGGGTGGTGACAGCCCCGTCGGTCCGCTACAAAGCTGCTTCGTGGTTAGTGCACTCCCCCCTGTCCGAGTATGACGTAGAGCCAAAGCCAGAGGTCCCTAACAGTACCTGGGTCAGACCGGTGCCCGAAGTAAACGAGTGACGAGCCTAAGTTTACCTACCTTGATCCTTATCCATAGATAAACCACACTACCCGAAGCTCTCCATCTTCTTGTTCTCCTGGGTTACACTAGCCAGAAGATCGTTACACCTCTGTTTCCTGTGAAATTACGATACCCAGAATACTCTCCGGGTGAAGTGCTATAACGGTATTTTCCGTGCGCTTGCGGATCTTATCTGTGATTGTTAAGAAATACCAACAAGCATTTCTTGCGTCGTTGCCGGCGAACGGTTGCTGTAGTTATCTTCGAACCTAGTTGGCCCGTGTATCCTTTCTTTTACCTTTGTTTTCTTATCCTTTTCTATCACCATGGAGCACATGTCTATCCAAAACCTTTCTGCTCCTAAGGGCGAGTTTATAGAGCCACCAAAATCATCGAAGCCAATCACAGCTTCCAGCTTCGAGCTCCGTCTTGTTTTTATAGCCATGGTTCGGGAACAAACCTTCTCGGGTTATGATAACGAAAATCCATACCACCACCTACGAGAGTTCAAGCAGTTGCGCTCGTGTCTGTCAATCGCAAGCATGTCACAAGAAACACTTCAGTGGAAGTTGTTTCCCTTCTCTCTCAATGAGAGGGCGAGACAATGGTATGCCCATAACGTAGGAAAGGTAAATGGAGAATGGGAAGAACTTCAGGATAGGTTCTGTCTTGCGTTCTACCCCATTTCTCGCATTGCTTCCCCACGAAAGGAGATCCTCGACTTTCGTCAGGATGAGAAAGAATCCATAGGTGCAGCCTTGGCTAGGTTTTCACAATTTACTCATGCTGGCCCAGACTTGTCTATACCTAACCACGTGTTGCTTCAACACTTCTGGTTAGGGCTTAGTAGTAATCTGCCCTACAGCTTGACATCTCCGTTGGAGGGTCGTTCACCCATAAAACCACAGCCGAAGGAGAAGCTCTCTTGGATCGTATCCTAGAGAACACATCCTTCACAGAAACCCTTTCGGCAGTGGAATCCTCAAGCCATGAGGAAGTTCCGTTGGTTGATTCTACAGTCCCATCACCAACTCAAGTAGAACCAACCATTGAACCTTCCCCCGAACCAGAAACAACAGAGGAAGAAGAAATTCAACCTTCGGAATTTCCTTTCAACATCGAGGAAGACGTTTTTCAAAACTTTGGGAACACCTGGATGTATCCCCTTGAGAAGAGACCTCCAGTTCCCAGAGACCCAATAACCCCTCCGGATAAAGCTTCCATACAAGAAGAAGTCAAAGGGGTAACAGCCATCATGAACAGTGAGTGGGTTCACGAGGGGGAGATGTCACTCGAAGCAATTCGAATCCAAACCCCCTTGTACTCTCTTCCTTGTTTCATCCAAGGAAATGTTGTCTCAGTTGGAGCAAATATTATGTATGAGTCCTTTGCACTTGGCTATCTAAGTGACAACCCGTTGCTACCAACCTCGAGATCCCTATGGATTGGACCACGCTCCACCATGGAAGGGATTAGAATCCTGCATGACGTACCAGTTTGGTCCGATAAAACGGAAATTTCCCTAGATTTTCATATCTTCGAAGTCCAAGACTTTGACATTTTAATCGGGCATCCCATCGAGAAGATGTTCCAGAACGTTTCCTCCTTAGGAACACTCGACGTAACTCTTGGGGTAAGGCCATTAGCCTACCAATCCTTCGATCAAAAGATTCTATGGCCAAACCTACAACCCAAGATGAATCAGTTGATGAGGTAGAAGCCGTTTTTCCTGCCAAAACTCCTGAGTCTTCTTTAGAAAAAGATGCTGAACTCTTTGATGAAGAAGAAGACGACCAGGACGAAACTTTTGAGTTACCCACTCATGAACAACCACCTCGTCAACCCATAGAACTGAAGTCTCTTCCTTCTAGCCTCCGCTATGCCTTTATAAATGGCGACACTGAAACTCCCGTCATCATTCGCGACAAGCTATCAGACGAGAAAACAGCCAAGCTAATTGCCATTCTTGAAAAGCATAGGGCCCTTTTCGGCTACTCACTCCAGGGCCTTAAGGGGATAAGCCCTATCCTCTGCACACATCGTATTCCTATAGATCCATCCAAAACACCTTCTAGGGAGCCTCAGCATAGGCTCAACAATGCGATGCGAGAGGTAGTCAAGAAAGAAGTCCTGAAACTCCTGCACGCTGGGATAATCTATCCTGTGCCACACAGCGAGTGGGTTAGCCCCGTGCAAGTCGTGCCAAAGAAGGGAGGCATGACGGTTGTTGAAAACAACAAAAATGAACTTATTCCTCAACGAACCGTCATGGGATGGAGGATGTGCATAGATTACCGAAAACTCATTGCAGCCATGAAGAAGGATCACTTTCCGCTTCTGTTCATTGATGAAATGTTAGAACGGCTAGCCAAGCACTCCTTCTTCTGTTTCTCGATGGGTATTCGGGTTATCATCAAATCCCTATCCATCTCGACGATCAGAGTAAGACCATGTTTACATGCCCATACGGAACCTATGCTTATCGTAGGATGTCATTTGGGCTATGTAATGCCCCTGCATCGTTTCAACGTTGCATGATGTCTATCTTTTCCGACATGATTGAGAAAATCATGAAAGTTTTCATGGATGATTTCTCCATCTATGGAAAAGCTTTCGATCATTGTCTTGAAAATTTAGACAGGGTCTTACAAAGATGCCTAGAAAAGGACCTGGTACTCAACTGGGAAAAGTTCCATTTCATGGTCCGTGAAGGCATCGTCCTCGGACACTTAGTGATCGAAAGAGGGATCGAGGTGGACAAAGCTAAGATTGAAGTCATAGAACAGCTTCCACCTCCAGTGAACGTAAAGGGCATCCGTAGCTTTCTAAGCCATGCTGGGTTCTATAGAAGATTCATTAAGGACGTTTCACAAATTGCTAGACCCCTCACAAAGCTGTTGGCTAAAGACGCACCCTTTGAGTTCACTGACGAGTGCTTAAAAGCTTTCCACATTCTCAAAAAGGCACTCGTCTTGGCTCCAATCATCCAACCCCCTGATTGGAGTCTTCCCTTCGAAATAATGTGTGATGCTTGTGATTTTGCTGTTGGGGCGGTTCTAGGCCAAACCAAAGATAAAAAGCATCATGCAATCGCTTACGCTAGCAAGACTCTGACTAGACCTCAACTTAACTTTGCAACCACTGAAAAAGAGCTCCTAGCCGTCGTCTTTACTATAGATAAGTTTAGATCTTACTTGGTTGGAGCAAAAGTTATTGTTTATACTGATCATGCAGCTTTGAAATACTTGCTCACCAAGAAAGATGCTAAACCTCGTTTAATAAGATGGATTCTCTTACTCCAAGAATTTGACCTTGAAATAAAAGATAATAAGGGAGTAGAGAATACTGTTGCAGGTCATCTATCGCGTATGCAGGTTACTAACTTACAGGAACCCCCGATATATGACTTCCACCCCTTGGTATGCGAATATTGTGAACTTTATGGTTTCAGGGTACATGTCCCCTGGGGAGAATGAGAAAAAGCTCATCTTCAAGAGTCGTCAACACCTTTGGGACGATCCATACCTGTATAGGGTATGCACAAATGGTTTGCTGAGGAGATGCATACCCGCAGCAGAGGCCATGCAAATTGTCGAGAAATGCCACACTGCAGCATATGAAGGCTACTATAGAGCATTCAGAACTCAAGCAAAAATCTGGCAGAGTGGTTTCTTTTGGCCAATGATGTATGAGGACACTAGTGAATACATTCGAAGTGTCGAAGATGCCAGATGTAGGGTGGCATAACATCTCGCAACACAATGCCCCTCACGTACAATCTCCAAGTCGAATTATTCGACGTTTGGGGCATTGACTTCATGGGACCATTCCAGAAGTCCCAAGATTGCTAGTACATCTTGGTAGCTATGGAGTACGTATCCAAGTGGGTGGAAGCACTACCGTGCAGAGCTACAGACGCAAAGCAGGCCCGAAAAATGTTCCAAGAGGTCATTTTCCCCCGGTTTGGAACACCACGAATCGTCATAAGCGACGGGGGATCACACTTCATTGACAAGACCTTCTGGAACTACTTAAGAGAGTTAGGCGCCAAGCACAACATGGCCACCCCAGGGGTCCACCCCGCTGCTGTTGCTGTTGTTGCTGTCCTTGGACGAGTTGACGGAGTAACTCGGTTTGGGCGGCCAGATATTCCGCAAAGTTGGGTGGCGGTGGTGGCGGCTGCTGCGATCCACTACCATTCGCGTTCCCGAAACCCTCAGGGTTGCCACGTGTCGCTCCCACCATCTGGAACGGCAAATTCTCTCATTAGTATGGTGACATATGACTTCCCCAAAGTACAGAAGGGTAAGCGCGGAAAAGTAGAACTGGAATGAGTATGATAACAACAGGGACAGCAACGCTGTTCGTTACAAGAAAATCCATAACTTGCACTCTGTTCATCGAAATGTGCCCACATTTTTACAGCAGATAGATAATTTATCATACTACAACTTTGGTATTCAACTCCAAGGCTAAATCGACAGTTAAGGTGGGCGTACAATGCAATTTCTGCCTCTCTGTCCAGTCTGCTTTTCAGCATGCCGAGGTACACTGTTCGGGCCATAACTTTTGGCACACAAGTCTAATGATGCTAAAAGTTTGTGAGCACCTAGATCATGAAATTCACAACAACTTTGGTATTCATCACACAGCCCAGAAATGCAAGGAAACATGGATAAAAATTTAGACAAGTTTCTGCAGTGATAGATTCAACTGCAAGCAAACCATTACAACCATCCATCAAGTTCTTAGCCAAGGCCTAAGCGATTAAGGTACTTTTACATATGAGTGGCACTCATTACAAAAGCAAGATACTCAACTCTTAGTTAGCCTATTACATCACTATCCAAAAGTTAGGCTACCCTATAGAGGAGTATGCGCGAAAGACTACTTAAGACATCATCTAAAAGTCGTTCAGGTTGTTGACTGAAGACTCGCTCCTCACTGGTGAGTGAGCTCCCGGAAGTGGTGGCAGGGGCACTCCAGACGTAGTGTCAAGTCCTGAGATACCCTGAACCTCCTGGGGTTCCTCCTCAATGGCCTCGGGCTGGGCCTGCTGAGCCTCCAGCATCTCAATGTGATCCAAGGCATCATTCAGCTGAACCTGTTGGGCGGTGAACTGCTGCTCCAGAAGTGCAAGGTCAGCGTCCCTCCCATCCAAGAGAACATCATGCTCCTCAACTAGACCCTCAAGTTGGCCGATGTGGGCATCAAGATACCTGATCTGCTCGTTCTTAGCAATCACTATCTCATGGCTGGTCCGTGCAGAAGCAATGATCTGGGCCATGGCCTTGGCCTGTAAGGTCTGCAAGCGATAGAGTGCATTCATGCACTTCACTGACATGGAGATAGTCTCTGCAGCTCTGTTCTACTGAAGGTACCCAGTGTGTCCGACCCGACTAAGCCAGTTAGGGTCATTGGGCTGCTCTGCTGGGAAGAGGCCAATAGGGGCTAGTGTGACAGCTGCATAATTCTTTTCGCAAAACTTGTTGAGTGCTATCATGACTGCAATTTCTCAAGTGTCAACCAGACGGTGTCCAACTACCTCCAGCTCCAAGGAAGCCCAGTGAGCGGGAAAAGGGTGGGGAGCATGAGTCATGTGCACGCGACAGCGCGCGACTCCCATCTCAAGAAACTCCTCGCCCACATAGCGCGGGGGACTGGGATATCCGGCATCGCGCATCACTTCCCAAAGAATGGAGGGAAAACCCTGCCAGTGTGTGCACTCGGAGTGTGCACGCCCATCCTCATCAAACACCAGGAGAGCAGGGGCAGCCATCTGTACAAAAGATGTGCACAAGTGAGTGATGGTCAAAACAGATTTTGGGTAGTGCACGAAAATGAGTATAACTGAAAGCACAGAGCTCTAAAAATTCTCAAAATTTACAGGAATATTCCTAAGGTTCTTAGGCACAACTTTGCTAGTCAACTCAAGAGCTAGATCAGAGCCTAAGAAGGTCTTATCCTTATAGTTTTCCTTTGCTGTCTGCCCAGAATTTTCAGGGACCAGAGATCTGGTAAAATGAATGCTGAGGACAAACTACTAAGCCTAAAATTACTAAATTTTTACAGAAGCTCGGTGAGAACACATCTGCAGAAAACATCTCTAGGAAGGCCTAAAAATTCGTGCAACCCAGGTGCTCAAAGCTGACAGAAAAACAGGGTGTCAAAGTTTCTTGTGTACCCCACTGTATACTAGTCGAAAAATTCTCAAATTTAAACAGCAGCTAGTAAACAAGTTTTGGAGCAAAATTATCCACTGGCACTTCTACAGATAAAGTCATCTACCATGTCAAATAAATTCATATTCCAGGATATAGCAGAAAATAACAGATTTCTAGATAGACCTTAATCGAGAGAAGATGAACCGTGCTCACGTGCAAACCTTAACATTCCCGACTAACCCACATCTATTTTCATTGGCTTTCAATTTTATGAGCATGATGCATGCACGACCTATTCGTCCTCCCAAGGAAAAACAATTGCCAAATAGCTTTGGACTTACGGGGTTAGCACCGGTAGCATGGCACAATTTACGTCTCTCCCTATATATATATTTCTAGCCGAGTTCTAACCGTTCTTAACTTACGTAATCGCGGTTAGTGTACCTGCAGAAAAATGACAGATATATATTCATTGAACCTTTCATGCTAGCACACATGAAAGCGTCCCCATACATTACCGCTCACTATAGAAGCGGCATCCATGCGTCCAACACTGCATGGACAGCGCTCATACGCTACCGAGGTGACGTATTCACAGTTTCTTTTACTCCCAATATAATCGACTGATGGTCGGTATATTTGCAGCAGCCCAAGTAGGCCACTGCTTGAGCGCAGCGTTCGGTTCGCATCACCGACGGGAAGGTCAGACTCCCTCAGCTGACTGAGTATACTTTACTCCCAATATAGCCAACTAATAGTTGGTATATTGGCAGCACCTCAAGTAAGCCACTGCTTGAGGGCAGCGTTCGGCTCGCATCACCGACGGGAAGGTCAAACTCTCTCAGTTGACTGAGGATCCTTACCGTCTTACCTTAGCGTAGGTGCGTCGTTACATAATGTAAAGTACTGAATTTAAAGTACAGAAAGAAACGTGCTGGAAGTCAGTCATAAATAAACCATAAGTTAGATAGCCACCTAGTAACTCCCATAATTTTCCCTAGGGCTTTACGTACTATACACGATCCTTAACGAACCAATGTATTTTCCAAACGCGATTGTGTGGCTAAGTTTTAAGTAAAACTTTTGAAATCTAGTCGCACTCTCGGGTGTGCGCTTTGTTCGGCTCTGATACCAGCTGTGGCAGCACCGCCCAAATTAATCCGGCTCAAGTGTGCTAACCATCACCCCAAAGGTAATCTCGGCTAACACGCACTTCAAATGGAGTAATCCGGCATGGCTGTCGGGTAAAGTCCCGAAGAATCCACCTGAGCGTCGATCGAACCCAAAGCTTACATGTAACCCACACGAAGGTGAGTCCAGAGAGTACAATATTTCACAAATATATTACATTACAAAGTCTTAACTTAATTATTACAAACCAAGTTCGAAATCTCAGAAAGGTACTTGAAGTTCAAAATGAAAGTAGTTCAGAGTTCAACTGTAGCGGAAATAAAGCGAGTTCTAAACGACGATACAGGATGTCATGATGAAGCCCGTACATGACATCACTCGGCATTGTCATCGTTGGCTGGAGTCGTATCCTACTCTACCGACCAACCAGGAGGTAAAACACATGGCCAGGTCAAACTAGCTATCTGATCTTCAAACGTATCACCTGAAAACAAAGTTGAGCCACAATCAAGGCTGAGTATTCTAATACTCAGTAAGGCTTACCCGACTAGGATATATTTAACCCTCTAACTAGACATGCAAGGCTTTTGGCTTGAGGGGTTTGTTTTTGCCGAAAAGCAATAAAGAGTAAGTCCTTACTTTCCGATTTTAGCTTTCAAGTTCTAGTTTGATTAACCATTCTACATTAGCATCTATCCAATAGCATACATGGTGAAAAACAATTATTTTACATCATTCCATCATATTTCTCATCATCATTGTTCCACTTCTTACTCTATGTGGCAAAAGGGTTAAGCAGTCTCAATATCCGTGAGAGACGGACGATTCGAATCGAATTTGTTAACCTGGCCAGTTAGACCTAAACACACACATGGGAATGAAATCACCCACGCGACTTTTCCCCTTTTTCCCCGGGCATGGAACAGGCCCACCGCCCTAGGGTGCCCTGCACCCGTGCGTGACCAAAGACCAGACAGTGGGGAGTATGTTCCACGGCCGGTTCCATCAGGCACTTAAGCTTACCGATTACCATATTCTCGGCATGTGGTTAGTACGTTCAAAAGCTTAACCACCACTACCACACACCGCGGCCTTATCCATTTTCACTAAACAGACGGGGTATCACAAGTACCACAACCCCGCCCGTAAACCTTATATTGCAGTGTGTAGTAAGCATTCAACTCCTATGAGCTCGCGAGTGACAGGCAATCACTCGACTTCTACCGACCCATTAGCATAGCCAACTAGCAACCTACACATACTAGTGTTCAAGCATAGGTACCTAGGATCATGCAACTAAGGTTCCAAACAATTCCTACAACTTAAATGCACAAATAAAATAGGGATATAAACAGTTGCATAAATTTAAAATAGGTAGGACATGCTCCGGAGTTTGCCTTCCTGAGCGGAGCTAGCCTTGGGCTCTTCTGAACTCTGGTTCAGGTCTTCAGTAATTTCAGTTAGGTTAACTTGAGCTTCACGCTGCTCACTCTCGGACTCCGGCACCAGCTCGTATGTACCGTCGGCGAGAGTAGTTAAATCTATATGAAAATGCACATGCATGAGTTGTGGTGATGGTAACAACTTAATTTCATCACTAAATAGTTGTAAAATATTTTCTTTACATCTCCTTGGGCAAACATTTATAGAGTAGTATCTAGATTAACTATTTCTTATTAAGTAAGTGGGGGTTTTGTTATTTTTAGAAAAGTTATTTTCAAGTGCAAGCATGGAATATTTAAAACAGCTGATGGGTATAGCTTCTGAAGATGAAATTTTTATGGAGAGTCAATTACTTAATTACAAACATTCCATAAAATTTTCAGCTATTTTCACTGAGCATATTAATTATTAAAAATGCATTAAACAGCCACTACTAGGATTAAGATTCATTTATATAGAACAAACCCTACAATTAAAGATGCTAAAATTTTTACTGACTACTCACAAACTTATGGTAAGTCTACTGTTAATTTTTCAGATTTAAAAGAGCAAGAGACAGAGCATGATAAATAGGACAAAATAAAGCTACACTAACCTAGTTTAAAACCTACAGACAAAAATAGAAGGTTCTAGAGCTTCATCTTTTACCAGAATGGTTGTAAACTCAAAGTTAACCTTTAGAAAAATTATTAGAATTTTTCATGTGCAGGAACTATTTTTCATGATTTAATGTATCTATCCTAACCAAAAATCATTTGGTCCAGTTGGGTTTAACTAAAAATTCTCAAACTTTTTCTGTAGATTCTGGGAACGAAAATACAAGTACTATAAAAGTTTTAACCCATGAAACATGTCATAACAACTTGGATAAATAAAACTATCTATCCTAGGCATACATCAAGATTTAAATAAACTGACAGCTAGGCATGTCAACTGTCCACGAAACTTTTACACAAGGCCATTAATCTAACATGTAACCTACTGACCAAAAATGGCTAATAGCTCCTGCTTGTAACTTGGGATCTAATAAAAGGTATATTTTCTTTGTATTTTAAATCAAGCAAAAACTATTGAGCAAATGAAAAGTGCTTGTAGAAAAAGTTGTAGATCTCTCTGCAAAGATTCCAGAACAGTCAATTTTGTATTTTTCTGATTTTTCTACGATTTTTAAACGAATTTACAAGTTTGCTATTTTTCAAAACAAAAGAAAAAGGAAACAAAAACTTGCATCTAGGCCCCTGGAAAGATTTGGGGGCTCGCACATAAAATCCCCTGGCCGGAGCTGGAACAGGGGAGGCGGCGGCGGGTGTTTCCCGGCGAGGAGGAGGCTCGCCGGCGGCAGGGATGGCATCCAGGGGTGAGAGCTCACCGAGCTCTACCTGTGGGTGGGGGATGTCATCGATGGGGATGGCCGGAGCAGGCGCGCCGGTGGCGCACAGGGAGCGGCGGCGGCGGCTGCAGTGGGCGGCGGCGCTCTAGTGGCCTGGCGAGTGGTCGAGGGGTCGGGGAGCTTCACGGCGGCGAGGAGAAGCTAGCTAGGGGGTCCATTGGAGGCGAGGAAGGGCGGGGGAGGGGGCTCCGCGACGGGGTGGTGCTCGGCGGCGACAATGGTGGCCGCGGCGGCGTTCCAGGACGCAGGGAGGGGAGTGGGGGCTTGGCTTGGGGTGGAATGGAGAGGCGAGGAGCTGGAACACGAGGTGGCAAAAGTTCATTTCGGCTAAGGTGTGAGAGTTGACTTTTTGGTTTAATTAAACGGATTTCTGACTTTTAAGTAATTTGAAAATGGGGGGGGGGGTTAACTTGTCATTTCACATTAATTGCAGGTTTAAACAGTGATAAACACCGGAGGTGTCACAGTCGCCCTCCTACAGCAACAACAAGGGCGCTAAGAGCGGCTCCAGGGAAGCAAAATCAAGACAGAATGGTATCAAGATAGCAGAAGTAACCCGCTACTGCGACGCAGCGGGAACTTCAGCCTCAATGATGCAGACGGCGGAGTCCCAGAGCCGGCACACGGGGACGCCACTTCTCCGTGCAGCTGGCCCAGGACCTGGGCCGCCTCCTTCTCGACTCGGGGGCCGGCCGACGCCGATCCCACCTCAGCGGTGGCCGGGGGCGCTGATGCCCCCCGGACTTTGCTCGCCCCCTTGCGGGTCGAGCTCTTCAGCGCTTGCTGCACCGCCGCCAACCCAGCTTTTGACAGTTGGATCTTCTTGACGGCACGGCAAGTCTTCCTCCCTAGGGCGGTCGACAGCGGCGGCCCTGAAGCTCCGGTGATCTCCACCTCCGTCTCGCTCCCCACGGAGGAGTCAGAGGAGAACTCGGCTTCCTCCTCCGCTGGCTGGCACAGCTCGGCGGGGGCAGCGGCATCCTTCCCAGGGTCCCCCTCCGGTAGAGGAGTGGGGGACCAGTACTCCAAGACTTTGGCCTGCAAGAGAGCCGAGTTGTTATACATCCCAACGGGTGCACTCGGAAAAACAGAGCAAAAATAGAGGAAACAACCCGGAGCGAACAAAACAACTCGGCAAAATTCAAGAAGACTTACGGCGTCGGTTGGCCGCTTTAGACAGTGGGCTTTGGGACAGCCCTTGTCCCGGATCTGCCTCGCCATGATGCGGGTGACCCGGTTCGCGATCTCGTCCCGGGGAACCTTGCGCTCATGTCCCTGGGTGGGGTCCCGATGACCCCAATACTCGAAGGCCGGGTGGACCCTCTCCTGGATCGGCTGTGTGAGCCGCCTGCAGAAGGAGAAGGCCACCGCTGCCCCCGTCAGGCCCTGCGCCAACAAGTCGGCGATTTCTTTGAGGAGGTGCTCCACTTGCACCATCTCCTCGATCGTCGTCGGCTCCTCCCAGCACGCCTTGTACTCTGGCGCGCGGCCGGTGTGCGCCGGGAGGCAGGGCGCCGAGTTTGCCACCACGAACCATTCCCGCGCCCACCCCTTGTTGGTGTCGTGGAGTTCGAAGTTGGGGTAGACGCCCCCCTGGCTCAGCGAGAAGGCGGCCCCGCCCACAATGTTCTGGCGAGCATTGGACGGGTGCCCCTTGAGGCGGTACAGAGCCCGCCACAAGTTGAAGTGGGGGGCGATCCCCAAGTACCCCTCGCAGAGGTAGATGAAGATGGAAATTTGAGCAATCGAATTGGGCTGGAGATGAGTTATCTCGAGCCCATAGAAATGGAGAAGCCCACGGGAAAACGCTCCCGTGGGCAGCGCAAAGCCCTTCTCGTAGAAGGACTTGAACACGTCCGCTTGGTTTGTGTCCTCCGACGGGAATTCCTCCCCGTAGCAGCACCGCCACCCAGAGATCTGCTTCTCCGGGAGGAGGCTGCGCTCCACAACATCCTGGATGTCGCTCTCCTA
The DNA here is from genome assembly GCF_016808335.1 of Panicum virgatum. Classification (NCBI taxonomy): domain Eukaryota; kingdom Viridiplantae; phylum Streptophyta; class Magnoliopsida; order Poales; family Poaceae; genus Panicum; species Panicum virgatum. The sequence goes on from NC_053147.1 coordinate 69,853,406, forward strand.
GAGCGAGCACTTCTGCCAGGATGATGACGGTGGCCGGGCCTCTCCGGAGCTCCCTGAAGTTGAAGACCCAGATGCAGTGGGCGAGGCGGCCATGGCGATGGTGGCAAAGCTCAGGTGAGGGGAGGAAATCTCAAGGAAGAAGGTTGAGAGCTCTGGAGACTCGCCGAGTTGGCTAAGGCGGCGGAAAGCTCTAGAGTGCTTGGGAATGGGGTGGCTGCTCCGTGCTGCCTCCCCTGTTTAAATACCAAGGGCTCTATAACGGGCAGATCCGAAATTAACGGCTGGATTTCATCGAGTCAGCGATCTCGCGACACAGAAGGCGGCATAAACGGTAACTTCCTTTTTTATCGCTGCCTCTGACAACCCCGCTCCCCTGTCAGTCGCGACAGATCCGCGCGGTGAATAACGGTTGGATTTTTACTCCGACGCGAATATGCTTTGAATATTCCCGCAAACGACCCGGTGTGTCTCCGTGACCCAGCCTCAGGGCCCGGACGTCGTGACAACTCAGCGTGTCTCCATGACTCCGCCAGCGACCCTGCTCGGGAGCTGGGCGCCACCAATGACCCGGCGTGTCTCCGTGACCCAGCCAGGGCCTCAGGGCCCGACGCCGTGACAACTCGGCGCGTCTACGTGACCCAGCCTGTAACACCGCTCGGGGACTGGGCGCTGCTAACGACTCGGTGCGTCTCCGTGATGCAGCTAAGGCTTCAGGGCCTGGATGTTTGGACAACTTGGAAAGTCTCAGTGACTTAACCTATGGCCTCTGGGTCAGGATTACCAACTCGGGTCCGATTGTTGCGGCAGCCTCAGGGTGGCCAGAACCAAATAACCTTAGGGGGGCAGTATGACAAAAATGTTGACTAGATATCCAGTTATCTGGACTGACGAGTTAAAAATCATTTCTTTGACCCTTGAAAAGCTTCTCCGAAACCTTCCGAGGCTTGGGGGCTACACCCAACAGGTGCGCCCAGGGGCGCATCCCGTTCTGTACCAGCAAACGCGGTGGATAATCATCATGAGCACCGAAGGACTTCGTTCAAGTACCACAAAGATCTACTCGGCCCTCCGGCACGAAGGAGCTTGATGGAGGTAGATCTATGTACCTCCCTGCCGAGTGGGGTCCCCGAGCCCGGGAGACTACCCTGCTCGGTAACTCGGCTACAACTACTCGGCGTGCAGGACTCGACTGTGCGCAGAAAGGATCCTCAGAGGATTAGGATGAGAGGCTCCAACTAGAGGCCCGCATATCTAGGGATCTTAACCGACCTCCTTCCTTGTAAAACAACCCGAGTATATCATTCCATGTAACCCTATGGCTCCTGGTCTATATAAAGTAGACGTAGGCCGACCCATAGACGACTCTTGTTTTTCGCAGCATTCCACAAACCCTAATACAACCCCGAACACAGGACGTAGGGTATTACGCTCATTGTGGCCCGAACCTGTCTAAATCCCTGCGTTTTCGTGTTACCATTGAGCTCTTGGTCCTGAGATCCCCATCCTGAAAATCTACCGCCGGGTACACCCCTGGTGGACTGGCCGGAATAACAATCCGATAAAACCCGTCCTCAAGCAAACACAACCAAGAAGTTCAAGATCTTTGCCGTGAAATCCTCATGGTTCGCATCTCCAAAGAACCCGAGGGTGATCCCACGGAGCGTCTCAACCTCGATGACTACAATTCTGATGATTTCGATGAGTACCATTCCGACAACATAGAAATTACTCCTCCCACAATCACTGAAGCCCAGGACACCACCAAGGAAGAGCCACCCACCCCTCCTACAGCAGTGACAGTCACTGTCCAGTTGGAAGAGCAGCATCCACCGGAAGACCTCTACGAGCGTCGTCGCCTGCTGAATCAGAAAAGGGCGTTCAGGCGCCAGTGCCTCACTAACAACCTACAAGAATAGCAGGGCGACAACTACGACTACTCCAACCGCAACCTCCGCAATGTGATCAATATTGGGCGCGATACGCGCAATATCATTATCTCAAGGAGAAAGGAACGTGAGGAAGTCGAGGCATATAGCCCTTCTTCCAACTACCGGATCCCGCCAAAGGCTTCTGCATCCTTCAAGAAGCACAAGCCGGAAACCATAAGTACCCGTCCTCAGGGTAAACCACGCACACCGCACCAAGGAGAATCATCTCAGAGCGGAAACAGGATCAACAAAGTACTGCTACGCAAGTACTTTGTTGACCCAAAGAGCTCTCACACGATCTTTTAGTGTGACTCACTCCGCAAGGCCCTTGGGGCAGCACTCCTGAAGGAGACCTTGCCACAAATCTAGTCGACCCCCGCATCGACTAGTTTTATCTTCGAATAAGTTTTATTCAGTCATGTAAACCATTGCTCACGTCCAACGAGCAAGGGGTAGGTCTTAAGAGTCAAAGTCTGTCAATTTACAGTTTTGTAATTTCAACATATCCAAATAAAGTTGATTTTTTCTATATCGACTACTTGGCTCTCGCTCACAGGGCAAAATACCCATCTCAAAAGTCACGCTCATCATTAGAGCAGCTATCGAGTAGTTATTATGGTTTATGCTCGAGTGCTTTTTCGACATTTACGTCTTGGCCAATCCAACGGGGTTCGTACCTAACAGTTCTGTCCTAAAAGTCACTCCAATCCACGTTATGGACACCCTACTCGCCCCGCTCGAGTAGGCCTTGGATATCCCTTCGACATCTACGTCTTGGGCAACCCGACGAGGTTCGTACCTAATAGTTCTGTCTTACAGATTACTGCAGTCCTTGGTTAAAAGGACACCTTACTCGCCTCGCTCGAGTAAGTTTTGGATATCCCTTCGACATATACGTCTTGGGCAACCCGACGGGGTAGTTCGTTCTTACGGATTACTCCAGTCCTTGGTTAAAAGGACACCTTATTCGCCTCACTCGAGTAAGTTTTGGATATCCTTCGACATATACGTCTTGGGCAACCCGACGGGGTTCGTACCTAACAGTTCTGTCTTACGGATTACTCCAGTCCTTAGTTAAAAGGACACCCTACTCGCCTTGTTCGAGTAGGTTTTAGATATCTTTTTGACATTTACGTCTTGGGAAACCCAATGGGGTTCATATCTAACAGTTTTGTCTTAAGGATTACTCTAGTCCTTGGTTAAAAGGACACCCTGCTGGCTTGCTCGAGTAGGTCTTGGATACTCTTTTTGGCACCTTCGTCTTGGGCAACCCGATGGGGTTAGTACCTAACAGGCTTGCCTTAGAGTTACTCCAGCCCTCAGGTAGGACACCTTGCTCGCCCTGCTTGAGTAAGTTTGGGATATTTCTAGAATATTCACGTCTTGGTTAACTCGACGGAGTTCAATCCTAACATTCCTATTCTAGAAATCAACCCAGTCCATATATAGGACATACTACTCGATACGATCGAGTAGTTTGGGATATTTTCGCAAACAGTTGCATACTATCTGGTTGACCGAACAAGGTCTATCCTAACTGGTCGACTATAAAAATCCCTTAAGGAATATAGATCACTCCTTGATACTCTAAAATAGGTTGACACAAGTTTCCCGCTTGCTCAGTCTACTATGGGAATCTTCGTTACAGAATCTTTTTGCCTCAAGTACTTGACGGGTACTATTCGCTCGCTTGAGATACAAAAAGAGCTCCTATTTTCCCTTAGCATTCTGAGTAGTTGTCGAGAGCTGTCCGTCCTCCTATCTATCAAGGCACACCTTATAGCTCCTAAATACTCAATAAGAGTTCTCCCCCGGATTGGACAACAAAGTCCACGACAGCTACGTGCTAACAAAATATTTCCTTTGAAAAGGAAAACCACACTAAGCTACGGCTTTGAACACCCTTATAGTGCTATTCCCACTTGGTTAATCCCACGGGATTCAATCCTAACCGGTCAGCACCATGGTTTTGATTCAGAACCATATAAACTCGATTCTATTTGAGAAAACTTTGCCGTCCAAGGCACTGATGGATTCAATTCCTTCTATCTACTACCATGACTGAGTGGGCCCGATGCTGCCTACACTCAGGATCATCGAGTACAACTACTCGACATTCCAGAGGATTCCACAATCCAAATACAAAATGGGTACTTAACATTACACAAATATTCAGTATTTGTTCAAAAGTACTCCTTGCCCACAAGCCAACTCAATTACAAGAAAAGTTCAAGGAGACTCAGCCTTGCTCAGGGAATCTACAATCTGGTCGGCTACATTGGAAGTTTCTGCCAAGAACTGACGGAATAGCTCATTCGTACAGTCAGCCCTGGCTCTTTGCCCAAGCGCGTCCAGACGGGTAGAAGGCCAATAGGACTTCACCAACCCGAGTACGTGACCCACGTATTGACGGGTGATGGTGGAGACAAACCTCTCAAAGGCTCCGGGCACTTTACGAAGCCTCCCTGCTAGTGTGAGCGGCTCATCACCATCCCTTTCTGGGATATCCATGGCCTCGGCTACTTCTAGGGCGGCATCCCTGACCTCTCTCAGCCCCACGAGTTCTCGAAGCATCGAGGCTCGTGACTCCGATAGGGTCTTGAGCTGTTGTAGAGTCGATGCCGCCTCCCGATCAGAGTCCTCCTTGATCTTCTTGAGTTTCTCTATTTCATCTGCGTTGCGGTACATAAGAATCTTTAGATCTAGTACCAAGCTTTCTTGAATCTTTAAAGATTCTGCACAAGCTGTGTACTCGATAGAAAGAAAATTTTATAAACACTAAGCAGATCTACTAGTCGAATGCATATCAAATGCTAAAGACTAACCTTTCTTAGACTAGGAGAGCTTCTTCAGCTTTCGCTCAAGAGCAGTCTTCTCAGACGAGAGCGTCTTAACCCTCTCTTTTAGGGCATTTAGCTCTGCCTTGCCTTGGGACTGGCTACCCTTCCATCCCAGTGCTTCCTGCAAAAACAAAAAGATCAGTATACTACTCGATCTACTTTAAAAAGTACTCAATACCATGAATCGACTACTTATTACATACATCCTTGGGAGGATTCAGCACTGAAAATGTGTTGAGGAGATGCGGAACGTGTTCCACCTTCTCGAATAGTCGTTGTACTCGACAAAGGGCTTCTCCGTTGGAGATCTCTTTCTCCGAACACCGTGATGGATCACCTCTCCCTCGATACTCGAAACCGAAAGTAACTCGAGCTTGGAGAGGCTGGATTCTACGCTTCATCCAGTCAAAAGCCATAGACTCTCCACTTATCCCTTTTTGCCTCAGACTTGCAATCATTTCTAGCAATTCTGGAATCTGGCTCATATCAATGGGCTTCTTCAGCAATTCAGTTTGCTGGATGGGAGGGCCAGCTAGGATGGACGGAAGGTTGTTTCCTTGATTTTCGACATAAAACCATCTTGACTTCCAGTCGATTACCTTTTTAGACAACTTATAGGGGATATAAACCCTATCCATTATCTGTCTCAATTGAATTCCTGCTCCGCCAACCACATCTAAACTAGCCGAATTGGGCTGAGGCTTAAGATGGAAAAGGTGACGGGAGAGATCGAAATGGGGCTCAATACACAGATATGCTTTGCATAAATGTACGAAGACAGACATATGCACAAAAGAATTGGGGGTAAGATGGTGAAGCTGGATCCCATAATAATATAGCAGTCCAGAAAAGAAATTAGAGCTGGGAAGACTTAACCCTCGCTCAAAATACAGAACAAATCCAACAATCTCGCCTGTATTTTCGTACGGACGAGCATCACCAAATGCGGTACGCCATTGGACTACTGACTCTGATGGTAAGAAGCCATGTTTGACCAAAGATTCCAAGTCAGATTTGGAACACTTACTTGGTTCCCAGCCTTCATCACGGGTTGGATCCGCAGCCGCACCCTTCTCCTTGGTTGCCTTCTTGGGTGCCATCCGAAAATCTACGGATCATTTCACGCGCATAAACTGGCAGAAACCCTAAGGTGAAAGTGGGGAGCAAATAGAGCAAGAACTTTAGATTTGGAGGCTTGAGGGCGAAGACAGATCTAAAGCAGTAAAAGCGAATGGTGGCCGGTGGGGTAAAACCTAAGTTACCATTTCATTTTATAATAGCGGTGGCAGCATGGTAAAACACAACCAACAGGCCAATAGTCCGTTGCAAATGGCGGAAAAAACAGGATTTTAAAGAGACATTCCTTTTTCTGAAGATTACATTCTGGAAAATGAAAACACTACATCCCTAGTCAACTACTCGATTTTCCTTTCCTAGACTGGGATTACATTCCAGGACAAGAGAAAGTACTCGACACAGTACAACTACTCGATATTACAACTCGAGTACTTTTTCCTACCTACTTTTACAAATGACTCGGGTCCGCACGCACACTTCTTGGTTTCCTGGGAAGCCTACTGCAGCTACATCGGCCCGAGGCCATGAGAAAGTACAAACTTGTTATTCCCTACAGGGGAATAATGATACATGTACTCTGGGAGAAAAGTTTCAAGAGTATGGAGGCAGATTACAGTAATCACCTCGCAAGTCCTCTTGTAGCATCTTCTGGAGAAACTTCTCCTTCTCCCAGAATACGTTGTGACAAGATTAAGCCTTCTCGCCAGAGATGTCAGTTCTTGGGCACCTAGAAATAGGCAGCCCTAAGGATGTGACACAACAAGACCCAACCAGTCCATAGAGAACTTGCCTCATTGGAAGATGCAAGGACATGATGTCCAGAATGGACCCGATGAGAGCAAGGGAGTGGCAGGATGAGGTAGCACAGACTTTTCTTGTCACTCTCAAGTTCTCTTCTAGCATCTTTTGCTGGGACGAACTACACAAATCTCAGGAGGGCGAGAGCAAGAACACCAAGGGTAAGCCATGGCTACTACACTTTGGTGCTTCTGGCAAAGGCCTCTCCCCTGCCTTTTATAGCCACAAGGAAGCTTGCTGAAGGAGAACCCGTGACTCAACAGTGCACATTCCACGGACGCATTCATTGCAGTGTTCATGGAAGCATTCACGGATGCAGTCAAAGACGCAATAATGCAGATTCTCCAAACAATAACGTCCCACGTGAGCACTGAATAAAGAGCCATACATCCCGAGTTTTATTCCTGAAGTTATTTCGGGTGCAATCAGTGTGGTGTATCCAATTGCATCATTTTTCTGGGATTTTGCCCGAAAAAGAGGTCTTTTGGATACCAGATCTGATGAATCCTGCAAATAATCTGAAGGATAAAATTTGATGCCATGTCTTAAATCCTTAATTCCAAATCTACGCTCGGGGGCTACTCGCAGCAAAAGGGATTTTGATTTAAGGCTCGGCAGCTGCGGGATATGTGCATCAAAGATTTATTTTTCAAATTTTATGGAAAATAATGAAGCAAAAAGACTGAAGTGACCCTCAGCCTGATTCTGCGATTCAACCTAAGGCTCAGGGGCTACTCCATATAGAGCGCGAGTACTTCGCACACCATATATGATCAAGATTTCGTTGCTTGAGCACCTCACAGCCTCGAAGCAAATGGAAGTACTTGGAGGACTACTCGACATATCTGAAGGAAGGACCAGAAGAAACCAGAAGGATGTTATGACTACTGGAAATACTCGAAGATGACCAGCCAAGTACTCGACGCCTGCAGGACTCGGCTACGAAGAGCTCGGGGGCTTGTCAGACCCGGGGCAGCGAGACTGCTTATAGGCATAGAATGTTCTAGAGTAAAGGATAGCCCATAGATGTACCTTACCTCTTTTGTATCTAGCTGCAGTACAAGGGAAACTACCCGATTGTGTTGTAGTAGGATTCCAACTATACTCGGCTAGGACTTTCCATGTAACCCTGCCCCCCGGATATATAAGGGCGGCCAGGGACCCCCTCCAAATAATCATCAACACCTAAGGCAATACAAACCACGCAAGATGTAGGGTATTACGCAAACTCGCGGCCCGAACCTGTCTAAATCTTTGTGTTCCTTGTACCATCGAGATCTAGAGTAGTCGATCCCTACCTACAAACCCTACTGCTAAGGGTATCCCTGAGCAGGCTTGGCGGTAATCACCAACAGGTAGGTTTTCCATTTTTCCTGTCAATTAATCCTCTATCGATAGGGATATTTTAGATTTTAAAGCGGTGAGTGTTATTTGCAATAAAATTATCGCCAATAGAGTGGCACGATATGATCGGTAAGATTTTCCACTTGGTATGTAGACTCCGATCCTTTTGCACAGTAAAAAAGATTGAATCTAGCTATAAACTATTTTTTTAGATGGGCTATTTTCATCAAAGCATTAGGTCCATAAAAGATTGAGAATAAAGAAAACAATCAGTGGCACATAATAATATGTCAATATATTGATGATTGGAATTTCTCTACTACTGGCCAGCTCTAGCTTGATGCAGATTCAACTTGGACTACTAATAACTCGCTCTAGTGGATGATGCAACATACTCTGGCCAAATCAAGCAGATGCAACTCTCATGATCTGTCAGACCCGGGGCAGCGGGACTGTTCACAGGCGTAGAATGTTCTAGAGTAAGGGATAGCATATGGATGTACCTTACCTCTTTTGTAACTACCCGAATAGGCGTAGAAACTAGCTGCAGTACAAGGAAACTAACCGATTGTGTTGTAGTAGGACTCCAACTGTACTCAGCTAGGACTTTCCATGTAACCCTGTCCCCCCGGATATATAAGGGCGGGCAGGGACCCCCTCGAAACACATCATCAACACATAAGGCAATACAAACCACCACACAGGACGTAGGGTATTATGCAACTCGTGGCCCGAACCTATCTAAATCTTTGTGTTCCTTGCACCATCGAGTTCCAGAGCCGCCGATCCCTACCAACAAACCTTACTGCTAAGGGTATCCCTAAGCAGGCTTGGCGGTAAACACTGATAGCTGGCGCGCCAAGTAGGGGACTCGGCGAGTTCATCGGTGAGTTCGATGGCCACTTTCGCTTTCAGCACCATGGTGCCTCCTCGAGGCGCCACCTTCATCTTTGGTTCGTGGGTCTGCGTCGCCAATGGTTCAGGCGGCTTTGATAGCCACTTAACCAACTCTCCCATGCTGAAGAACTCCACGTCGGAAGACTCCAACAAGCTCGCCAGATCTCATGATCGCGGCGTTATGTTGCTTCCCGACCTCGCCAAGGAGATCGAGCCGAAACTCGAAAACAACTCGAGTTCTACTCGGACTCAGATTGATCTCAAACCAAAATCCACTCGGATTGGGACTCCTTTTTGCTCAACCCATTTTCGGATTGCGCAATTCATCATCTGTTTACAGGCAGATGATTAGATCCATCTATGAAAGTAGCTTGGATCGCCTACTCCACATCGAAAACCAATCAGTCACCGCTAGTCGGGAGGCACATGTTTTCGACACATATTCAGATCCAGTAGAATCACCTCAAGACAGCCTAGACTTCATCACCATTGCACTGGCTAAGATGCAACTCAAATCTTGCCGATGCCATATCCTCGCAGAACTACTCGACAATTTGCGAGAAGTCGCCAGCATTGATGATCTCCCGTTCCAACACGGCACTCCCCTTGAAACTGAGAGGGAAACTGGCTCCGGTGGAACTGTCCTAGCTGATTACAAATCAGACCTGGAAAGCTTCTCTCACGAGCGTTTGGTTCCGGTAATCATCCAACCCGGGGGTGCTCCAAGCCACCATGATCCAAACGAAGCCTTGGATCAGATCTCAGCAGACAATCTAACCCAAGACGCTCCAGCTGATGAAGACAAAGCCACTCGCACAGCCTGCGGGGCAAGGAATCAACGAAAAGAAGCATGCAGGGTTCATGCAGCTGAGCGTGCTCGAATTCCACCGCGCAACCTCAATAACGAGTTCAACAACATCACAGATCCGGTTTTCAGAACACCAATTGCTGCGATGACAGAAGCAACCCTGCGACTCATGACGATGCCCCACAATCCAGAGATAGACCGAGTCATAAATCTCACCAAGAACGCTGTCGAACAACTCGAGAGACAAAACCCACTGTCCTCACTCCATGGCACACGATCAAGGGCTACCGTAACAGTTATACCTCAGGCAAGCCATACCCCCGGAGGCCACCAGCGTCAACAACAGTAGGAGCAGCAGATCCGAAGAAATCAAGAGGATCAAGAAGTCGCAAGCAGCCATCACCCCAGGGGTGGCCAACCTCCAGTAAACCAAGCCCCTAGGCCTCAGCCAAACCCCAACAACAGCAACCGTGGGCACAACAGGGAAGAAGTAGCCGATTCCATCGTGGACGCACGGGACATCATCAACGCAAGATGCAGAGCACACCTTGCAGACAACTCCGATCACTTCCAAGCTCTGAGCAGGTCTTTCGACAACATCGAGTACCCGAAGGATTTCAAGACTACGAACATCCAAAAGTATGACGGTAAGCAAGACCCTGCTCAATGGTTATGTTTAAACTTGACCACTATTAGTGTTGCAGGGGGAGATACCAACACCATGGTCCTCTATCTCCCGATGGCCCTAGAGCCCGCACCCCTCACATGGCTCGAAAGCTTGGCGCGCGAGTCAATCCACTCGTGGGAGGACCTCAAGAAGGCGTTCGTCGACAACTTCCAAGGGTTGCTACACCGAGTAGCTACTCGCCCTGTCCATGATCAAGCAGGAGCAAGGCGAGTCGATCAGATCCTATGTCAAGTGCTTCTTCGACACAAGAGCTAACATCCCCAATGTCGCTGACGACAATGTCATCGACTACTTCCAGAGCGGCATCACCGTCCAATCCCTGTACCGCGACTTCGGGCGTAATCGCCCAAAAACCGTGGTAGATCTGCGGGCCATGATGCAGCGCTGGGCAGATGAAGAGGAGCAAGAACGTAGTCGCTTTCCCCGCCGCAACAACGACAACAACGGGAAGCGCCACAACGACAGTGGAGGTCCCCAGCAACCAGCGGGATCCTACACGCAAGCGGAAGCCTGACGACACTGTCGGCACTATGGATCGCACACCGCATGGCAAGAAGGGCGACAAGCCGCAGGATCAGTTCGACAATATCTTACACAACAAAAGATGTCCAATCCATCGCAAGATCAACCACTCGATGTGGGAGTGCACGATCCTGTGCAAATCCTTCCAGTCGGCACCTGCAGCTGCACCAAAGAAAGAACAAGACAAAGATGATGAAGACGACAAGAAAGACTGTGATGGTTTCCAACAGCAGCAAAACGTCATCAACGTCATATTTGGAGGAGACCCTAGCTTCTCCAACAGAGCTCAAAAGCTCCTACTCAGAGAGATCCTCTCAGTGGAGCCAGCAATTTAGAGGCCACTCAAATACAGTGAGGTCCCTATCAACCTAGCTCTCATGCATATGCACACACATGCATCTCGGACAACCCGTGTGTCGCTGCGGGAAATGGGCGACTACAAAACTACTCGATTGCTCGTTTGTTGTGCGCTTGATCGGATATGGTCAAGCATGCAAAGACTCGAGGATTTAGACTGGTTCGGGCATGGAATGCCCTACGTCCAGTATGGGAGGTGATGTTCTTGCTCTATTTCTCTCGAGCCCGGGTGCTCAAAGTTCAGAGGGGAGCTTACAAGCTGGTCAAGCAGTGTCGAACCCGTCAGAGTCCAACCACCTCCAATGTGGGGGGCTTTCCCTTTTATAGTCCAAGGTGGGGCCCCCGTTTACAGATATCTAGCGCTGTGTCTTGGCACCGTCGGGGTGCAATTCGTCCTTGTCAGTCGTTGGGGCCCACTCGGTTGGTCGGGAGTGGGCAGGCTTTATCCTGGCCAAGGTTTTCCTTATCGATAGAAAAAAAATATCGGAGGTCACTGATAAACAGAAATATCGGATATATCGGAATTCTATCGGTGATAGACTTTTTTTCGGACAAAATTTAGAAAAAACACTAAATTTGTGTAGAATTAAACATAGATCCTTTCCAAACCAAAGAACATGAAAAACTAGACATAAATGATGTAGAAAATAAGAGAAAGTCACCCTTTGATAGCACATATTCAATAACACCTATTGGATTGCCCACCATATTGGCTCATGGCATTCTACATTAAGTTAAGTGGTGAAACAACAAATAAAGTCCAAAATATTTCAACCAACAGTCCCAAATGCTACTGGTTAGAATGAAATTGTTGCAACAACAGTCCATAGCAAGCTTGGTCCACAGTCCCAAATATTACAAAGTTCGAATGAAACTTGAACACACACACACAACAATTCATAGTCCCAAATACTACAGTCCACAGACCCAACTTTGGACACCAAAGTAGTATGTAGTCCAAAATATTACAAGCACAACATAGCCACATATGGCTCAAAATTCTGATCTCCAGATCAGTTCATAGTCCGTGGCCCCTAGGATGCTCATATCACTGCAAAAATTGCATATATGCTCAAAATCTGGTCACTAAATTCCAATTCAATTAATTCATATGAAGGCAAGAAATCCATCTAACCTTTGCACCTGGGTAGAAGCAAGAGACTTTCCTCAACCTTTTTGATCTTGGACGAACAGAGGCATCCTGTGTATTTTCAGCACCTATAAAGATGTACATAACATAAGCATCCTAGCTCAACTATCAACGCAAGATTGGGCTGTCAAATATTATTCAGAAATACTACAACATTCAGATCAATATTATTTAAGATGAAATGCATATATATATAATGTGTAGCTGAAAACATTATCCAAATGCATATATATATATATATATATATATATATATATATATATAGTGTTGCTGAAAGTATATGCTGTGCAAGTAAAATAAAAAGTTAGTCAAAGCTCATTTGTACCACCACCATTATTTGGATCTCCAGCAGGTTCTTCATCACCACAAGCCCGCGCAAGCCCGTCCAATGTCACCATCATCACCGTGACCTTCGACAAAAATAACATTTTGATCGAATATATGTGGCCTTGACAAACTTAATACAAAGAATGTGGAGAATACAATCAAAACTGAAAACTCACCATTATCACCTCCATCATCAGAGCTGCTGTCCCCTGACTCGACATACGTAGGGCTACCTTGCGCAGAATCTGATTTAACATCATCTGCAAAATCTTCTTCCTCTTCTTCCTCAAATGCTAACCTTCTTTTCTTACCACGTTTTTTGGGAAAAGTAACATTCTTAAATGCAACCACCTCTGCTTCGTCCATCCCCAACTCTTCTACAATAAATGCACTAGGATTGGGTGGTTCAAGGTCAAGATCACTATCAACATATTCATCAAGAGTCGGTACTGACTGACTCCTAGAGTTGCACAACCAATCCATGATCGGGTTGTCTTCATCATACATAGCACAATCCATCAAGATACTACAAGGATCAGAATCTGATTCAAGATGGCATTGCATGTCCTGAAGGCTTTGCATTTCGTCTTGAAATAGTTGGATGCGCAACTTCAAATTATAGTGCACATAAACTAATTTATGGAGCTTGTCATAACTTAAACGATTTCTCAATTTGGTATGAACCAAGGCAAAGGTGCTCCAATTTCTTTCACAGCCGCTAGAAGACATACATTGTGAAACAATACGCTTTGCAAAGTATTGCAGGTCCGGGTAGTCCCCGCCATATTGATCCCACCAATCAGCTAGAAAAATGTAAAAAATATTGCTTAATAAAGGTACTGCAGATCTAATTCATTTTAATACTAATAACATGGAAGGAAAGTATTGCTTAATAAAGGTTCAGATAAGAATAAACTACTAATATGCCTAAGCTGCAAACAAAAGAATGACATATAAACTGAGAATGTAATTGAGACACAAGTCAATTCGGGAATGGCAGCAATCTGAAATCACCTGCACTCACACGGCCATTAAGGGCCGACCTTCGAGCCTCTTCTCCTCCAAATAACTTTCCTTGCTTTCTAAAGAGGATATATTGGTCAATTGCAGCGGAAGCCTTTGAAGATGAACGAGCAAGCTTCTTCAGAGCCAATGTTACAGCATGTTTGCATTTTGAACTTTTTGAAAGCTTGGTAGTATAAATTGTTTTTGGATCCAGTGCAGCAGCTAGAAAAAGAACAGGTTCAACAAGGTTAATAAATTGACAATGCATAAAAGAGGCACATGAATATAAGAAGTTTTTATTTCTACCCTTACCTGCCAAGAGGTAATTTCTGCAGGTTCCCTTAAAGACTCTCTCATTGCCATCTGAATTTGAGCTTCTTCATCAAGAGGAATTCTTGTGTTGCAGTGTGTCCCATAATTTCTACTCCCTGCCATGACCTCTCTTTGAATAAAGTGTTTAAGATCTGTATTTTTCTTTGACCTTATCCTTCGTTTTGTCACATCATCAACCATCAATTCCTTAATAAAACGCGGCACCTTGGGACAGGAAACTACAGAACCAGAAATACCGCCCAAATGCTGCCTGAATCGGGTTGCACCTCCACCAGCAATAGTTGTTCTACAATAAAAGCAGCTAAAGCCACTTTTATACTTCTCACATGGCTCCATACATACTCAATGGACCCTTTTAATTTGACCCGCCTCCCTGCAACGAAAAGGAATTACAAAAGTATGTAGTTGGCATACAAAAATGTGGCTAGAATGAAACAATATAAATGATCTTTTTAATCTAATTGAAAGGGGCAAAATATAACAATTGCATAAATTGAATGAATAAAAAATAAATTCATAACAGGCCTACAATATTGGCCAGCTGTACTAATTAGAAATACAGAGATTTTTTAACCTGATTGATGATTTATTGCCCTCTAATTTCATTCCATGTTATAGTGAGTCACATACACTCTAATAAGCAACTGAAATTAAACGAACAAAACAATGCTAGTGTTCTGTTGTGCCTCTTTATCATCTTCGCAGACCACCTCAATGCCAGTGTCCGTCGTCGTGCTCGTGCTCCTACCACCGGTCACAACACCAGTGGTTGATTCCCTGGCGATACCCTTGCCTTTCACAGCGGCTGATGCCCTAGCAACACCATTGCCTTTGCCAGCAGCAGCAGCAGTTCCACTGCTCGACGCCCCAATAATGGCTACATCAGCATCATCTCCATCGCCTCCTGTCACCATCAGCACCCTGTTTTGCGCCATATGGCCTTGTGGGAATGACTTGGCAGCACGTGTCACCCTAAGAGGCAAAGATGTATAAATTTCAATCACCAACACTCGTATGATAAAGGCGCACAAATAAGTTAGCACTGCAGTGTTCTAGCACAAATTTGTACCACATAATATATAGCTCTTTTTCTAGCTGTGTGCTTTGAAAATTGTAGGCAACCTTTTTAGACTGCAGGATTTAAAGCTGCTATTTCAGAGCCTATTACTTGAACAATTCTATATGCTAATTTCAGTATATTGCCATTCAGTTAACCTGTACTCCCTAGAGACATCTATCGTCCAGCTAACATGGTGTAAATCTGAACTTATTCACAACACTGAACCTGCCATTGCTCACCATTAGGGGGGCACACTAATTGCCTCTGCTCTGCTGCTACTAAACTGCACTTGGACGTGCAACACAGGAGAGAAGCTATGATCAAATAGGCATTACTTTCAAAGAAGAAACGGAACAGAATTTGGCATTGGATATATGCTCTAAAATTACAACTTGTGATTTTGATCGGCTATATGACTAATGAGCCCTAGGCCTAAGTATGCCTACAGCTATTCCTTGGCTGGTAAGCTCAAAGATGGCGTGGCAACGCCAAGCCCATGGTTCAAACTGAGCAATCATCTCACAGAGGCAAAATATTGAACATTTGTTGTACATATGTGCTCTTAATATACACAGGTGGGTAGGAGGGCACGTTTTGCATGGGATTGAAGCAAACAAATATGCTAGGGACGTGAAAGAGCAGAGAAGGTTGACGGCATGAACCTGCGGAGGTGGATCTGATGGCGACGACGCTGACCGTGCTTCCTTGACTGCAACAGAGGGGGTGTCGTTCTGCTGCTGTAAATCAAGTGGAGCACAGGAAGAACAGAGGGGGTGCGGAGAGCAGAGCGGCAACACGGCGCGCGGCTGCCCAGAGCAGCGCAGCCAGGAGCGGTCGCGGCACCCGGGGAGCTGTGCCCCGGCTTGGCGCGGTCGGAGCTCCGCGGCCGCGCGGGGCCCGGCGCGGGGCGGCCGGAACTCCCGCGACCTGCGTGCGCGACGTCTGGAGCGCGGCGGGCGGCGGCCTGGTGCGGGCGTGCGGTGGTCCGGCTGCCTTGGCCCTGCTGGCGGCGGTGCGTCACTTGGTGAGGAAGAGGAACGGGGTGAGGAAGAGGAACGGGGTGGCGGCGGGGTTGAGAAAGAATGAATCGATTTAGGGTTTGAGGAGGCCCGCGGGAGCGCCTTATCCACTCCTGGGCTTCTGGCGGGCCATGAAATCGTGGAAGGCATGGGATCGATTCAAAACGCCGAAATTTTTGAGCGGCAACCTAAATTTATCGGGGCCCACCGATAAAACTGATATATCAGATTTATCGGTTTTTTATCAGCGATAAGGAAAACCCTGATCCTGGCGATCTTCTTGGGCGGTGTGTTCCCCCGGTGTTGTCCCATCCTAGCTCAGTCGGGGCGGCGCGACCACTCGGACGGTCGCTCGGGGGTCTCCTCCATTCTTGTCCACCGAAGCATGTGTTCCTTACTCGCGGGGCTATCTTACGTAGTTCTATGACCGGACGGCGCGCCCGGTGAGGGGCGTCTTACCGAGGCCTGGCCGGGGGCGTCCGGTCACGGTCGCTGGCGTAATGAGGCAGTGCGCAGAGGCAGTCATCATTATGATGAGGGGAGGCAGCGTCTGTGGATGCCCTCTCCCGTTGTGTCATGGGGCCCGATCGAGCGGCGTTGTCCCATTGTCAGGGTGTCCCATTGGCTTGGCCCTTGCCGCAAGATAAGGAGGGATGGCGTCTCGGGGCTTGCCCGGAGTCTATCTTGGCCGGCACGCCTGTCAGGAGGCGCGGCGCCCTTGGAGCGCACGTCCCGGGTCACCGGCATGGCTCTGACCCGGGACGCTAGGTCGGGGGGCCGCCACGTATCCCGGGAGGTCGGGCTCCCGGACCCGTTGGCTTAGCAGCGAAGGCAGCTCCCCGCGCGAGTTAGCGAGCCGTCCCGTTCTTGGCCCAGTAGGTTTGTTGGGCCTTCCTTCATATGAATCGGGCCTGTTGGGGGTCCCGGGTTTACTCCCCCGTCAGAGGCCCCCGAGCGGCTCTGCGATTTTAAATAATCATGGAGCTGCTGGACTTGGTCTTGATGACCCCTGACCGGGGCGTCCCATCCAACTGCCCGCGCACCCAGCTTTTGGCGTGCGCTAGAGGTGGCATGACGGGGTCTGGCCCATCTTGATGGTCGACTGGGGCGCTTGAGCTGGCGTTGCGGAATCTTGAGGCCGGTCGTCGTGTCTCATCGTTGTACCGCAGATGCCTCGTTTTCTCTCGGTCAGGGCCGCGTCCCATTGGTGGGTCGTGCGGCGATCGTGCCCCGAGTGCCGCGGCAGTTGCCGAATGTGTTGGCGCCATTCCTTCGGCATTTAAGAGGGGGTTTGGTTAGGTGAGGGCCTTTGGTGTGCCCCGTTTGGCCGGCCCACTGACTGTTGGGGCCGTTAGTGCCCACGTTTGCATATAAATAGGGGTATTGTGGATAGATGGTTCCACACAAGTAAACGGATCATGGAAATCCCTTTGGTAGTTCTCTTCCTCACACCCCACACCCGTCCTCCAGATGAGAGTGGGCATGTCTTTGTTTTTCTGGTGCTAGAAGAATGCTTGCGAATGGCAGGGGATCCTCCTCAGACACGCACCTGCTGTCGTGCTCCTTCCGCGAATCGTGTGCCGGCGCTGAGGAACCGGGGCACCGCGGGCCGAGATTAGGTGAGCCCAACCACAGGTTCCCTTTCCAAGGGGCGTGGTAAACGACCATATCTCCCTTGTGGCTCCCTTGGTATTCCTCGGCGCTGGTCCGACCGGGGGCTTGGTGCTGCAAGAAGAAGCTGGCGCTCTCGGAGCGCCTTACCTTGCGTCGGCTTCGGAGTCTTCCCGTGCCGTGGCCTCCTGCGTTTGTAAGGATCGATGGACCAAGAGGGGGGGTGAATTGGGCCTTTTTCAATTTCTAAAACAAGGTAAAGCAACCTTAACCTATGCAATACTAGTAGGGCACCAATTCACCAACCGGATAACTAAGCTACCTACACAAGCTAAGAGAGATAAAAACAAAGTAAAGCCTAGCAAGGTAGAGCTAAGTTATGATCTCTAAGTCAAGCACATGAGTAAATTGCATGAAAGAAAATGCTTGAATAAAGAGAGTGGACAAGAGACGACCGGATTTTTTCCCGTGGTGTCGATGTGTTGGCACACACCCCTAGTCCACGTTGTGACACTCACTAAGAGTCTTGTCACCTCCCATGTCACCGAGACTTGGGCGCTCACTAAGAGTCTCCGTTCACCATCCCGGCGTGGTGGAGCTCAAGCCACGTACAATCTTCTTCTCCGGGCTCCCACAATCCTTGGCAAGCTCCGCGAGAAACACCCCGATCACCAAGATCGCCTAGGTGATGCCAATCACCAAGAGTAACAAGCTAAGGCCTTCACTTGAGCAAGAACCGATCACCAAGAACGGATGCACACTAGCTTCTCTCTACTCAAGTCCTTAATCTTGCTTCTTGATTGATTGAAAACACAAGTATGTGAATGATGAAGCTCAATGTGGCTCTTGACTATAGTATGAGTGTATGGATGTTGCCTGGTGTCAAGAGTGGGCGAAATGACCCATTGGAGGTGTATATATAGGCAGCTCACACAAATAGAGCCGTTGGAGAAAAGCTGCCAGAAAACTGCGTAGCGCCGGTTAATCCGACGTCCCTCCAATAGTCATCGTCGGTTTAACCGGTGAATGTAAACTGCCACTTCTGAAAACTAGCCGTTACCACTTGGGCAGATTAACCGACGTATCATCGGTTTAACCGGTGAGTGTAGTTGTCCACTGATCAACTGAAAAACCAAGTCTCTGGACAACTGCACCAACGTTAACTCAAACCTATCGTCGGTTTAACCGGTGAGTACAACTTTTGAATTCCTCTGAAAAACCATCTCACTGGTCAATTGCACCGACGTCTTGATTTAAACAGCGTCGGTTTAACCGGTGTATAGAACTTGAAATACCCTGGAAAAACCAACTCTGGACTAATGCACCGACGTTAATTTCAAACACGTCGGTTTAACCGGTGTATTGAATTTGTCCAGACTCTGCTGACTTCGTTTAACCGACGTATAGAAAATTGAGAGCGTCGGTTAAACCGGTGTAGAGACTTTTTCTGATTTTGTCTTTTCTGATTTGAGTCTTGAATGAAATCCAAATATTCTTGAGATATAGTTTGAGAACCACTTATTTGAACTTCTAGAAACCTGAGTGACCATAGTGTGCATCCATTTTCAAATGATCATGTCCATGCTCAAGTTACTTAGCCTTAACCCCTCTTAATAGTGCGATCACTACAAAACTATAAAACCTATACTAACCTAAGTGTCCTTCTCAACCTTATGACACTTAGGACTAGAAAGATCCTTAGTCTTGACATAAAATTGAGTTGAATATCGAGATCGCCTTTTTGAATAATGAAATTGAGGGGCCTCTTTTGACATATGACCAAATGAGCGATAATGATCTATTTAGCTGCACAAACTCATTAGTCACAATAATGGTTGTCATTAATCACCGAAACATACCTTGAGGGCCTAGATGCTTACAATCTCCCCCTTTTTGGTGATTGATGACAACACAAACATAAATAACGAGAGAGCGAGAAAGATAAAGCAAGATAAACACAAGCAAACTCGAAAGCAGGACCAAAGAGCTCAACGGCTCAAACGAAATCCATAGATATGTCTCAAAGAACGGCATACTCAAGCGACAAATGTACATATCCATGAATTAACACCAAATGTGATACAAAGAATCAAAGTCCTGATAACTACGAGCTCTCTCTAGCTCTACCCTCCCCCTAACTCTGAGGCTCCCCCTACCCCCTCTCCCCCTTTGGCATCAAAACACCAAAAGGCGAGCTACGGGTCGTGCTGTCGTGGTACGGCGAGGAAGCGGTCCGGGTCGTCGTCGTCGTCGTCGTCGGACGGAGAACCCTCACCCTCGGTGACAGACGGAAGCTGCTGGTCTGGGTCTGAGCTCACTGGGGGAGTGACTGTCGTGGAGGCTCTCGTGCTGGCACTGCCTAGTAGAGGATCCGTAGAAGTCGTAACCGGGTCAGCAGAAGAAGTATCAACATCAGAAGAAGTGACTGCTGAGGCTGCCGGCTGCGTCGACTGTGGAAGCAGGGACTCCTCTACTGCTCCTCCCCCTGAAGGTGCTGCCTGAAGTGAGGTAGGGAGGGCGACCGACTGAACTGCTGACGGTGAGTCCTGAAAGAGTGTGGTCGCTGGCAGTGGTGAAAAGAGCGGACGACCGGCAGACCCAAAGAGTGCGGACATCGAGAACGTGGTCTCCGGTGTCGCTGTAGTAGCTGGAGCTGCAGTAGGGGCTGGAGGAGGAGGAGCTGGTGTGACTGTAAGCTAAGGTGCTCCTACACCCTGAAGTCCGGGCTGCTGCTGCTGTGGGGCGAGTCCGGTGTGAGAGTAAAGCTGGGAGATCATCCCGAACATCGCCATCATGCCCTGCTGCATCTGCTGGAACTGAGCGTCTGTCCTCTGTGAAACTCTGTCAATGAGGCCGACAAAACGCTCCTCTGTCGCTGCACGCTCTCGGGCTGCCTCTCTCTGAATAGCTGCAATCTGAGCCTCATGGGCTCTCCTGGCTTCCTCCTGAGCAAGTCTGTCCTCCCTCTGCTGAGTCACGAGCTGCTGTAGTAGTGCAGTGAGCTCGGACGGCTGAGTCACCTGGGACTCAGAGACTGTAGCAGCTGCTGAAGTCGGAGGAGCTGGCTCTCCAGACCCTCCTGCCTCGTGGTCGTGACTGGCTGGGGCAGCTGGAGGAAAGTACTCTACGTCCTCGGAGGAATCTGACTCAAGCTCAGACCAGTGAATCTCATCATCTCCCCCGGGAAGCTGTGCCTCGGCTACCAGAAGTGCCTCGTCCTCCTCTGCCACTCGTGCCTGAACCTCCGGTGACAATCGTGCCATCGCAGCTCTATCTGCGTGTCTGCCCCTCCTCCTGTCCTGTGGAGCTGTGGGTCGGTAGACAGGGAACCTGGGAGCCTCGTCGTGACGGTAAGGGGCGCTGATGGGTGACTCTGCTGGCACTATCATAGAGCATATGTAACTGATCCAGTGCCCATAAGGAAACTATCGCACCACACCCATCCCATCAGTGATCACATCCTCAATCTCAGCCAGAATAAAGTCAACTATATCAAATGGCTCGTGAGTGAGGATGTGTAGGAGCAAGAGCTGCTGCAAACCTGTGAACCCCTCTGGGTAGCCACTCCTCGGTAACAGAGTCCTCCGGAGTGCCATGTGAACAGCGTAAGCCTCTGGAGTCAGCAAGCTCGGCACTCTGGCGTAAGAGGCTGGGAACGGCTGGCGGAAGCACTGAGTGATCGCCTCGTGGGAAGGAGCAATCCCACCAACCATCGCCCTGCGGGGTGGATCTGAGTCCCCGTAAACCCTCTCGTGCAGCGAGACGTCGACCAGGTCAACTCCAAGTATACCAGCAATGGTCGCCCTCGACAAACCAAAGTCCTGCCCTCCAAACATGAAGTGCACGGCTCTGCGCTCGGGAGCTATCCAAGCTGTGGCGTAGAACACTTTGACCCAGTCCTCGATATAACGGTTCTGCTCCATCTCTAGCAGCCTGGGCAGTCCTCTGAAGTGAGCGAAGTGTGCTCTCACATCTGCTCCCCCTGCGGCTGTCCTCAGTGAGACCCAGTCAAGAACCCTGTGCTGGAAGATCCGGTGGCCCCTCCGCTGGAAAGTCTCGTAGAAGCTGGCCTGTAGCAAAGTCCAGAACCTCCTGTCGACTCTGCTGTCTCGGGTCACTGGGAACCAGACCTCCTCCTCAACACTCCACCTGAGCCTCTTGACCTTAGCCGCATTGGCTCGGGTCAAGTTTTGGAGCATCACACCTGGCTCCAGACGCACAACAATGTCCATACGGAACACTGCGCGCTCGGCCTCTAGGGCCTCGGCTCTGCGAGCTGCTGCTGCTGCTGCTGCTGCTGACCTGCGGGGCTCCTATGGCTGGTGTCCTCCCCGAGTCCTCGGTCCAGTGCGACGCTCTGTCGCTGCCGGGAACCTCCCTCAGACGACTGCTGTGGAGAACTCTGCCCCTCTGACTGTGCTGTCTCTGAGTCAGAACCATCTGAATCTGTCGCTGCTGCTGCT
The DNA here is from genome assembly GCF_016808335.1 of Panicum virgatum. Taxonomy (NCBI): domain Eukaryota; kingdom Viridiplantae; phylum Streptophyta; class Magnoliopsida; order Poales; family Poaceae; genus Panicum; species Panicum virgatum. The sequence goes on from NC_053147.1 coordinate 69,875,633, forward strand.
GTCGTGGCTCTGGTGGCCTTGGCACCTCTTACTCTGCCCATACCCCTGCCTCTGCCTCTGCCTCTGCCTCTGGGGTCCTCCCTGATCTGGAACGGACGAGCACGGCCTGATGCCTGCTCCTCGGCGGCCTTGGCTACCATCTCGGCCCTCTCGGCCTCCTTCTCTGCACGAGTCCGCTTGCGAGCGGGCTTCTCGACCACAACTTCTTTTCCCTTTCTCTTCTCACGACCCATCTCGAACAAGCAATTTGTCGAGTACCTGGTGAGCGCTGATCGGGTGCTGCTGCGGCGTGAAAGGCGAAGGCGGCGCGGCTGCGTGGGCTGCAAGGCGTGTGGGAGAGGCGGCGTGGCTGCGTGGGCTGTGAGGAAAGCGGTGGTGGCGGCGTGAGGCGCAGGCGGCGGTGATGGCGGCTGCAGGCGGCGCAGAACGGTTGTGCGGGTGGCGCGGCGTGGCACGGCGGTGCGGCGAGCGTGCGAGAACGGCGCGGGCGCACGTCGGCGGTGGCAGCGCGGGCGCACGGCGGCGGTGTGGAAGAACGGTGGCGGCGCGAAGGGAAGGCAACGTGGAGGCGGCTGTGGAGCGGCGGCGGCGTGAGATGAGTCGGGCGAAACAGAGGAGGAAGGAGAAACCGCGGCCCGCACAAGACACATATATGACAGGTGGGACCCGCGATTTTCTTTAACACCGGTCAATCCGACGTGTAGGGTTTGAACGCCGGTTGATTGCGTCGGTGTGGTTCACCCGAGACTCTGCGAGATCTGTTTTTGAACGCCGGTTGAACCGATGATGCCAAAAGTGAACTCGTCGGTTGATTGATCAAAACGCCGGTTGATTGCTTGGTCTGATCTGCAATTATGATCACCGGTTGATCCGATGCTCTGACTTTTGTATACGTCGGTTAAACTCCTGAAACTGCCTGAGCTGAGACCCAACTTTAGTAACGCCGGTTAAACCGATGGGTAGAGATCCTTTGAACGTCGGTTTATCCGGTGAAGCCAAAAACCCCACACTCAGCTCACTCTTCTATGCTAAGTCCAATAAACTTATAAAACTCAAATAAACTCAAGTTAATGGACTTGCATAGGCGACTTTACCCCTCAAAATAAATAGGATAGCACACTTGCTTAAATAAATTTCTTTTTAAACACAAGGAAAAGCCGCAAGAGAGACAAAGCGCCAAATAAAATGTATGAGCCATGTCATAGGAATATTGAAGATAGAAAGCTTCAAACTCATCATGACATTGCTTACTAGGCAATAACGCACCTAATACTTTGCTCTTTTCACTTTTCATGAATTAAGATCTTGTATATGAAACAAGTCTCATTTTCATCAAGTGACCTCCTTTGTGACCCTTACGCATGCAATGATAATGCAAGCTACAACCACATGCGAAAGTAAAGTAAACATGAAGTGCACATCTATATGACAAGAAATGCATAACAAGAAATTAAGATCTACTTGTCAAGTTTGAACCCACGGGAAGCTTCTTCATGATGAGCCTTTCTACAAGCCTAGAGGAACACAAGTGGACCACCACCTCTAGCTAAACCCTTGCTCATCACTATCTTACCATGGTTAGACAAGTGTCCTATATGTATGCATTTTTCTATATGACATGGCAACTTACATGACGTTTGCCGCATCTAACACATTAAGCTCATTCCTTAGCCTAACAAAGGTACTCTCGTCTAATGGTTTTGTGAAGATATCCGCCAATTGCTCCTCGGATCTCACACCTTGAAGAGATATGTCTCCTTTGGCTTCGTGATCGCGCAAGAAGTGATGGCGAATATCAATGTGCTTTGTGCGAGAGTGTTGAACCGGATTCTTGGCAATTTTTACGGCACTTTCATTGTCACAAAGGAGTGGGATCCTATCTAGTTTCACACCAAAGTCTAAAAGGGTTTGCTTCATATATAGGATTTGGGCACAACAAGTCTTGCTTCGACTTGAGAGAACCCTTTTGCCACAAGTCTTGCTGCGACCAGAGCAAAAGTTTCACCAAAATCCAAACCTTCAACTTGAGAGAACCCTTTTGCCACAAGTCTTGCTTTGTTGCGTATCACCACCCCATATTCATCTTGCTTGTTTCGAAAGACCCACTTGGTGCCGATGATGTTCTTGTCTTTTGGAGGAGCTTCGAGGACCCAAACTTCATTGCGGGTGAAGTTGTTCAACTCATCTTGCATGGCCATCACCCAATCCGAGTCCTCAAGCGCTTCCTCTACGCTAGTGGGTTCAATACAAGAAACAAACGAGTGATGTTCGCAAAATGAAGCATGTTTAGAGCGAGTTCTTACTCCCTTTGATGGACTACCAATGATTTGACCAATTGGATGATCCTTGGAGATGCGACCATGCTTCACTAGCGGTACTTGCGTGGATGCTTGTTGGGGTGGATCATGGGTGACTTGTGCTTGTGGTGGAACACTTTGCTCTTCTTGTTCTTGAACTTGGGGTGTTGGCGTTGGCACATCTTCTTGAGGTTGTGTATCATCTTTTTCTTGATCTTCATCCACTTGGGGCGCCGTGGAGGTGCTTGGTGTAGATGAGGAAGGTCCTCCCCCTTGATCATTGTCTTCATGCACCTCTTCCGGCTTGATATCCCCAATGGACATATTCTTCAAAGCTTCATCAATCTCCTCATCACCTATATTTTCATAGCCAACAACCTCCTCTTGGGAGCCATTAGATTCATCAAACTCCACATCACATGTTTCTTCAACTAACCCGGAGGTTTGATTGAATACTCTATATGCTTTGGAGTTTGATGCATAACCAAGAAAGAAACCTTCATCACATCTACTTTCAAACTTACCGAGCCTTTTCTTCTTGTAGATGAAGCATTTGCAACCAAAGACTCGAAAGTATGATATATTTGGTTTCTTCCCGGTGATGAGCTCATATGGAGTTTTCTTGAGGAGTCGGTGAGGATATACTCGGTTGGATGCATGACACGCCATGTTGATTGCTTCCGCCCAAAACTTCTCGGACGTGCCATAATCATCCAACATTGCTCTAGCTAGGGTGATGAGTGTCTTGTTCTTTCTTTCCACCACTCCATTTTGTTGAGGCGTGTAGGTGGCGGAAAACTCATGCTTGATGCCCTCTTCATCGCACCATTCTTCAATCTTCATATTTTTGAACTCGGTGCCGTTGTCACTCCGGATCTTCACAATTGGGGAGTTGTACTCCCTTTGAGCTCTTCTTGCAAAAGTCTTGAAGATTTCCGGAGTTTCACCCTTATCGCCTAGAAACATAACCCAAGTGTAACGTGAAAAATCATCAACAATTACTAGGCAATAGAGGTTACCACCAATGCTCTTGTATGTAGTTGGACCAAAGAGATCCATATGAAGTAGCTCGAGCGGCTTGGAGGTAGACAACATCGTCTTGATGGGATGATGTGTTGCAACTTGCTTCCCGGCTTGACATGCTTTACATAGCTTGTTCTTGTCAAAAGTGACATCCTTCAAGCCGGTGATCATCCCTCTCTTGTGGGCTTTCTTGAGGTTGCTCATGCCAATATGAGCAATTCTTCTATGCCAAAGCCACCCAAGAGAAGACTTGGTGAAGAGGCATGTCATGGTACTTGTTTGCTTTGAAGAGAAGTCCACTAAATAGATGTTGCCATACCTAAACCCCGTGAATACCATTGACTTGTCTTCTTCAAGAGTTACTACAACACCATTCTTGTCAAAGGTACACGTTAGTCCAAGATCACATAATTGAGCAATAGAAATAAGATTAAAACTAAGTTTTTCTACAAACAAGACATTAGAGATAGATAAATCTTTAGAGATAGCTATTCTACCCAAACCTAAAACTTTTCCCCTTGAGTTATCACCATAGGTGACATGTTCATGATCGCCGGGGTCTTCAAGGGAGGTGAACATGCTATCATTGCCGGTCATGTGTTGAGAGCAACCGCTATCAAGTACCCAATGTTTTCCACCGGCTTTGTAGTTCACCTACACACATGAGAATTCACTTTTGAGTTTTAGGAACCCAAACAAGCTTTGGGCCTTGCACATGTGTGACAAGAGCTTTTGGGACCCAAAGTTGCTTGGGGAGCTTCTTCTTTGACTCCTTAGCAATTTTGCCAATAAATTTGGCCTTCACTTTGCCCTTCACTTTACTCAAGAGAAAATGGTTATTTTGAAACATTGATAAGTAATTCTTAGGTAAAGTGGGAAGAGGACGTGATGGTAAGGTGCACTCCCTAGTGTGGTGCCCGGTGACTTGGCAATGTTGGCAATATGAACCAACTTCCTTGATGAAGCTTATCTTGATCTCCGGAGAAGGAGTAGTGCCTTGATTTGGCTCTGGAAATGAACCAAGACCTCTCTTGCCATAGTCACGTGCATTGTTGAAGAGAATTTCCTTGTGGATGTATTCTCCTCTTGAGAGCTTCTCCACACTACTCTTGAGGCTAGCTACTTGATCCATCAACTCCTTTTCCCTAGAAGGAGCAAGCTTGGACACAATATTAGTGGCATTTGCATTAATGAGTAGGTCATCACATGAGGTAGAAGCATTGACCTTTTCAATAGTTTCATGAGCAAAGTTCTCAAGACTTGGGTCAATTGCTTCATAGGCAAATTCAAGTTCTTGATATTTGTGAGCCAACTCCCTATGCTCTTGTTTAAGCTTTTTGTGGCTCTCTTCAACTTGCTTAGCAAGTACAAGTGACTCATTGTGCTTTTTGAGCAAGTCATTGTACTTGCCAAGCAAGTCGGAGTGGGCAAGCTCTAACTTGGCATGAGTGCTCTCAAGAATTTTGACTTTGCCCTTTTCCCTCTTGATGACGGATGTATACTCATTAATGAGGTTAGTGAATTCATAAGGATCAAGCTCTTCATCACTATCATCTTCACTATCCACCTCACATACCTTGGTGTTACCTTTTGCCATTAGGCACATAGGAGGCGGAGATAGTGGTGGTTCTTCATTGGTGAGGGCGATGGTGACGATGTCTTCTTCATCACTTGAATCTACGCTTGATGAGACATCGGTCACCCATTCTTGTTTTGCCACCAAGAAGCTTCTCTTGGTGTGCCCTTTCTTCTTTGGGAAGAGCTTGGTCTTCTTGTCATGACTCTTCTTCTTTCCAAGCTTCTTGTTCTTGTTCTTCTTCTCATCTTCTTCATCATCGCTTGAATCATGGCGATGTTTGCCTTTGTTGTCCTTCTTTCTTTTGTCCGGCTTGGGGCAATCGGGAGAGATGTGTCCTTTTTCTCCACAATTATAGCAAGTTTTGTACTTGACATCTTCCTTATACCGGAACATCCTTCTTTTGGGGTCAAAGTTGTAACCCTTCTTGTTTATCTTATCGCTCAAGCGTGTGAACTTTCTCATCATGAGAGCAAGTTCCCCATCTTCTTCATTATCGGATGAGCTTTCATGATGATCTTCTTCTTCATTGCTTGAGCTAGATTCTTGCTTGACCATCTTGAGCTTGCGGTGCTTGTTGGCCTTGGTTTTGAGAGCAATTGATTTGCTTGTTGTTGGCTCTTCGGTCATACCAAGGATACTCATTTCATGAGCGCGAATTTCGCCCACAAGCTCTCCCACTTCCATTGTATCAAGATTCTCCTTTTGAAGCATAGCATTGATAATGTTGTACTTGGGCTTCGGAAGGAGCATGAGAATCTTGCGGTTGATGGAGCCACTGTCAATTTTGGAAACTTCAAGAGCATTAATGTCCTTGACAATGACATTCAAGCGAGAGTACATATCATTGCAATTTTCATGAGCTAGCATTTTAAAGGAATCATACTTAGCTCTAAACAAGTGATATTTTTGCTCACGAACTTTAGTGGAGCCTTCATGAATTTCAATGAGCTCCTTCCAAACATCACTTGCTAAGTCCATGCCATTAACTCTAGCAAAGACTTCCTCACTAATGGCCTCGAAAATTGCATTTCTAGCCTTGGCATTCCATTTTAATTGTTCGGTGGTGGGAGTTCCGGTGAACCCGGTCTTAGTGGCCAACCACACTTCGGGGGCAATCGCATCAAGGTATGCGGCCATACGAACTTTCCAATAAGCAAAGTTCTTGCCCTCGAAGTGAGGCGGCGAACCACCCATCTTGGCCATAGCTCTAGGCGGTGAAGCCTAATGATCCAAATGAGCAACGAGGCTTTGATACCAATTGTAAGGATCGATGGACCAAGAGGGGGGTGAATTGGGCCTTTTTCAATTTCTAAAACAAGGTAAAGCAACCTTAACCTATGCAATACTAGTATGGCACCAATTCACCAACCGGATAACTAAGCTACCTACACAAGCTAAGAGAGATAAAAACAAAGTAAAGCCTAGCAAGGTAGAGCTAAGTTATGATCTCTAAGTCAAGCACATGAGTAAATTGCATGAAAGAAAATGCTTGAATAAAGAGAGTGGACAAGAGACGACCGGATTTTTTCCCGTGGTGTCGATGTGTTGGCACACACCCCTAGTCCACGTTGTGACACTCACTAAGAGTCTTGTCACCTCCCATGTCACCGAGACTTGGGCGCTCACTAAGAGTCTCCGTTCACCATCCCGGCGTGGTGGAGCTCAAGCCACGTACAATCTTCTTCTCCGGGCTCCCACAATCCTTGGCAAGCTCCGCGAGAAACACCCCGATCACCAAGATCGCCTAGGTGATGCCAATCACCAAGAGTAACAAGCTAAGGCCTTCACTTGAGCAAGAACCGATCACCAAGAACGGATGCACACTAGCTTCTCTCTACTCAAGTCCTTAATCTTGCTTCTTGATTGATTGAAAACACAAGTATGTGAATGATGAAGCTCAATGTGGCTCTTGACTATAGTATGAGTGTATGGATGTTGCCTGGTGTCAAGAGTGGGCGAAATGACCCATTGGAGGGGTATATATAGGCAGCTCACACAAATAGAGCCGTTGGAGAAAAGCTGCCAGAAAACTGCGTAGCGCCGGTTAATCCGACGTCCCTCCAATAGTCATCGTCGGTTTAACCGGTGAATGTAAACTGCCACTTCTGAAAACTAGCCGTTACCACTTGGGCAGATTAACCGACGTATCATCGGTTTAACCGGTGAGTGTAGTTGTCCACTGATCAACTGAAAAACCAAGTCTCTGGACAACTGCACCGACGTTAACTCAAACCTATCGTCGGTTTAACCGGTGAGTACAACTTTTGAATTCCTCTGAAAAACCATCTCACTGGTCAATTGCACCGACGTCTTGATTTAAACAGCGTCGGTTTAACCGGTGTATAGAACTTGAAATACCCTGGAAAAACCAACTCTGGACTAATGCACCGACGTTAATTTCAAACACGTCGGTTTAACCGGTGTATTGAATTTGTCCAGACTCTGCTGACTTCGTTTAACCGACGTATAGAAAATTGAGAGCGTCGGTTAAACCGGTGTAGAGACTTTTTCTGATTTTGTCTTTTCTGATTTGAGTCTTGAATGAAATCCAAATATTCTTGAGATATAGTTTGAGAACCAATTATTTGAACTTCTAGAAACCTGAGTGACCATAGTGTGCATCCATTTTCAAATGATCATGTCCATGCTCAAGTTACTTAGCCTTAACCCCTCTTAATAGTGCGATCACTACAAAACTATAAAACCTATACTAACCTAAGTGTCCTTCTCAACCTTATGACACTTAGGACTAGAAAGATCCTTAGTCTTGACATAAAATTGAGTTGAATACCGAGATCGCCTTTTTGAATAATGAAATTGAGGGGCCTCTTTTGACATATGACCAAATGAGCGATAATGATCTATTTAGCTGCACAAACTCATTAGTCACAATAATGGTTGTCATTAATCACCGAAACATACCTTGAGGGCCTAGATGCTTACAGCGTTCCCCTCTGTCGCGGCTCTCCTGGTATGATGGGCTCCGGGGGAAGGTGGCGGCGAAAGCTTCAAGGGAAACCCTACAGGTTCTCTTGGGCATGTCCTCTGCCTCTTGCCCGGGATGATCGTCACCTTTGTCCTCTGCGGTCGAGGGGTGAGGCCGTAGCTAGAGAAGGCGTTCTTGGGGCGCCCTCCAGCCTTTTTTTTGATTTCCCGCCTGTGGGAGGTTTGTGGATTTGATCCATTGTACTTGCTGTTTCCTCGAGTCGAGGATAACTAGCTTTCATTTGTTGTAACGGCTTTTGGCCGATTGTTTTGATGAATCAATATTGGAGCAGATTCATCCTATGTGATCAGACTCAGTGTGGTAGCTCCCGTTTTAACGATAGACCAACGCGCATCACCTCGGGCGAGGGTCGTCTTCATCGTGGTCGACGGGTTCAAGGACAGCCGTCGCCCTTGCCATCGTTCCGTCTACCGTCCTCGGGCTCTTGCGGACCCGTGAGGCCCGTTTGATGCCCGAGTGTCGGTCGAGATTGGTCAGGCTTCAGCAGCACGTAATGGGTGATCGGCCTGTGGGACCCGGCCTGCTTCCTGCCCGGCAGGGGCGTGCTCCGGGCGTGTTTTGACGCCGCGTCACTCCGGGGCCCCCATCGGCCGGTGGGGCCTACCGGGCTAGACCCTTTGGCCTTTTAATACACGGAGCGGGGGTTTCGCCTTCTTGTTTGTCAGGCTCCGACTCCTTTCGTCCGCCGTCTTTCAGCATTCGCCTCCCTTTCTTCTCTCGCTCGCCATTGCCCTTGTCTTCGCCTCCCTTCCTGCTCTTCGGTCGGAGTTTCGGCGTGGCGATGTCACTGTGGAGGCCATATTCCTTGACCGAGATCCAACTCGAGAGGCTGGCCGCGGAGGGGTCGATTCCTCCCAAGGAAGTGGCCCACTAGAGGGCGCCGCCGTCTGTGGAGGTTAGTCCCCATCCACGCCCTGACGAGGTGGTCACCTTCCACATCTTCTACGCGCGAGGGCTCGGCCACCCTGCCCACCCCTTCCTGCTAGGTTTGCTGGAGGAGTGGAAAATCGGGTTGCATCACCTCAACCCCACCGGAATGTTGCACATCGCGGGTTTTGTGACGGTGTGCGAGGCATTCCTCGAGATAGATCCACCTGTAGATCTGTTCCGGGAGATGTTCGTCGGTCATCCGGTTACGTTGAGGCATGATGCTGGGGCATCGCGTTCGGAAGCATCAATCGTGTCCATGGGCGGCTTTGGCTTGCAGTGGAAACCTGGGAAGGCCTCTTACCCCCGGTATACCCTCGTCGACAACAACTAGGGGTGGCACGATGAGTGGTTCTGTATCCGGAATCCCTCTGGCAGAGAGGAGTTGTTCCCGGCGTTTACCAGGAACGCCCCGGAGAAGCGGGATAGTTGAGCCTAGGGGGCTTCCCGGAGGCAGAAGAACCATGTGGAGATGATCGAGGAGGTGTTGAAGGGTTTGGTGGCTCGCGGTCTGGATGGCACTCGCGTCTTTGCCACCATCTTCCTCCGCAAAGTACACGTTCTTTGCACGCTGCGAGGAAAGATATGAGACTATGAGCGCGGCGAGTCGCAAGAGAAGCTGCAGGGTCCTGGCAACTCTGGGTTGTGGAGATGGCTTGACGGCATGATTACGGGGGAAGGCCATCGTCCGATCGGCGGCCCATCCCCTTTTTGGTCGGGGTCGCCCCCTAATCTGGTAATTACCCGTCTTGTCTTTTATTTCTTGCTCCTCCCTGTTATGTCTTGGCTTTGATCCGCTTTACTGTCGTTCGCGACTGCAGGGACTTGGCAAACCCAAATCTCTTCCTCTCCGCAGCAAGGGTCCGGAAGGGGCTGCTCGTCAAGCCGAGCAGCAAAGGAAGGCCGCGGAGAGGAAGAAGGAGAAGGCGCGCCGTGCCCGGGAGCACGAGAAATGCGAGAAGGAGGTTGCCAAGCTCATTCGCGAGGGGATGGACCCCGAGAATTCTCAGGACCTGGTCGATGCCCGGCTCCCGAAGGATCCGGAATCTAGATCCGACGGGGAGGAGGAAGAAGAAAAACTGGAGACACTTGGGGCGGAGATTTCGGTCCGGACGTATCCCCTGGTGGGATAAGTGAATCTGAGGTCCCCAAGTGCGCTTGCGATGAGACAGAGCCGGAGTCGGCGAAACGGCTCCGAGGTGAGGGCCTGGGCACGCTGAGGGTCGTCAATGACATTCCCCGGGATGCCGACGACACCCTGCCCCCAAGCCGCAGAGAAGCCAATGGGCCGTCGTCGCCCATTGTGACGGCTGTCGCGACGTGCCCGCCTCCCACATCATCGGCCGAGGCCATCCCCCCGAAGACGGCGGCGAGAACGTGAGTGCCGTTCCCGTTCTGGTGTTCCCGGAGGAGCGGCCTTTCGGTGACGCATTTTCCCGTTCTTGTGATGTAGGGCCTCGACCGGTTTCCAGCCGATGGCCGATCCGGTGGAGTGGACTGAGCATCCCGCGCTGGCAACTCTACTTGCCAGGTGTCGGGGAGGGCGTGTGCCCTTGGGACGTCCTCATTGCAGATGGTGACGGTGGCGATGCCAGGTCCCATCCTTCCGCCGGTCGGCGTGGCGGCGGCATTCGTGCCACATTCGGCAGGCAACACGGGTGTTCCTGCTGGGAGCTCTCCCTTGTCACCCCCCGTGGGGGAGGATGCTGTGTTGGAGGGACCGCCGTCGGTAGAGGGCACGCTAGTTCCCTACCGCTTGCCGGAAGGGCCGCTGGAATGGTCGTCTTGCGACGAGGGCGGCGATGCATGGTTCGTGCTGAACGACTCTCGAGAGGACAAGGTCTGGCAGTACGTGGGTCGGTAGGGCCTCGAAGCTTAGGAGGTGCTTGCCTCCGCTAAAGGCCACATCGCCCTGGTGTTGAAGGAGGTAGAGCGAGCGGAAAAGCTTGTTACCTATGGCCTGCATCCTATTGTTGGGGTGAGGCCTTTTCATTGGGTCTGTTCTTTCCTGCCCGTAGGTGTCTTCTCGAGACCCCCTTTCGTTTTCCAGGTGTTGGAAAATATCTCAAAAAGGAAGCCATCTTTCTTGCGGGAGGAATATGGTCGCGAGAAGGCGGGCAAGGTGGCATGGTGGGACCTCGCGGAGCGGTTGCGTTTCGTGGAGGCCGTGCGTGCCTCGGATACTCAAGAGTATCGCCACAACCTCGCGGCCGTGGAGGCTCGGCTGGAGAAGGAACGGGCCCGTCGCGTCTGTGCGGAGGCCAACTTGGCGAAGCAGGAGACGGGTCATCAGGTGATGGAAAAGGCACTGGATGGTGATTTCCCTCGCATTCCTTTCTTCTAATTATGTTTGTGATATGGCCTCATGGTGTAGAGATGTTTTCTTTCAGAAATGACTACCAGGCACCAAGACCTGCGCCGTGAGTTTGACTGACTGCAGTCGTCAGCCCAAGAGGTTTGCTCCTACGTTCATGGCTCCCCGCCTTCAAGTCCTCTGCAAGATGAACTTCGGCAGGTTCCCAAGGAATTGACTGCGTTGACGGCCATAGCGGCTTACAAAGGGGCTTCGACTGCGTTGAGCGCCGTGGTGCTGTGTCATCCGGAGCTAGATCTGGCGGGTCTTGAGGATGATCTCTCCGGCGAGAAGCCGTACGAAGACGTCCTTGTGGTGGCCAGGAGGCTGGAGCCCATCGCCGAAAAGGTGGCGCGAGGTCTGACCTTCGCAGTGGTGAGGAGTTCCGGCGTGCAGAGCGGGAACTGGATGTCAGCGGTGGGAGTGCTGGGGCCATGGCAGACGCATCGTCGACCGGCGGGTCTGTCGTTCCTTCCTCAAGTGTGGATCCATCGTTGCAAAAATAAATGACACATTAGTTTTTGTCTTACACGAGATTGCTGGTAAGGAAAAAACATACTGCGCTTTATGGTCAAAGTATTGTTCTATGTTTATTTTTGAAAAAGGTTGTGCTGTTTGCTTTTCTGCTTGCTCGTGAATGTTTTTGGTCCTCTGCATTCCTTTCTTTTTGGAACTGCGTGCTGATCATGGGCTGCGACGTATAGCCGGGAGCTGCCCAGAGGCATCATTCGCTGGTCGCCGTAGATCGTTACATGGATCCAATCGATTGGATAGTTTGGAAAAAATGTTTGAGTAGGATGAATAAGCATGTGAATCGGCAGAAAGGGTTGTGCGTTGTGTGATGAGGGAAACTGGTGTGTGCGTGCTGCACGGTTTGTCCCAGTGAGGCCCCCGAGCGCCTTGGCCTGAGAGTGCTCAGGGCAAGGGTCTATAGAGGCGGGAAACAACTGAAAGTAGGATGGTCGAAGACCATGGTCTGGCCCCCGAGTGCTCTGAGCCAAATGTGTATGGGTCGGGGTGCTGAAAACTAGATAGCTCGTGTGTGCTGTGAGTATGTCAGAAATGCAGGTGTCTGGCCTCCGAGTGACTCTGGGCCGCGGTTGGCCGGTTTGGGATGTCGTGTGAGTGCACTATGTTGTGCGGGGAGGAAAAAATCGACAGGTGTCGGGCCCCCGAGTGCTCTGAGCCGGAAGTGGCCGGGTCGGGGCACTTGGACAGAGCCACTTGTGCTGCTTATGGGAAGAAACGCCGTAACTGTTCTATATTCTAAGAGTTGGTCAGAATGTTACCGTCGGAGTCTCTTAGCTTGTAGGTGCCTGGTCGTATCACCTGTGCGATGCTGTAAGGTTCTTCCCATGGCGGTGACATCTTGTGCCTGTCCTTCGTCAACATGACCCGTCGCAGAACAAGACCTCCGATCTGTAGCATTCTCTCCCATATGCGCTTCTCGTGGTACCTGCGTAAAGTTTGTTGGTAGCAAGCCGATCGATGTAGCATAGCTAGCCTTGCATCCTCCAAAACTTCCATGGCGTCCCACTGAGCTTCAGCTGCCATCATTGGGTCAAAGGCTTTGACTCTTGGCGCACCGTAGTCCAGATCGGAGGGCAGTACAGCCTCGGAGCCGTATATTAGGAAGAAGGGTGTTAGTCCTGTGGACCGGTTAGGTGTAGTTCGCAAGCTCCATAGTACTGCCGACAGCTCTTCCACCCAACAACCCGCGAACTTTTTGAGCATGTCAAAAATGCGTGGTTTGAGCCCTTGGAGGATTAGGCCGTTAGCTCTTTCTACTTGCCTGTTTGTGCGCGGGTGTCCGACCGATGCCCAGTCAATCTGGATCCCGTATCCATCCACGAACTCTTGGAAGTAGTGACCTGTGAAGTTGGTCCCGTTGTCGGTGATAATGGAGTTGTGCACGCCGAATCTGTACACGATGTCCAGTAAGAACTTGACGGCCTCCTTGGAGTCGATCGTGGTTATCGGTTTTGCCTCTATCCATTTTGTGAACTTGTTGATTGCAACAAGTAAGTGGGTGAACCCTCCTGGTGCCTTTTTGAGTGGCCCCACCATGTCCAAACCCCATACAGCGAATGGCCATTTTATGGGGATGGTCTGAAGGGCTTGGGTTGGCAGGTGGGTTTGTTTGGTGTAGAACTGGCAGCCTTTGCATGCACGGACGATGACTTTCACATTGCGCAGGGCTGTTGGCCAGTAGAATCCTTGTCGAAAAGCCTTTCCGACCAAGGAGCATGGTGCAGCGTGGTGTCCGCAGATCCCGGCATGTATCTAGAGAAGGAGCTCCCTGCTCTGGGCAATGGGGATGCATTTCATGAGAATGCTAGTCTCTGAGGGTCTACGCTTGTAGAGCTCGCCATCGATTACAGCAAATGTTTTGGCTCGTCGGGCAATACGGTGGGCTGCGTTGCGATCCTCTAGGAGGACTTCGTGGAGGAGGTAAGACAATAGGTCGTCTCTCCAATCTGTGTTATCTGCCTAGCTTTGGTCGGATTGCCCCATAGCGAGATAGGTTGGGCCCCCGGGTTCCTGGTCGGGGGCTGGGTCGGAGGGAGTGTGCTTTGTTTTTTGTGCATGCTCCGCTTCCTCTGTTTTTGCTCTGTCTACGGCCGGCTGCTTCTCTCGCACCATCGGCATGTTCAGGTCATTGACAAAAACGCCGCTGGGTGCCGGCTTGCGCTCGGCGGCCATCTTTGCGAGAGCATCCGCGTCGGGGTTTTGCTTCCGTGGGATATGGTGGAGCTCCAGACCCCGGAATCTCCCTTCTAGCTTACGAACTTCCTGGCAGTATGCGTCCATGAGAGGGCTCTCGCAGTTGGAGTTCTTCATGACCTGGTCGACTACGAGCTTGGAGTCACCGTAGACATACAGGCGGGTTGCTCCGATGTCAATGGCTATGCGGAGGCCGCTGATGAGTGCCTCATACTCTATAACGTTGTTGGATGCAGGGAAATGGAGGCGGACCGTGTACTGGAACTTGCCTCCTTCTGGGGAGACCAGGATGACCCCGGCCCCCGCGACGGGTCCCATGACCGACCCGTCGAAGTAGAGGGTCTAGTACTCATGAGAGATTTCTGGGGTCGGGGCTTGGACCTCTGTCCACTCGGCGATGAAGTCGGCCAGGGCCTGAGACTTTATCGCCGTGCGTGGCACGAACTTGACGTTGTAGCCCATTAGCTCGACCGCCCATTTGGAGATTCATCCTACAGCGTCACGATTGCGAACAACTTCTCCGAGTGGGAACGTGGTGACGACCGACACCTCGTGCTCGGTGAAGTAATGTTGCAGCTTCTTGGCCGCCATGATGACGGCGTAGAGAAGTTTTTGTGTCTGCGGGTACCGCGACTTGGTGTCGGTCAGTACTTCGCTGACGAAGTAAACGTGTCGCTGGACCTTAAGGGCATGTCCCTGTTCTTCCCTTTCGACCACCAAGGCGGCGCTGACCACATGGTTAGTGGCTGCCAAGTAGAGCAAAAGGGGTTCGCAGGGGTCCGGGGCGATGAGCACCGGCGGAGAGGATAAGAGAGCATTGAGGCGGTCGAGGGCCATCTGTGCCTCCTCCATCCAGACAAAGGTGTCGGATTTCTTGAGGAGTTTGTACAGCAGTAGGCCTCGTTCTCCCAGTCGGGCGATGAACTGGCTGAGTGCCACTAGGCACCCGGTTAGCCTCTGGATGCCCTTAACGCCACGAATGGATCCCATGTTAGTGATGGCCACAATTTTGTTGCGGTTGGCTTCGATGCCACACTCAGACACTATGTACCCGAGGAGTTTGCCCTTGGGCACACCGAATGTGTATTTTTCAAGATTCAACTTGATGTTGAATCTCTTGAGATTTGCGAACGTGGTGCTTAGGGCGGTGACCAGGTCGCCCGCGCGCGGTGTCTTGACGACGATGTCATCAACGTAGACCGCGACCGTCACCCGAGGCGGATCCGGCCGGTTGGGGTCGATCGGCGGGTTGATCTGGTTGGAGAAGTAGGCTTGCATGCATCGCTGGTATGTTGCCCCTGCGTTCTTGAGACCGAAAGGCATCAACACATAGCAGTACGAGCCAAACGGTGTGATGAAGGATGTCGCAACCTGGTCGGATTCCTTCATCGCTATCTGGTGATAGCCCGAGTAAGCATCTAGGAACGACAAGATTTCGCACCCGGAGGTGGAGTCGATTATCTGATCTATCCTAGGAAAAGGAAAAGGGTCTTTGGGGCAAGCCTTGTTCAGGCTGGTGTAATCAACACACATCCTTCATTGACCGGTTTTCTTTTTTACAAGGACTGGGTTAGAGAGCCAGTCGGAGTGGTAGACTTCCTTGATGAAGCCAGCAGCTAATAGCTTAGCTATCTCCTCTCCTATGGCCCTGCGCCTCTCGTCGTCGAAGTGGCGCAGTCGTTGCTGGACAGGCTTGGATCCCGGCAAAATGCGGAGCTCATGCTCGACGACCTCCCTTGGGATGCCCGGCATGTCGGAGTCCTAGAGACACTTTGGATCAATGACAGAAAAGCGAGAAATAGCTTCGAAAAAAGCCGGAAAGGTTCTCGGAAAGTTTTGAGCGACGGATTGATGAAACTTGATCACAAAGAAGTGATTTAGAGCTGTCGATATAGAATTTTGAGAGACTTCCAATGAAGGATAGAACTAGGAACCAAGGGATTTGACGATGGAAAAAGATAAAGGCAGGTTGAAGAGAGAGATCGTCGCACTAAGAGCGTTTTGAAAACTTGGCACACTCAAAGCACCGAACACAAGCAAAAGCACATACATTCAACTAACAAGCCAACACCCCTTTCATTAACTTCGCAAAGAAATTTTATAAAGCTATTTTTTTATCTTTTTATAATTACAACCATTCAAACCTCTCTTGGCAATTTTAGAAAATTTTAAATCCTTGATTTTTATTAGTGATTTCTAATAACAACCCAAGTTGGGTAACTTGGGGTGTTATACATGTCATATATGTGGGGTGCATCAACACATGTTGGAGAAGTCAAAGTATGTTCAATTCATTTCTCAACTTGCAAAACCTCTTCTCATCAAGTGACTTGGTGAATATGTCGGCTAGTTGATCTTCGGTGCCCACACTCTCAATGCTAATGTCACCCTTCAATTGATGATCTCTTTTGAAGTGATGCCTTATGTCAATGTGCTGGTTCTTGCATGTTGAACCGGATTGTTGGTCATCTTGATTGCACTTTCATTGTCACACAACAATGGTACTTGCTTGAATTTGATTTGCCTTCATCCAAAACAATTGTGCACAACAACTACCGGTACTAATGTATTCAGCCTCGGCAGTTGATAGTGCAACACTATTTTGTTTCTTTGAGGACCATGAAACAAGTGATTTTCCAAATAGTTGGCAAGGCCCACTTGTGCTCTTTCTATTGATCTTGCAACCTCCATTGTCGGAGTCCGAATATCCAATAAGCTCAAAACTAGACCCCTTAGGATACCACAATCCAACATCTTGTGTGCTCTTCAAGTATCTCAAAATTCTCTTGCATGCCTTCAAGTGACTTTCTCTTGGAGATGATTGATATCTAGCACACATGCACACACTAAACATGACATCCGGTCTTGATGCGGTAACATAGAGTAGGCTTCCAATCATAGACCGATATAGCTTTTGCTCAACCATTTTGCCACTTTCATCACTATCCAATGATCCACTTGTCCTCATAGGTGTGCTCATTGGCTTTGCATCTTCTAGGCCAAACTTCTTGATCATGTCCTTGATGTTCTTGCCTTGACTAACAAAAGTGCCTTGGAGTATGCTTTGTTGGTGTAAAACCACATCTTCGCCTTGCCTAGCAAGGAGAACGGGAACAGTCGAAGACGAACGTTATTCATCGTGGTACTGTAAGGATCACCGGGGTGTCCGACCCTAGAGGGGGAGGGGGTGAATAGGGTCGCTAATCGCTTTCTATCCTAGGGCTCAATCTATTTACCCCTAAAAGACTTGCAACCTATAGCCAATCCTAATCAAACTAACAAGGAAAGTAAAGGCACGCAAGATAGAGTAAATGCAGAAACGTAATACGGTAAGTAAAGAGGTAAGGGAGAGAATATGCAAACTCCCGTGAAGACACCAAGACACACGATTTAACGTAGTTCGGTTAGGACACCAAGTCCCTCCCTACGTCCACGGCCACTTGTCCAACACGAACAAGTGTGATGCCGAGTCTCTCCGCTTGATCACCATCTTGCGTTCGCCACCAAGGCTCCCGGCAAGCAAAGGCTAAGTGACCCCAAGTCACCAAGACAAGGCCACCACCACTGTCTCTCTCGAAGTGTCACCCACGGCACCGTCTTCACTATCGGAGCTTCTCACCAAGAGGGGTCTCCTTCCCCGCACAAAGTGTCATTGCCTCTCCACACCAAGTCGGGGGGTCACACGACAAGTACACAAGATGCTTGCCGCAGCAAGACTTTCACTCAAGCTAGTTCTCTCAAGAACTAAGCCTAATCAAGCACTAAGCACTCTCACAAGTGTGCTTAAGCCTATATGATGTACAATGAAGCTCTAAGGTGGTTGGAGGTGTTCTTCAACTCTTTTATGCTTTCATAGTCTCCAGCACTCCCAAATGAGGCGTGGGGTGGCATATATATAGCCCAACCCTTCAAACTAGCCGTTGAGAAAAGGCTGACGAATCCCTTAACGCTGGTTGGTCCGACGCTCAGTTTTTGTCATCACCGGTTTAACCGGTGAGTGTATTTTCCCAGCAACATAGCCGTTACTGCTCCAATGGCTACTTGATCAATTGCACCGACGCTCTTGAAATCATCGTCGGTTTAACTGGTGAGTGCAAGCTCAGAAACCCCCCAAAAAATGGAGTCTCTGTACAACTGCACCGACGCTCACTTTGCCTTGATCGTCGGTTTAACCGGTGCCTGTAAAACTCCTGCTGTCTCTTCGGCCTCCAAGTCCATTACACCGCTGAGTGTAAAACACCCAACGTCAGTTAATCCGGTGCCAAGTTCATTGCACCGATGAGTGCAATTTGCTCATCATCGGTTTAACCGGTGATAGCAAATTGTCTTCGTCTTGATCTTTTCAACTTGGATTTCTTCACGGTCTCTTCAATTCTCCACCTTATGGGCGGCCCTTCGGGCCTAGCTACGCCTATCTTCTCTTTGTCATCACTTGAACCTTGTTGATGCTCCTTAGCGCCCCCGATTTGTATACCGCAAGCGCACGGTTCGTGTAGCTTTTCCCTTAGAGTATTCCCCCAAGGTTTATCAATCCACGGAAACAAAGATACAAGAAACAATCTACTAGCATAGAGATTCTTTTGTGTTGAGATGGTGAAAAATGAATCTAATCTACTAAAAACGACAAACACCGAAGGTAGCAAGAGAAAGTTAGAGATAACCAATCTAGATCACCTAGATCATGAATATGTTGTAGTTCCAGCTAGATGTAGTGAAGTAAGATAAATGTGAATCTCAATGAAAAGCATCTTTAAACTCAAAATCTCCAATCTGATCCCTCGATACCCCACCTACTTAGTGGCAACGCCCTGTCACGATGCCCCCCCTTTGGACGAAAGTACCCTGAAGCAAGTCGAACCCCCTTTGGTAGTTCCGCCATGAACCTCTAGCCACCATGACTACAAGATCATGCTAAGCGATCTATCTCGATAATAGATCTAGAATGAAGCAAACCCAAAGAAAAGAACGAAATCTAAAGAGAGAACATGGTCGCTAAACATTCGGAATCACAAATAACTTCACCATGAATTATTGTACATCACAAGATCACAACCGGGGCCCTACCTTGATCTTGATGATCCTAGCTCCAGAACTCCGACGTGGTCTTCCTTGCAAGGTTCCCACGTCGGCTAGGGAAGCCCCTAGACAACTAGCACGACCCTCGGCTCTCCGAGAGGTGTCCCTCTATCTTCTTTGCTCCTTGGTGTCGTCTCCCGAATTGATCTCTACGTGAACCTTGGGGAGGGGTCTTTAAATAGCCTCAGGAAACCCTAGGTCAAAGGGGAGGCCGAACCACCTCAAAAAGGGGCTGGGCCGGCCGGCCCAATGGACCCAGGCCGGCCGGCCTGGCCCATTTCTTCGCAGCCTCGTGTCCTCCTTTCTCCCCAAGTCTCCTGGAGTCTTCTAGAGTTTATGCCTTTCACGATTGCACCCTATTAGACGTTGTTATCTTCGAGATTTCTTCGAGGAAAAGGATAGGATGGAAAATGCTTCCTTAAATCTCTCTTTGCTTTGCTTAGCCCCGAAGTATCTTGATCTTATCTTGTGGGCTTTGACCTTTGGGCTTCATTGGAGGGTGGATGTGCACGAACGGGCCTCTAATCATCATGGCCTTCGGTCCTTTGTTCGAGCTTTGGCCTTCGTCTTTCTTTGTGTCATCGCGTGATCGTGGGCCTTGTCATTTCATGCTCCAAAATTGGTCAAAAACCTGCAAAAACGAAGTACCTCCAAAATATATGTGCAAACGCGAAAACGACCAATTATTGGGCCGAGGTTAGCATGGTTAGTGATTTTGATATTAAATTCATGCCATTATCAAAGTTAAATAGGGGATAAAATGGATACTTAAGGAGTGCCAACATTCCCCCCATGCTTAAACCTTGCTCGTCCTCGAGTAAGTTTTTGATAAAAATCAGCGTTGCCTTTCAGTGTCCAATCCCTGCACTTGATCATACACGAGAAAACACAATGCTCCCAAAAATATTTTGCAGTTAATAGTTCAAGTTGTAACCAGCTTTTTCAATGTGGAAGGTAGATACAAGTTAAATGCTTCCCCACAATTATTAAGCACATGCTCTCAAAATTAAACAAGTCTCAGAATTAAGAAAGTAAGTTTCATAAGTAATGCTAAACCAAGATCAATAATTTAAATCTCATTGCAATTTGCTCATGGAAACTCTCAGCTCATCTTGTCTCTCAAACTTGCTAGAACTTTCTCCTTTCTTTCTCTCATATGTATGTGTGAGGCTTTATCTGGAGCTCTGGAAAGGTTAGTTCTAACAAAAGATATTATAATCAAGATATTATCAAAACAAGAAATACTTCTTATGGATTTACCGAGACTCGTCAAAAAGACCATTGGAAAATAATTTCTTTATGGAGAGGGAGAGAATGGAATACACACTTTAGATGGTGGACATGTGCAAATGGTTGGAATAATTGAGTATAGAATAATCTTCAAAGTACCTGGAGTTTAATGAAGCAAACGGGACCGAGGAGCTTTTCATCATCATTTTTTTCTTTTCTTTTTATTTTTTATTTTTCTTTCTTTCTTTTTTTTGCTCCTCAGAACCGTTGGCAACACAATGCACTTACTCCACCTCCCCCCATGCTTGAACGTTTGCTTGTCCTCAAGCAATGAAGTGATGATAACTTGATGGAGTGAGTGCACAAAACCTTTATCAATTCTCTGGTCTCAACTTTGGAATTCAAGGGTGCATCTCCTCGTGAAAGATTGAAGCCAACAGAGGAGGAAAAGGGGCAGGCCGGCCGGCCTAGGGGTGTTGCCGGCCTACTGTCTGTAGGCCTCCAATTCTTTGGATTTTTCTTCTGCGAACTCTTTGATGCTTCCCAAGCTTATGTTTTACTGAATTTTGCTCTTGATTCCACTGTTTTGCCATCGAAATAAAAATATATACTCAATATATAGGTTGTGGTCAAGGAGGTGTTTCACAAAAATATGTTTCTAGTTAATGGTGGATATCCAGCGAGGTTTGCGATGTTCCCGGTATAGAAACTCACAATGCATGGATAGAATGGCTACCAAAAGAGAGGTACGCAAAAATACGGAATGGTCAGCTTCTTAGTCTCGTACCAAAGAAGATAAATCCTGAATTAATTCACCTGAAAATAATTCTTGCTCTATGGTTTGTTATGATATATCATTTAGGCTTGTAGAAGGATAGAGCAATTGCAAAAGGTATCATTGACAAGGTTAGCTCAAAATTAAATCCAAATTAAATTTTCCTTGACAAGCCTAAGTAAGAGAGCAAGAATAAAAGATATGGGTGTTAATTTATCATAACCTCCACAATTGAATTAGCCGGCATTTAATTAATTTTCAGATCATGTTAGAGAGAACATTAGTTTAATCATGCATAAACCAAGCACAAGAAAGTAGACAAGGCGGCAATGATCATCATATTTTATCATGGCACAAATTTTCTATCATCATTACTAACCATAACATTAAAGCGTGGGTGATGCATTTATTTATCATGGTGATGAAAACAAAAGAAAGCAAATTGCACACATGCTGAAAAATAAATAAAACAGAAAATTGCTACGCACACACATGCTTGCACACATGCTGAAAATAAATGAAAAGAAATAGAAAAATCCAAACCACACGTGCGAGCATTTTATTCATGGTCTTGTCATCGATCACTCTTCTTGATTGCCTCTTGCGTTGTATCCTTGGTCATAATATTGTTGAAATGCTCCTCCATCAAATTGTTCCGGTGGCGCCAGGCCTAGAAGTCCCATTTGATATGCAATTCCTGCGGTTCCATCTTCTAGTTGGCTTGTGTGCCTCCGGATGGTGTCTATGTCTTCCATGTTTCTTCTTGCATAGGCACCCATGATTCTCATTCCTTGTTCCGGTTGAGGGAGGTCAAAAAAATTGTGCTCCAAATGACGGGTCGGGCATCTCTCCTTGGTATGATGGGGGTGGGTAGCCGTAGTTGCTAAATGGTGGGGGCACCGCCGCAGCATGCCCCCATGCTTGATCTTGGTTCCCTTCCCATTGACTCGTCCATCCTTGTGGGTATCCTTGTTCACTTGATGCACCTTGAAATTCAGTCCTCCAATAAGCGGAACTTGGCGGTGGAAGGTCTACTTCCAAGTCTTCTTGTTGTGCCGATGCTGATGTTCCTTCAATTAACCTTCCTCTTTTTGATTTCTTCACCTTTTTTCCAATATTTTCAACTCGCCAATCAGTCCTCCCTCTTGCGAATAATTTCAGCCTTTGATCGGGGAGGGAAATATCCATCTCAGATATAGTGAATCCATTCTTTTCATCCCCTCCGATATAATGGCCTTGCCTCAAATGTTCAATCCCAATATCTCTTCCCGGGACATAATATTTTTGGATCACTCGTAACCCCGGATTCATGGCTTGGGCTATCATTGTGAGATAACACCCCGAACCAACTTCTCCCGTACCGGATGATGCTTCACAAATCCACCTTTCAACCATGATATAGGTGGGATCAATCACTTGCTTCTTCACCAATGCAGCATACATCCAATTTAATTCTTGGTCGGTGACCTTCGATTCTCTCATCCTCCCGAGAATTCTTTTGCTCAACCAAGAGTGCAATATTTGGAGGGTCACATTACTTATATTCTTCCTTTGGCGGTTGACATCTTTTGCTATCTTTGTCCAAAATTCATCAAGCTCTCCATCTTCAACTTGCACCATTTCATATGCATTACTTTTGAATCCGAGCAAACTCCCTATTTCTCCATAGGTGATGACTTTTTCTTCATTCTTGAGCCGAAATTTCAGACATGGAACTTTTTCATCATCCACCACTTCCGTTGTTTTCTCCAATGTCATGAACATCTCCAAAGCCACTTCTTCTTGCATGTCTACCGTGACACCGTCGGAAAATAACTTCCAACCGATGTTCTCCAAGAGTTGGTAGATGTCATGATGAAATCCCAACTTCTCCAATGCTTCATCATCAAAATCATAGTTTGCTCGCAGCCTTTCCTTCATGAACTTGAGCCTTTCTTCTTTTTCCTTCGACAAGATAATAAACCCATATTCTGAATTCTTGGGCTTGTATGGTGGTGGTGCGGATGACCTTGTCGAACGCCATGGAGGAGATGGCATCCCTTCGGTGAATCTCATGGAGGAGCTTCTCGGGTCTCTCATCCCACCAAGGAGCAACATGTCGCTCCTCGGTGTGGGGTTGTCTTCCTCCATGCTCCGCGGAGACTCGAAGACCGAGTGCCTCCGCGAAGAACTTGCCGATGCGTTGGATGTTGATGAACGCATCCTTCTCCTCCCGGTGACGAACCTCATGATGCCACTCATGGTGACTCCTTGCTGCACACACTCAAAAACAAACACACCAGGGGGTTTCTTGCTGGTGGGAGAACAATATATCGAAGAGTGGAGCAAACTAGGATTTGTGGCGAATTTTTGGAGATTTTTGGAGTAGATTTTGGTGGACAAATTTTTCGGGGCTCTAACTGATGTTTCTGGGTGAAGAACTTGAAGAACATAAGCAATGAACTGAATGAGGAGCATACCTGTCAAAGAGGAGCACTAGAGCACTTAAAAAGGGGCCAGGCCGGCCGGCCTAGGGCATTTTTGGCTCTCCTCCACTTCAATTTTCTCTGGTGGCTTTCTGGTGCAATTATTTGCTTCTGTCCAGTACATCTTTCATGCTTTGCACCATCCAAATCCTGTGAACCACTCCTTCTTTGCCTTTGATGTCCACTTGCAATATTATTTCTTCACTTTGTGTCATTCACCTTGTCCCATGCTTAATCATTCATCACATGGTGCCATCTTTGCTGAAAATCACATGTCCTTCCCATGCATCGCTGCTCCCTCCTTTGGATTATTTGCATGTGGTGGTAGGTAGAGAGCACAATTCCTTCCCGTGAACTCACTTTGATCAATGGATGTTAATCAAGCACATAAACCCTTTCCAAATCATGCTTAGATGTTTAATCCTCCTCTAACTTCGAAATTTCAGAATTGACTCAAAGCATGCAATGAGTTTAAATGAATAATCAGAGGGGAATTGAAACATCTTTACATTTGTAAGTCGAAAAATATTTCCCGACTACATTAATTTTGGTTGCACCGGAACCGTTCACTTTCATGAATTGATAGCGAACAATCTCGAATTCAACCGTGGGTCTTGGGTTTAGGTTCTAATTTTTTGCCAAAATGAGAGAGATTTTTGAAAAAGAGAATAATTAAGGTTAGGAAAATTCTAGTCCTATGGTAATGAAACTGAAAATTCTCTCTATGTTTGTGCGAACCTACGCATCAAGAATTTAAATAATATAAACATAGCGCGGCTCTACTCGTGTATTTTATCTCAACTTGGTCCGGCCGTCATAGACAGGACGGTCGCCAAAAATGGGTATGGAATTTTGGATGTGGCTTTCTCAAGAAGAGGCAAATAAATCATAGGATGGCTCATGTCATTGGTTTAAAATAAGAAACAACATCAAAATGACCGAGCGAATATAATCCAAATCGAATTGTTCGACCGAATGACCAATTGTTCAAAAGTTTATCATGTCCTTGCGTAGCAAAATTCTCAACTCACTTACCAAAACCTCTCGCGGGTTGTCCTCCCGGCAGCTTATTCTTGACTCGACGAATGGGTTGAACTCCCGGCAGCTTTATTCTTGACTCGACGAACGGGTTGCCTCTCGCAAAGCGCTTCGTTTATAGTCTATAGCTAGACTTTCTTCTTCTTCACTTTGGACCAACGCTCGGTGATGGCGCTGCAGTCTTGGGTACCCACTTCCGCACAATCCGTGGTGCGGGTTTGTCTTCTAGGTTAGTCGTCTTTTTGGTCTTCACAGGCGGGCTTTTAGCTTTCTTCTTGACGGGTGCAGCGATCTTCTTTGTCGCGATGGACGCGATGACTTCTATCTCCTTCTTCGCTTCCTTCTTGTTCGGCTCCTCTTCTTTTTTTGGTTTCTCCTCTGTGACATGGCGGTGAGGCGGAACATATTTGACATTGATCATGTTGCATACCTCGAGGCGTGGACGAAACTTGAATTCGCTTGTGGTGCCATTGATGTCGAACTTTATCTCCCCCTTGCCAACGTCGATGTTCGCCCTTGCGGTCTTGAGGAAAGGCCTCCCAAGTATGAGAGGCTCCTTGCTCCCTTATCCCATATCGAGAATCACAAAGTCAACGGGGACTAAGTGTTCTCCAATCTTCACGGGCACGTCTTCGGCGATTCCCAAAGGATAGCGAACGGAATTGTCCGCTAACTCTAGGCACATGGCGGTTGGCTCCAGCTCCGGTAAGCGTAGCTTCTCGAACACATTCTTTGGCATGACTCTCACACTTGCACCGAGATCACAAAGTGCTTTTTCGAACATAAGAGATCCAATGGAACATGGGATGGTAGGACATCCGGGGTCCCTCTTCTTTTTAGGAGCTTCATTAGCGATTGCCGCGCTACATTCCTCGGTTAGCTTGATAGTGCTTGGCGGTATCTAGCGCTTGTTTCCCATGATGTCTTTGAAGTAGCGAGAATACGTCGGAACTTGTAGAGCGTCCAAGAGCGGCATATTGATGCTCAACCTGCGTACCATGTCAACAAATTTGTTGAATTGCTCATCTTCATGTTGACCTTTGTGGTATCGTGGTATTGGCGGTAGAATCTTGGTGTCTATATCATCTAGCTCAAACTCTGGCTCTTCGGTGACTATCTTTGGCATAGGAGTAGGTGCCTTCTCCTTGATGATGGTCTCCACTTCAACTCTTGGCTTAGGCTTCCTTACTCCCGCCGCATGTTCGGATTCTTCGGTCTCCTTTCCCGAGCGAGTTTGAATTGCCTTTGCCATCTCTGGACCTTGAGGTTGCCCCGGCAATTTTCCTTCGTTGCTAGATAAGCGTCCGGCGAGCTGGGCTACTTGCGTTTCTAGCATCTTCATCATGTTGAGTACTTGAAGGTTAGAGCTCCCGACCTCCGTCACCTTGCCATCAATGTTCTCCAAGATCTTGTCCATAGCCTTGAACTTGGTGACGGTGTCCTTGTTGATCTTGCTTTGCTCCTCCATGAACTCCTTCAATTATATACGAAGAGGCACCGAGTTTTGAATGGAAGAGCTTGCATTAAATTGAGGTCTACCTTGCCCGTAGAGGAAGTTGGGTTGCGGGATCCATTCTCCCTTCTTCATGTAGTCGAGCATCTTGGCTTCCTCCGGGCAATTCTTTTGGACATGACCGTACTCTCCACATTCTTCACATGTAGACCTTGCTTCGGCCGCCTTCAAATCAATAGCTTGGGCTTCTCTCTTTTCCACTTCCATCTTCTCCAATCTTCTCATGAGCGAGTCGGTCTTCCCTTCTAGCACTTCTTCACGTTCCACTTGCAATACACTCTTCGCGGCACCCACGGCTTGGAGTGGTTGTAGGCGCCCCGATGATGCCCATGCGTCATTGTCTGCCACCTTCTTGAATAGCTTGAAAACTTGAGTAGGCGTGAGCTCAATGATAGAACCTCCGGCCGATGCGTCAATGATCCCCCTTGATGCAGTAGTGAGGCCTTAATAGAACTTCTGGACCACATCCTCCCTTGAGAACTTGTGATGAGGTACGGCGCGGATGTAGTCGTTGAAGCGCTCATAGGCTTCCGCAATAGTCTCCGTCGGGGCTTGCGCGAATGTTGCAATCTTGTTGCGCAGAATCTGGGTCTTGCCCCTGCGAGTAGAACTCCGTCATGAACTCTTTCATCAAGGACTCCCAATTTTGCACCGTGCGCGGTGGTAGAGAATGAAACCATTGCAACGCTCTCCCAAGTGGAGAGAACGGAAAGAGCCTTGCTCTTATTTGATCTTGAGTCATCCCTTGCATGTTGAAGGTGCGGCATAGTTGGAGGAATGCTTGAAGATGTAGATTAGCGTCTTATTTTCCAGTGAAGGGCGAGCTTTGCACCATCCTTATGATTGAAGTCTTGATCTCGAACGGAACTCCAATGTTGTCGAGATTTTGGATCGGCAAGTCCCGAATGTCCGGAGTGCATAGCTCTCCGATCGTACACTCCTGCTCCGGTAGCGCCATCCCTTGGTGAAGTGGCGCCTCCTTTGGACTTGTTGGTGGAGTTGCTTGAGGTGAAGACGATGAACCGTCGGCTTCGACTTTAGGATCTACTAGTTCCGGCTTCCTTGATCGTGCTTCCCGTCTCCTTTGCCTGTAAATTTTTTCTGGCTCATCCACAAAATTTTCGGGTTTGTTGGAGAGGCTCCCGTCCATCTCCTGTTAGGGGTTAGTGAAAAAGAAAAAAATATACCAGATCTAAAAGATGAATATACAAGATCTAAAACATAAAAGAAAAATAAAGCAAACTCTAGATTAGATTGATTTTCGTGGAATAGATCCATTTTTTTAGTTAGCACAAAAAAATAAGAGATCTAAAAAGGTCAAAAAGAAAAATCAAGAAAAAGAAATATTTACGAATGCAAGTAATATTGGATCTTAAATCGATGGTACCCCGGCAACGGCGCCAGAAAAGCTTGTTGACGCTCCTTAGCGCCCCCGATTTGTATACCGCAAGCGCACGGTTCGTGTAGCTTTTCCCTTAGAGTATTCCCCCAAGGTTTATCAATCCACGGAACCAAAGATACAAGAAACAATCTACTAGCATAGAGATTCTTTTGTGTTGAGATGGTGAAAAACGAATCTAATCTACTAAAAACGACAAACACCGAAGGTAGCAAGGGAAAGTTAGAGATAACCAATCTAGATCACCTAGATCATGCATATGTTGTAGTTCCAGCTAGATGTAGTGAAGTAAGATAGATGTGAATCTCAATGAAAAGCATCTTTAAACTCAAAATCTCCAATCCGATCCCTCGATACCCCACCTACTCAGTGGCAACGCCTTGTCACGACGCCCCCCCTTTGGACGAAAGTACCCTGAAGCAAGTTGAACCCCCTTTGGTAGTTCCGCCATGAACCTCTAGCCACCATGACTACAAGATCATGCTAAGCGATCTATCTCGATAATAGATCTAGGATGAAGCAAACCCAAAGAAAAGAACGAAATCGAAAGAGAGAACATGGTCGCTAAACATTCGGAATCACAAATAACTTCACCATGAATGATTGTACATCACAAGATCACAACCGGGGCCCTACCTTGATCTTGATGATCCTAGCTCCAGAACTCCGACGTTGTCTTCCTTGCAAGGTTCCCACGTCGGCTAGGGAAGCACCTAGACAACTAGCACGACCCTCGGCTCTCCGAGAGGTGTCCCTCTATCTTCTCTGCTCCTTGGCGTCGTCTCCCGAATTGATCTCTGCGTGAACCTTGGGAGGGGTCTTTAAATAGCCTCAGGAAACCCTAGGTCAAAGGGGAGGCCGAACCGCCTCAAAAAGGGGCTGGGCCGGCCGGCCCAATGGACCCAGGCCGGCCGGCCTGGCCCATTTCTTCGCCATCTCGTGTCCTCCTTTCTCCCCAAGTCTCCTGGAGTCTTCTAGAGTTTATGCCTTTCACGATTGCACCCCATTAGACGTCGTTATCTTCGAGATTTCTTCGAGGAAAAGGATAGGATGGAAAATCCTTCCTTAAATCTCTCTTTGCTTTGCTTAGCCCCGAAGTATCTTGATCTTATCTTGTGGGCTTTGTCCTTTGGGCTTCATTGGAGGGTGGATGTGCACGAACGGGCCTCTAATCATCATGGCCTTCGGTCCTTTGTTCGGGCTTTGGCCTTCGTCTTTCTTCGTGTCATCGCATGATCGTGGGCCTTGTCATTTCATGCTCCAAAATTGGTCAAAAACCTGCAAAAACGAAGTACCTCCAAAATATATGTGCAAACGCGAAAACGACCAATAATTGGGCCGAGGTTAGGATGGTTAGTGATTTTGATATTAAATTCATGCCATTATCAAAGTTAAACAGGGGATAAAATGGATACTTAAGGAGCGCCAACAAACCTAAAAGCCTGAGAATGATCATCTTAACAATCATATTAGTCCAAGTGTTGTGTTGTCTATATCAATCACCAAAATATTATATTGAAATATGGCATGAGTGGCCATTTTCGCTACAGGTACCTCTGGTGTTGATGGTACTGCTCACTTCCAAGAAGTTTTGAAGGTGAGCGTTGGCATCCTCTAATGCCTTGCCACAGAATGGACTCGCTTGAACCATGTTCACTAGTCCCGACTTGAGCTCAAAACCATCATTGCCTTGGTCATTGTTCAGTCCAGTAGGAATGTGGCTGCTGGACGGGGTCGAGTACTGCCTGAGAGTCTTGGCTATGGGTGGTGCTAAGACTGACAAACGAGGATCCCAAGTGGGTTTCTTCTGGGGTGGGACGACACGGCGTCTCACAATTCGCCCAATTCTCTGAGGATTCGGATCGAAGTTGGATGTTAGATCAAAACCGGTCATGCACTGCTCTTGCATCGAATAAATGAGAGAGAGAGCTATGGTAAGCCCGCTAAAACTAGTGGTGACAAAACAGTAAGGTTTTCCACTCAATTATACGATAACGTTAGCCAATTGTTTCCCCGACAACAGCGCCAGAAATGCTTGTTGGTGTCTCTTATGCTCAATCTGAATAGGTATTCTGCAAGCGCACAGAATTCACCGGGCTAACACTTCACCTTGGAGTATTCCAGGGTATCGTGAAATCCTCAGGGAAGCACTATGGTAAAGTGTATCGTAAATTGTAGTGACAACCTTTATTGAAATTATCGACCGACTAATTCAGCAGGGGTAAGCTAGATAACTGATGAGGTAAATGGCCAAGCTATGACCGCGTGACACACAGGAGATTCTATACCTTAGAGAGGTAGTATCTGGGAGGACAACGAGCGAGAAAGGACTCCTGAAACACTTCTAAACTACTAAGCGAGCCTCACTAGAACTAATCTAAGCTTCTAACTTGATGTCGGAACCAAGAGCTTACTTCGGCGGCCTAAGCGAAGGGTGCAGACAGGGGTGAGAAGGGACCCAACATACTTTTGGCAATTCTACTATTATGAAAACACCCGAACATGGTGGACTACGAAGGACGGACAAAGCTGTCACCACTTCCGCCTATCACTGCGGTACCATGGGGTGGAACACACTTTCTAACTAGCATTGAGTCAGACACCACATCTGCTCTCGGTACTAGGATTTCTCTTGAGGCCTTCAAGAGAAATCCCCCTCAAATGAACTAACTTGAGTTACGTACGGACGAGAAAACCCGTAAGACTAACTCCAACAAGCAAGAAAGAGAACTTAAACTGAACTAGAGGTAAAACGTACTCCCGTAGACAAGTATTAGTACTTGGAAAGATAGATACTTGCAGAAAGTAAAGCTGACTCAAGTAAATAAAGAAGATAACTTATATTTAAAATAGTCAAAGGAAAAGATACAAGTTTTTCTGGAATTTTTGGAGCTTTCGGGGTAATTATCGTGGCTTAAATACTAATTCTAGACTTTTCTAGAATTACTTTATTCACGAAATTAATTAAATCCCGAAATTATAAAATATGTCGTTTTTCCATCGACTCCGAACCCTAGACCTATATATATGCCGGCGAAGCACTCGACGCGCTGGATTTAGAAGTGCAATCCTTTTTCGCAGCCGCCACTCCTATCTCCGCAGATCGGACGCCGAAGTTCGGAAAAGCTAGGTTTCCGGCGAACTTCCGGCGAGCTTTTGCGGCCATCCTATCGCGTCCCGGCGAATTCCGCCACCACCAAGAGGTTGCCCTCTTCGTTCTCTACGTTCCCATGTATCCCTTTTCTCGAATCCGTCATTGTTTGGTTGATTCCCCATCTTACAGTTTGTTTTCCGGTGAACTCCGTCCATGGACGGCCCTCTCGTCACCTCCTCCGGCCACCGCGCGGGCATCCGCCGAGCGCCGCCCTGCGCACCATCCCGTAGTCCCGGCGTCCCCTGCTTCCCGTCCCGCGCCCCGTCGAGCGCCGCGCGCGTGCGCCTGCTCGCGGTCGAGCACGGCCGCCGCCAGCCATGTCCGTGCGGGGCTCCCTGCCGCCGTCGTCCTGGCGCAGCCCGGCGAGCCCGCCCCGGCCACGCGTCCTCGCGGGCCTGGCGCGCCACGCCGCCGGCCGGCCGAGGCCTCCCCTGCCCTGCACGTGGAAAGCAACAGCAGCAGCCATGGTGTTCACGTTCGTGAGATGCCACAGGAAGAAGATGAGGTATTTACAAGTTTGCCATCGCGCGCAGTATTTACGAAACTGCCATCCAGTTTATAATCCCCGCCGTTTCGTCGTTTTAAGTCGGATTTGAGTCATTCCAGTTGCCTTAGTTTTGTATCGTCGTGCTCTACGCAGTAGCAGTAACCTTTATCATGTCACTCAATTATCAATTTATTTATTTAAATGCAATTGATTAATGTTTACTTAAATCGCTTTTTAATTAAAAGCTATTTAGTGTTTTAGTTCCGTTTTCTGTAGTTCTTGCGCTCTCTTGTCCGTAGTGCCAAGTCTGATCGTTTAGATCGTTCTCTCTCTAGTTTCTCTTTTGTATGATGTGTTGACTCTAGTTTTGTTGTTTGTTTGTGTTGCTTGTTTGCTGCGAGTAGACGGATGCTTAGCGTTGAAGACCAAGAGTTGAGGACCGACAAGTGAGCAGTAGTAGCTGAAGACCAGAAGATAGAAGACAAAAGACTTCTGAACAGCTAGACTTTGGATAAAGGCAAGTGCAGACACCTTTTGATCATGTTGCTCCTATGAAATTTAAATTAAGCACTTTCCTTTTATGCATGTGTCCTAAAACACCCAAACTTAAGGATTGACTAGCTACCATATCCAAATACACCTATTGGGGGTTCATGGGTAGTTTTATAGGTGCTGCTTAGATGCTTAGTCTGCTCACCTCACCTAATTCATAATATTGTTTTCATCAACTTTATGTTTCTTTCCCTTGAGAACTATGGGGTGAGAAAGTTGGAAGCTCTATTTGCGGTTTTCATTACAACAATGGCGTGTTCCTTTACATGGATGTTTATAGAGACTAAGCCCAGTGGCAAAGATCTATCCTCTTTTGAAAAACGTCGGCTCCCCTATTTACACAAATCAGGAGTAGGGTTGCCACAATGGCTGCAATGGATTTAGTCCTTGAGCACATGCATGGTTATCTATCCACACCACCTAAGTGGATTTCAGTGACATAGTGTAGACCACACATGTCATTATTAGCTAATATGATGTGTCCGTAATATAATGGAGTTTTGATCCATCATACTATGTAGCCAGTGCTTCCTATCTGCATTTGATTTTAGATGATCTCTGCTATTTCATAGAAATGTGAACTGAAACTGAAACTGAACTGCAAATTGAATTTTCCCCAAATTTCATGATTTCACTAATAATCTGCAAGCTGAAACTGAATTTCAAACACTACATTTTGTCAACCCTTTTGTCTGCCAAGTGTTTGTTGTAGTCATTTCCATTTCACTTAACTGCTTTGCAGACACTTGCAGCTCTGCTTTATGTAATTGGCTTGCTAGATATTGCAGGAAATAAAAAACTGTATCAATCTTGAATTTTGGTTAAGCTACCTATCTGAGTTTGGGATGCAGTTCTATGCAAGCTGCAAGGGGATACAGTTCTTCTCAATTTCATTTTTCTACTTCGTTCTAAGTCTGGGATGCAGTTCTTTGCAAGCTGCAGGTTGGTATGATGGCTTTATTTTCTGCATTTACAATGGGTTGTAAAAGGTTCTAATTTTTTTTCCTCAAGGTTGGTATCTGAAGGAAGTTGAAGGAGTTGGCAATGGAGCTAGCACTGGATTCTAGACTTCGGCACACTCATCTTGAGGATCATTAAAGGTAATGTGCTGATGTAATTCCCTCATCTCATTTTAATTTGTTGGTGAACAGAATTTTTGCAACCCATTTGACAATTATGCCACATGTATACAACCTCTGCTTCATGTGTGACTTCTGAAGTGACCAAGCATTATTGGCACTTTGCTTGTGCTATGTCTTTAATTGAAAGTTCTTTGTATTTTAGAAATAGAGTAATGCTTATTAAATTCAGTTTGTAATATATTTGGTCAGCCTTAAGTTGAATATTCTCTTCAGGTCAGAATTAGAAATAAGAAATGGTAATCCCATCATCAGTAGTTCTTTTCAGTTTTGATAACTTGAACACTGTCTAATCATGTCTGATATATTCTCTAGTGAATTGGTTTGATATATTTATTTACAGTTCAAGACTATATTTGTTGACCGTTGAATTGCTATGGTCAAATTGGTAAATAATATTGAACATCCTTTTGAAGGGATGATCTGGTTGTAGATAACTCCTTGTTATCACTATATTTGTTCAGGCGGAACTCAAACTATAGATATCACGCTTTGGTGCGTTTTACATTTTCATGCAAACTTTGTTGCAAACTCATCAGATTACCATGTAACAAGCTTCCATCTATGATGTGGCTTGCATCTGCTGAATTTGTTTCCACTGCATTTGACTAGTTTGCCATTGTGCATCCTTGCTGCACAAGTAATTTGTTTCTACTAAGTTTTTCCTAGAAGTTGAAGCAATTGACTGCAGTAAATAAGATAGCCAGCTTGAATAAGTCCGTGATTTGTCATTGTCTGAATTTAGGAGCCAACTTGAACATTCGCATTGAATTTAAACATTTATTTGTTTCGAAAAGAACTGTCAGCGCAACGTCCAAAAAGAACTGTCAACTGATCGTCCACTCCCCCTGGGCAGACCATCCGCCTTTCAAGACGTTCCGACATCCGAACGTCTGCCTCATTGTTTCGGAAATTGTATCCTACATATTCTATTCATTACATTCTAGTACTAATGTTGAAATCCATTTTGTTATAGGGTATTGTGCAGCAGGCAACAAGTGCTCGATGATAACTTCTATAGATTTCCTGAAGAAGGTAGGAGAATCAGCAAAAGGTGCCAACAGTTGGCAAGATTTAAAGTTTGGCTAAGGCAGTAACCATTGAGAATGAGTAGGCAATTTCTTCGTCTCATGCTACTTTCTAGATTCATGATGAATGGTCCATTGTTCAGTGATTTGGACATGTGACTTGGCTATCTTATCTGGTACTATATTTTCCTATTGCTAGGGTTTAGGGTTTCAACATGGATTTCAACATTAGTACAAGAATGTAATAGATGTAATCAATCTAGGTATCTCCGCATTCTAAAAGCTCCCCTCACAAAACAATACATTGGGTTGCTGCATTTTTGGTCTTTGATCTGGGTTTTGATGTGTAATGCTTGTATAATATGGCCACTTCATATCAGATTGTCGACTATGTTAACTTGGCAGTGTATGTGCAATCAATAAAGCTTAGTGCAATTCCTTGGCTATGCAAGTTGAACGCGGGCAGATGGGCTAGCAGCGGTCCCGTTGGAATAGGGACACGGAATATTACCCTGTAGGAATGAAAACTCATATAGTATCCTGACATATTTTTTTGAAAATATGATAGTTTTTACCACATTGAAATGGGCACTTATGTTCTCAACAATTTATTTTGAGCAGGTGGTTCTGTTGCGCCCGCCCAACCGACTAGCCTCTGATGAAACTGAGGAATTTTTGCCCAAACATGTTCCACATGTCTAGAAGGACCATATAGGAAAGATTCATCTGGCGCTCATCCCTATAGGGCGATAGACAGGGCTTGAGAGCCCCGAATACCTTCCCCGTGCAGTTTAAAGGCTACTCTTGCTACAGGATCCAAAATCGGGAGTTCTCCGTCCCGTTGGAATAGGGGCACAGAATACTACCCTGTAGGAATGAAAACTTATATAGAGTACCCTGACATATTTTTTTGAAAATATAATAGCCCTTACCACATTGAAATGGGCACCTACGTTCTCATCGATTTATTATGAGCAGGTGGCTGCAACCGCCCAACCGACTATCCTCCGATGAAACTAAGGAATTTTTTACCAAACATGTTCCACATATCTAGAAGGACCATATAGGAAAGATTCATCTGGCGCTCATCCCTCTAGGGCGATAGACAGGGCCTGAGAGCTCCGAATACCTTCTCCGTGCAGTTTAAAGGCTATAACTGATGCTACAGGATCCAAAATCGGGAGTTCTCCGTCCCGTTGGAATAGGGGCACAGAATACTACCCTGTAGGAATGAAAACTAATATAGAGTACCCTGACATATTTTTTTGAAAATATAATAGTCCTTACCACATTGAAATGGGCACCTACGTTCTCATCGATTTATTATGAGCAGGTGGCTCTGTTGCAACCGCCCAACCAACTATCCTCCGATGAAAGTGAGGAATTTTTGCCCAAACATGTTCCACATGTTTAGAAGGACCATATAGGAAAAGATTCATCTGGCGCTCATCCCTGTAGGGCGATAGACAGAGCCTGAGAGCTCCGAATACCTTCCCAGTGCAGTTTAAAGGCTATAACTCATGCTATAGGATCCAAAATCACGAGTTCTCGGTCCCGTTGGAATAGGGGCACAGAATACTACCCTGTAGGAATGAAAACTCATATAGAGTACCCTGACATATTTTTTTGAAAATATAATAGTCCTTACCACATTGAAATGGGCACCTACGTTCTCATCGATTTATTATGAGCAGGTGGCTCTGTTGCAACCGCCCAACCGACTATCCTCCGATGAAAGTGAGGAATTTTTGCCCAAACATGTTCCACATGTTTAGAAGGACCATATAGGAAAAGATTCATCTGGCGCTCATCCCTGTAGGGCGATAGACAGGGCCTTAGAGCTCCGAATACCTTCCCCGTGCAGTTTAAAGGCTATAACTCATGCTACAGG
Source organism: Panicum virgatum (assembly GCF_016808335.1). NCBI lineage: Eukaryota > Viridiplantae > Streptophyta > Magnoliopsida > Poales > Poaceae > Panicum > Panicum virgatum. Next base: position 69,911,290 of record NC_053147.1, read on the forward strand.
TTCCAAAATCAGGAGTTCTCGGTCCCGTTGGAATAAGGGCACAGAATACTACCCTGTAGGAATGAAAACTCATATAGAGTACCTTGACATATTTTTTTTGAAAATATAATAGTCGTTACCACATTGAAATGGGCACCTACGTTCTCATCGATTTATTGTGAGTAGGTGCCTTTGTTGCACTCGCCCAACCGACTATCCTTCGATGAAACTGAGGAATTTTTGACCAAACATGTTCCACATGTCTAGAAGGACCATATAGGAAAGATTCATCTGGCGCTCATCCCTGTAGAGTGATAGACAGGGCCTAAGAGCCCCGAATACCTTCCCCGTGCAGTTTAAAGTCTATAACTCATGCTACAGGATCCAAAATCGGGAGTTCTCGGTCCCGTTGGAATATGGGCACATAATACTACTCTGTAGGAATGAAAACTCATATAGAGTACCCTGACATATTTTTTTGAAAATATAATAGTCCTTACCACATTGAAATGGGCACCTACGTTCTCATCGATTTATTATGAGCAGGTGGCTCTGTTGCACCCGTCCAACCGAATAGTCTCTGATGAAACTGAGGTATTTTTGCCTAAACATGTTCCACATGTCTAGAAGGACCATATATGAAAGATTCATCTGGCGCTCATCCCTCTAGGGCGATAGACAGGGCCTGAGAGCTCCGAATACCTTCCCCGTGCAGTTTAAGGGCTATAACTGATTCTACAGGATCCAAAATTGAGAGTTCTCGATCCCGTTGGAATAGGGGCACAGAATACTACTATATAGGAATGAAAACTCATATAGAGTACCCTGATATATTTTTTTGAAAATATAATAGTCCTTACCACATTGAAATGGGCACCTACGTTCTCATCGATTTATTTTGAGCTGGTGGCTCTATTGCACCCGCCCAACCGACTAGCCTCCGATAAAACTGAGGAATTTTTGTCCAAACATGTTCCCCATGTCTAGAAGGACCATATAGGAAAGATTCATCTGGCGCTCATCCCTATAGGGCGATAGACAGGGCCTGAGAGCCCCGAATACCTTCGTCGTGCGGTTTAAATGCTATAACTCATGCTACAGGATCCAAAATCGGGAGTTCTCGGTCCCGTTGGAATAGGGGAAGAATACTACTATGTTTTAATGAAAACTCATATAGAGTACCCTGACATATTTTTTTTGAAAATATAATAGTCCTTACCACATTGATATTGGCACCTACGTTCTCATCGATTTATTATGAGCTGGTGGCTCTGTTGCACCCGCCCAACCGACTAGCGTCCGATGAAACTGAGGAATTTTTGTCCAAACATGTTCCACATGTCTAGAAGGACCATATAGGAAAGATTCATCTGGCTTTCATCCCTGTAGGGCGATAGACAGGGCCTGAGAGCCCCGAATACCTTCCCCGTGCAGTTTAAAGGATATATCTCATGCTACAGGATCCAAAATTGGGAGTTCTCGGTCCCGTTGGAATAGGGGCACAGAAGACTACCATGTAGGAATGAAAACTCATATAGAATACCCTGACATATTTTTTTGAAAATATAATAGTCCTTACAACATTGAAATTGACACTTACGTTCTCATCGATTTATTATGAGCAGGTGGATCTGTTGCACCCGCCCAACCGACTAGCCTCCGATGAAACTGAGGAATTTTTGCCTAAACATGTTCCACATGTCTAGAAGGACCATATAGGAAAGATTCATCTAGCGCTCATCCCTGTAGGGCGATAGACATGGCCTGAGAGCCCCGAATACCTTCGCCGTGCAGTTTAAAGGCTACTCTTGCTACAGGATCCAAAATCGGGAGTTCTTCGTCCCGTTGGAATAGGGGCACAAAATACTACTCTGTAGGAATGAAAACTAATATAGAGTACCCTGACATATTTTTTTGAAAATATAATAGTCCTTACCACATTGAAATGGGCATCTACGTTCTCATCGATTTATTATGAGCAGGTGGCTCTGTTGCAACCGCCCAACCGACTAGCCTCCGATGAAACTGAGGAATTTTTGCCCAAACATATTCCACATGTCTAGAAGGACCATATAGGAAAGATTCATCTGGCGCTCATCCCTGTAGGGCGATGGACAGGGCCTGAGAGCCCCGAATACCTTCCCCGTGCAGTTTAAAGGATATAACTGATGCTACAGGATCCAAAATCGGGAGTTGTCGGTCCCGTTGGAATAGGGGCACTGAATACTACCCTGTAGGAATGAAAACTCATATAGAGTGCCCTGACATATTTTTTTGAAAATATAACAGTCCTTACCACATTGAAATGGACACCTACGTTCTCATCGATTTATTATGAGCAGGTGGCTCTATTGCACCCGCCCAACCGACTAGTCTCTGATGAAACTGAGGAATTTTTGCCTAAACATGTTCCACATGTCTAGAAGGACCATATAGGAAAGATACATCTGGCGCTCATCCCTCTAGGGCGTTAGACAGGGCCTGAGAGCTCCGAATACCTTCCCCGTGCAGTTTAAAGGCTATAACTGATGCTATAGGATCCAAAATCGGGAGTTCTCTGTCCCGTTGGAATAGGGGCACAAAATACTAATCTGCAGGAATGAAAACTCATATAGAGTACCCTTACATATTTTTTTGAAAATATAAAAGTCCTTACCACATTGAAATGGGAACCTACGTTCTCATCGATTTATTTTGAGCAGGTGGCTCTGTTGGACCCGCCCAACCGACTAGCCTCCGATGAAACTGAGGAATTTTTGCCCAAACATGTTCCACATGTCTAGAAGGACCATATAGGAAAGATTCATCTGGCGCTCATCCCAGTAGGGCGATAGACAGGGCCTGAGAGCCCCGAATACCTTCCCCGTGCAGTTTAAAGGCTACTCTTGCTACAGGATCCAAAATCGGGAGTTCTCCGTCCCGTTGGAATAGGGGCACAGAATACTACCCTGTGGGAATGAAAACTAATATAGAGTACCCTGACATATTTTTTTGAAAATATAATTGTCCTTACCACATTGAAATGGGCACCTACGTTCTCATCGATTTATTATGAGCAGGTGGCTCTGTTGCAACCGCCCAATCGACTAGCCTCCGATGAAAGTGAGGAATTTTTGCCCAAACATGTTCCACATGTCTAGAAGGACCATATAGGAAAGATTCATCTGGCGCTCATCTCTGTAGGGCGATGGACAGGGCCTGAGAGCTCCGAATACCTTCCCCGTGCAGTTTAAAGGCTATAACACATGCTACAGGATCCAAAATCAGGAGTTCTCGGTCCCGTTGGAATAGGGGCACAGAATACTACCCTGTAGGAATGAAAACTCATATAGAGTACCTTGACATATTTTTTTTGAAAATATAATAGTCCTTACCACATTGAAATGGGCACCTACGTTCTCATCGATTTATTATGAGTAGGTGCCTTTGTTGCACCCGCCCAACCGACTAGCCTCCGATAAAACTGAGGAATTTTTGCCCAAACATGTTCCATATATCTGGATGGAGCATATAGGAAAGATTCATCTGGCACTCATCTCTATAGGGCGATAGACAGGGCCTGAGAGCCCCGAATACCTTCCCCTTGCAGTTTAAAGGCTATAACTGATGCTACAGGATCCAAAATTGAGAGTTTTCGATCCCGTTGGAATAGGGGCACAGAATACTACTATGTAGGAATGAAAACTCATATAATAATACCCTGACATATTTTTTTGAAAATATAATAGTCCTTACCACATTGAAATGGGCACCTACGTTCTCATCGATTTATTTTGAGCTGGTGGCTCTATTGCACCCGCCCAACCGACTAGCCTCCGATAAAACTGAGGAATTTTTGTCCAAACATGTTGCCCATGTCTAGAAGGACCATATAGGAAAGATTCATCTGGCGCTCATCCCTATAGGGCGATAGACAGGGCCTGAGAGCCCCGAATACCTTCGTCATGCGGTTTAAAGGCTATAACTCATGCTACAGGATCCAAAATCGGGAGTTCTCGGTCCCGTTGGAATAGGGGCACAGAATACTACTATGTTTTAATGAAAACTCATATAGAGTACCCTGACATATTTTTTTTGAAAATATAATAGTCCTTACCACATTGAAATTGGCACCTACGTTCTCATCGATTTATTATGAGCTGGTGGCTCTGTTGCACCCGCCCAACCGACTAGCCTCCGATGAAACTGAGGAATTTTTGCCCAAACATGTTCCACATGTCTAGAAGGACCATATAGGAAAGATTCATCTGGCGCTCATCCCTGTAGGGCGATAGACAGGGCCTGAGAGCCCCGAATACCTTCCCCGTGCAATTTAAAGGCTACTCTTGCTACAGGATCCAAAATCGGGAGTTCTCCATCCCGTTGGAATAGGGGCACAGAATACTACCCTGTGGGAATGAAAACTAATATAGAGTACCCTGACATATTTTTTTGAAAATATAATTGTCCTTACCACATTGAAATGGGCACCTACGTTCTCATCGACTTATTATGAGCAGGTGGCTCTGTTGCAACCGCCCAACCGACTAGCCTCCGATGAAAGTGAGGAATTTTTGCCCAAACATGTTCCACATGTCTAGAAGGACCATATAGGAAAGATTCATCTGGCGCTCATCTCTGTAGGGCGATGGACAGGGCCTGAGAGCTCCGAATACCTTCCCCGTGCAGTTTAAAGGCTATAACTCATGCTACAGGATCCAAAATCAGGAGTTCTCGGTCCCGTTGGAATAGGGGCACAGAATACTACCCTGTAGGAATGAAAACTCATATAGAGTACCCTGACATATTTTTTTGAAAATATAATAGTCCTTACCACATTGAAATTGGCACCTACGTTCTCATCGATTTATTATGAGCAGGTGGCTCTGGTGCACCCGCCCAACCGACTAGCCTTCGATGAAACTGAGGAATTTTTGTACAAACATGTTCCACACGTCTAGACGGACCATATAGGAAAGATTCATCTGGCGCTCATCCCTGTAGGGCGATAGACAGGGCCTGAGAGCCCCGAATACCTTCCCCGTGCAGTTTAAAGGCTATAACTCATGCTACAGGATCCAAAATCGGGAGTTCTCGGTCCCGTTGGAATAGGGGCACAGAATACTACCCTGTACGAATGAAAACTCATATAGAGTACCCTGACATATTTTTTTGAAAATATAATAGTCCTTACCACATTGAAATGGGCACCTACGTTCTCATCGATTTATTATGAGTAGGTGCCTCTGTTGCACCCGCCCAACCGACTAGCCTCTGATGAAACTGAGGAATTTTTGCCCAAACATGTTCCATATGTCTGGATGGACCATATAGGAAAGATTCATCTGGCGCTCATCCCTGTAGGGTGATAGACAGGGCCTGAGAGCCCCGAATACCTTCCCCTTTCAGTTTAAAGGCAATAACTGATGCTACAGGATCCAAAATCGGGAGTTCTTGGTCCCGTTGGAATAGGGGCACATAATACTATTATGTAGGAATGAAAACTCATATAGAGTACCCTGACATATTTTTTGAAAATATAATAGTCCTTACCACATTGAAATGGGAACCTACGTTCTCATCGATTTATTATGAGCAGGTGGCTCTGTTGCACCCGCCCAACCAACTAGCCTCCGATGAAACTGACGAATTTTTGCCCAAACATGTTCCACATGTCTAGAAGGACCATATATGAAAGATTCATCTGGCGCTCATCCCTGTAGGGCGATAGACGGGGCCTGAGAGCCCCGAATAGCTTCCCCGGGCAGTTTAAAGGCTATAACTCATGCTACATGATCCAAAATCGGGAGTTCTCGGTCCCGTTGGAATATGGGCACAGAATACTACTATGTAGGAATGAAAACTCATATAGAGTACCCTGACATATTTTTTAGAAAATATAATAGTCCTTACCACATTGAAATTGGCACCTACGTTCTCATCGATTTATTATGAGCAGGTGGCTCTGTTGCACCCGCCCAACCGACTAGACTCCGATGAAACTGAGGGTTTTTTTGTCCAAACATGGTCCACACGTCTAGAAGGACCATATAGGAAAGATTCATCTGGCATCATCCCTGTAGGGTGATAGACAGGGCCTGAGAGCCCCGAATACCTTCCCCTTGCAGTTTAAAGGCTATAACTGATGCTACAGGATCCAAAATCGGGAGTTCTCGGTCCCGTTGGAATAGGGGCACAGAATACTACCCTGTAGGAATGAAAACTCATATAGAGTACCCTGACATATTTTTTTGAAAATATCATAGTCCTTACCACATTGAAATGGGCACCTACGTTCTCATCGATTTATTATGAGCAGGTGGCTCTGTTGCACCCGCCCAACCGACTAGCCTCCGATGAAACTGAGGAATTTTTGGCCAAACATATTCCACATATCTACAAGGACCATATAGGAAAGATTCATCTGGCGCTCATCCCTGTAGGGCGATAGACAGGGCCTGAGAGCCCCGAATACCTTCCCCGTGCAGTTTAAAGGCTATAACTCATGCTACAGGATCCAAAATCGGGAGTTCTCGGTCCCGTTGGAATAGGGGCACAGAATACCACTATGTAGGAATGAAAACTCATATAGAGTACCCTGACATATTTTTTTGAAAATATAATAGTCCTTACCATATTGAAATTGGCACCTACGTTCTCATCGATTTATTATGAGCAGGTGGTTCTGTTGCACCCGCCCAACCGACTAGACTCCGTTGAAACTGAGGAATTTTTGTCGAAACATGTTCCACACGTCTAGAAGGACCATATAGGAAAGATTCATCTGGCGCTCATCCCTGTAGGGCGATAGATAGGTCCTGAGAGCCCCGAATACCTACCCCATGCAGTTTAAAGGCTATAACTTATGCTACAGGATCCAAAATCGGGAGTTCTCGGTCCCGTTGGAATAGGGGCACAGAATACTACCCTGTACGAATGAAAACTTATATAGAGTACCCTGACATATTTTTTTGAAAATATAATAGTCCTTACCACATTGAAATGGGCACTTACGTTCTCATCTATTTATTATGAGCAGGTGGCTCTGTTGCACCCGCCCAACCGACTAGCCTCCGATGAAACTGAGGAATTTTTGCCTAAACATGTTCCGCATGTCTAGAAGGACCATATAGGAAAGATTCATCTTGCGCCCATCCCTGTAGGGCGAAAGACAGGGCCTGAGAGCCCCGAATATCTACCCCGTGCAGTTTAAAGGCTATAACATATGCTACAGGATCCAAAATCGGGAGTTCTCGGTCCCGTTGGAATAGGGGCACAGAATACTACCCTGTACGAATGAAAACTCATATACAGTACCCTGACATATTTTTTTGAAAATATAATAGTCCTTACCACATTGAAATGGGCACTTACGTTCTCATCTATTTATTATGAGCAGGTGCCTCTGTTGCACCCACCCAACCGACTAGCCTCTGATGAAACTGAGGAATTTTTGCCCAAACATGTTCCATATGTCTGGATGGACCATATAGGAAAGATTCATCTGGCGCTCATCCCTGTAGGGTGATAGACAGGGCCTGAGAGCCCCGAATACCTTCCCCTTTCAGTTTAAAGGCTATAACTGATGCTACATGATCCAAAATCGGGAGTTCTCGGTCTCTTTGGAATAGGGGCACAGAATACTACCCTGTAGGAATGAAAACTCATATAGAGTACCTTGACATATTTTTTTGAAAATATAATAGTCCTTACCACATTGAAATGGGCACCTACGTTCACATCGATTTATTATGAGTAGGTGCCTCTGTTGCACCCGCCCAACCGACTAGCCTCTGATGAAACTGAGGAATTTTTGCCCAAACATGTTCCATATGTCTGGATGGACCATATAGGAAAGATTCATCTGGCGCTCATCCCTGTAGGGCGATAGACAGGGCCTGAGAGCCCCGAATACCTTCCCCGTGCAGTTTAAAGGCTATAACTCATGCTACAGGATCCAAAATCGGGAGTTCTCGGTCCCGTTGGAATAGGGGCACAGAATACCACTATGTAGGAATGAAAACTCATATAGAGTACGCTGACATATGTTTTTGAAAATATAATAGTCCTTACCACATTGAAATTGGCACTTATGTTCTCATCGATTTATTATGAGCAGGTGGCTCTGTTGCACCCGCCCAACCGACTAGACTCCGATGAAACTGAGGAATTTTTGTCCAAACATGTTCCACACGTCTAGAATGTTCATATAGGAAAGATTCATCTGGCGCTCATCCCTGTAGGGCGATAGATAGAGCCTGAGATCCCCGAATACCTTCCCCGTGCAGTTTAAAGGCTATAACTCATGCTACAGGATCCAAAATCGGGAGTTCTCGGTCCCGTTGGAATAGGGGCACAGAATACTACTCTGTAGGAATGAAAACTCATATAGAGTACGCTGACATATTTTTTTGAAAATATAATAGTCCTTACCACATTGAAATGGGAACCTACGTTCTCATCGATTTATTATGATCAGGTGGCACTGTTGCACCCGCCCAACCAATTAGCCTCCGATGAAACTGAGGAATTTTTGCCCAAACATGTTCCACATGTCTAGAAGGACCAAATAGGAAAGATTCATCTGGCGCTCATCCCTGTAAGGCGATAGACAGTGCCTGAGAGCCCCGAATACCTTCCCCGTGCAGTTTAAAGGCTATAACTCATGCTACAGGATCCAAAATCGGGAGTTCTCGGTCCCGTTGGAATAGGGGCACAGAATCCAACTATGTAGGAATGAAAACTCATATAGAGTACCCTGATATATTTTTTTGAAAATATAATAGTCCTTACCACATTGAAATGGGCACCTACGTTCTCATCGGTTTATTATGAGCAGGTGGCTCTTTTGCACCCGCCCAACCGACTAGCCTCCGATGAAACTGAGGAATTTTTGCCTAAACATATTCCACATGTCTAGAAGGACCATATAGGAAAGATTCATCTGGCGCTCATCCCTGTAGGGCGATAGACAGGGCCTGAGAGCCTCGAATACCTTCCCCGTGCAGTTTAAAGGCTATAACTCATGCTACATGATCCAAAATCGGGAGTTCTCGGTCCCGTTGGAATAGGGGCACAAAATACTACTCTGTAGGAATGAAAACTCATATAGAGTACGCTGACATATTTTTTTGAAAATATAATAGTCCTTACCACATTGAAATTGGCACTTATGTTCTCATCGATTTATTATGAGCAGGTGGCTCTGTTGCACCCGCCCAACCGACTAGACTCCGATGAAACTGAGGAATTTTTGTCCAAACATGTTCCACACGTCTAGAATGTTCATATAGGAAAGATTCATCTGGCGCTCATCCCTGTAGGGCGATAGATAGAGCCTGAGATCCCCGAATACCTTCCCCGTGCAGTTTAAAGGCTATAACTCATGCTACAGGATCCAAAATCGGGAGTTCTCGGTCCCGTTGGCATAGGGGCACAGAATACTACTCTGTAGGAATGAAAACTCATATAGAGTACGCTGACATATTTTTTTGAAAATATAATAGTCCTTACCACATTGAAATGGGAACCTACGTTCTCATCGATTTATTATGATCAGGTGGCACTGTTGCACCCGCCCAACCAATTAGCCTCCGATGAAACTGAGGAATTTTTGCCCAAACATGTTCCACATGTCTAGAAGGACCAAATAGGAAAGATTCATCTGGCGCTCATCCCTGTAAGGCGATAGACAGTGCCTGAGAGCCCCGAATACCTTCCCCGTGCAGTTTAAAGGCTATAACTGATGCTACAGGATCCAAAATCGGGAGTTCTCGGTCCCGTTCGAATAGGGGCACAGAATACTACTATGTAGGAATGAAAACTCATATAGAGTACCCTGACAAATTTTTTTGAAAATATAATACTCCTTACCACATTGAAATAGGAACCTACGTTCTCATCGATTTATTATGAGCAGGTGGCTCTGTTGCACCCGCCCAACCAACTAGCCTCCGATGAAACTGAGGAATTTTTGCCCAAACATGTTCCACATGTCTAGAAGGACCATATAGGAAAGATTCATCTGGCGCTCATCCCTGTAGGGCGATAGACAGGGCCTGAGAGCCCCGAATACCTTCCCCTTGCAGTTTAAAGGCTATAACTCATGCTACAGGATCCAAAATCGGGAGTTCTCGGTCCCGTTGGAATAGGGGCACAGAATCCTACTATGTAGGAATGAAAACTCATATAGAGTACCCTGATATATTTTTTTGAAAATATAACAGTCCTTACCACATTGAAATGGGCACCTACGTTCTCATCGATTTATTATGAGCAGGTGGCTCTGTTGCACCCGCCCAACCGACTAGCCTTCGATGAAACTGAGGAATTTTTGCCTAAACATATTCCACATGTCTAGAAAGACCATATAGGAAAGATTCAAGTGGCGCTCATCCCTGTAGGGCGATAGACAGGGCCTGAGAGCCTCGAATACCTTCCCCGTGCAGTTTAAAGGCTATAACTCATGCCACATGATCCAAAATCGGGAGTTCTCGGTCCCGTTGGAATAGGGGCACAGAATACTACTATGTAGGAATGAAAACTCATATAGAGTACCCTGACATATTTTTTTGAAAATATAATAGTCCTTACCACATTGAAATTGGCACCTACGTTCTCATCGATTTATTATGAGCAGGTGGCTCTGTTGCACCCGCCCAACCGACTAGACTCCGATGAAACTGAGGATTTTTTGTCCAAACATGTTCCACACGTCTAGAAGGACCATATAGGAAAGATTCATCTGGCGTCATCCCTGTAGGGCGATAGACAGGGCCTGAGAGCCCCGAATACCTTCCCCGTGCAGTTTAAAGGCTATAACTCATGCTACATGATCCAAAATCGGGAGTTCTCGGTCCCGTTGGAATAGGAGCACAGAATACTACCGTGTAGGAATGAAAACTCATATAGAGTACGTTGACATATTTTTTTGAAAATATAATAGTCCTTACCACATTGAAATGGGAACCTACGTTCTCATCGATTTATTATGAGTAGGTGCCTCTGTTGCACCGCCCAACCGACTAGCCTCTGATGAAACTCAGGAATTTTTGCCCAAACATGTTCCATATGTCTGGATGGACCATATAGGAAAGATTCATCTGGCGCTCATCCCTGTAGGGAGATAGACAGGGCCTGAGAGCCCCGAATACCTTCCCCTTGCAGTTTAAAGGCTATAACTGATGCTACAGGATCCAAAATCGGGAGTTCTCGGTCCCGTTGGAATAGGGGCACAGAATACTACCCGGTAGGAATGAAAACTCATATAGAGTGCCTTGACATATTTTTTTGAAAATATAATAGTCCTTACCACATTGAAATGGGAACCTACATTCTCATCGATTTATTATGAGTAGGTGCCTCTGTTGCACCCGCGCAACCGACTAGCCTCTGATGAAACTGAGGAATTTTTGCCCAAACTTGTTCCATATGTCTGGATGGACCATATAGGAAAGATTCATCTGGCGCTCATCCCTGTATGGTGATAGACAGGGCCTGAGAGCCCCGGATACCTTCCCCTTGCAGTTTAAAGGCTATAACTCATGCTACAGGATCCAAAATCGGGAGTTCTTGGTCCCGTTGGAATAGTGGCACAGAATACTACTATGTAGGAATGAAAACTCATATAGAGTACCCTGACATATTTTTTTGAAAATATAATAGTCCTTACCACATTGAAATGGGAACCTACATTCTCATCGATTTATTATGAGCAGGTGGCTCTGTTGCACCCGCCCAACCAACTAGCCTCCGATGAAACTGACGAATTTTTGCCCAAACATGTTCCACATGTCTAGAAGGACCATATAGGAAAGATTCATCTGGCGCACATCCCTGTAGGGCGATAGACAGGGCCTGAGAGCCCCGAATACCTTCCCCGTGCAGTTTAAAGGCTATAACTGATGCTACATGATCCAAAATCAGGAGTTCTCGGTCCCGTTGGAATAGGGGCACAGAATACTACTATGTAGGAATGAAAACTCATATAGAGTACCCTGACATATTTTTTTGAAAATATAATAGTCCTTACCACATTGAAATTGGCACCTACGTTCTCATCGATTTATTATGAGCAGGTGGCTCTGTTGCACCCGCCCAACCGACTAGACTCCCATGAAACTGAGGAATTTTTGTCCAAACATGTTCCACACGTCTAGAAGGATCATATAGGAAAGATTCATCAGGCGCTCATCCCTGTAGGGCGATAGATAGAGCCTGAGATCCCCGAATACCTTCCCCGTGCAGTTTAAAGGCTATAACTCATGCTACAGGATCCAAAATCGGGAGTTCTCGGTCCCGTTGGAATAGGGGCACAGAATACTACTCTGTAGGAATGAAAACTCATATAGAGTACGCTGACATATTTTTTTGAAAATATAATAGTCCTTACCACATTGAAATGGGAACCTACGTTCTCATCGATTTATTATGATCAGGTGGCACGGTTGCACCCGCCCAACCAACTAGCCTCCGATGAAACTGAGGAATTTTTGCCCAAACATGTTCCACATGTCTAGAAGGACCAAATAGGAAAGATTCATCTGGCGCTCATCCCTGTAAGGCGATAGACAGTGCCTGAGAGCCCCGAATACCTTCCCCGTGCAGTTTAAAGGCTATAACTGATGCTACAGGATCCAAAATCGGGAGTTCTCGGTCCCGTTCGAATAGGGGCACAGAATACTACTCTGTAGGAATGAAAACTCATATAGAGTACCCTGACAAATTTTTTTGAAAATATAATACTCCTTACCACATTGAAATGGGAACCTACGTTCTCATCGATTTATTATGAGCAGGTGGCTCTGTTGCACCCGCCCAACCAACTAGCCTCCGATGAAACTGAGGAATTTTTGCCCAAACATGTTCCACATGTCTAGAAGGACCATATAGGAAAGATTCATCTGGTGCTCATCCCTGTAGGGCGATAGACAGGGCCTGAGAGCCCCGAATACCTTCCCCGTGCAGTTTAAAGGCTATAACTCATGCTACAGGATCCAAAATCGGGAGTTCTCGGTCCCGTTAGAATAGGGGCACAGAATCCTACTATGTAGGAATGAAAACTCATATAGAGTACCCTGATATATTGTTTTGAAAATATAATAGTCCTTACCACATTGAAATGGGCACCTACGTTCTCATCGATTTATTATGAGCAGGTGGCTCTGTTGCACCCGCCCAACCGACTAGCCTCCGATGAAACTGAGGAATTTTTGCCTAAACATATTCCACATGTCTAGAAGGACCATATAGGAAAGATTCATCTGGCGCTCATCCCAGTAGGGCGATAGACAGGGCCTGAGAGCTCCGAATACCTTCCCCGTGCAGTTTAAAGGCTATAACTCATGCTACAGGATCCAAAATCGGGAGTTCTCGGTCCCGTTAGAATAGGGGCACAGAATACTACCCGGTTGCAATGAAAACCCATATAGAGTACCCTGAAATATTTTCTTGAAAATATAACAGTCCTTACCACATTGAAATGGGCACCTACGTTCTCATCGTTTTATTATGAGCAGGTGGCTCTGTTGCACCCGCCCAACCGACTAGCCTCCGATGAAACTGAGGAATATTTGCCCAAATCTGTTCCACATGTCTAGAAGGACCAAATAGGAAAGATTCATCTGGCGCTCATCCCTGTAAGGCGATAGACAGTGCCTGAGAGACCCGAATACCTTCCCGTGCAGTTTAAAGGCTATAACTGATGCTACAGGATCTAAAATCGGGAGCTCTCGGTCCCGTTCAAATAGGGGCACAGAATACTACTATGTAGGAATGAAAACTCATATAGAGTACCCTGACATATTTTTTTGAAAATATAATAGTCCTTACCACATTGAAATTGGCACCTACGTTCTCATCGATTTATTATGAGCAGGTGGCTCTGTTGCACCCGCCCAACCGACTAGACTCCGATGAAACTGAGGATTTTTTGTCCAAACATGTTCCACACGTCTAGAAGGACCATATAGGAAAGATTCATCTGGCGTCATCCCTGTAGGGCGATAGACAGGGCCTGAGAGCCCCGAATACCTTCCCCGTGCAGTTTAAAGGCTATAACTCATGCTACATGATCCAAAATCGGGAGTTCTCGGTCCCGTTGGAATAGGAGCACAGAATACTACCGTGTAGGAATGAAAACTCATATAGAGTACGTTGACATATTTTTTTGAAAATATAATAGTCCTTACCACATTGAAATGGGAACCTACGTTCTCATCGATTTATTATGAGTAGGTGCCTCTGTTGCACCGCCCAACCGACTAGCCTCTGATGAAACTCAGGAATTTTTGCCCAAACATGTTCCATATGTCTGGATGGACCATATAGGAAAGATTCATCTGGCGCTCATCCCTGTAGGGAGATAGACAGGGCCTGAGAGCCCCGAATACCTTCCCCTTGCAGTTTAAAGGCTATAACTGATGCTACAGGATCCAAAATCGGGAGTTCTCGGTCCCGTTGGAATAGGGGCACAGAATACTACCCGGTAGGAATGAAAACTCATATAGAGTGCCTTGACATATTTTTTTGAAAATATAATAGTCCTTACCACATTGAAATGGGAACCTACATTCTCATCGATTTATTATGAGTAGGTGCCTCTGTTGCACCCGCGCAACCGACTAGCCTCTGATGAAACTGAGGAATTTTTGCCCAAACTTGTTCCATATGTCTGGATGGACCATATAGGAAAGATTCATCTGGCGCTCATCCCTGTATGGTGATAGACAGGGCCTGAGAGCCCCGGATACCTTCCCCTTGCAGTTTAAAGGCTATAACTCATGCTACAGGATCCAAAATCGGGAGTTCTTGGTCCCGTTGGAATAGTGGCACAGAATACTACTATGTAGGAATGAAAACTCATATAGAGTACCCTGACATATTTTTTTGAAAATATAATAGTCCTTACCACATTGAAATGGGAACCTACATTCTCATCGATTTATTATGAGCAGGTGGCTCTGTTGCACCCGCCCAACCAACTAGCCTCCGATGAAACTGACGAATTTTTGCCCAAACATGTTCCACATGTCTAGAAGGACCATATAGGAAAGATTCATCTGGCGCACATCCCTGTAGGGCGATAGACAGGGCCTGAGTGCCCCGAATACCTTCCCCGTGCAGTTTAAAGGCTATAACTCATGCTACATGATCCAAAATCAGGAGTTCTCGGTCCCGTTGGAATAGGGGCACAGAATACTACTATGTAGGAATGAAAACTCATATAGAGTACCCTGACATATTTTTTTGAAAATATAATAGTCCTTACCACATTGAAATTGGCACCTACGTTCTCATCGATTTATTATGAGCAGGTGGCTCTGTTGCACCCGCCCAACCGACTAGACTCCCATGAAACTGAGGAATTTTTGTCCAAACATGTTCCACACGTCTAGAAGGATCATATAGGAAAGATTCATCAGGCGCTCATCCCTGTAGGGCGATAGATAGAGCCTGAGATCCCCGAATACCTTCCCCGTGCAGTTTAAAGGCTATAACTCATGCTACAGGATCCAAAATCGGGAGTTCTCGGTCCCGTTGGAATAGGGGCACAGAATACTACTCTGTAGGAATGAAAACTCATATAGAGTACGCTGACATATTTTTTTGAAAATATAATAGTCCTTACCACATTGAAATGGGAACCTACGTTCTCATCGATTTATTATGATCAGGTGGCACTGTTGCACCCGCCCAACCAACTAGCCTCCGATGAAACTGAGGAATTTTTGCCCAAACATGTTCCACATGTCTAGAAGGACCAAATAGGAAAGATTCATCTGGCGCTCATCCCTGTAAGGCGATAGACAGTGCCTGAGAGCCCCGAATACCTTCCCCGTGCAGTTTAAAGGCTATAACTCATGCTACAGGATCCAAAATCGGGAGTTCTCGGTCCCGTTCGAATAGGGGCACAGAATACTACTCTGTAGGAATGAAAACTCATATAGAGTACCCTGACAAATTTTTTTGAAAATATAATACTCCTTACCACATTGAAATGGGAACCTACGTTCTCATCGATTTATTATGAGCAGGTGGCTCTGTTGCACCCGCCCAACCAACTAGCCTCCGATGAAACTGAGGAATTTTTGCCCAAACATGTTCCACATGTCTAGAAGGACCATATAGGAAAGATTCATCTGGCGCTCATCCCAGTAGGGCGATAGACAGGGCCTGAGAGCTCCGAATACCTTCCCCGTGCAGTTTAAAGGCTATAACTCATGCTACAGGATCCAAAATCGGGAGTTCTCGGTCCCGTTAGAATAGGGGCACAGAATACTACCCGGTTGCAATGAAAACCCATATAGAGTACCCTGAAATATTTTCTTGAAAATATAACAGTCCTTACCACATTGAAATGGGCACCTACGTTCTCATCGTTTTATTATGAGCAGGTGGCTCTGTTGCACCCGCCCAACCGACTAGCCTCCGATGAAACTGAGGAATATTTGCCCAAATCTGTTCCACATGTCTAGAAGGACCAAATAGGAAAGATTCATCTGGCGCTCATCCCTGTAAGGCGATAGACAGTGCCTGAGAGACCCGAATACCTTCCCGTGCAGTTTAAAGGCTATAACTGATGCTACAGGATCTAAAATCGGGAGCTCTCGGTCCCGTTCAAATAGGGGCACAGAATACTACTCTGTAGGAATGAAAACTCATATAGAGTACCCTGACATATTTTTTTGAAAATATAATAGTCCTTACCACATTGAAATGGGAACCTACGTTCTCATCGATTTATTATGAGCAGGTGGCTCTGTTGCACCCACCCAACCAACTAGCTTCCGATGAAACTGAGGAATTTTTGTCCAAACGTGTTCCACACGTCTAGAAGGACCATATAGGAAAGATTCATCTGGCGCTCATCCCTGTAGGGCGATAGATAGGGCCTGAGAGCCCCGAATACCAACCCCGTGCAGTTTAAAGGCTATAACTCATACTACAGGATCCAAAATCGGGAGTTCTCGGCCCCAATGGAATAGGGGCACAGAATACTACCCTGTAGGAATGAAAACTCATATAGAGTACCCTGACATATTTTTTTGAAAATATAATAGTCCTTACCACATTGAAATGGGCACCTACGTTCTCATCGATTTATTATGAGCAGGTGGCTCTGTTGCACCCGCCTAACCGACTAGCCTCCGATGAAATTGAGGAATTTTTGCCCAAACCTGTTCCAGATGTCTAGAAGGACCATATAGGAAAGATTCATCTGGCGCTCATTCCAGTAGGGCGATAGACAGGACCTGAGAGCCCCGAATACCTTCTCCGTGCAGTTTAAAGGCTATAATTAATGCTACAGGATCTAAAATCGGGAGTTCTCGGTCCCGTTGGAATGGGGGCACATAATACTACCCTGTAGGAATGAAAACTCATATAGAGTACCCTGGTATATTTTTTTGAAAATATAATAGTCCTTACCACATTGAAATGGGCACCTACGTTCTCATCAATTTATTATGAGCAGGTGGCTCTGTTGCACCCGCCTAACCGACTAGCCTCCGATGAAATTGAGGAATTTTTGCCCAAACCTGTTCCAGATGTCTAGAAGGACCATATAGGAAAGATTCATCTGGCGCTCATTCCTGTAGGGCGATAGACAGGACCTGAGAGCCCCGAATACCTTCTCCGTGCAGTTTAAAGGCTATAATTAATGCTACAGGATCTAAAATCGGGAGTTCTCGGTCCCGTTGGAATGGGGGCACATAATTCTACCCTGTAGGAATGAAAACTCATATAGAGTACCCTGGCATATTTTTTTGAAAATATAATAGTCCTTATCACATTGGAATGGGCACCTACGTTCTCATCGATTTATTATGAGCAGGTGGCTCTATTGCACCCGCCCAACCGACTAGCCTCCGATGAAACTGAGGAATTTTATCCCAAACATGTTCCACATGTCTAGAAGGACCATATAGGAAAGATTCATCTGGCGCTCATCCCTATAGGGCGATAGACAGGGCCTGAGAGCCCCGAATTCCTTCCCCGTGCAGTTTAAAGGCTATAACTCATGCTACAGGATCCAAAATCGGGAGTTCTCGGTCCCGTTGGAATAGGGGCACAGAATCCAACTATGTAGGAATGAAAACTCATATAGAGTACCCTGATATATTTTTTTGAAAATATAATAGTCCTTACCACATTGAAATGGGCACCTACGTTCTCATCGATTTATTATGAGCAGGTGGCTCTTTTGCACCCGCCCAACCGACTAGACTCCGATGAAACTGAGGAATTTTGGTCCAAACATGTTCCACACGTCTAGAATGTTCATATAGGAAAGATTCATCTGGCGCTCATCCCTGTAGGGCGATAGATAGAGCCTGAGATCCCCGAATACCTTCCCCGTGCAGTTTAAAGGCTATAACTCATGCTACAGGATCCAAAATCGGGAGTTCTCGGTCCCGTTGGAATAGGGGCACAGAATACTACTCTGTAGGAATGAAAACTCATATAGAGTACGCTGACATATTTTTTTGAAAATATAATAGTCCTTACCACATTGAAATGGGAACCTACGTTCTCATCGATTTATTATGATCAGGTGGCACTGTTGCACCCGCCCAACCAATTAGCCTCCGATGAAACTGAGGAATTTTTGCCCAAACATGTTCCACATGTCTAGAAGGACCAAATAACAAAGATTCATCTGGCGCTCATTCCTGTAGGGCGATAGACAGGACCTGAGAGCCCCGAATACCTTCTCCGTGCAGTTTAAAGGCTATAATTAATGCTACAGGATCTAAAATCGGGAGTTCTCGGTCCCGTTGGAATGGGGGCACATAATACTACCCTGTAGGAATGAAAACTCATATAGAGTACCCTGGTATATTTTTTTGAAAATATAATAGTCCTTACCACATTGAAATGGGCACCTACGTTCTCATCAATTTATTAT
The DNA here is from genome assembly GCF_016808335.1 of Panicum virgatum. Lineage (NCBI taxonomy): Eukaryota > Viridiplantae > Streptophyta > Magnoliopsida > Poales > Poaceae > Panicum > Panicum virgatum. The sequence continues at coordinate 69,930,155 of NC_053147.1, forward strand.
GAGCAGGTGGCTCTGTTGCACCCACCTAACCGACTAGCCTCCGATGAAATTGAGGAATTTTTGCCCAAACCTGTTCCAGATGTCTAGAAGGACCATATAGGAAAGATTCATCTGGCGCTCATCCCTGTAAGGCGATAGACAGTGCCTGAGAGACCCGAATACCTTCCCGTGCAGTTTAAAGGCTATAACTGATGCTACAGGATCCAAAATCGGGAGTTCTCGGTCCCGTTCAAATAGGGGCACAGAATACTACTCTGTAGGAATGAAAACTCATATAGAGTACCCTGACATATTTTTTTGAAAATATAATACTCCTTACCACTTTGAAATAGGAACCTACATTCTCATCGATTTATTATGAGCAGGTGGCTCTGTTGCACCCGCCCAACCATCTAGCCTCCGTTGAAACTGAAGAATTTTTGCCCAAACATGTTCCACATGTCTAGAAGGACCATATAGGAAAGATTCATCTGGCGCTCATCCCTGTAGGGCGATAGACAGGGCCTGAGAGCCCCGAATACCTTCCCCGTGCAGTTTAAAGGCTATAACTGATGCTACAGGATCCAAAATCGGGAGCTCTCGGTCCCGTTCGAATAGGGGCATAGAATACTACTCTGTAGGAATGAAAACTCATATAGAGTACCCTGACATATTTTTTTGAAAATATTATAGTCCTTACCACATTGAAATGGGAACCTACGTTCTCATCGATTTATTATGAGCAGGTGGCTCTGTTGCACCCACCCAACCAACTAGCTTCCGATGAAACTGAGGAATTTTTGTCCAAACGTGTTCCACACGTCTAGAAGGACCATATAGGAAAGATTCATCTGGCGCTCATCCCTGTAGGGCGATAGATAGGGCCTGAGAGCCCCGAATACCAACCCCGTGCAGTTTAAAGGCTATAACTCATACTACAGGATCCAAAATCGGGAGTTCTCGGCCCCAATGGAATAGGGGCACAGAATACTACCCTGTAGGAATGAAAACTCATATAGAGTACCCTGACATATTTTTTTGAAAATATAATAGTCCTTACCACATTGAAATGGGCACCTACGTTCTCATCGATTTATTATGAGCAGGTGGCTCTGTTGCACCCGCCTAACCGACTAGCCTCCGATGAAATTGAGGAATTTTTGCCCAAACCTGTTCCAGATGTCTAGAAGGACCATATAGGAAAGATTCATCTGGCGCTCATTCCTGTAGGGCGATAGACAGGACCTGAGAGCCCCGAATACCTTCTCCGTGCAGTTTAAAGGCTATAATTAATGCTACAGGATCTAAAATCGGGAGTTCTCGGTCCCGTTGGAATGGGGGCACATAATACTACCCTGTAGGAATGAAAACTCATATAGAGTACCCTGGTATATTTTTTTGAAAATATAATAGTCCTTACCACATTGAAATGGGCACCTACGTTCTCATCAATTTATTATGAGCAGATGGCTCTGTTGCACCCGCCTAACCGACTAGCCTCCGATGAAATTGAGGAATTTTTGCCCAAACCTGTTCCAGATGTCTAGAAGGACCATATAGGAAAGATTCATCTAGCGCTCATTCCTGTAGGGCGATAGACAGGACCTGAGAGCCCCGAATACCTTCTCCGTGCAGTTTAAAGGCTATAATTAATACTACAGGATCTAAAATCGGGAGTTCTCGGTCCCGTTGGAATGGGGGCACATAATACTACCCTGTAGGAATGAAAACTCATATAGAGTACCCTGGCATATTTTTTTGAAAATATAATAGTCCTTATCACATTGGAATGGGCACCTACGTTCTCATCGATTTATTATGAGCAGGTGGCTCTATTGCACCCGCCCAACCGACTAGCCTCCGATGAAACTGAGGAATTTTATCCCAAACATGTTCCACATGTCTAGAAGGACCATATAGGAAAGATTCATCTGGCGCTCATCCCTATAGGGCGATAGACAGGGCCTGAGAGCCCCGAATTCCTTCCCCGTGCAGTTTAAAGGCTATAACTCATGCTACAGGATCCAAAATCGGGAGTTCTCGGTCCCGTTGGAATAGGGGCACAGAATCCAACTATGTAGGAATGAAAACTCATATAGAGTACCCTGATATATTTTTTTGAAAATATAATAGTCCTTACCACATTGAAATGGGCACCTACGTTCTCATCGATTTATTATGAGCAGGTGGCTCTTTTGCACCCGCCCAACCGACTAGACTCCGATGAAACTGAAGAATTTTTGTCCAAACATGTTCCACACGTCTAGAATGTTCATATAGGAAAGATTCATCTGGCGCTCATCCCTGTAGGGCGATAGATAGAGCCTGAGATCCCCGAATACCTTCCCCGTGCAGTTTAAAGGCTATAACTCATGCTACAGGATCCAAAATCGGGAGTTCTCGGTCCCGTTGGAATAGGGGCATAGAATACTACTCTGTAGAAATGAAAACTCATATAGAGTACGCTGACATATTTTTTTGAAAATATAATAGTCCTTACCACATTGAAATGGAAACCTACGTTCTCATCGATTTATTATGATCAGGTGGCACTGTTGCACCCGCCCAACCAATTAGCCTCCGATGAAACTGAGGAATTTTTGCCCAAACATGTTCCACATGTCTAGAAGGACCAAATAACAAAGATTCATCTGGCGCTCATTCCTGTAGGGCGATAGACAGGACCTGAGAGCCCCGAATACCTTCTCCGTGCAGTTTAAAGGCTATAATTAATGCTACAGGATCTAAAATCGGGAGTTCTCGGTCCCGTTGGAATGGGGGCACATAATACTACCTTGTAGGAATGAAAACTCATATAGAGTACCCTGGTATATTTTTTTGAAAATATAATAGTCCTTACCACATTGAAATGGGCACCTACGTTCTCATCAATTTATTATGAGCAGGTGGCTCTGTAGCACCCACCTAACCGACTAGCCTCCGATGAAATTGAGGAATTTTTGCCCAAACCTGTTCCAGATGTCTAGAAGGACCATATAGGAAAGATTCATCTGGCGCTCATTCCTGTAGGGCGATAGACAGGACCTGAGAGCCCCGAATACCTTCTCCGTGCAGTTTAAAGGCTATAATTAATGCTACAGGATCTAAAATCGGGAGTTCTCGGTCCCGTTGGAATGGGGGCACATAATACTACCCTGTAGGAATGAAAACTCATATAGAGTACCCTGGCATATTTTTTTGAAAATATAATAGTCCTTATCACATTGGAATGGGCACCTACATTCTCATCGATTTATTATGAGCAGGTGGCTCTATTGCACCCGCCCAACCGACTAGCCTCCGATGAAACTGAGGAATTTTATCCCAAACATGTTCCACATGTCTAGAAGGACCATATAGGAAAGATTCATCTGGCGCTCATCCCTATAGGGCGATAGACAGGGCCTGAGAGCCCCGAATTCCTTCCCCGTGCAGTTTAAAGGCTATAACTCATGCTACAGGATCCAAAATCGGGAGTTCTCGGTCCCGTTGGAATAGGGGCACAGAATCCAACTATGTAGGAATGAAAACTCATATAGAGTACCCTGATATATTTTTTTGAAAATATAATAGTCCTTACCACATTGAAATGGGCACCTACGTTCTCATCGATTTATTATGAGCAGGTGGCTCTTTTGCACCCGCCCAACCGACTAGACTCCGATGAAACTGAGGAATTTTTGTCCAAACATGTTCCACACGTCTAGAATGTTCATATAGGAAAGATTCATCTGGCGCTCATCCCTGTAGGGCGATAGATAGAGCCTGAGATCCCCGAATACCTTCCCCGTGCAGTTTAAAGGCTATAACTCATGCTACAGGATCCAAAATCGGGAGTTCTCGGTCCCGTTGGAATAGGGGCACAGAATACTACTCTGTAGGAATGAAAACTCATATAGAGTACGCTGACATATTTTTTTGAAAATATAATAGTCCTTACCACATTGAAATGGGAACCTACGTTCTCATCGATTTATTATGATCAGGTGGCACTGTTGCACCCGCCCAACCAATTAGCCTCCGATGAAACTGAGGAATTTTTGCCCAAACATGTTCCACATGTCTAGAAGGACCAATATAGCAAAGATTCATCTGGCGCTCATCCCTGTAAGGGCGATAGACAGTGCCTGAGAGCCCCGAATAGCTTCCCCGTGCAGTTTAAAGGCTATAACTGATGCTACAGGATCCAAAATCGGGAGTTCTCGGTCCCGTTCGAATAGGGGCACAGAATACTACTATGTAGGAATGAAAACTCATATAGAGTACCCTGACAAATTTTTTTGAAAATATAATACTCCTTACCACATTGAAATAGGAACCTACGTTCTCATCGATTTATTATGAGCAGGTGGCTCTGTTGCACCCGCCCAACCAACTAGCCTCCGATGAAACTGAGGAATTTTTGCCCAAACATGTTCCACATGTCTAGAAGGACCATATAGGAAAGATTCATCTGGTGCTCATCCCTGTAGGGCGATAGACAGTGCCTGAGAGCCCCGAATACCTTCCCCGTGCAGTTTAAAGGCTATAACTGATGCTACAGGATCCAAAATCGGGAGTTCTCGGTCCCGTTCGAATAGGGGCACAGAATACTACTATGTAGGAATGAAAACTCATATAGAGTACCCTGACAATTTTTTTTGAAAATATAATACTCCTTACCACATTGGAATAGGAACCTACGTTCTCATCGATTTATTATGAGCAGGTGGCTCTGTTGCACCCGCCCAACCAACTAGCCTCCGATGAAACTGAGGAATTTTTGCCCAAACATGTTCCACATGTCTAGAAGGACCATATAGGAAAGATTCATCTGGCGCTCATCCCTGTAGGGCGATAGACAGGGCCTGAGAGCCCCGAATACCTTCCCCTTGCAGTTTAAAGGCTATAACTCATGCTACAGGATCCAAAATCGGGAGTTCTCGGTCCCGTTGGAATAGGGGCACAGAATCCTACTATGTAGGAATGAAAACTCATATAGAGTACCCTGATATATTTTTTTGAAAATATAACAGTCCTTACCACATTGAAATGGGCACCTACGTTCTCATCGATTTATTATGAGCAGGTGGCTCTGTTGCACCCGCCCAACCGACTAGCCTTCGATGAAACTGAGGAATTTTTGCCTAAACATATTCCACATGTCTAGAAAGACCATATAGGAAAGATTCAAGTGGCGCTCATCCCTGTAGGGCGATAGACAGGGCCTGAGAGCCTCGAATACCTTCCCCGTGCAGTTTAAAAGCTATAACTCATGCTACATGATCCAAAATCGGGAGTTCTCGGTCCCGTTGGAATAGGGGCACAGAATACTACTATGTAGGAATGAAAACTCATATAGAGTACTCTGACATATTTTTTTGAAAATATAATAGTCCTTACCACATTGAAATTGGCACCTACGTTCTCATCGATTTATTATGAGCAGGTGGCTCTGTTGCACCCGCCCAACCGACTAGACTCCGATGAAACTGAGGAATTTTTGTCCAAACATGTTCCACACGTCTAGAATGTTCATATAGGAAAGATTCATCTGGCGCTCATCCCTGTAGGGCGATAGATAGAGCCTGAGATCCCCGAATACCTTCCCCGTGCAGTTTAAAGGCTATAACTCATGCTACAGGATCCAAAATCGGGAGTTCTCGGTCCCGTTGGAATAGGGGCACAGAATACTACTCTGTAGGAATGAAAACTCATATAGAGTACGCTGACATATTTTTTTGAAAATATAATAGTCCTTACCACATTGAAATGGGAACCTACGTTCTCATCGATTTATTATGATCAGGTGGCACTGTTCCACCCGCCCAACCAATTAGCCTCCGATGAAACTGAGGAATTTTTGCCCAAACATGTTCCACATGTCTAGAAGGACCAAATAACAAAGATTCATCTGGCGCTCATTCCTGTAGGGCGATAGACAGGACCTGAGAGCCCCGAATACCTTCTCCGTGCAGTTTAAAGGCTATAATTAATGCTACAGGATCTAAAATCGGGAGTTCTCGGTCCCGTTGGAATGGGGGCACAGAATCCTACTATGTAGGAATGAAAACTCATATAGAGTACCCTGATATATTTTTTTGAAAATATAACAGTCCTTACCACATTGAAATGGGCACCTACGTTCTCATCGATTTATTATGAGCAGGTGGCTCTGTTGCACCCGCCCAACCGACTAGCCTTCGATGAAACTGAGGAATTTTTTCCTAAACATATTCCACATGTCTAGAAAGACCATATAGGAAAGATTCAAGTGGCGCTCATCCCTGTAGGGCGATAGACAGGGCCTGAGAGCCTCGAATACCTTCCCCGTGCAGTTTAAAAGCTATAACTCATGCTACATGATCCAAAATCGGGAGTTCTCGGTCCCGTTGGAATAGGGGCACAGAATACTACTATGTAGGAATGAAAACTCATATAGAGTACCCTGACATATTTTTTTGAAAATATAATAGTCCTTACCACATTGAAATTGGCACCTACGTTCTCATCGATTTATTATGAGCAGGTGGCTCTGTTGCACCCGCCCAACCGACTAGACTCCGATGAAACTGAGGATTTTTTGTCCAAACATGTTCCATTTGTCTGGATGGACCATATAGGAAAGATTCATCTGGCGCTCATCCCTGTAGGGAGATAGACAGGGCCTGAGAGCCCCGAATACCTTCCCCTTGCAGTTTAAAGGCAATAACTGATGCTACAGGATCCAAAATCGGGAGTTCTCGGTCCCGTTGGAATAGGGGCACAGAATACTACTCTGTAGGAATGAAAACTCATATAGAGTGCCTTGACATATTTTTTTGAAAATATAATAGTCCTTACCACATTGAAATGGGAACCTACGTTCTCATCGATTTATTATGAGCAGGTGGCACTGTTGCACCCGCCCAACCAACTAGCCTCCGATGAAACTGAGGAATTTTTGCCCAAACATGTTTCACATGTCTAGAAGGACCAAATAGGAAAGATTCATGTGGCGCTCATCCCTGTAGGGCGATAGACAGTGCCTGAGAGCCCCGAATACCTTCCCCGTGCAGTTTAAAGGCTATAACTGATGCTACAGGATCCAAAATCGGGAGTTCTCGGTCCCGTTCGAATAGGGGCACAGAATACTACTCTGTAGGAATGAAAACTCATATAGAGTACCCTGACAAATTTTTTTGAAAATATAATACTCCTTACCACATTGAAATGGGAACCTACGTTCTCATCGATTTATTATGAGCAGGTGGCTCTGTTGCACCCGCCCAACCAACTAGCCTCCGATGAAACTGAGGAATTTTTGCCCAAACATGTTCCACATGTCTAGAAGGACCATATAGGAATGATTCATCTGGTGCTCATCCCTGTAGGGCGATAGACAGGGCCTGAGAGCCCCGAATACCTTCCCCGTGCAGTTTAAAGGCTATAACTCATGCTACAGGATCCAAAATCGGGAGTTCTCGGTCCCGTTAGAATAGGGGCACAGAATCCTACTATGTAGGAATGAAAACTCATATAGAGTACCCTGATATATTGTTTTGAAAATATAATAGTCCTTACCACATTGAAATGGGCACCTACGTTCTCATCGATTTATTATGAGCAGGTGGCTCTGTTGCACCCGCCCAACCGACTAGCCTCCGATGAAACTGAGGAATTTTTGCCCTAAACATATTCCACATGTCTAGAAGGACCATATAGGAAAGATTCATCTGGCGCTCATCCCAGTAGGGCGATAGACAGGGCCTGAGAGCTCCGAATACCTTCCCCCCGTGCAGTTTAAAGGCTATAACTCATGCTACAGGATCCAAAATCGGGAGTTCTCGGTCCCGTTAGAATAGGGGCACAGAATACTACCCTGTAGGCAATGAAAACCCATATAGAGTACCCTGAAATATTTTCTTGAAAATATAACTGTCCTTACCACATTGAAATGGGCACCTACGTTCTCATCGATTTATTATGAGCAGGTGGCTCTGTTGCACCCGCCCAACCGACTAGCCTCCGATGAAACTGAGGAATATTTGCCCAAATCTGTTCCACATTTCTAGAAGGACCAAATAGGATAGATTCATCTGGCGCTCATCCCTGTAAGGCGATAGACAGTGCCTGAGAGACCCGAATACCTTCCCGTGCAGTTTAAAGGCTACAATTGATGCTACAGGATGCAAAATCGGGAGTTCTCGGTCCCGTTCAAATAGGGGCACAGAATACTACTCTGTAGGAATGAAAACTCATATAGAGTACCCTGACATATTTTTTTGAAAATATAATACTCCTTACCACATTGAAATAGGAACCTACATTCTCATCGATTTATTATGAGCAGGTGGCTCTGTTGCACCCGCCCAACCAACTAGCCTCCGATGAAACTGAGGAATTTTTGCCCAAACATGTTCCACATGTCTAGAAGGACCATATAGGAATGATTCATCTGGTGCTCATCCCTGTAGGGCGATAGACAGGGCCTGAGAGCCCCGAATACCTTCCCCGTGCAGTTTAAAGGCTATAACTCATGCTACAGGATCCAAAATCGGGAGTTCTCGGTCCCGTTAGAATAGGGGCACAGAATCCTACTATGTAGGAATGAAAACTCATATAGAGTACCCTGATATATTGTTTTGAAAATATAATAGTCCTTACCACATTGAAATGGGCACCTACGTTCTCATCGATTTATTATGAGCAGGTGGCTCTGTTGCACCCGCCCAACCGACTAGCCTCCGATGAAACTGAGGAATTTTTGCCTAAACATATTCCACATGTCTAGAAGGACCATATAGGAAAGATTCATCTGGCGCTCATCCCAGTAGGGCGATAGACAGGGCCTGAGAGCTCCGAATACCTTCCCCCCGTGCAGTTTAAAGGCTATAACTCATGCTACAGGATCCAAAATCGGGAGTTCTCGGTCCCGTTAGAATAGGGGCACAGAATACTACCCGGTTGCAATGAAAACCCATATAGAGTACCCTGAAATATTTTCTTGAAAATATAACTAGTCCTTACCACATTGAAATGGGCACCTACGTTCTCATCGATTTATTATGAGCAGGTGGCTCTGTTGCACCCGCCCAACCGACTAGCCTCCGATGAAACTGAGGAATATTTGCCCAAATCTGTTCCACATTTCTAGAAGGACCAAATAGGATAGATTCATCTGGCGCTCATCCCTGTAAGGCGATAGACAGTGCCTGAGAGACCCGAATACCTTCCCGTGCAGTTTAAAGGCTACAATTGATGCTACAGGATGCAAAATCGGGAGTTCTCGGTCCCGTTCAAATAGGGGCACAGAATACTACTCTGTAGGAATGAAAACTCATATAGAGTACCCTGACATATTTTTTTGAAAATATAATACTCCTTACCACATTGAAATAGGAACCTACATTCTCATCGATTTATTATGAGCAGGTGGCTCTGTTGCACCCGCCCAACCAACTAGCCTCCGATGAAACTGAAGAATTTTTGCCCAAACATGTTCCACATGTCTAGAAGGACCATATAGGAAAGATTCATCTGGCGCTCATCCCTGTAGGGCGATAGACAGGGCTTGAGAGCCCCGAATACCTTCCCCGTGCAGTTTAAAGGCTATAACTGATGCTACAGGATCCAAAATCGGGAGTTCTCGGTCCCGTTCGAATAGGGGCATAGAATACTACTCTGTAGGAATGAAAACTCATATAGAGTACCCTGACATATTTTTTTGAAAATATTATAGTCCTTACCACATTGAAATGGGAACCTACGTTCTCATCGATTTATTATGAGCAGGTGGCTCTGTTGCACCCACCCAACCAACTAGCTTCCGATGAAACTGAGGAATTTTTGTCCAAACGTGTTCCACACGTCTAGAAGGACCATATAGGAAAGATTCATCTGGCGCTCATCCCTGTAGGGCGATAGATAGGGCCTGAGAGCCCCGAATACCAACCCCGTGCAGTTTAAAGGCTATAACTCATACTACAGGATCCAAAATCGGGAGTTCTCGGCCCCATTGGAATAGGGGCACAGAATACTACCCTGTAGGAATGAAAACTCAAATAGAGTACCCTGACATATTTTTTTGAAAATATAATAGTCCTTACCACATTGAAATGGGCACCTACGTTCTCATCGATTTATTATGAGCAGGTGGCTCTGTTGCACCCGCCCTAACCGACTAGCCTCCGATGAAATTGAGGAATTTTTGCCCAAACCTGTTCCAGATGTCTAGAAGGACCATATAGGAAAGATTCATCTGGCGCTCATTCCTGTAGGGCCATAGACAGGACCTGAGAGCCCCGAATACCTTCTCCGTGCAGTTTAAAGGCTATAATTAATGCTACAGGATCTAAAATCGGGAGTTCTCGGTCCCGTTGGAATGGGGGCACATAATACTACCCTGTAGGAATGAAAACTCATATAGAGTACCCTGGTATATTTTTTTGAAAATATAATAGTCCTTACCACATTGAAATGGGCACCTACGTTCTCATCAATTTATTATGAGCAGGTGGCTCTGTTGCACCCGCCTAACCGACTAGCCTCCGATGAAATTGAGGAATTTTTGCCCAAACCTGTTCCAGATGTCTAGAAGGACCATATAGGAAAGATTCATCTGGCACTCATCCCTGTAGGGCGATAGACTGGGCCTGACAGCCCCGAATATCTTCCCCGTGCAGTTTAAAGGCTATAACTCAAGCTACAGGATCCAAAATCGGGAGTTCTCGGTACCGTTGCAATAGGGCCACATAATACTACCCTGTAGGAATGAAAACTCATATAGAGTACCCTGGTATATTTTTTTGAAAATATAATAGTCCTTACCACATTGAAATGGGCACCTACGTTCTCATCAATTTATTATGAGCAGGTGGCTCTATTGCACCCGCCCAACCGACTAGCCTCCGATGAAACTGAGGAATTTTTTCCCAAACATGTTCCACATGTCTAGAAGGACCATATAGGAAAGATTCATCTGGCGCTCATCCCTATAGGGCGATAGACAGGGCCTGAGAGCCCCGAATTCCTTCCCCGTGCAGTTTAAAGGCTATAACTCATGCTACAGGATCCAAAATCGGGAGTTCTCGGTCCCGTTGGAATAGATGCACAAATTACTACCCTATAGGAATGAAAACTCAAAAGAGTACCCTGACATATTTTTTTGAAAATATAATAGTCCTTACCACATTGAAATGGGCACCTACGTTCTCATCTATTTATTATGAGCAGGTGGCTCTGTTACACCCGCCCAACCGACTAGCCTCCGATGAAACTGAGGAATTTTTGCCCTAACATGTTCCACATGTCTAGAAGGACCATATAGGAAAGATTCATCTGGCACTCATCCCTGTAGGGCGATAGACTGGGCCTGACAGCCCCGAATATCTTCCCCGTGCAGTTTAAAGGCTATAACTCAAGCTACAGGATCCAAAATCGGGAGTTCTCGGTACCGTTGCAATAGGGCCACATAATACTACCCTGTAGGAATGAAAACTCATATAGAGTACCCTGGTATATTTTTTTGAAAATATAATAGTCCTTACCACATTGAAATGGGCACCTACGTTCTCATCAATTTATTATGAGCAGGTGGCTCTGTTGCACCCGCCTAACCGACTAGTCTCCGATGAAACTGAGGAATTTTTGCCCAAACCTGTTCCAGATGTCTAGAAGGACCATATAGGAAAGATTCATCTGGCGCTCATTCCTGTAGGGCCATAGACAGGACCTGAGAGCCCCGAATACCTTCTCCGTGCAGTTTAAAGGCTATAATTAATGCTACAGGATCTAAAATCGGGAGTTCTCGGTCCCGTTGGAATGGGGGCACATAATACTACCCTGTAGGAATGAAAACTCATATAGAGTACCCTGACATATTTTTTTGAAAATATAATAGTCCTTACCACATTGAAATGGGCACCTACGTTCTCATCGATTTATTATGAGCAGGTGGCTCTGTTGCACCCGCCTAACCGACTAGCCTCCGATGAAATTGAGGAATTTTTGCCCAAACCTGTTCCAGATGTCTAGAAGGACCATATAGGAAAGATTCATCTGGCGCTCATTCCTGTAGGGCGATAGACAGGACCTGAGAGCCCCGAATACCTTCTCCGTGCAGTTTAAAGGCTATAATTAATCCTACAGGATCTAAAATCGGGAGTTCTCGGTCCCGTTGGAATGGGGGCACATAATACTACCCTGTAGGAATGAAAACTCATATAGAGTACCCTGGTATATTTTTTTGAAAATATAATAGTCCTTACCACATTGAAATGGGCACCTACGTTCTCATCAATTTATTATGAGCAGATGGCTCTGTTGCACCCGCCTAACCGACTAGCCTCCGATGAAATTGAGGAATTTTTGCCCAAACCTGTTCCAGATGTCTAGAAGGACCATATAGGAAAGATTCATCTAGCGCTCATTCCTGTAGGGCGATAGACAGGACCTGAGAGCCCCGAATACCTTCTCCGTGCAGTTTAAAGGCTATAATTAATACTACAGGATCTAAAATCGGGAGTTCTCGGTCCCGTTGGAATGGGGGCACATAATACTACCCTGTAGGAATGAAAACTCATATAGAGTACCCTGGCATATTTTTTTGAAAATATAATAGTCCTTATCACATTGGAATGGGCACCTACGTTCTCATCGATTTATTATGAGCAGGTGGCTCTATTGCACCCGCCCAACCGACTAGCCTCCGATGAAACTGAGGAATTTTATCCCAAACATGTTCCACATGTCTAGAAGGACCATATAGGAAAGATTCATCTGGCGCTCATCCCTATAGGGCGATAGACAGGGCCTGAGAGCCCCGAATTCCTTCCCCGTGCAGTTTAAAGGCTATAACTCATGCTACAGGATCCAAAATCGGGAGTTCTCGGTCCCGTTGGAATAGGGGCACAGAATCCAACTATGTAGGAATGAAAACTCATATAGAGTACCCTGATATATTTTTTTGAAAATATAATAGTCCTTACCACATTGAAATGGGCACCTACGTTCTCATCGATTTATTATGAGCAGGTGGCTCTTTTGCACCCGCCCAACCGACTAGACTCCGATGAAACTGAAGAATTTTTGTCCAAACATGTTCCACACGTCTAGAATGTTCATATAGGAAAGATTCATCTGGCGCTCATCCCTGTAGGGCGATAGATAGAGCCTGAGATCCCCGAATACCTTCCCCGTGCAGTTTAAAGGCTATAACTCATGCTACAGGATCCAAAATCGGGAGTTCTCGGTCCCGTTGGAATAGGGGCACAGAATACTACTCTGTAGAAATGAAAACTCATATAGAGTACGCTGACATATTTTTTTGAAAATATAATAGTCCTTACCACATTGAAATGGAAACCTACGTTCTCATCGATTTATTATGATCAGGTGGCACTGTTGCACCCGCCCAACCAATTAGCCTCCGATGAAACTGAGGAATTTTTGCCCAAACATGTTCCACATGTCTAGAAGGACCAAATAACAAAGATTCATCTGGCGCTCATTCCTGTAGGGCGATAGACAGGACCTGAGAGCCCCGAATACCTTCTCCGTGCAGTTTAAAGGCTATAATTAATGCTACAGGATCTAAAATCGGGAGTTCTCGGTCCCGTTGGAATGGGGGCACATAATACTACCTTGTAGGAATGAAAACTCATATAGAGTACCCTGGTATATTTTTTTGAAAATATAATAGTCCTTACCACATTGAAATGGGCACCTACGTTCTCATCAATTTATTATGAGCAGGTGGCTCTGTAGCACCCACCTAACCGACTAGCCTCCGATGAAATTGAGGAATTTTTGCCCAAACCTGTTCCAGATGTCTAGAAGGACCATATAGGAAAGATTCATCTGGCGCTCATTCCTGTAGGGCGATAGACAGGACCTGAGAGCCCCGAATACCTTCTCCGTGCAGTTTAAAGGCTATAATTAATGCTACAGGATCTAAAATCGGGAGTTCTCGGTCCCGTTGGAATGGGGGCACATAATACTACCCTGTAGGAATGAAAACTCATATAGAGTACCCTGGCATATTTTTTTGAAAATATAATAGTCCTTATCACATTGGAATGGGCACCTACATTCTCATCGATTTATTATGAGCAGGTGGCTCTATTGCACCCGCCCAACCGACTAGCCTCCGATGAAACTGAGGAATTTTATCCCAAACATGTTCCACATGTCTAGAAGGACCATATAGGAAAGATTCATCTGGCGCTCATCCCTATAGGGCGATAGACAGGGCCTGAGAGCCCCGAATTCCTTCCCCGTGCAGTTTAAAGGCTATAACTCATGCTACAGGATCCAAAATCGGGAGTTCTCGGTCCCGTTGGAATAGGGGCACAGAATCCAACTATGTAGGAATGAAAACTCATATAGAGTACCCTGATATATTTTTTTGAAAATATAATAGTCCTTACCACATTGAAATGGGCACCTACGTTCTCATCGATTTATTATGAGCAGGTGGCTCTTTTGCACCCGCCCAACCGACTAGACTCCGATGAAACTGAGGAATTTTTGTCCAAACATGTTCCACACGTCTAGAATGTTCATATAGGAAAGATTCATCTGGCGCTCATCCCTGTAGGGCGATAGATAGAGCCTGAGATCCCCGAATACCTTCCCCGTGCAGTTTAAAGGCTATAACTCATGCTACAGGATCCAAAATCGGGAGTTCTCAGTCCCGTTGGAATAGGGGCACAGAATACTACTCTGTAGGAATGAAAACTCATATAGAGTACGCTGACATATTTTTTTGAAAATATAATAGTCCTTACCACATTGAAATGGGAACCTACGTTCTCATCGATTTATTATGATCAGGTGGCACTGTTGCACCCGCCCAACCAATTAGCCTCCGATGAAACTGAGGAATTTTTTGCCCAAACATGTTCCACATGTCTAGAAGGACCAAATTACAAAGATTCATCTGGCGCTCATCCCTGTAAGGCGATAGACAGTGCCTGAGAGCCCCGAATAGCTCCCCGTGCAGTTTAAGGCTATAACTGATGCTACAGGATCCAAAATCGGGAGTTCTCGGTCCCGTTCGAATAGGGGCACAGAATACTACTATGTAGGAAGGAAAACTCATATAGAGTACCCTGACAAATTTTTTGAAAATATAATATCCTTACCACATTGAAATAGGCACCTACGTTCTCATCGATTTATTATGAGCAGGTGGCTCTGTTGCACCCGCCCAACCAACTAGCCTCCGATGAAACTGAGGAATTTTTGCCCACACATGTTCCCACATGTCTAGAAGGACCATATAGGAAAGATTCATCTGGTGCTCATCCTGTAGGGCGATAGCAAGTGCCTGAGAGCCCCGAATACCTTCCCGTGCAGTTTAAAGGCTATAACTGATGCTACAGGATCCAAAATCGGGAGTTCTCGGTCCCGTTCGAATAGGGGCACAGAATACTACTATGTAGGAATGAAAACTCATATAGAGTACCCTGACAATTTTTTTTGAAAATATAATACTCCTTACCACATTGAATAGGAACCTACGTTCTCATCGATTTATTATGAGCAGGTGGCTCTGTTGCACCCGCCCAACCAACTAGCCTCCGATGAAACTGAGGAATTTTTGCCCAAACATGTTCCACATGTCTAGAAGGACCATATAGGAAAGATTCATCTGGCGCTCATCCCTGTAGGGCGATAGACAGGGCCTGAGAGCCCCGAATACCTTCCCCGTGCAGTTTAAAGGCTATAACTCATGCTACAGGATCCAAAATCGGGAGTTCTCGGTCCCGTTGGAATAGGGGCACAGAATACTACTATGTAGGAATGAAAACTCATATAGAGTACCCTGACATATTTTTTTGAAAATATAATAGTCCTTACCACATTGAAATGGGCACCTACGTTCTCATCGATTTATTATGAGCAGGTGGCTCTGTTGCACCCGCCCAACCGACTAGCCTCGATGAAACTGAGGAATTTTTGCCCAAACATGTTCCACATGTCTAGAAGGACCATATAGGAAAGATTCATCTGGCGCTCATCCCTGTAGGGCGATAGACAGGGCCTGAGAGCCCCGAATACCTTCCCCGTGCAGTTTAAAGGCTATAACTCATGCTACAGGATCCAAAATCGGGAGTTCTCGGTCCCGTTGGAATAGGGGCACAGAATACTACTATGTAGGAATGAAAACTCATATAGAGTACCCTGACATATTTTTTTGAAAATATAATAGTCCTTACCACATTGAAATGGGCACCTACGTTCTCATCGATTTATTATGAGCAGGTGGCTCTGTTGCACCCGCCCAACCGACTAGCCTCCGATGAAACTGAGGAATTTTTGCCAAACATGTTCCACATGTCTAGAATGTACCATATAGGAAAGATTCATCTGGCGCTCATCCCTGTAGGGCGATAGACAGGGCCTGAGAGCCCCGAATACCTTCCCCGTGCAGTTTAAAGGCTATAACTCATGCTACAGGATCCAAAATCGGGAGTTCTCGGTCCCGTTGGAATAGGGGCACAGAATACTACTCTGTAGGAATGAAAACTCATATAGAGTACGCTGACATATTTTTTTGAAAATATAATAGTCCTTACCACATTGAAATGGGCACCTACGTTCTCATCGATTTATTATGAGCAGGTGGCTCTGTTGCCACCCGCCCAACCGACTAGCCTCCGATGAAACTGAGGAATTTTTGCCCAAACATGTTCCACATGTCTAGAAGGACCATATAGGAAAGATTCATCTGGCGCTCATTCCCTGTAGGGCGATAGACAGGAGCCTGAGAGCCCCGAATACCTTCCCGTGCAGTTTAAAGGCTATAACTCATGCTACAGGATCCAAAATCGGGAGTTCTCGGTCCCGTTGGAATAGGGGCACAGAATACTACTCTGTAGGAATGAAAACTCATATAGAGTACCCTGACATATTTTTTTGAAAATATAATAGTCCTTACCACATTGAAATGGGCACCTACGTTCTCATCGATTTATTATGAGCAGGTGGCTCTGTTGCACCCGCCCAACCGACTAGCCTTCCGATGAAACTGAGGAATTTTTGCCCAAACATGTTCCACATGTCTAGAAGGACCATATAGGAAAGATTCAATCTGGCGCTCATCCCTGTAGGGCGATAGACAGGGCCTGAGAGCCTCGAATACCTTCCCCGTGCAGTTTAAAGGCTATAACTCATGCTACAGGATCCAAAATCGGGAGTTCTCGGTCCCGTTGGAATAGGGGCACAGAATACTACTATGTAGGAATGAAAACTCATATAGAGTACCCTGACATATTTTTTTGAAAATATAATAGTCCTTACCACATTGAAATGGGCACCTACGTTCTCATCGATTTATTATGAGCAGGTGGCTCTGTTGCACCCGCCCAACCGACTAGCCTCCGATGAAACTGAGGAATTTTTTGTCCAAACATGTTCACATTGTCTAGAAGGACCATATAGGAAAGATTCATCTGGCGCTCATCCCTGTAGGGAGATAGACAGGGCCTGAGAGCCCCGAATACCTTCCCCGTGCAGTTTAAAGGCTATAACTCATGCTACAGGATCCAAAATCGGGAGTTCTCGGTCCCGTTGGAATAGGGGCACAGAATACTACTCTGTAGGAATGAAAACTCATATAGAGTACCCTGACATATTTTTTTGAAAATATAATAGTCCTTACCACATTGAAATGGGCACCTACGTTCTCATCGATTTATTATGAGCAGGTGGCTCTGTTGCACCCGCCCAACCGACTAGCCTCCGATGAAACTGAGGAATTTTTGCCCAAACATGTTCACATGTCTAGAAGGACCATATAGGAAAGATTCATCTGGCGCTCATCCCTGTAGGGCGATAGACAGGGCCTGAGAGCCCCGAATACCTTCCCCGTGCAGTTTAAAGGCTATAACTGATGCTACAGGATCCAAAATCGGGAGTTCTCGGTCCCGTTGGAATAGGGGCACAGAATACTACTCTGTAGGAATGAAAACTCATATAGAGTACCCTGACATATTTTTTTGAAAATATAATAGTCCTTACCACATTGAAATGGGAACCTACGTTCTCATCGATTTATTATGAGCAGGTGGCTCTGTTGCACCCGCCCAACCAACTAGCCTCCGATGAAACTGAGGAATTTTTGCCCAAACATGTTTCCACATGTCTAGAAGGACCATATAGGAAAGATTCATCTGGCGCTCATCCCTGTAGGGCGATAGACAGGGCCTGAGAGCCCCGAATACCTTCCCCGTGCAGTTTAAAGGCTATAACTCATGCTACAGGATCCAAAATCGGGAGTTCTCGGTCCCGTTAGAATAGGGGCACAGAATACTACTCTGTAGGAATGAAAACTCATATAGAGTACCCTGACATATTTTTTTGAAAATATAATAGTCCTTACCACATTGAAATGGGCACCTACGTTCTCATCGATTTATTATGAGCAGGTGGCTCTGTTGCACCCGCCCAACCGACTAGCCTCCGATGAAACTGAGGAATTTTTGCCCAAACATGTTCCACATGTCTAGAAGGACCATATAGGAAAGATTCATCTGGCGCTCATCCCTGTAGGGCGATAGACAGGGCCTGAGAGCCCCGAATACCTTCCCCGTGCAGTTTAAAGGCTATAACTCATGCTACAGGATCCAAAATCGGGAGTTCTCGGTCCCGTTAGAATAGGGGCACAGAATACTACCCTGTAGGAATGAAAACTCATATAGAGTACCCTGAATATTTTTTTGAAAATATAATAGTCCTTACCACATTGAAATGGGCACCTACGTTCTCATCGATTTATTATGAGCAGGTGGCTCTGTTGCACCCGCCCAACCGACTAGCCTCCGATGAAACTGAGGAATTTTTGCCCAAACATGTTCCACATGTCTAGAAGGACCATATAGGAAAGATTCATCTGGCGCTCATCCCTGTAGGGCGATAGACAGGGCCTGAGAGCCCGAATACCTTCCCCGTGCAGTTTAAAGGCTATAACTCATGCTACAGGATCCAAAATCGGGAGTTCTCGGTCCCGTTAGAATAGGGGCACAGAATACTACCCTGTAGGAATGAAAACTCATATAGAGTACCCTGACATATTTTTTGAAAATATAATAGTCCTTACCACATTGAAATGGGCACCTACGTTCTCATCGATTTATTATGAGCAGGTGGCTCTGTTGCACCCGCCCAACCGACTAGCCTCCGATGAAACTGAGGAATTTTTGCCCAAACATGTTCCACATGTCTAGAAGGACCATATAGGAAAGATTCATCTGGCGCTCATCCCTGTAGGGCGATAGACAGGGCCTGAGAGCCCCGAATACCTTCCCCGTGCAGTTTAAAGGCTATAACTGATGCTACAGGATCCAAAATCGGGAGTTCTCGGTCCCGTTCGAATAGGGGCACAGAATACTACTCTGTAGGAATGAAAACTCATATAGAGTACCCTGACATATTTTTTTGAAAATATAATAGTCCTTACCACATTGAAATGGGAACCTACGTTCTCATCGATTTATTATGAGCAGGTGGCTCTGTTGCACCCGCCCAACCAACTAGCCTCCGATGAAACTGAGGAATTTTTGCCCAAACATGTTCCACATGTCTAGAAGGACCATATAGGAAAGATTCATCTGGCGCTCATCCCTGTAGGGCGATAGACAGGCTGAGAGCCCGAATACCCCCGTGCAGTTTAAAGGCTATAACTCATGCTACAGGATCCAAAATCGGGAGTTCTCGGTCCCGTTGGAATAGGGGCACAGAATACTACCTGTAGGAATGAAAACTCATATAGAGTACCCTGACATATTTTTTTGAAAATATATAGTCCTTACCACATTGAAATGGGCACCTACGTTCTCATCGATTTATTATGAGCAGGTGGCTCTGTTGCACCCCCAACCGACTAGCTCCGATGAAACTGAGGAATTTTTGCCCAAAATGTTCCACGTCTAGAAGGACCATATAGGAAAGATTCATCTGGCGCTCATCCCTGTAGGGATAGGGCCTGAGAGCCCCGAATACCCCGTGCAGTTTAAAGGCTATAATTAATGCTACAGGATCCAAAATCGGGAGTTCTCGGCCCGTTGGATAGGGGCACATAATACTACCCTGTAGGAATAAAACTCAGATGTCTAGAAGGACCATATAGGAAAGATTCATCTGGCGCTCATTCCTGTAGGGCCATAGACAGGACCTGAGAGCCCCGAATACCTTCTCCGTGCAGTTTAAAGGCTATAATTAATGCTACAGGATCTAAAATCGGGAGTTCTCGGTCCCGTTGGAATGGGGGCCACATATACTACCCTGTAGGAATGAAAACTCATATAGAGTACCCTGGTATATTTTTTTGAAAATATAATAGTCCTTACCACATTGAATGGGCACCTACGTTCTCATCAATTTATTATGAGCAGGTGGCTCTGTTGCACCCGCCTAACCGACTAGCCTCCGATGAAATTGAGGAATTTTTGCCCAAACCTGTTCCAGATGTCTAGAAGGACCATATAGGAAAGATTCATCTAGCGCTCATTCCTGTAGGGCGATAGACAGGACCTGAGAGCCCCGAATACCTTCTCCGTGCAGTTTAAAGGCTATAATTAATGCTACAGGATCTAAAATCGGGAGTTCTCGGTCCCGTTGGAATGGGGGCACATAATACTACCCTGTAGGAATGAAAACTCATATAGAGTACCCTGGCATATTTTTTTGAAAATATAATAGTCCTTATCACATTGGAATGACCACCTACGTTCTCATCGATTTATTATGAGCAGGTGGCTCTATTGCACCCGCCCAACCGACTAGCCTCCGATGAAACTGAGGAATTTTTTCCCAAACATGTTCCACATGTCTAGAAGGACCATATAGGAAAGATTCATCTGGCGCTCATCCCTATAGGGCGATAGACAGGGCCTGAGAGCCCCGAATTCCTTCCCCGTGCAGTTTAAAGGCTATAACTCATGCTACAGGATCCAAAATCGGGAGTTCTCGGTCCCGTTGGAATAGATGCACAAATTACTACCCTATAGGAATGAAAACTCAAAAAGAGTACCCTGACATATTTTTTTGAAAATATAATAGTCCTTACCACATTGAAATGGGCACCTACGTTCTCATCTATTTATTATGAGCAGGTGGCTCTGTTACACCCGCCCAACCGACTAGCCTCCGATGAAACTGAGGAATTTTTGCCCTAACATGTTCCACATGTCTAGAAGGACCATATAGGAAAGATTCATCTGGCACTCATCCCTGTAGGGCGATAGACTGGGCCTGACAGCCCCGAATATCTTCCCCGTGCAGTTTAAAGGCTATAACTCAAGCTACAGGATCCAAAATCGGGAGTTCTCGGTACCGTTGCAATAGGGCCACATAATACTACCCTGTAGGAATGAAAACTCATATAGAGTACCCTGGTATATTTTTTTGAAAATATAATAGTCCTTACCACATTGAAATGGGCACCTACGTTCTCATCAATTTATTATGAGCAGGTGGCTCTGTTGCACCCGCCTAACCGACTAGTCTCCGATGAAACTGAGGAATTTTTGCCCAAACCTGTTCCAGATGTCTAGAAGGACCATATAGGAAAGATTCATCTCGCGCTCATTCCTGTAGGGCGATAGACAGGACCTGAGAGCCCCGAATACCTTCTCCGTGTAGTTTAAAGGCTATAACTCATGCCACAGGATCCAAAATCGGGAGGTCTCGGTCCCATTAGAATAGGGGCACAGATTACTACCTTGTAGGAATGAAAACTCATATAGAGTACCCTGACATATTTTTTGGAAAATATAATAGTCCTTACCACATTGAAATGGGCACCTACATTCTCTTCGATTTATTATGAGCAGGTGGCTCTGTTGCACCCACCCAACCGACTAGCCGCCGATGAAACTGAGGAATTTTTGCCCAAACATGTTCCACATGTCTAGAAGGACCATATAGGAAAGATTCATCTGGCGCTCAACCCTGTAGGGCGATAGACAGGGCCTGAGAGCCCCGAATACCTTCCCCGTGCAGTTTAAAGGCTATAACTCATGCTACAGGATCCAAAATCGGGAGTTCTCGGCCCCGTTGGAATAGGGGCACATAATACTACCCTATAGGAATGAAAACTCATATAGAGTACCCTGGCATATTTTTTTGCAAATATAATAGTCCTTACCACATTGAAATGGGTACCTACGTTGTCATCGATTTATTATGAGCAGGAGGCTCTGTTCCACCCGCCCAACCGACTAGCCTCTGATGAAACTGAGGAATTTTTGCCCAAACATGTTCCACATGTCTAGAAGGACCATATAGGAAAGATTCATCTGGCGCTCATCCCTGTAGGGCGATAGACAGGGCCTGAGAGCCCCGAATACCATCCCCGTGCAGTTTAAAGACTATAACTCATGCTACAGGATCCAAAATCGGGAGTTCTCGGTCCCGTTGGAATAGGGGCACAGAATACTACCCTGTAGGAATGAAAACTCATATAGAGTACCCTGACATATTTTTTTGAAAATATAATAGTTTTTACCACATTGAAATGGGCACCTACGTTCTCATCGATTTATTATTAGCAGGTGGCTCTGTTGCACCCGCCCAACCGACTAGCCTCCGATGAAACTGAGGAATTTTTGCCCAAACATGTTCCACATGTCTAGAAGGACCATATAGGAAAGATTCATCTGGCGCTCATCCCTGTAGGGCGATAGACAAGGCCTGAGAGCCCCGAATACCATCCCCGTTCATTTTAAAGGTTATAACTCATGCTACAGGATCCAAAATCGGGAGTTCTCGGTCCCGTTGGAATAGGGGCACAGAATACTACCCTGTAGGAATGAAAACTCATATAGAGTAATCTGGCATATTTTTTTGAAAATATAATAGTCCTTACCACATTGAAATGGGCACCTACGTTCTCATCGATTTATTATGAGCAGGTGGCTCTGTTGCACCCGCCCAACTGACTAGCCTCCGATGAAACTGAGGAATTTTTGCCCAAACATGTTCCACATGTCTAGAAGGACCATATAGGAAAGATTCATCTGGCACTCATCCCTGTAGGGCGATAGACAGGGCCTGAGAGCCCCGAATATCTTCCCCGTGCAGTTTAAAGGCTATAACTCAAGCTACAGGATCCAAAATCGGGAGTTCTCGGTACCGTTGCAATAGGGGCACATAATACTACCCTGTAGGAATGAAAACTCATATAGAGTACCCTGGTATATTTTTTTGAAAATATAATAGTCCTTACCACATTGAAATGGGCACCTACGTTCTCATCAATTTATTATGAGCAGGTGGCTCTGTTGCACCCGCCTAACCGACTAGCCTCCGATGAAATTGAGGAATTTTTGCCCAAACCTGTTCCAGATGTCTAGAAGGACCATATAGGAAAGATTCATCTGGCGCTCATTCCTGTAGGGCGATAGACAGGACCTGAGAGCCCCGAATACCTTCTCCGTGCAGTTTAAAGGCTATAATTAATGCTACAGGATCTAAAATCGGGAGTTCTCGGTCCCGTTGGAATGGGGGCTCATAATACTACCCTGTAGGAATGAAAACTCATATAGAGTACCCTGGCATATTTTTTTGAAAATATAATAGTCCTTACCACATTGGAATGGGCACCTACGTTCTCATCGATTTATTATGAGCAGGTGGCTCTATTGCACCAGACCAACCGACTAGCCTCCGATGAAACTGATGAATTTTTTCCCAAACATGTTCCACATGTCTAGAAGGACCATATAGGAAAGATTCATCTGGCGCTCATCCCTATAGGGCGATAGACAGGGCCTGAGAGCCCCGAATTCCTTCCCCGTGCAGTTTAAAGGCTATAACTCATGCTACAGGATCCAAAATCGGGAGTTCTCGGTCCCGTTGGAATAGGGGCACAAATTACTACCCTATAGGAATGGAAACTCAAAAGAGTACCCTGACATATTTTTTTGAAAATATAATAGTCCTTACCACATTGAAATGGGCACCTACGTTCTCATCTATTTATTATGAGCAGGTGGCTCTGTTACACCCGCCCAACCGACTAGCCTCCGATGAAACTGAGGAATTTTTGCCCTAACATGTTCCACATGTCTAGAAGGACCATATAGGAAAGATTCATCTGGCACTCATCCCTGTAGGGCGATAGACAGGGCCTGACAGCCCCGAATATCTTCCCCGTGCAGTTTAAAGGCTATAACTCAAGCTACAGGATCCAAAATCGGGAGTTCTCGGTACCGTTGCAATAGGGCCACATAATACTACCCTGCAGGAATGAAAACTCATATAGAGTACCCTGGTATATTTTTTTGAAAATATAATAGTCCTTACCACATTGAAATGGGCACCTACGTTCTCATCAATTTATTATGAGCAGGTGGCTCTGTTGCACCCGCCTAACCGACTAGCCTCCGATGAAACTGAGGAATTTTTGCCCAAACCTATTCCAGATGTCTAGAAGGACCATATAGGAAAGATTCATCTCGCGCTCATTCCTGTAGGGCGATAGACAGGACCTGAGAGCCCCGAATACCTTCTCCGTGCAGTTTAAAGGCTATAACTCATGCCACAGGATCCAAAATCGGGAGGTCTTGGTCCCATTAGAATAGGGGCACAGAATACTACCTTGTAGGAATGAAAACTCATATAGAGTACCCTGACATATTTTTTGGAAAATATAATAGTCCTTACCACATTGAAATGGGCACCTACATTCTCTTCGATTTATTATGAGCAGGTGGCTCTGTTGCACCCGCCCAACCGACTAGCCGCCGATGAAACTGAGGAATTTTTGCCCAAACATGTTCCACATGTCTAGAAGGACCATATAGGAAAGATTCATCTGGCGCTCAACCCTGTAGGGCGATAGACAGGGCCTGAGAGCCCCGAATACCTTCCCCGTGCAGTTTAAAGGCTATAACTCATGCTACAGGATCCAAAATCGGGAGTTCTCGGTCCCGTTGGAATAGGGGCACATAATACTACCCTATAGGAATGAAAACTCATATAGAGTATCCTGGCATATTTTTTTGCAAATATAATAGTCCTTACCACATTGAAATGGGCACCTACGTTGTCATCGATTTATTATGAGCAGGAGGCTCTGTTCCACCCGCCCAACCGACTAGCCTCTGATGAAACTGAGGAATTTTTGCCCAAACATGTTCCACATGTCTAGAAGGACCATATAGGAAAGATTCATCTGGCGCTCATCCCTGTAGGGCGATAGACAGGGCCTGAGAGCCCCGAATACCATCCCCGTGCAGTTTAAAGACTATAACTCATGCTACAGGATCCAAAATCGGGAGTTCTCGGTCCCGTTGGAATAGGAGCACAGAATACTACCCTGTAGGAATGAAAACTCATATAGAGTACCCTGACATATTTTTTTGAAAATATAATAGTCCTTACCACATTGAAATGGGACCTACGTTCTCATCGATTTATTATTAGCAGGTGGCTCTGTTGCACCCGCCCAACCGACTAGCCTCCGATGAAACTGAGGAATTTTTGCCCAAACATGTTCCACATGTCTAGAAGGACCATATAGGAAAGATTCATCTGGCGCTCATCCCTGTAGGGCGATAGACAGGGCCTGAGAGCCCCGAATACCTTCCCCGTTCATTTAAAAGGTTATAACTCATGCTACAGGATCCAAAATCGGGAGTTCTCGGTCCCGTAGGAATAGGGGCACAGAATACTACCCTGTAGGAATGAAAACTCATATAGAGTAATCTGGCATATTTTTTTGAAAATATAATAGTCCTTACCACATTGAAATGGGCACCTACGTTCTCATCGATTTATTATGAGCAGGTGGCTCTGTTGCACCCGCCCAACTGACTAGCCTCCGATGAAACTGAGGAATTTTTGCCCAAACATGTTCCACATGTCTAGAAGGACCATATAGGAAAGATTCATCTGGCGCTCATCCCTGCAGCACGATAGACAGGGCTTGAGAGCCCCGAATACCTTCCCCGTGCAGTTTAAAGGCTATAACTCATGCCACAAGATCCAAAATCGGGAGTTCTCCGTCCCATTGGAATAGGGGCACAGAATACTACCCTATAGGAATGAAAACTCATATAGAATACCCTGACATTTTTTTTGAAAATATAGTATTCCTTACCACATTGAAATGGGCACCTACGTTCTCATCGATTTATTATGAGCAGGTGACTCTTTTACACCCGCCCAACCGACTAGCCTCCGATGAAACTGAGGAATTTTTGCCCTAACATGTTCCACATGTCTAGAAGGACCATATAGGAAAGATTCATCTGGCACTCATCCCTGTAGGGCGATAGACAGGGCCTGACAGCCCCGAATATCTTCCCCGTGCAGTTCAAATGCTATAACTCAAGCTACAGGATCCAAAATCGGGAGTTCTCGGTACCGTTGCAATAGGGCCACATAATACTACCCTGTAGGAATGAAAACTCATATAGAGTACCCTGGTATATTTTTTTGAAAATATAATAGTCCTTACCACATTGAAATGGGCACCTACGTTCTCATCGATTTATTATGAGCAGGTGGCTCTATTGCACCCGCCCAACCGACTAGCCTCCGATGAAACTGAGGAATTTTTGCCCAAACATGTTCCACATGTCTAGAAGGACCATATAGGAAAGATTAATCTGGCGCTCATCCCTGTAGGGCGATAGACAGGGCCTGAGAGCCCCGAATACCTTCCCCGTGCAGTTTAAAGGCTATAACTCATGCTACAGGATCCAAAATCGGGAGTTCTCGGTCCCGTTGGAATAGGGGCACAGACTACTACCCTGTAGGAATGAAAACTCATAAAGAGTACCCTGTCATATTTTTTTGAAAATATAATAGTCCTTACCACATTGAAATGGGCACCTACGTTCTCATCTATTTATTATGAGCAGGTGGCTCTTTTACACCCGCCCAACCGACTAGCCTCCGATGAAACTGAGGAATTTTTGCCCTAACATGTTCCACATGTCTAGAAGGACCATATAGGAAAGATTCATCTGGCACTCATCCCTGTAGGGCGATAGACAGGGCCTGAGAGCCCCGAATATCTTCCCCGTGCAGTTTAAAGGCTATAACTCAAGCTACAGGATCCAAAATCGGGAGTTCTCGGTACCGTTGCAATAGGGGCACATAATACTACCCTGTAGGAATGAAAACTCATATAGAGTACCCTGGTATATTTTTTTGAAAATATAATAGTCCTTACCACATTGAAATGGGCACCTACGTTCTCATCAATTTATTATGAGCAGGTGGCTCTGTTGCACCCGCCTAACCGACTAGCCTCCGATGAAATTGAGGAATTTTTGCCCAAACCTGTTCCAGATGTCTAGAAGGACCATATAGGAAAGATTCATCTGGCGCTCATTCCTGTAGGGCGATAGACAGGACCTGAGAGCCCCGAATACCTTCTCCGTGCAGTTTAAAGGCTATAATTAATGCTACAGGATCTAAAATCGGGAGTTCTCGGTCCCGTTGGAATGAGGGCACATAATACTACCCTGTAGGAATGAAAACTCATATAGAGTACCCTGGCATATTTTTTTGAAAATATAATAGTCCTTACCACATTGGAATGGGCACCTACGTTCTCATCGATTTATTATGAGCAGGTGGCTCTATTGCACCAGACCAACCGACTAGCTTCCGATGAAACTGAGGAATTTTTTCCCAAACATGTTCCACATGTCTAGAAGGACCATATAGGAAAGATTCATCTGGCGCTCATCCCTATAGGGCGATAGACAGGGCCTGAGAGCCCCGAATTCCTTCCCCGTGCAGTTTAAAGGCTATAACTCATGCTACAGGATCCAAAATCGGGAGTTCTCGGTCCCATTGGAATAGGGGCACAAATTACTACCCTATAGGAATGGAAACTCAAAAAGAGTACCCTGACATATTTTTTTGAAAATATAATAGTCCTTACCACATTGAAATGGGCACTTACGTTCTCATCTATTTATTATGAGCAGGTGGCTCTGTTACACCCGCCCAACCGACTAGCCTCCGATGAAACTGAGGAATTTTTGCCCTAACGTGTTCCACATGTCTAGAAGGACCATATAGGAAAGATTCATCTGGCACTCATCCCTGTAGGGCGATAGACAGGGCCTGACAGCCCCGAATATCTTCCCCGTGCAGTTTAAAGGCTATAACTCAAGCTACAGGATCCAAAATCGGGAGTTCTCGGTACCGTTGCAATAGGGCCACATAATACTACCCTGCAGGAATGAAAACTCATATAGAGTACCCTGGTATATTTTTTTGAAAATATAATAGTCCTTACCACATTGAAATGGGCACCTACGTTCTCATCAATTTATTATGAGCAGGTGGCTCTGTTGCACCCGCCTAACCGACTAGCCTCCGATGAAACTGAGGAATTTTTGCCCAAACCTGTTCCAGATGTCTAGAAGGACCATATAGGAAAGATTCATCTCGCGCTCATTCCTGTAGGGCGATAGACAGGACCTGAGAGCCCCGAATACCTTCTCCGTGCAGCTTAAAGGCTATAACTCATGCCACAGGATCCAAAATCGGGAGGTCTCGGTCCCATTAGAATAGGGGCACAGAATACTACCTTGTAGGAATGAAAACTCATATAGAGTACCCTGACATATGTTTTGGAAAATATAATAGTCCTTACCACATTGAAATGGGCACCTACATTCTCTTCGATTTATTATGAGCAGGTGGCTCTGTTGCACCCGCCCAACCGACTAGCCGCCGATGAAACTGAGGAATTTTTGCCCAAACATGTTCCACATGTCTAGAAGGACCATATAGGAAAGATTCATCTGGCGCTCAACCCTGTAGGGCGATAGACAGGGCCTGAGAGCCCCGAATACCTTCCCCGTGCAGTTTAAAGGCTATAACTCATGCTACAGGATCCAAAATCGGGAGTTCTCGGTCCCGTTGGAATAGGGGCACATAATACTACCCTATAGGAATGAAAACACATATAGAGTACCCTGGCATATTTTTTTGCAAATATAATAGTCCTTACCACATTGAAATGGGCACCTACGTTGTCATCGATTTATTATGAGCAGGAGGCTCTGTTCCACCCGCCCAACCGACTAGCCTCTGATGAAACTGAGGAATTTTTGCCCAAACATGTTCCACATGTCTAGAAGGACCATATAGGAAAGATTCATCTGGCGCTCATCCCTGTAGGGCGATAGACAGGGCCTGAGAGCCCCGAATACCATCCCCGTGCAGTTTAAAGACTATAACTCATGCTACAGGATCCAAAATCGGGAGTTCTCGGTCCCGTTGGAATAGGGGCACAGAATACTACCCTGTAGGAATGAAAACTCATATAGAGTACCCTGACATATTTTTTTGAAAATATAATAGTCCTTACCACATTGAAATGGGCACCTACGTTCTCATCGATTTATTATTAGCAGGTGGCTCTGTTGCACCCCCCCAACCGACTAGCCTCCGATGAAACTGAGGAATTTTTGCCCAAACATGTTCCATATGTCTAGAAGGACCATATAGGAAAGATTCATCTGGCGCTCATCCCTGTAGGGCGATAGACAGGGCCTGAGAGCCCCGAATACCTTCCCCGTTCATTTTAAAGGTTATAACTCATGCTACAGGATCCAAAATCGGGAGTTCTCGGTACCGTTGGAATAGGGGCACAGAATACTACCCTGTACGAATGAAAACTCATATAGAGTAATCTGGCATATTTTTTTGAAAATATAATAGTCCTTACCACATTGAAATGGGCACCTACGTTCTCATCGATTTATTATGAGCAGGTGGCTCTGTTGCACCCGCCCAACTGACTAGCCTCCGATGAAACTGAGGAATTTTTGCCCAAACATGTTCCACATGTCTAGAAGGACCATATAGGAAATATTCATCTGGCGCTCATCCCTGCAGCACGATAGACAGGGCTTGAGAGCCCCGAATACCTTCCCCGTGCAGTTTAAAGGCTATAACTCATGCCACAAGATCCAAAATCGGGAGTTCTCCGTCCCATTGGAATAGGGGCACAGAATACTACCCTATAGGAATGAAAACTCATATAGAATACCCTAACATTTTTTTTGAAAATATAGTATTCTTTACCACATTGAAATGGGCACCTACGTTCTCATCGATTTATTATGAGCAGGTGACTCTGTTGCACCCGCCCAACCGACTAGCCTCCGACGAAACTGAGGAATTTTTGCCTAAACATGTTCCACATGTCTAGAAGGACCATATAGGAAAGATTCATCCGGCGCTCATCCCTGTAGCGCGATAGACAGGGCCTGAGAGCCCCGAATACCTTCCCGTGCAGTTTAATGGCTATAACTCATGCCACAAGATCCAAAATCGGGAGTTCTCCGTCCCATTGGAATAGGGGCACAGAATACTACCCTATAGGAATGAAAACTCATATAGAATACCCTAACATATTTTTTTGAAAATATAATATTCCTTACCACATTGAAATGGGCACCTACATTCTCATCGATTTATTATGAGCAGGTGGCTATGTTGCACCCGCCCAACCGACTAGCCTCCGATGAAACTGAGGAATATTTGCCCAAATATGTTCCACATGTCTAGAAGGACCAAATAGGAAAGATTAATCTAGCGTTCGTCCCTGTAGGGCGATAGACAGGGCCTGAGAGCCCCAAATACCTTCCCCGTGCAGTTTAAAGGCTACAACTCATGCTACAGGATCTAAAATCGGGAGTTCTCGGTCCCGTTGGAATAGGGGCCTAGAATACTACCCTGTAGGAATGAAAACTCATATAGAGTACCCTAACATATTTTTATTAAAATATAATAGTCCTTACCTCATTGAAATGGGCACCTACGTTCTCATCGATTTATTATGAGCAGGTGGGTCTGTTGCACCCACCCAACCGACTAGCCTCCGATGAAACTGAGGAATTTTTAGCCAAACATATTCCACATGTCTAGAAGGACCATTAGGAAAGATTCATCTGGCGCTCATCCCTGTAGTGCGATAGACAGGGCCTGAGAGCCCCGAATACCTTCCCCATGCAGTTTAAAGATTGTAACTCATGCCACAAGATCCAAAATCGGGAGTTCTCCGTCCCATTGGAATAGGGGCACAGAATACTACCCTATAGGAATGAAAACTCATATAGAATACCCTGACATATTTTTCTGAAAATATAATACTCCTTACCACATTGAAATGGGCACCTACGTTCTCATCGATTTATTAAGAACAGGTGGCTCTGTTGCACCCGCCCAACCGACTAGCCTCCGATGAAACTGAGGAATTTTTGCACAAACATATTCCACATCTCTACAAGGACCATATAGGAACGATTCATCTGGCGCCCATCCCTGTAGGGCGATAGACAGGGCCTGAGAGCCCCGAATACCTTCCCCATGCAGTTTAAAGGTTGTAACTCATGCCACAAGATCCAAAATCGGGAGTTCTCCGTCCCATTGGAATAGGGGCACAGAATACTACCCTATAGGAATGAAAACTCATATAGAATACCCTGACATATTTTTTTTGAAAATATAATATTCCTTACCACATTGAAATGGGCACCTACGTTCTCATCGATTTATTATGAGCAGGTGGCTCTGTTGCACCCGCCCAACCGACTAGCCTCCGATGAAACTGAGGAATTTTTGGCCAAACATGTTCCACATGTCTAGAAGGACCATATAGGAAAGATTCATCTGGCGCTCATCCCTGTAGTGCGATAGACAGGGCCTGAGAGCCCCGAATACCTTCCCCGTGCAGTTTAAAGGCTATAACTCATGCTACAGGATCCAAAATCGGGAGTTCTCGGTCCCGTTAGAATAGGGGCCCAGAATACTACCCTGTAGGAATGAAAACTCATATAGAGTACCCTAACATATTTTTTTGAAAATATAATAGTCCTTACCACATTTTAATGGGCACCTACGTTCTCATCGATTTATTATGAGCAGGTGGCTCTGTTGCACCCGCCCAACCGACTAGCCTCCGATGAAACTGAGGAATTTTTTGCCCAAACATATTCCACATGTCTAGAAGGACCAAATAGGACAGATTCATCTGGCGCTCATCCCTATAGTGCGATAGACAGGGCCTGAGAGCCCCGAATACCTTCCCCGTGCAGTTTAAAGGATATAACTTATGCTACAGGATCCAAAATCGGGAGTTCTCGGTCCCGTTAGAATAGGGGCCCAGAATACTACCCTGTAGGAATGAAAACTCATATAGAGTACCCTAACATATGTTTTTGAAAATATAATAGTCCTTACCACATTGAAATGGGCACCTACGTTCTCATCGATTTATTATGAGCAGGTGGCTCTGTTGCACCCGCCCAACCGACTAGCCTCCGATGAAACTGAGGAATTTTTGCACAAACATGTTCCACATCTCTACAAGGACCATATAGGAATGATTCATCTGGCGCCCATCCCTGTAGGGCGATAGACAGGGCCTGAGAGCCCCAAATTCCTTCCCCGTGCAGTTTAAAGGCTATAACTCATGCTACAGGATCCAAAATCGGGAGTTCTCGGTCCCGTTGGAATAGGGGCACAGAATACTACCCTGTTGCAATGAAAACCCATATAGAGTACCCTGAAATATTTTCTTGAAAATATAGCAGTCCTTACCATATTGAAATGGGCACCTACGTTCTCATCGATTTATTATGAGCAGGTGGCTCTGTTGCCCCCGCCCAACCGACTAGCCTCCGATGAAACTGAGGAATTTTTGCCCAACCATGTTCCACATGTCTAGAAGGACCATATAGGAAAGATTCATCTGGCGCTCATCCCTGTAGGGCTATAGATAGGCCTTGAGAGCACCGAATACCTTCCCCGTGCAGTATAAACGCTCTAACTCATGCTACAGGATCCAAAATCGGGAGTTCTCGGACCCGTTGGAATAGGGGCACAGAATACTACCCTGTAGGAATGAAAACTTATATAGAGTACCCTGACATATTTTTTTAAAAATATAATAGTCCTCACCACATTGAAATGGGCACCTACGTTCTCATCGATTTATTATGAGCAGGTGGCTCTGTTGCACCCGCCCAACCGACTAGCCTCCGATGAAGCTGAGGAATTTTTGGCCAAACATGTTCCACATGTCTAGAAGGACCATATAGGAAAGATTCATCTGGCGCTCATCCCTGTAGTGCGATAGACAGGGCCTGAGAGCCCCGAATACCTTCCCCGTGCCGTTTAAAGGCTATAACTCATGCTACAGGATCCAAAATCGGGAGTTCTCTGTCCCATTAGAATAGGGGCGCAGAATACTACCCTATAGGAATGAAAACTCATATAGAGTACCCTAACATATTTTTTTGAAAATATAATAGTCCTTATCACATTGAAATGGGCACCTACGTTCTCATCGATTTATTATGAGCAGGTGGCTCTGTTGCACCCGCCCAACCGACTAGCCTCCGATGAAACTGAGGAATTTTTGCCCAAACATGTTCCACATCTCTACAAGGACCATATAGGAAAGATTCATCTGGCGCTCATCCCTGTATGGCGATAGACAGGGCCTGAGAGCCCCGAATACCTTCCCCGTGTAGTTTAAAGGATATAACTCATGCTACAGGATCCAAAATCGGGAGTTCTCGGTCCCGTTAGAATAGGGGCACAGAATACTACCCTGTTGCAATGAAAACCCCTATCGAATACCCTGAAATATTTTCTTGAAAATATAACAGTCCTTACCACATTGAAATGGGCACCTACGTTCTCATCGATTTATTATGAGCAGGTGGCTCTGTTGCCCCCGCCCAACCGACTAGCCTCCGATGAAACTGAGGAATTTTTGCCCAACCATGTTCCACATGTCTAGAAGGACCATATAGGAAAGATTCATCTGGCGCTCATCCCTGTAGGGCTATAAACAGGGCTTGAGAGCCCCGAATACCTTGCACGTGCAGTTTAAAGGCTCTAACTCATGCTACATTATCCAAAATCGGGAGTTCTCGGTCCCGTTGGAATAGGGGCACAGAATACTACCCTGTAGGAATGAAAACTTATATAGAGTACCCTGACATATTTTTTAAAAAATATAATAGTCCTCACCACATTGAAATGTTCACCTACGTTCTCATCGATTTATTATGAGCAGGTGGCTCTGTTGCTACCGCCCAACCGACTAGCCTCCGATGAAACTGAGGAATTTTAGCCCAAACATGTTCCACATGTCTAGAAGGACCATATAGGAAAGATTCATCTGGAGCTCATCCCTGTAGGGCGATAGACAGGGCCTGGGAGCCCCGAATACCTTCCCCGTGCAGTTTAAAGGCTATAACTCATGCTACAGGATCCAAAATCGGGAGTTCTCGGTCCCGTTGGAATAGGGGCATAGGATACTACCATGTAGGAATGAAAACTCATATATAGTACCCTGACATGTTTTTTTTGAAAATATAATAGTCCTTACCACATTGAAATGGGCAACTACGTTCTCATCGATTTATTCTGAGCAGGTGGCTCTGTTGCAACAGCCCAACCGAATAGCCTCCAATGAAACTGAGGAATATTTGCCCAAATATGTTCCACATGTCTAGAAGGACCAAATAGGAAAGATTAATCTAGCACTCGTCCCAGTAGGGCGATAGACAGGGCCTGAGAGCCCCAAATACCTTCCCTGTGCAGTTTAAAGGCTATAACTCATTCTAGAGGATCCAAAATCGGGAGTTCTCGGTCCCGTTGGAATAGGGGCCCAAAATACTACCCTGTAGGAATGAAAACTCATATAGAGTACCCTAACATATTTTTTTGAAAATATAACAGTCCTTACCATATTGAAATGGGCACCTACGTTCTTATCGATTTATTATGAGCAGGTGGCTCTGTTGCACCCGCCCAACCGACTAGCCTCCGATGAAACTGAGGAATTTTTGCCCAAACATGTTCCACATCTCTACAAGGACCATATAGGAATGATTCATCTGGCGCTCATTCCTGTATGGCGATAGACAGGGCCTGAGAGCCCCGAATACCTTCCCCGTGCAGTTTAAAGGATATAACTCATGCTACAGGATCCAAAATCGGGAGTTCTCGGTCCCGTTGGAATAGGGGCACAGAATACTACCCTGTTGCAATGAAAACCCATATAGAGTACCCTGAAATATTTTCTTGAAAATATAACAGTCCTTACCATATTGAAATGGGCACCTACGTTCTCATCGATTTATTATGAGCAGGTGGCTCTGTTGCCCCCGCCCAACCGACTAGCCTCCGATGAAACTGAGGAATTTTTGCCCAACCATGTTCCACATGTCTAGAAGGACCATATAGGAAAGATTCATCTGGCGCTCATCCCTGTAGGGCTATAGATAGGCCTTGAGAGCACCGAATACCTTCCCCGTGCAGTTTAAACGCTCTAACTCATGCTACAGGATCCAAAATCGGGAGTTCTCGGTCCCGTTGGAATAGGGGCACAGAATACTACCCTATAGGAATGAAAACTTATATAGAGTACCCTGACATATTTTTTAAAAATATAATAGTCCTCACCACATTGAAATGGGCACCTACGTTCTCATCGATTTATTATGAGCAGGTGGCTCTGTTGCACCCGCCCAACCGACTAGCCTCCGATGAAACTGAGAAATTTTTGGCCAAACATATTCCACATGTCTAGAAGGACCAGATAGGAAAGAATCATCTGGCGCTCATCCCTGTAGTGCGATAGACAGGGCCTGAGAGCCCCGAATACCTTCCCCGTGCAGTTTAAAGGCTATAACTCATGCTACAGGATCCGAAATCGGGAGTTCTCGGTCCCGTTAGAATAGGGGCCCAGAATACTACCCTTTAGGAATGAAAACTCATATAGAGTACCCTAACATATTTTTTTGAAAATATAATAGTCCTTACCACATTTTAATGGGCACCTACGTTCTCATCGATTTATTATGAGCAGGTGGCTCTGTTGCACCCGCCCAACCGACTAGCCTCCGATGAAACTGAGAATTTTTTGCCCAAACATATTCCACATGTCTAGAAGGACCAGATAGGAAAGATTCATCTGGCGCTCATCCCTGTAGTGCGATAGACAGGGTCTGAGAGCCCCGAATACCTTCCCCGTGCAGTTTAAAGGATATAACTTATGCTACAGGATCCAAAATCGGGAGTTCTCGGTCCCGTTAGAATAGGGGCCCAGAATACTACCCTGTAGGAATGAAAACTCATATAGAGTACCCTAACATATGTTTTTGAAAATATAATAGTCCTTACCACATTGAAATGGGCACCTACGTTCTCATCGATTTATTATGAGCAGGTGGCTCTGTTGCACCCGCCCAACCGACTAGCCTCCGATGAAACTGAGGAATTTTTGCACAAACATGTTCCACATCTCTACAAGGACCATATAGGAATGATTCATCTGGCGCCCATCCCTGTAGGGCGATAGACCGGGCCTGAGAGCCCCAAATACCTTCCCCGTGCAGTTTAAAGGCTATAACTCATGCTACAGGATCCAAAATCGGGAGTTCTCGGTCCCGTTGGAATAGGGGCACAGAATACTACCCTGTTGCAATGAAAACCCATATAGAGTACCCTGAAATATTTTCTTGAAAATATAACAGTCCTTACCATATTGAAATGGGCACCTACGTTCTCATCGATTTATTATGAGCAGGTGGCTCTGTTGCCCCCGCCCAACCGACTAGCCTCCGATGAAACTGAGGAATTTTTGCCCAACCATGTTCCACATGTCTAGAAGGACCATATAGGAAAGATTCATCTGGTGCTCATCCCTGTAGGGCTATAGATAGGCCTTGAGAGCACCGAATACCTTCCCCGTGCAGTTTAAACGCTCTAACTCATGCTACAGGATCCAAAATCGGGAGTTCTCGGTCCCGTTGGAATAGGGGCACAGAATACTACCCTATAGGAATGAAAACATATATAGAGTACCCTGACATATTTTTTAAAAAATATAATAGTCCTCACCACATTGAAATGGGCACCTACGTTCTCATCGATTTATTATGAGCAGGTGGCTCTGTTGCACCCGCCCAACCGACTAGCCTCCGATGAAACTAAGGAATTTTTGCCCAAACATGTTCCACATCTCTACAAGGACCATATAGGAAAGATTCATCTGGCGCTCATCCCTGTATGGCGATAGACAGGGCCTGAGAGCCCCGAATACCTTCCCCGTGCAGTTTAAAGGATACAACTCATGCTACAGGATCCAAAATCGGGAGTTCTCGGTCCCGTTAGAATAGGGGCACAGAATACTACCCTGTTGCAATGAAAACCCCTATCGAATACCCTGAAATATTTTCTTGAAAATATAACAGTCCTTACCACATTGAAATGGGCACCTACGTTCTCATCGATTTATTATGAGCAGGTGGCTCTGTTGCCCCCGCCCAACCGACTAGCCTCCGATGAAACTGAGGAATTTTTGCCCAACCATGTTCCACATGTCTAGAAGGACCATATAGGAAAGATTCATCTGGCGCTCATCCCAGTAGGGCTATAGACAGGGCTTGAGAGCCCCGAATACCTTGCCCGTGCAGTTTAAAGGCTCTAACTCATGCTACATTATCCAAAATCGGGAGTTCTCGGTCCCGTTGGAATAGGGGCACAGAATACTACCCTGTAGGAATGAAAACTTATATAGAGTACCCTGACATAATTTTTTAAAAATATAATAGTCCTCACCACATTGAACTGTTCACCTACGTTCTCATTGATTTATTATGAGCAGGTGGCTCTGTTGCTCCCGCCCAACCGACTAGCCTCCGATGAAACTGAGGAATTTTTGCCCAAACATGTTCCACATGTCTAGAAGGACCATATAGGAAAGATTCATCTAGAGCTCATCCCTGTAGGGCGATAGACAGGGCCTGAGAGCCCCGAATACCTTCCCCGTGCAGTTTAAAGGCTATAACTCATGCTACAGGATCCAAAATCGGGAGTTCTCGGTCCCGTTGGAATAGGGGCATAGGATACTACCATGTAGGAATGAAAACTCATATAGAGTACCCTGACATGTTTGTTTTGAAAATATAATAGTCCTTACCACATTGAAATGGGCAATTACGTTCTCATCGATTTATTCTGAGCAGGTGGCTCTGTTGCAACAGCCCAACCGAATAGCCTCCGATGAAACTGAGGAATATTTGCCCAAATATGTTCCACATGTCTAGAAGGACCAAATCGGAAAGATTAATCTAGCGCTCGTCCCAGTAGGGCGATAGACAGGGCCTGAGAGCCCCAAACACCTTCCCTGTGCAGTTTAAAGGCTATAACTCATTCTAGAGGATCCAAAATCGGGAGTTCTCGGTCCCGTTGGAATAGGGGCCCAGAATACTACCCTGTAGGAATGAAAACTCATATAGAGTACCCTAACATATTTTTTTGAAAATATAACAATCCTTACCATATTGAAATGGGCACCTACGTTCTCATCGATATATTATGAGCAGGTGGCTCTGTTGCCCCCGCCCAACCGACTAGCCTCCGATGAAACTGAAGAATTTTTGCCCAACCATGTTCCACATGTCTAGAAGGACCATATAGGAAAGATTCATCTGGCGCTCATCCCTGTAGGGCTATAGACAGGGCTTGAGAGCCCCGAATACCTTCCCCGTGCAGCTTAAAGGCTCTAACTCATGCTATAGGATCCAAAATCGGGAGTTCTCGGTCCCGTTGGAATAGGGGCACAGAATACTACCCTGTAGGAATGAAAACTTATATAGAGTACCCTGACATATTTTTTAAAAAATATAATAGTCCTCACCACATTGAAATGGCACCTACATTCTCATCGATTTATTATGAGCAGGTGGCTCTGTTGCACCCGCCCAACCGACTAGCCTCCCATGAAACTGAGGAATTTTTGGCCAAACATGTTCCACATGTCTAGAAGGACCATATAGGAAAGATTCATCTGGCGCTCATCCCTGTAGTGCGATAGACAGGGCCTGAGAGCCCCGAATACCTTCCCCGTGCAGTTTAAAGGATATAACTCATGCTACAGGATCCAAAATCGGGAGTTCTCGGTCCCATTAGAATAGGGGCCCAGAATACTACCCTATAGGAATGAAAACTCATATAGGGTACCCTAACATATTTTTTTGAAAATATAATAGTCCTTACGACATTGAAATGGGCACCTACATTCTCATCGATTTATTATGAGCAGGTGGCTCTGTTGCACCCGCCCAACCGACTAGCCTCCGATGAAACTGAGGAATTTTTGCCCAAACATGTTCCACATCTCTACAAGGACCATATAGGAATGATTCATCTGGCGCTCATCCCTGTATGGCGATAGACAGGGCCTGAGAGCCCCGAATACCTTCCCCGTGCAGTTTAAAGGATATAACTCATGCTACAGGATCCAAAATCGGGAGTTCTCGGTCCCGTTAGAATAGGGGCACAGAATACTACCCTGTTGCAATGAAAACCCTTATAGAATACCCTGAAATATTTTCTTGAAAATATAACAGTCCTTACCACATTGAAATGGGCACCTACGTTCTCATCGATTTATTATGAGCAGGTGGCTCTGTTGCCCCCGCCCAACCGACTAGCCTCCGATGAAACTGAGGAATTTTTGCCCAACCATGTTCCACATGTCTAGAAGGACCATATAGGAAAGATTCATCTGGCGCTCATCCCTATAGGGCTATAGACAGGGCTTGAGAGCCCCGAATACCTTGCCCGTGCAGTTTAAAGGCTCTAACTCATGCTACAGGATCCAAAATCGGGAGTTCTCGGTCCCGTTGGAATAGGGGCACAAAATACTACCCTGTAGGAATGAAAACTTATATAGAGTACCCTGACATATTTTTTTAAAAATATAATAGTCCTCACCACATTGAAATGGGCACCTACGTTCTCATCGATTTATTATGAGCAGGTGGCTCTATTGCTCCCGCCCAACCGACTAGCCTCCGATGAAACTGAGGAATTTTTGGCCAAACATGTTCCACATGTCTAGAAGGACCATATAGGAAAGATTCATCTGGCGCTCATCCCTTTAGGGCGATAGACAGGGCCTGAGAGCCCCGAATACCTTCCCCGTGCAGTTTAAAGGCTATAACTTATGCTACAGGATACTACCATGTAGGAATGAAAACTCATATAGAGTACCCCGACATGTTTTTTTTGAAAATATAATAGTCCTTACCACATTGAAATGGGCAACTACGTTCTCATCGATTTATTATGAGCAGGTGGCTCTGTTGCAACAGCCCAACCGAATAGCCACCGATGAAACTGAGGAATATTTGCCCAAATATGTTCCACATGTCTAGAAGGACCAAATAGGAAAGATTAATCTAGCGCTCGTCCCAGTAGGGCGATAGACAGGGCCTGAGAGCCCCAAATACCTTCCCTGTGCAGTTTAAAGGCTATAACTCATTCTAGAGGATCCAAAATCGGGAGTTCTCGGTCCCATTGGAATAGGGGCCCAGAATACTACCCTGTAGGAATGAAAACTCATAAAGAGTACCCTAACATATTTTTTTGAAAATATAATAGTCCTTACCACATTTTAATGGGCACCTACGTTCTCATCGATTTATTATGAGCAGGTGGCTCTGTTGCACCCGCCCAACCGACTAGCCTCCGATGAAACTGAGGAATTTTTTGCCCAAACATATTCCACATGTCTAGAAGGACCAAATAGGACAGATTCATCTGGCGCTCATCCCTATAGTGCGATAGACAGGGCCTGAGAGCCCCGAATACCTTCCCCGTGCAGTTTAAAGGATATAACTTATGCTACAGGATCCAAAATCGGGAGTTCTCGGTCCCGTTGGAATAGGGGCATAGAATACTACCCTGTAGGAATGAAAACTTATATAGAGTACCCTGACATATTTTTTAAAAAATATAATAGTCCTCACCACATTGAAATGGGCACCTACGTTCTCATCGATTTATTATGAGCAGGTGGCTCTGTTGCACCCGCCCAACCGACTAGCCTCCGATGAAACTGAGGAATTTTTGGCCAAACATGTTCCACATCTCTACAAGGACCATATAGGAAAGATTCATCTGGCGCCCATCCCTGTAGGGCGATAGACAGGGCCTGAGAGCCCCAAATACCTTCCCCGTGCAGTTTAAATGCTATAACTCATGCTACAGGATCCAAAATCGGGAGTTCTCGGTCCCGTTGGAATAGGGGCACAGAATACTACCCTGTTGCAATGAAAACCCATATAGAGTACCCTGAAATATTTTTTTGAAAATATAATAGTCCTCACCACATTGAAATGGGCACCTACGTTCTCATCGATTTATTATGAGCAGGTGGCTCTGTTGCACCCGCCCAACCGACTAGCCTCCGATGAAACTAAGGAATTTTTGCCCAAACATGTTCCACATCTCTACAAGGACCATATAGGAAAGATTCATCTGGCGCTCATCCCTGTATGGCGATAGACAGGGCCTGAGAGCCCCGAATACCTTCCCCGTGCAGTTTAAAGGATACAACTCATGCTACAGGATCCAAAATCGGGAGTTCTCGGTCCCGTTAGAATAGAGGCACAGAATACTACCCTGTTGCAATGAAAACCCCTATCGAATACCCTGAAATATTTTCTTGAAAATATAACAGTCCTTACCACATTGAAATGGGCACCTACGTTCTCATCGATTTATTATGAGCAGGTGGCTCTGTTGCCCCCGCCCAACCGACTAGCCTCCGATGAAACTGAGGAATTTTTGCCCAACCATGTTCCACATGTCTAGAAGGACCATATAGGAAAGATTCATCTGGCGCTCATCCCAGTAGGGCTATAGACAGGGCTTGAGAGCCCCGAATACCTTGCCCGTGCAGTTTAAAGGCTCTAACTCATGCTACATTATCCAAAATCGGGAGTTCTCGGTCCCGTTGGAATAGGGGCACAGAATACTACCCTGTAGGAATGAAAACTTATATAGAGTACCCTAACATATTTTTTAAAAATATAATAGTCCTCACCACATTGAACTGTTCACCTACGTTCTCATCGATTTATTATGAGCAGGTGGCTCTGTTGCTCCCGCCCAACCGACTAGCCTCCGATGAAACTGAGGAGTTTTTGCCCAAACATGTTCCACATGTCTAGAAGGATCATATAGGAAAGATTCATCTGGAGCTCATCCCTGTAGGGCGATAGACAGGGCCTGAGAGCCCCGAATACCTTCCCCGTGCAGTTTAAAGGCTATAACTCATGCTACAGGATCCAAAATCGGGAGTTCTCGGTCCCGTTGGAATAGGGGCATAGGATACTACCATGTAGGAATGAAAACTCATATAGAGTACCCTGATATGTTTTTTTTTGAAAATATAATAGTCCTTACCACATTGAAATGGGCAACTACGTTCTCATCGATTTATTCTGAGCAGGTGGCTCTGTTGCAACAGCCCAACCGAATAGCCTCCGATGAAACTGAGGAATATTTGCCCAAATATGTTCCACATGTCTAGAAGGACCAAATAGGAAAGATTAATCTAGCGCTCGTCCCAGTAGGGCGATAGACAGGGCCTGAGATCCCCAAACACCTTCCCTGTGCAGTTTAAAGGCTATAACTCATTCTAGAGGATCCAAAATCGGGAGTTCTCGGTCCCGTTGGAATAGGGGCCCAGAATACTACCCTGTAGGAATGAAAACTCATATAGAGTACCCTAACATATTTTTTTGAAAATATAACAGTCCTTACCATATTGAAATGGGCACCTACGTTCTCATCGATATATTATGAGCAGGTGGCTCTGTTGCCCCCGCCCAACCGACTAGCCTCCGATGAAACTGAGGAATTTTTGCCCAACCATGTTCCACATCTCTACAAGGACCATATAGGAATGATTCATCTGGCGCTCATCCCTGTAGGGCCATAGACAGGGCTTGAGAGCCCCGAATACCTTCCCCGTGCAGTTTAAAGGCTCTAACTCATGCTATATGATCCAAAATCGGGAGTTCTCGGTCCCGTTGGAATAGGGGCACAGAATACTACCCTGTAGGAATGAAAACTTATATAGAGTACCCTGACATATTTTTTTAAAAATATAAGAGTCCTCACCACATTGAAATGGGCACCTACATTCTCATCGATTTATTATGAGTAGGTGGCTCTGTTGCACCCGCCCAACCGACTAGCCTCCGATGAAACTGAGGAATTTTTGGCCAAACATGTTCCACATGTCTAGAAGGACCATATAGGAAAGATTCATCTGGCGCTCATCCCTGTAGTGCGATAGACAGGGCCTGAGAGCCCCGAATACCTTCCCCGTGCAGTTTAAAGGCTATAACTTATGCTACAGGATACTACCATGTAGGAATGAA
Source organism: Panicum virgatum (assembly GCF_016808335.1). Lineage (NCBI taxonomy): Eukaryota > Viridiplantae > Streptophyta > Magnoliopsida > Poales > Poaceae > Panicum > Panicum virgatum. Next base: position 69,973,342 of record NC_053147.1, read on the forward strand.
AACTCATATAGAGTACCCCGACATGTTTTTTTTGAAAATATAATAGTCCTTACCACATTGAAATGGGCAACTACGTTCTCATCGATATATTATGAGCAGGTGGCTCTGTTGCAACAGCCCAACCGAATAGCCACCGATGAAACTGAGGAATATTTGCCCAAATATGTTCCACATGTCTAGAAGGACCAAATAGGAAAGATTAATCTAGCGCTCGTCCCAGTAGGGCGATAGACAGGGCCTGAGAGCCCCAAATACCTTCCCTGTGCAGTTTAAAGGCTATAACTCATTCTAGAGGATCCAAAATCGGGAGTTCTCGGTCCCATTGGAATAGGGGCCCAGAATACTACCCTGTAGGAATGAAAACTCATAAAGAGTACCCTAACATATTTTTTTGAAAATATAATAATCCTTACCACATTTTAATGGGCACCTACGTTCTCATCGATTTATTATGAGCAGGTGGCTCTGTTGCACCCGCCCAACCGACTAGCCTCCGATGAAACTGAGGAATTTTTTGCCCAAACATATTCCACATGTCTAGAAGGACCAAATAGGACAGATTCATCTGGCGCTCATCCCTATAGTGCGATAGACAGGGCCTGAGAGTCCCGAATACCTTCCCCGTGCAGTTTAAAGGATATAACTTATGCTACAGGATCCAAAATCGGGAGTTCTCGGTCCCGTTAGAATAGGGGCCCAGAATACTACCCTGTAGGAATGAAAACTCATATAGAGTACCCTAACATATGTTTTTGAAAATATAATAGTCCTTACCACATTGAAATGGGCACCTACGTTCTCATCGATTTATTATGAGCAGGTGGCTCTGTTGCACCCGCCCAACCGACTAGCCTCTGATGAAACTGAGGAATTTTTGCACAAACATGTTCCACATCTCTACAAGGACCATATAGGAATGATTCATCTGGCGCCCATCCCTGTAGGGCGATAGACAGGGCCTGAGAGCCCCAAATACGTTCCCCGTGCAGTTTAAAGGCTATAACTCATGCTACAGGATCCAAAATCGGGAGTTCTCAGTCCCGTTGGAATAGGGGCACAGAATACTACCCTGTTGCAATGAAAACCCATATAGAGTACCCTGAAATATTTTCTTGAAAATATAACAGTCCTTACCATATTGAAATGGGCACCTACGTTCTCATCGATATATTATGAGCAGGTGGCTCTGTTGCCCCCGCCCAACCGACTAGCCTCCGATGAAACTGAGGAATTTTTGCCCAACCATGTTCCACATGTCTAGAAGGACCATCTAGGAAAGATTCATCTGGCGCTCATCCCTGTAGGGCTATAGACAGGGCTTGAGAGCCCCGAATACCTTCCCCGTGCAGTTTAAAGGCTCTAACTCATGCTATAGGATCCAAAATCGGGAGTTCTCGGTCCCGTTGGAATAGGGGCACAGAATACTACCCTGTAGGAATGAAAACTTATATAGAGTACCCTGACATATTTTTTTAAAAATATAAGAGTCCTCACCACATTGAAATGGGCACCTACATTCTCATCGATTTATTATGAGCAGGTGGCTCTGTTGCACCCGCCCAACCGACTAGCCTCCGATGAAACTGAGGAATTTTTGGCCAAACATGTTCCACATGTCTAGAAGGACCATATAGGAAAGATTCATCTGGCGCTCATCCCTGTAGTGCGATAGACAGGGCCTGAGAGCCCCGAATACCTTCCCCGTGCAGTTTAAAGGATATAACTCATGCTACAGGATCCAAAATCGGGAGTTCTCGGTCCCATTAGAATAGGGGCCCAGAATACTACCCTGTAGGAATGAAAACTAATATAGAGTACCCTAACATATTTTTTTGAAAATATAATAGTCCTTACGACATTGAAATGGGCACCTACGTTCTCATCGATTTATTATGAGCAGGTGGCTCTGTTGCACCCGCCCAACCGACTAGCCTCCGATGAAACTGAGGAATTTTTGCCCAAACATGTTCCACATCTCTACAAGGACCATATAGGAATGATTCATCTGGCGCTCATCCCTGTATGGCGATAGACAGGGCCTGAGAGCCCCGAATACCTTCCCCGTGCAGTTTAAAGGATATAACTCATGCTACAGGATCCAAAATCGGGAGTTCTCGGTCCCGTTAGAATAGGTGCACAGAATACTACCATGTTGCAATGAAAACCCTTATAGAATACCCTGAAATATTTTCTTGAAAATATAACAGTCCTTACCACATTGAAATGGGCACCTACGTTCTCATCGATTTATTATGAGCAGGTGGCTCTGTTGCCCCCGCCCAACCGACTAGCCTCCGATGAAACTGAGGAATTTTTGCCCAACCATGTTCCACATGTCTAGAAGGACCATATAGGAAAGATTCATCTGGCGCTCATCCCTGTAGGGCTATAGGCAGGGCTTGAGAGCCCCGAATACCTTCCCCGTGCAGTTTAAAGGCTCTAACTCATGCTATAGGATCCAAAATCGGGAGTTCTCGGTCCCGTTGGAATAGGGGCACAGAATACTACCCTGTAGGAATGAAAACTTATATAGAGTACCCTGACATATTTTTTTAAAAATATAAGAGTCCTCACCACATTGAAATGGGCACCTACATTCTCATCGATTTATTATGAGCAGGTGGCTCTGTTGCACCCGCCCAACCGACTAGCCTCCGATGAAACTGAGGAATTTTTGGCCAAACATGTTCCACATGTCTAGAAGGACCATATAGGAAAGATTCATCTGGCGCTCATCCCTGTAGTGCGATAGACAGGGCCTGAGAGCCCCGAATACCTTCCCCGTGCAGTTTAAAGGATATAACTCATGCTACAGGATCCAAAATCGGGAGTTCTCGGTCCCATTAGAATAGGGGCCCAGAATACTACCCTGTAGGAATGAAAACTAATATAGAGTACCCTAACATATTTTTTTGAAAATATAATAGTCCTTACGACATTGAAATGGGCACCTACGTTCTCATCGATTTATTATGAGCAGGTGGCTCTGTTGCACCCGCCCAACCGACTAGCCTCCGATGAAACTGAGGAATTTTTGCCCAAACATGTTCCACATCTCTACAAGGACCATATAGGAATGATTCATCTGGCGCTCATCCCTGTATGGCGATAGACAGGGCCTGAGAGCCCCGAATACCTTCCCCGTGCAGTTTAAAGGATATAACTCATGCTACAGGATCCAAAATCGGGAGTTCTCGGTCCCGTTAGAATAGGTGCACAGAATACTACCCTGTTGCAATGAAAACCCTTATAGAATACGCTGAAATATTTTCTTGAAAATATAACAGTCCTTACCACATTGAAATGGGCACCTACGTTCTCATCGATTTATTATGAGCAGGTGGCTCTGTTGCCCCCGCCCAACCGACTAGCCTCCGATGAAACTGAGGAATTTTTGCCCAACCATGTTCCACATGTCTAGAAGGACCATATAGGAAAGATTCATCTGGCGCTCATCCCTTTAGGGCGATAGACAGGGCCTGAGAGCCCCGAATACCTTCCCCGTGCAGTTTAAAGGCTATAACTTATGCTACAGGATACTACCATGTAGGAATGAAAACTCATATAGAGTACCCCGACATGTTTTTTTTGAAAATATAATAGTCCTTACCACATTGAAATGGGCAACTACGTTCTCATCGATTTATTATGAGCAGGTGGCTCTGTTGCAATAGCCCAACCGAATAGCCACCGATGAAACTGAGGAATATTTGCCCAAATATGTTCCACATGTCTAGAAGGACCAAATAGGAAAGATTAATCTAGCGCTCGTCCCAGTATGGCGATAGACAGGGCCTGAGAGCCCCAAATACCTTCCCTGTGCAGTTTAAAGGCTATAACTCATTCTAGAGGATCCAAAATCGTGAGTTCTCGGTCCCATTGGAATAGGGGCCCAGAATACTACCCTGTAGGAATGAAAACTCATAAAGAGTACCCTAACATATTTTTTTGAAAATATAATAGTCCTTACCACATTTTAATGGGCACCTACGTTCTCATCGATTTATTATGAGCAGGTGGCTCTGTTGCACCCGTCCAACCGACTAGCCTCCGATGAAATTGAGGAATTTTTTGCCCAAACATATTCCACATGTCTAGGAGGACCAAATAGGACAGATTCATCTGGTGCTCATCCCTATAGTGCGATAGACAGGGCCTGAGAGCCCCGAATACCTTCCCCGTGCAGTTTAAAGGATATAACTTATGCTACAGGATCCAAAATCGGGAGTTCTCGGTCCCGTTAGAATAGGGGCCCAGAATACTACCCTGTAGGAATGAAAACTCATATAGAGTACCCTAACATATGTTTTTGAAAATATAATAGTCCTCACCACATTGAAATGGGCACCTACGTTCTCATCGATTTATTATGAGCAGGTGGCTCTGTTGCACCCGCCCAACCGACTAGCCTCCGATGAAACTGAGGAATTTTTGCACAAACATGTTCCACATCTCTACAAGGACCATATAGGAATGATTCATCTGGCGCCCATCCCTGTAGGGCGATAGACAGGGCCTGAGAGCCCCAAATACCTTCCCCGTGCAGTTTAAAGGCTATAACTCATGCTACAGGATCCAAAATTGGGAGTTCTCGGTCCCGTTGGAATAGGGGCACAGAATACTACCCTGTTGCAATGAAAACCCATATAGAGTACCCTGAAATATTTTCTTGAAAATATAACAGTCCTTACCATATTGAAATGGGCACCTACGTTCTCATCGATTTATTATGAGCAGGTGGCTCTGTTGCCCCCGCCCAACCGACTAGCCTCCGATGAAACTGAGGAATTTTTGCGCAACCATGTTCCACATGTCTAGAAGGACCATATAGGAAAGATTCATCTGGCGCTCATCCCTGTAGGGCTATAGATAGGCCTTGAGAGCACCGAATACCTTCCCCGTGCAGTTTAAACGCTCTAACTCATGCTACAGGATCCAAAATCGGGAGTTCTCGGTCCCGTTGGAATAGGGGCACAGAATACTGCCCTGTAGGAATGAAAACTTATATAGAGTACCCTGACATATTTTTTAAAAAATATAATAGTCCTCACCACATTGAAATGGGCACCTACGTTCTCATCGATTTATTATGAGCAGGTGGCTCTGTTGCACCCGCCCAACCGACTAGCCTCCGATGAAACTGAGGAATTTTTGGCCAAACATGTTCCACATGTCTAGAAGGACCATATAGGAAAGATTCATCTGGCGCTCATCCCTGTAGTGCGATAGACAGGGCCTGAGAGCCCCGAATACCTTCCCCGTGCAGTTTAAAGGCTATAACTCATGCTACAGGATCCAAAATCGGGAGTTCTCTGTCCCATTAGAATAGGGGCGCAGAATACTACCCTATAGGAATGAAAACTCATATAGGGTACCCTAACATATTTTTTTGAAAATATAATAGTCCTTACCACATTGAAATGGGCACCTACGTTCTCATCGATTTATTATGAGCAGGTGGCTCTGTTGCACCCGCCCAACCGACTAGCCTCCGATGAAACTGAGGAATTTTTGCCCAAACATGTTCCACATGTCTTGAAGGACCAAATAGGTCAATTCATCTGGCGCTCATCCCTGTAGTGCGATAGACAGGGCCTGAGAGCCCCGAATACCTTCCCCGTGTAGTTTAAAGGCTATAACTCATGCTACAGGATCCAAAATCGGGAGTTCTCTGTCCCATTAGAATAGGGGCCCAGAATACTACCCTGTAGGAATGAAAACTAATATAGAGTACCCTAACATATTTTTAGAAAATATAATAGTCCTTACGACATTGAAATGGGCACCTACGTTCTCATCGATTTATTATGAGCAGGTGGCTCTGTTGCACCCGCCCAACCGACTAGCCTCCGATGAAACTGAGGAATATTTGCCCAAATATGTTCCACATGTCTAGAAGGACCAAATAGGAAAGATTCATCTAGCGCTCATCCCAGTAGGGCTATAGACAGGGCTTGAGAGCCCCGAATACCTTCCCCGTGTAGTTTAAAGGCTATAACTCATGCTACAGGAAACAAAATCGGGAGTTCTCTGTCCCATTAGAATAGGGGCCCAGAATACTACCCTGTAGGAATGAAAACTAATATAGAGTACCCTAACATATTTTTTGAAAATATAATAGTCCTTACAACATTGAAATGGGCACCTACGTTCTCATCGATTTATTATGAGCAGGTGGCTCTGTTGCACCCGCCCAACCGACTAGCCTCCGATGAAACTGAGGAATATTTGCCCAAATATGTTCCACATGTCTAGAAGGACCAAATAGGAAAGATTCATCTAGCGCTCATCCCAGTAGGGCTATAGACAGGGCTTGAGAGCCCCGAATACCTTCCCCGTGCAGTTTAAACGCTCTAACTCATGCTACAGGATCCAAAATCGGGAGTTCTCGGTCCCGTTGGAATAGGGGCACAGAATACTGCCCTGTAGGAATGAAAACTTATATAGAGTACCCTGACATATTTTTTAAAAAATATAATAGTCCTCACCACATTGAAATGGGCACCTACGTTCTCATCGATTTATTATGAGCAGGTGGCTCTGTTGCACCCGCCCAACCGACTAGCCTCCGATGAAACTGAGGAATTTTTGGCCAAACATGTTCCACATGTCTAGAAGGACCATATAGGAAAGATTCATCTGGCGCTCATCCCTGTAGTGCGATAGACAGGGCCTGAGAGCCCCGAATACCTTCCCCGTGCAGTTTAAAGGCTATAACTCATGCTACAGGATCCAAAATCGGGAGTTCTCTGTCCCATTAGAATAGGGGCGCAGAATACTACCCTATAGGAATGAAAACTCATATAGGGTACCCTAACATATTTTTTTGAAAATATAATAGTCCTTACCACATTGAAATGGGCACCTACGTTCTCATCGATTTATTATGAGCAGGTGGCTCTGTTGCACCCGCCCAACCGACTAGCCTCCGATGAAACTGAGGAATTTTTGCCCAAACATGTTCCACATGTCTTGAAGGACCAAATAGGTCAATTCATCTGGCGCTCATCCCTGTAGTGCGATAGACAGGGCCTGAGAGCCCCGAATACCTTCCCCGTGTAGTTTAAAGGCTATAACTCATGCTACAGGATCCAAAATCGGGAGTTCTCTGTCCCATTAGAATAGGGGCCCAGAATACTACCCTGTAGGAATGAAAACTAATATAGAGTACCCTAACATATTTTTAGAAAATATAATAGTCCTTACGACATTGAAATGGGCACCTACGTTCTCATCGATTTATTATGAGCAGGTGGCTCTGTTGCACCCGCCCAACCGACTAGCCTCCGATGAAACTGAGGAATATTTGCCCAAATATGTTCCACATGTCTAGAAGGACCAAATAGGAAAGATTCATCTAGCGCTCATCCCAGTAGGGCTATAGACAGGGCTTGAGAGCCCCGAATACCTTCCCCGTGTAGTTTAAAGGCTATAACTCATGCTACAGGAAACAAAATCGGGAGTTCTCTGTCCCATTAGAATAGGGGCCCAGAATACTACCCTGTAGGAATGAAAACTAATATAGAGTACCCTAACATATTTTTTGAAAATATAATAGTCCTTACAACATTGAAATGGGCACCTACGTTCTCATCGATTTATTATGAGCAGGTGGCTCTGTTGCACCCGCCCAACCGACTAGCCTCCGATGAAACTGAGGAATATTAGCCCAAATATGTTCCACATGTCTAGAAGGACCATATAGGAAAGATTCATCTGGCGCTCATCCCAGTAGGGCTATAGACAGGGCTTGAGAGCCCCGAATACCTTGCCCGTGCAGTTTAAAGGCTCTAACTCATGCTACATTATCCAAAATCGGGAGTTCTCGGTCCCGTTGGAATAGGGGCACAGAATACTACCCTGTAGGAATGAAAACTTATATAGAGTACCCTGACATAATTTTTTAAAAATATAATAGTCCTCACCACATTGAATTGTTCACCTACGTTCTCATCGATTTATTATGAGCAGGTGGCTCTGTTGCTCCCGCCCAACCGACTAGCCTCCGATGAAACTGAGGAATTTTTGCCCAAACATGTTCCACATGTCTAGAAGGACCATATAGGAAAGATTCATCTGGAGCTCATCCCTGTAGGGCGATAGACAGGGCCTGAGAGCCCCGAATACCTTCCCCGTGCAGCTTAAAGGCTATAACTCATGCTACAGGATCCAAAATCGGGAGTTCTCGGTCCCGTTGGAATAGGGGCATAGGATACTACCATGTAGGAATGAAAACTCATATAGAGTACCCTGACATGTTTTTTTTGAAAATATAATAGTCCTTACCACATTGAAATGGGCAACTACGTTCTCATCGATTTATTCTGAGCAGGTGGCTCTGTTGCAACAGCCCAACCGAATAGCCTCCGATGAAACTGAGGAATATTTGCCCAAATATGTTCCACATGTCTAGAAGGACCAAATAGGAAAGATTAATCTAGCGCTCGTCCCAGTAGGGCGATAGACAGGGCCTGAGAGCCCCAAACACCTTCCCTGTGCAGTTTAAAGGCTATAACTCATTCTAGAGGATCCAAAATCGGGAGTTCTCGGTCCTGTTGGAATAGGGGCCCAGAATACTACCCTGTAGGAATGAAAACTCATATAGAGTACCCTAACATATTTTTTTGAAAATATAACAGTCCTTACCATATTGAAATGGGCACCTACGTTCTCATCGATATATTATGAGCAGGTGGCTCTGTTGCCCCCGCCCAACCGACTAGCCTCCGATGAAACTGAGGAATTTTTGCGCAACTGTAACACCCGGTTTATAAAAGAACATAAACCGAGCAATCATATACGTGCCAGGATCAAGTCACACGTATATACAACAGAATGAACAGTATATCATAGCACATATCACGTAAAAAGACATAATAAAGCGAATACGAATGTTATTTATTACAATAATGACAAAATGTCTGATACAGCGGAAGCGAAGTACAAAATACGAATAAAGCTCTCCGAAACTGAAGCAGGGCGCCACAGGGACGTCGACTGGGAGACGAAGCACCTAGAAGTCCTCGTAGTCCTGGTAGCGCTGGACGAACTCCCTCGTGTCGGCAGGAACTGAGCAGCAGTAGCGTAGCCAAGAGGAAAAAGTAGAGAAGAGGCAAGAGTGAGTACACAACTTGTACTCAACAAGTATAACACAAACTATGAGGCTCTAGGCTGGCTGACTCAACTGCATTAGCTTTTAAGTGTTGGCAAAATTTTATTAAAGCTATTTACTACGAGTTGATGAGTTACCATTAACCCAGTTACATAGTAATTAATCAGAATTAATCATACTACTACTGAGAACCAAACCAAGACCAAGCCACCAAGGTAAACCCCGAGAAGCACCTCCCTCGTCGGAAGGAGATAACTTCACTAATCAAAAGGAGGATCTGGGCCGCTCATAACCGTGAGCACGGCTAGTATACCAGTTTTACACTCTGCAGAGGTTGCACATCTTTACCCACAAGTCGTGAGCTACGCCAGTTGTTCATCACACTTCCTTAGGTGAGATGGCCAGCGACTCACTACGAGGCCTTTAAAAAGAATCTCGTTGGTAAGGCGTAACCGCGAGAGTTAGGTCGGCGACGATGGGGCCCACCTCCAGGGGTACAAGCACGTAGCACAGACCAAGCCGGAGGAGCAGGGACCATTGAAGCTTACTACTCTTGCCCCGCAGGTAAGTTACTCCAAACCAAAAAGATCTAATTATTACGCCAAGTCTATCCCATTCTAGCCTTGTGGTAGCGCTGTTGTCCCAGGTTGTCGCTCTATGAACCGGTCCTTATGGAGAGTGGCCAACCAGGCAGTAAGCACCGTGCTGGCCCCCTAAACCATGTTTCTAAAAAAACATCTTTTAACGAGAAGTGAGCCACTCAAGCCACACAGAGTGCCACTCTCAGAATTAAGTTCAAGTAAAATATTAATCAATTTAATTAAAAAGGACCAGAGTGTGTTATAGCGCAGCAACCTAGCACAACTAACCAAAATGCAACCCAAAGGTATATATAAAGGATATAAAGTGGCTAGGAATGTCCTTATAGGCCTACAGTATTAAAATGCAGTATGAAAATGTATTTAAAGGTGATAGGTTGTTCATGTTATACTTGCCTTCCTCGTACTGCTCTGGCTGCCGCTCAAACTGCTCCGAAGACGGCTGCTCCGGAAACTGGTACTGGGGCTCCTCAGATGGATCAACGTCTACTCACGAACACATGGCCAAAACAATGCACAAAAATAAGCATACAAGCAAACTCTAACAAAAACTAAGAAACAGTACAACAATACATAAAAACAGCGCACAAAACTACTCTAGAACTATTCTACGTGTTACAACGATTCCGTGGATATAAAGAACGCTTAAAACGGAGTTAAAACGCATTTTCTAGGCTAAAAACAAGTTCTGGGGGCTTAATTGTAAGAAAAACTAAGTTCCAGGGGGTTTTCTGCAAAAACCGAGGGCTAAAACATAATTATCCATTAGTTCTAGGGTCTAGCGTGTAAAACTGCCAAGGGTGGACGGCGGGTTTGATTTCTGGAAAACTCAGGGGGGTCCGGGCAAAATTTTGGGCTTAACTGCAATTATTTATCAAAGGCGGTGGACTGCGGGTTGAATAAGAAAAAGTTGAGGGGCTCTTTAACAAAATGGCCAGGGCGAAGGGGTACGGGTGGATTTCAGCCGTTGGATCGAGATCTGAGGGTTCAGGAAGAAGGGGTACGCCGATCTAATCTGGGGCGTCCATCTGGGATCGGGCGGTTAGGGTGGTTTGGGCGCGTGGGGTGGCGGCGCTGCTCGCCGGCGGGCGTTCTCCGCGGCGGGGGATCGCCGGCGTTGAGCAATCCGGCACTCTGGGGGCTTATTCGGGCCGGTGTTTGGCCGTGGAGCACCGCCGTGGCATGTGTAGTCCACTGGCGGGCTCGGACAGGCAGTGCGGGGCTGGGAACGGGCTCCTCGACGGCGAGGGCGGCTCGGCGGCCACGGAGCTCGCCGGAGCACGGTGCCGGGGCGCCTAGAGCGCGCCAGGGTCTATGGGATCTAGCGCAAGGGAGCAGGAGGTCCGGGCGGGGCTCACCGGGCGTGGAAACGGACGGTGGCGCGACGCAGATGAGCCGGCGGCGAGCTCGGGAGGAGGCGCACCGACGGAGTTCGCGGTACGGGTCACTGCAGGGGTCGAGGTCGGCGACGGGGGCTCGGAGGTGTTCCTGGCCTCCGGGCGGAGCTCGTGCGGTGGATCTCGGGGGCTAGGGAGCGGAAGGGGCGGCGGGTCGCTGCGGAGGTGGGTGCTGCTGGGCGCTCCGGGACGGCGCAGAGCTTCTGCGCCGGCGAGGAAGATTGGAATGCGTGGCTAGGGTTCGGGCGGCGGCGGCGGATGGGAGGAGGAGCGTGGGTGAGGCTGGGGATCCTTTTATAGGGCTGCGGCGGCAATCCTGGGCATGCGTGCCCCAGAGGGAACGCCCGCCGGGGATCTCGGCGTGACGGGCGCACGGGAGACGCGGGAGGAAGGAGACGGGGCTGCCAGGTGGGCCAGGCCGGTCAGCGGGGCGTGGGTGACGCGCGGAGAGAGCAGCTGGCAGGTGGGTCCGGGGAAAAGGAACGCGGGGCACGCGCGACCTGTGTCCGCTGGGCGAGCGCGCTAGCTGGGCCGGAGCGTGCGGGTGGCGGCCGTGCGGGGCAGGCCGGGGGAGGGGAGCGCTGCGCGGGCTGGCCAGTGCGGGGTCTGCGGAAGGCCGGTGCACCGGGCTGGGTCAGACGTGGGAGCTCCGGGTCGCGCGGGAGCGAGTGCTGGGCTTCGGCGCGGCTGGTCCAGCGGCAGGGAGGTGCGTCGCGAGGAAGAAGAAGGAAACTGGCGCGTGGGGCCAGGATGTCAGTGAGGGAAAGGGACGGGGTCGGGCGAGCGCGCCGACAGGCGGGCCCGGGCGGTCAGCGAGGGAAAGAGGGGCGACGCGCGGGCGGTGAGCGGCTGCGGTGCGGGCCTGCTGAGCGCTCGCGGTGGCTGGGCCGAGCGCGAGCGGACCGGGGGGGAAGAAGGGAGATGGGCCGCGGGAGAGAGGGGGTGCGGCTGGGCTGCCTGAGATCGGGCGGGGAGCTGGTCGGGCCGGGTTGAGTTTTGGCTTCGGGTTGGGCTGGGTTTTCTTGGGTTTGGGTCTTATTCTTTTCTTTTCCTTTCTTCTTTTTCAAACAAACTCAAACCAAATGAATTCAAATCTGAATTTGAATTCACTCAAGCACTCAAACAATTAAAGCAATGCTCCAGCATGATGCAACAACGAAATTAAACCTAAGGTAGATTTTAATTACTTATAGAACAAAAATTTAGATTAAATGCAAGACTAGACATATAAACCTTAGAAAATTAAATAAAGCCAATTAAATTTATTATTAAAAGCTGGAATTCAAATTAGGGTGTTACAGATCCTACCCCCTTACAGGAATCTCGTCCCGAGATTCTGGGCTGGCTAGCAAAGAGATCCGGATATATCCTCATCATCTCCTCTTCCTTCTTCTGGCAAGTCCTCCGAAAAGACATCCGAGACTTCAGATACCATGCGAATACCATCCGTGGGTCTAGCCTCTATCTGATGAAGAAAACCAGAAGGCTCTGTAGCACTGACTGTCACCTCTTGGCCATCAGATGCTGACAAGTGAACTGTCCGCTGAGCACAATCAATACGGACTCCCCATCTAGTCAGGGTCTCCATGCCCAAAATCACATCTATCCCCGAGGAATCAATGACGATCAAACCAGTGCGGAATTCTGCCCCCCTTATGACAATACTAACTCTGGAGCATATAGAGCATGTGTGTATTTGGCCCCCAGGTGAGGTAACTACCATAGCTGTCTTCATACACGAAACTGGTATACGATGCTGCTCGGCAAATGACTTGGAAATGAAAGAATGGTTAGCACCGGTATCGAAAAGCACCATAGCTGGATAAGAGTTGACCATGAATGTACCAATAACCACGTTAAAAGCCTCGGCTGCTGACTCGGCCGTCACGTGGTTCACCTTCCCCTGTCGTGGCACCCTGGGTTGGGCTGGGCGCCCCTGCTGTCCTGCCTGCTGTGGAGCCTGAGGTGCTGGACAACTTTTAGCATAATGACCTTTCTGCCCGCATTTGTAGCACATACGGTGGCGGTGAATGGCGCTACTTCGTTGACCTCCCTGTGAACTTATCTTCACATCTTGCATTATTTCTGCTGCTTGCTCTTTGGACTCCTTGCGACCGCGTGGCTGGATCACATTCATAGTGATAGTCAACCCATCGACATAATCATGGAGAGCTTGATTCTCGACCTGTGTATCTCTAGAGCACTTAGGATCCTTTCTCTTTGGCATGGTCTGTAGCTCTCCGACCGATGGACCGTCAAGGAAAAGGGAATCCTCCGCTAGCTGCCCTTGATGAGGCATCTTTCTCTTTGTACCGGAGAACAACCTCTGGTTCCTTTTAGTTGTGGCTTCATCTTCAGTCGCACGAACTTGACGACAAGGAACACCATAGAAATGGCAACACTGGCAAATTTTCTCACCATCACCCATTGCACTGTCTCCAAGGTCTTTTTGTTCTGCCGACATCTGAGCTGGGGCAAAAGGAAACACAGATGGGTAAGGTCAAGGAAGAGAGAAAAACTCCATTATTTAAGGTTCTATCCTATTTAGATAACACTGCTCAGGCATTACTGCTGATAACTCCAGATAAATGTCACATAAATCCGGGAACTAGGAACTAGAGCATAACTCTTCTGTTTCGTCTGAGAGATTCTCAATTTCTCTTGTACTAGTTGTAGGCCGGGGTGTCACATCCCTACCCCCTTAATAAATTTAATTGGCTTTATTTAATTTTCTAAGGTTTATATGTCTAGTCTTGCATTTAATCTAAATTTTTGTTCTATAAGTAATTAAAATCTACCTTAGGTTTAATTTCGTTGTTGCATCATGCTGGAGCATTGCTTTAATTGTTTGAGTGCTTGAGTGAATTCAAATTCAGATTTGAATTCATTTGGTTTGAGTTTGTTTGAAAAAGAAGAAAGGAAAAGAAAAGAATAAGACCCAAACCCAAGAAAACCCAGCCCAACCCGAAGCCAAAACTCAACCCGGCCCGACCAGCTCCCCGCCCGATCTCAGGCAGCCCAGCCGCACCCCCTCTCTCCCGCGGCCCATCTCCCTTCTTCCCCCCCGGTCCGCTCGCGCTCGGCCCAGCCACCGCGAGCGCTCAGCAGGCCCGCACCGCAGCCGCTCACCGCCCGCGCGTCGCCCCTCTTTCCCTCGCTGACCGCCCGGGCCCGCCTGTCGGCGCGCTCGCCCGACCCCGTCCCTTTCCCTCACTGACATCCTGGCCCCACGCGCCAGTTTCCTTCTTCTTCCTCGCGACGCACCTCCCTGCCGCTGGACCAGCCGCGCCGAAGCCCAGCACTCGCTCCCGCGCGACCCGGAGCTCCCACGTCTGACCCAGCCCGGTGCACCGGCCTTCCGCAGACCCCGCACTGGCCAGCCCGCGCAGCGCTCCCCTCCCCCGGCCTGCCCCGCACGGCCGCCACCCGCACGCTCCGGCCCAGCTAGCGCGCTCGCCCAGCGGACACAGGTCGCGCGTGCCCCGCGTTCCTTTTCCCCGGACCCACCTGCCAGCTGCTCTCTCCGCGCGTCACCCACGCCCCGCTGACCGGCCTGGCCCACCTGGCAGCCCCGTCTCCTTCCTCCCGCGTCTCCCGTGCGCCCGTCACGCCGAGATCCCCGGCGGGCGTTCCCTCTGGGGCACGCATGCCCAGGATTGCCGCCGCAGCCCTATAAAAGGATCCCCAGCCTCACCCACGCTCCTCCTCCCATCCGCCGCCGCCGCCCGAACCCTAGCCACGCATTCCAATCTTCCTCGCCGGCGCAGAAGCTCTGCGCCGTCCCGGAGCGCCCAGCAGCACCCACCTCCGCAGCGACCCGCCGCCCCTTCCGCTCCCTAGCCCCCGAGATCCACCGCACGAGCTCCGCCCGGAGGCCAGGAACACCTCCGAGCCCCCGTCGCCGACCTCGACCCCTGCAGTGACCCGTACCGCGAACTCCGTCGGTGCGCCTCCTCCCGAGCTCGCCGCCGGCTCATCTGCGTCGCGCCACCGTCCGTTTCCACGCCCGGTGAGCCCCGCCCGGACCTCCTGCTCCCTTGCGCTAGATCCCATAGACCCTGGCGCGCTCTAGGCGCCCCGGCACCGTGCTCCGGCGAGCTCCGTGGCCGCCGAGCCGCCCTCGCCGTCGAGGAGCCCGTTCCCAGCCCCGCACTGCCTGTCCGAGCCCGCCAGTGGACTACACATGCCACGGCGGTGCTCCACGGCCAAACACCGGCCCGAATAAGCCCCCAGAGTGCCGGATTGCTCAACGCCGGCGATCCCCCGCCGCGGAGAACGCCCGCCGGCGAGCAGCGCCGCCACCCCACGCGCCCAAACCACCCTAACCGCCCGATCCCAGATGGACGCCCCAGATTAGATCGGCGTACCCCTTCTTCCTGAACCCTCAGATCTCGATCCAACGGCTGAAATCCACCCGTACCCCTTCGCCCTGGCCATTTTGTTAAAGAGCCCCTCAACTTTTTCTTATTCAACCCGCAGTCCACCGCCTTTGATAAATAATTGCAGTTAAGCCCAAAATTTTGCCCGGACCCCCCTGAGTTTTCCAGAAATCAAACCCGCCGTCCACCCTTGGCAGTTTTACACGCTAGACCCTAGAACTAATGGATAATTATGTTTTAGCCCTCGGTTTTTGCAGAAAACCCCCTGGAACTTAGTTTTTCTTACAATTAAGCCCCCAGAACTTGTTTTTAGCCTAGAAAATGCGTTTTAACTCCGTTTTAAGCGTTCTTTATATCCACGGAATCGTTGTAACACGTAGAATAGTTCTAGAGTAGTTTTGTGCGCTGTTTTTATGTATTGTTGTACTGTTTCTTAGTTTTTGTTAGAGTTTGCTTGTATGCTTATTTTTGTGCATTGTTTTGGCCATGTGTTCGTGAGTAGACGTTGATCCATCTGAGGAGCCCCAGTACCAGTTTCCGGAGCAGCCGTCTTCGGAGCAGTTTGAGCGGCAGCCAGAGCAGTACGAGGAAGGCAAGTATAACATGAACAACCTATCACCTTTAAATACATTTTCATACTGCATTTTAATACTGTAGGCCTATAAGGACATTCCTAGCCACTTTATATCCTTTATATATACCTTTGGGTTGCATTTTGGTTAGTTGTGCTAGGTTGCTGCGCTATAACACACTCTGGTCCTTTTTAATTAAATTGATTAATATTTTACTTGAACTTAATTCTGAGAGTGGCACTCTGTGTGGCTTGAGTGGCTCACTTCTCGTTAAAAGATGTTTTTTTAGAAACATGGTTTAGGGGGCCAGCACGGTGCTTACTGCCTGGTTGGCCACTCTCCATAAGGACCGGTTCATAGAGCGACAACCTGGGACAACAGCGCTACCACAAGGCTAGAATGGGATAGACTTGGCGTAATAATTAGATCTTTTTGGTTTGGAGTAACTTACCTGCGGGGCAAGAGTAGTAAGCTTCAATGGTCCCTGCTCCTCCGGCTTGGTCTGTGCTACGTGCTTGTACCCCTGGAGGTGGGCCCCATCGTCGCCGACCTAACTCTCGCGGTTACGCCTTACCAACGAGATTCTTTTTAAAGGCCTCGTAGTGAGTCGCTGGCCATCTCACCTAAGGAAGTGTGATGAACAACTGGCGTAGCTCACGACTTGTGGGTAAAGATGTGCAACCTCTGCAGAGTGTAAAACTGGTATACTAGCCGTGCTCACGGTTATGAGCGGCCCAGATCCTCCTTTTGATTAGTGAAGTTATCTCCTTCCGACGAGGGAGGTGCTTCTCGGGGTTTACCTTGGTGGCTTGGTCTTGGTTTGGTTCTCAGTAGTAGTATGATTAATTCTGATTAATTACTATGTAACTGGGTTAATGGTAACTCATCAACTCGTAGTAAATAGCTTTAATAAAATTTTGCCAACACTTAAAAGCTAATGCAGTTGAGTCAGCCAGCCTAGAGCCTCATAGTTTGTGTTATACTTGTTGAGTACAAGTTGTGTACTCACTCTTGCCTCTTCTCTACTTTTTCCTCTTGGCTACGCTACTGCTGCTCAGTTCCTGCCGACACGAGGGAGTTCGTCCAGCGCTACCAGGACTACGAGGACTTCTAGGTGCTTCGTCTCCCAGTCGACGTCCCTGTGGCGCCCTGCTTCAGTTTCGGAGAGCTTTATTCGTATTTTGTACTTCGCTTCCGCTGTATCAGACATTTTGTCATTATTGTAATAAATAACATTCGTATTCGCTTTATTATGTCTTTTTACGTGATATGTGCTATGATATACTGTTCATTCTGTTGTATATACGTGTGACTTGATCCTGGCACGTATATGATTGCTCGGTTTATGTTCTTTTATAAACCGGGTGTTACAGAGTGGTATCAGAGCCATATCGACTGTAGGACGAAGCCTAGATAGAACTGGTCGAGTTTTAGGACTTCTTCTCACCAATCCTTGCCTGCTGAAACTATTTTACTATTATACCCCTTGACTTCTTTGACTTTTACCCTTCTTGCCTTGATTTCTCTCTCTGAAGAATAGCTTCGTAGATTTGGCCTGAATCAGTCATCTGACCACCATGAGTTAGCTAGGTGACCCTTTATAATAAAACGATAGCACGTTCTGCGACGCGTTGTGTTAGTCGAGTCTTTTGCTAAACTCGGCTAAGTCGTGAAAATTGTCTGCTTGTTATTATGCTACATGTTTGATTTGGATTTTTGAATGATTGCATAGCTTAGTAGCTTGAATTTGTTTAAAGAAAATCACTCTGATGTTAAAGTTAACTAATTAATAAAATGAGTTAGATCGTTGGGGGTAAAACCATCCACTCTATCCTCTCTACCTTATCCTGCCTTGGGTTTCTTCTGTCTTACCTGTTGAGAAGAAGGATAGTGCGAAGAGGATGTGATATCCAGGGATCACCGACAAGGACGTCACCGACGAGGACGTCGGTTTCTGTAAGGGGGTAGGGATGTGACACCCCGGCCTACAACTAGTACAAGAGAAATTGAGAATCTCTCAGACGAAACAGAAGAGTTATGCTCTAGTTCCTAGTTCCCGGATTTATGTGACATTTATCTGGAGTTATCAGCAGTAATGCCTGAGCAGTGTTATCTAAATAGGATAGAACCTTAAATAATGGAGTTTTTCTCTCTTCCTTGACCTTACCCATCTGTGTTTCCTTTTGCCCCAGCTCAGATGTCGGCAGAACAAAAAGACCTTGGAGACAGTGCAATGGGTGATGGTGAGAAAATTTGCCAGTGTTGCCAATTCTATGGTGTTCCTTGTCGTCAAGTTCGTGCGACTGAAGATGAAGCCACAACTAAAAGGAACCAGAGGTTGTTCTCCGGTACAAAGAGAAAGATGCCTCATCAAGGGCAGCTAGCGGAGGATTCCCTTTTCCTTGACGGTCCATCGGTCGGAGAGCTACAGACCATGCCAAAGAGAAAGGATCCTAAGTGCTCTAGAGATACACAGGTCGAGAATCAAGCTCTCCATGATTATGTCGATGGGTTGACTATCACTATGAATGTGATCCAGCCACGCGGTCGCAAGGAGTCCAAAGAGCAAGCAGCAGAAATAATGCAAGATGTGAAGATAAGTTCACAGGGAGGTCAACGAAGTAGCGCCATTCACCGCCACCGTATGTGCTACAAATGCGGGCAGAAAGGTCATTATGCTAAAAGTTGTCCAGCACCTCAGGCTCCACAGCAGGCAGGACAGCAGGGGCGCCCAGCCCAACCCAGGGTGCCACGACAGGGGAAGGTGAACCACGTGACGGCCGAGTCAGCAGCCGAGGCTTTTAACGTGGTTATTGGTACATTCATGGTCAACTCTTATCCAGCTATGGTGCTTTTCGATACCGGTGCTAACCATTCTTTCATTTCCAAGTCATTTGCCGAGCAGCATCGTATACCAGTTTCGTGTATGAAGACAGCTATGGTAGTTACCTCACCTGGGGGCCAAATACACACATGCTCTATATGCTCCAGAGTTAGTATTGTCATAAGGGGGGCAGAATTCCGCACTGGTTTGATCGTCATTGATTCCTCGGGGATAGATGTGATTTTGGGCATGGAGACCCTGACTAGATGGGGAGTCCGTATTGATTGTGCTCAGCGGACAGTTCACTTGTCAGCATCTGATGGCCAAGAGGTGACAGTCAGTGCTACAGAGCCTTCTGGTTTTCTTCATCAGATAGAGGCTAGACCCACGGATGGTATTCGCATGGTATCTGAAGTCTCGGATGTCTTTTCGGAGGACTTGCCAGAAGAAGGAAGAGGAGATGATGAGGATATATCCGGATCTCTTTGCTAGCCAGCCCAGAATCTCGGGACGAGATTCCTGTAAGGGGGTAGGATCTGTAACACCCTAATTTGAATTCCAGCTTTTAATAATAAATTTAATTGGCTTTATTTAATTTTCTAAGGTTTATATGTCTAGTCTTGCATTTAATCTAAATTTTTGTTCTATAAGTAATTAAAATCTACCTTAGGTTTAATTTCGTTGTTGCATCATGCTGGAGCATTGCTTTAATTGTTTGAGTGCTTGAGTGAATTCAAATTCAGATTTGAATTCATTTGGTTTGAGTTTGTTTGAAAAAGAAGAAAGGAAAAGAAAAGAATAAGACCCAAACCCAAGAAAACCCAGCCCAACCCGAAGCCAAAACTCAACCCGGCCCGACCAGCTCCCCGCCCGATCTCAGGCAGCCCAGCCGCACCCCCTCTCTCCCGCGGCCCATCTCCCTTCTTCCCCCCCGGTCCGCTCGCGCTCGGCCCAGCCACCGCGAGCGCTCAGCAGGCCCGCACCGCAGCCGCTCACCGCCCGCGCGTCGCCCCTCTTTCCCTCGCTGACCGCCCGGGCCCGCCTGTCGGCGCGCTCGCCCGACCCCGTCCCTTTCCCTCACTGACATCCTGGCCCCACGCGCCAGTTTCCTTCTTCTTCCTCGCGACGCACCTCCCTGCCGCTGGACCAGCCGCGCCGAAGCCCAGCACTCGCTCCCGCGCGACCCGGAGCTCCCACGTCTGACCCAGCCCGGTGCACCGGCCTTCCGCAGACCCCGCACTGGCCAGCCCGCGCAGCGCTCCCCTCCCCCGGCCTGCCCCGCACGGCCGCCACCCGCACGCTCCGGCCCAGCTAGCGCGCTCGCCCAGCGGACACAGGTCGCGCGTGCCCCGCGTTCCTTTTCCCCGGACCCACCTGCCAGCTGCTCTCTCCGCGCGTCACCCACGCCCCGCTGACCGGCCTGGCCCACCTGGCAGCCCCGTCTCCTTCCTCCCGCGTCTCCCGTGCGCCCGTCACGCCGAGATCCCCGGCGGGCGTTCCCTCTGGGGCACGCATGCCCAGGATTGCCGCCGCAGCCCTATAAAAGGATCCCCAGCCTCACCCACGCTCCTCCTCCCATCCGCCGCCGCCGCCCGAACCCTAGCCACGCATTCCAATCTTCCTCGCCGGCGCAGAAGCTCTGCGCCGTCCCGGAGCGCCCAGCAGCACCCACCTCCGCAGCGACCCGCCGCCCCTTCCGCTCCCTAGCCCCCGAGATCCACCGCACGAGCTCCGCCCGGAGGCCAGGAACACCTCCGAGCCCCCGTCGCCGACCTCGACCCCTGCAGTGACCCGTACCGCGAACTCCGTCGGTGCGCCTCCTCCCGAGCTCGCCGCCGGCTCATCTGCGTCGCGCCACCGTCCGTTTCCACGCCCGGTGAGCCCCGCCCGGACCTCCTGCTCCCTTGCGCTAGATCCCATAGACCCTGGCGCGCTCTAGGCGCCCCGGCACCGTGCTCCGGCGAGCTCCGTGGCCGCCGAGCCGCCCTCGCCGTCGAGGAGCCCGTTCCCAGCCCCGCACTGCCTGTCCGAGCCCGCCAGTGGACTACACATGCCACGGCGGTGCTCCACGGCCAAACACCGGCCCGAATAAGCCCCCAGAGTGCCGGATTGCTCAACGCCGGCGATCCCCCGCCGCGGAGAACGCCCGCCGGCGAGCAGCGCCGCCACCCCACGCGCCCAAACCACCCTAACCGCCCGATCCCAGATGGACGCCCCAGATTAGATCGGCGTACCCCTTCTTCCTGAACCCTCAGATCTCGATCCAACGGCTGAAATCCACCCGTACCCCTTCGCCCTGGCCATTTTGTTAAAGAGCCCCTCAACTTTTTCTTATTCAACCCGCAGTCCACCGCCTTTGATAAATAATTGCAGTTAAGCCCAAAATTTTGCCCGGACCCCCCTGAGTTTTCCAGAAATCAAACCCGCCGTCCACCCTTGGCAGTTTTACACGCTAGACCCTAGAACTAATGGATAATTATGTTTTAGCCCTCGGTTTTTGCAGAAAACCCCCTGGAACTTAGTTTTTCTTACAATTAAGCCCCCAGAACTTGTTTTTAGCCTAGAAAATGCGTTTTAACTCCGTTTTAAGCGTTCTTTATATCCACGGAATCGTTGTAACACGTAGAATAGTTCTAGAGTAGTTTTGTGCGCTGTTTTTATGTATTGTTGTACTGTTTCTTAGTTTTTGTTAGAGTTTGCTTGTATGCTTATTTTTGTGCATTGTTTTGGCCATGTGTTCGTGAGTAGACGTTGATCCATCTGAGGAGCCCCAGTACCAGTTTCCGGAGCAGCCGTCTTCGGAGCAGTTTGAGCGGCAGCCAGAGCAGTACGAGGAAGGCAAGTATAACATGAACAACCTATCACCTTTAAATACATTTTCATACTGCATTTTAATACTGTAGGCCTATAAGGACATTCCTAGCCACTTTATATCCTTTATATATACCTTTGGGTTGCATTTTGGTTAGTTGTGCTAGGTTGCTGCGCTATAACACACTCTGGTCCTTTTTAATTAAATTGATTAATATTTTACTTGAACTTAATTCTGAGAGTGGCACTCTGTGTGGCTTGAGTGGCTCACTTCTCGTTAAAAGATGTTTTTTTAGAAACATGGTTTAGGGGGCCAGCACGGTGCTTACTGCCTGGTTGGCCACTCTCCATAAGGACCGGTTCATAGAGCGACAACCTGGGACAACAGCGCTACCACAAGGCTAGAATGGGATAGACTTGGCGTAATAATTAGATCTTTTTGGTTTGGAGTAACTTACCTGCGGGGCAAGAGTAGTAAGCTTCAATGGTCCCTGCTCCTCCGGCTTGGTCTGTGCTACGTGCTTGTACCCCTGGAGGTGGGCCCCATCGTCGCCGACCTAACTCTCGCGGTTACGCCTTACCAACGAGATTCTTTTTAAAGGCCTCGTAGTGAGTCGCTGGCCATCTCACCTAAGGAAGTGTGATGAACAACTGGCGTAGCTCACGACTTGTGGGTAAAGATGTGCAACCTCTGCAGAGTGTAAAACTGGTATACTAGCCGTGCTCACGGTTATGAGCGGCCCAGATCCTCCTTTTGATTAGTGAAGTTATCTCCTTCCGACGAGGGAGGTGCTTCTCGGGGTTTACCTTGGTGGCTTGGTCTTGGTTTGGTTCTCAGTAGTAGTATGATTAATTCTGATTAATTACTATGTAACTGGGTTAATGGTAACTCATCAACTCGTAGTAAATAGCTTTAATAAAATTTTGCCAACACTTAAAAGCTAATGCAGTTGAGTCAGCCAGCCTAGAGCCTCATAGTTTGTGTTATACTTGTTGAGTACAAGTTGTGTACTCACTCTTGCCTCTTCTCTACTTTTTCCTCTTGGCTACGCTACTGCTGCTCAGTTCCTGCCGACACGAGGGAGTTCGTCCAGCGCTACCAGGACTACGAGGACTTCTAGGTGCTTCGTCTCCCAGTCGACGTCCCTGTGGCGCCCTGCTTCAGTTTCGGAGAGCTTTATTCGTATTTTGTACTTCGCTTCCGCTGTATCAGACATTTTGTCATTATTGTAATAAATAACATTCGTATTCGCTTTATTATGTCTTTTTACGTGATATGTGCTATGATATACTGTTCATTCTGTTGTATATACGTGTGACTTGATCCTGGCACGTATATGATTGCTCGGTTTATGTTCTTTTATAAACCGGGTGTTACAGCAACCATGTTCCACATGTCTAGAAGGACCATATAGGAAAGATTCATCTGGCGCTCATCCCTGTAGGGCTATAGACAGGGCTTGAGAGCCCCGAATACCTTCCCCGTGCAGTTTAAAGGCTCTAACTCATGCTATAGGATCCAAAATCGGGAGTTCTCGGTCCCGTTGGAATAGGGGCACAGAATACTACCCTGTAGGAATGAAAACTTATATAGAGTACCCTGACATATTTTTTTAAAAATATAATAGTCCTCACCACATTGAAATGGGCACCTACATTCTCATCGATTTATTATGAGCAGGTGGCTCTGTTGCACCCGCCCAACCGACTAGCCTCCGATGAAACTGAGGAATTTTTGGCCAAACATGTTCCACATGTCTAGAAGGACCATATAGGAAAGATTCATCTGGCGCTCATCCCTGTAGTGCGATAGACAGGGCCTGAGAGCCCCGAATACCTTCCCCGTGCAGTTTAAAGGATATAACTCATGCTATAGGATCCAAAATCGGGAGTTCTCGGTCCCATTAGAATAGGGGCCCAGAATACTACCCTGTAGGAAGGAAAACTAATATAGAGTACCCTAACATATTTTTTTGAAAATATAATAGTCCTTACGACATTGAAATGGGCACCTACGTTCTCATCGATTTATTATGAGCAGGTGGCTCTGTTGCACCCGCCCAACCGACTAGCCTCCGATGAAACTGAGGAATTTTTGCCCAAACATGTTCCACATCTCTACAAGGACCATATAGGAATGATTCATCTGGCGCTCATCCCTGTATGGCGATAGACAGGGCCTGAGAGCCCCGAATACCTTCCCCGTGCAGTTTAAAGGATATAACTCATGCTACAGGATCCAAAATCGGGAGTTCTCGGTCCCGTTAGAATAGGGGCACAGAATACTACCCTATTGCAATGAAAACCCTTATAGAATACCCTGAAATATTTTCTTGAAAATATAACAGTCCTTACCACATTGAAATGGGCACCTACGTTCTCATCGATTTATTATGAGCCGGTGGCTCTGTTGCCCCCGCCCAACCGACTGGCCTCCGATGAAACTGAGGAATTTTTGCCCAACTATGTTCCACATGTCTAGAAGGACCATATAGGAAAGATTCATCTGGCGCTCATCCCTATAGGGCTATAGACAGGGCTTGAGAGCCCCGAATACCTTGCCCGTGCAGTTTAAAGGCTCTAACTCATGCTACAGGATCCAAAATCGGGAGTTCTCGGTCCCGTTGGAATAGGGGCACAGAATACTACCCTGTTGCAATGAAAACCCATATAGAGTACCCTGAAATATTTTCTTGAAAATATAACAGTCCTTACCATATTGAAATGGGCACCTACGTTCTCATCGATTTATTATGAGCAGGTGGCTCTGTTGCCCCCGCCCAACCGACTAGCCTCCGATGAAACTGAGGAATTTTTGCCCAACCATGTTCCACATGTCTAGAAGGACCATATAGGAAAGATTCATCTGGCGCTCATCCCTGTAGGGCTATAGATAGGCCTTGAGAGCACCGAATACCTTCCCCGTGCAGTTTAAACGCTCTAACTCATGCTACAGGATCCAAAATCGGGAGTTCTCGGTCCCGTTGGAATAGGGGCACAGAATACTACCCTGTAGGAATGAAAACTTATATAGAGTACCCTGACATATTTTTTAAAAAATATAATAGTCCTCACCACATTGAAATGGGCACCTACGTTCTCATCGATTTATTATGAGCAGGTGGCTCTGTTGCACCCGCCCAACCGACTAGCCTCCGATGAAACTGAGGAATTTTTGGCCAAACACGTTCCACATGTCTAGAAGGACCATATAGGAAAGATTCATCTGGCGCTCATCCCTATAGTGCGATAGACAGGGCCTGAGAGCCCCGAATACCTTCCCCGTGCAGTTTAAAGGCTATAACTCATGCTACAGGATCCAAAATCGGGAGTTCTCTGTCCCATTAGAATAGGGGCGCAGAATACTACCCTATAGGAATGAAAACTCATATAGGGTACCCTAACATATTTTTTTGAAAATATAATAGTCCTTACCACATTGAAATGGGCACCTACGTTCTCATCGATTTATTATGAGCAGGTGGCTCTGTTGCACCCGCCCAACCGACTAGCCTCCGATGAAACTGAGGAATTTTTGCCCAAACATGTTCCACATGTCTTGAAGGACCAAATAGGTCAGATTCATCTGGCGCTCATCCCTGTAGTGCGATAGACAGGGCCTGAGAGCCCCGAATACCTTCCCCGTGTAGTTTAAAGGCTATAACTCATGCTACAGGATCCAAAATCGGGAGTTCTCTGTCCCATTAGAATAGGGGCCCAGAATACTACCCTGTAGGAATGAAAACTAATATAGAGTACCCTAACATATTTTTTGAAAATATAATAGTCCTTACGACATTGAAATGGGCACCTACGTTCTCATCGATTTATTATGAGCAGGTGGCTCTGTTGCACCCGCCCAACCGACTAGCCTCCGATGAAACTGAGGAATATTTGCCCAAATATGTTCCACATGTCTAGAAGGACCAAATAGGAAAGATTCATCTGGCGCTCATCCCAGTAGGGCTATAGACAGGGCTTGAGAGCCCCGAATACCTTCCCCGTGTAGTTTAAAGGCTATAACTCATGCTACAGGATCCAAAATCGGGAGTTCTCTGTCCCATTAGAATAGGGGCCCAGAATACTACCCTGTAGGAATGAAAACTAATATAGAGTACCCTAACATATTTTTTGAAAATATAATAGTCCTTACGACATTGAAATGGGCACCTACGTTCTCATCGATTTATTATGAGCAGGTGGCTCTGTTGCACCCGCCCAACCGACTAGCCTCCGATGAAACTGAGGAATATTTGCCCAAATATGTTCCACATGTCTAGAAGGACCATATAGGAAAGATTCATCTGGCGCCCATCCCAGTAGGGCTATAGACAGGGCTTGAGAGCCCCGAATACCTTGCCCGTGCAGTTTAAAGGCTCTAACTCATGCTACATTATCCAAAATCGGGAGTTCTCGGTCCCGTTGGAATAGGGGCACAGAATACTACCCTGTAGGAATGAAAACTTATATAGAGTACCCTGACATAATTTTTTAAAAATATAATAGTCCTCACCACATTGAATTGTTCACCTACGTTCTCATCGATTTATTATGAGCAGGTGGCTCTGTTGCTCCCGCCCAACCGACTAGCCTCCGATGAAACTGAGGAATTTTTGCCCAAACATGTTCCACATGTCTAGAAGGACCATATAGGAAAGATTCATCTGGAGCTCATCCCTGTAGGGCGATAGACAGGGCCTGAGAGCCCCGAATACCTTCCCCGTGCAGCTTAAAGGCTATAACTCATGCTACAGGATCCAAAATCGGGAGTTCTCGGTCCCGTTGGAATAGGGGCATAGGATACTACCATGTAGGAATGAAAACTCATATAGAGTACCCTGACATGTTTTTTTTGAAAATATAATAGTCCTTACCACATTGAAATGGGCAACTACGTTCTCATCGATTTATTCTGAGCAGGTGGCTCTGTTGCAACAGCCCAACCGAATAGCCTCCGATGAAACTGAGGAATATTTGCCCAAATATGTTCCACATGTCTAGAAGGACCAAATAGGAAAGATTAATCTAGCGCTCGTCCCAGTAGGGCGATAGACAGGGCCTGAGAGCCCCAAACACCTTCCCTGTGCAGTTTAAAGGCTATAACTCATTCTAGAGGATCCAAAATCGGGAGTTCTCGGTCCTGTTGGAATAGGGGCCCAGAATACTACCCTGTAGGAATGAAAACTCATATAGAGTACCCTAACATATTTTTTTGAAAATATAACAGTCCTTACCATATTGAAATGGGCACCTACGTTCTCATCGATATATTATGAGCAGGTGGCTCTGTTGCCCCCGCCCAACCGACTAGCCTCCGATGAAACTGAGGAATTTTTGCGCAACCATGTTCCACATGTCTAGAAGGACCATATAGGAAAGATTCATCTGGCGCTCATCCCTGTAGGGCTATAGACAGGGCTTGAGAGCCCCGAATACCTTCCCCGTGCAGTTTAAAGGCTCTAACTCATGCTATAGGATCCAAAATCGGGAGTTCTCGGTCCCGTTGGAATAGGGGCACAGAATACTACCCTGTAGGAATGAAAACTTATATAGAGTACCCTGACATATTTTTTTAAAAATATAATAGTCCTCACCACATTGAAATGGGCACCTACATTCTCATCGATTTATTATGAGCAGGTGGCTCTGTTGCACCCGCCCAACCGACTAGCCTCCGATGAAACTGAGGAATTTTTGGCCAAACATGTTCCACATGTCTAGAAGGACCATATAGGAAAGATTCATCTGGCGCTCATCCCTGTAGTGCGATAGACAGGGCCTGAGAGCCCCGAATACCTTCCCCGTGCAGTTTAAAGGATATAACTCATGCTATAGGATCCAAAATCGGGAGTTCTCGGTCCCATTAGAATAGGGGCCCAGAATACTACCCTGTAGGAAGGAAAACTAATATAGAGTACCCTAACATATTTTTTTGAAAATATAATAGTCCTTACGACATTGAAATGGGCACCTACGTTCTCATCGATTTATTATGAGCAGGTGGCTCTGTTGCACCCGCCCAACCGACTAGCCTCCGATGAAACTGAGGAATTTTTGCCCAAACATGTTCCACATCTCTACAAGGACCATATAGGAATGATTCATCTGGCGCTCATCCCTGTATGGCGATAGACAGGGCCTGAGAGCCCCGAATACCTTCCCCGTGCAGTTTAAAGGATATAACTCATGCTACAGGATCCAAAATCGGGAGTTCTCGGTCCCGTTAGAATAGGGGCACAGAATACTACCCTATTGCAATGAAAACCCTTATAGAATACCCTGAAATATTTTCTTGAAAATATAACAGTCCTTACCACATTGAAATGGGCACCTACGTTCTCATCGATTTATTATGAGCCGGTGGCTCTGTTGCCCCCGCCCAACCGACTGGCCTCCGATGAAACTGAGGAATTTTTGCCCAACTATGTTCCACATGTCTAGAAGGACCATATAGGAAAGATTCATCTGGCGCTCATCCCTATAGGGCTATAGACAGGGCTTGAGAGCCCCGAATACCTTGCCCGTGCAGTTTAAAGGCTCTAACTCATGCTACAGGATCCAAAATCGGGAGTTCTCGGTCCCGTTGGAATAGGGGCACAGAATACTACCCTGTTGCAATGAAAACCCATATAGAGTACCCTGAAATATTTTCTTGAAAATATAACAGTCCTTACCATATTGAAATGGGCACCTACGTTCTCATCGATTTATTATGAGCAGGTGGCTCTGTTGCCCCCGCCCAACCGACTAGCCTCCGATGAAACTGAGGAATTTTTGCCCAACCATGTTCCACATGTCTAGAAGGACCATATAGGAAAGATTCATCTGGCGCTCATCCCTGTAGGGCTATAGATAGGCCTTGAGAGCACCGAATACCTTCCCCGTGCAGTTTAAACGCTCTAACTCATGCTACAGGATCCAAAATCGGGAGTTCTCGGTCCCGTTGGAATAGGGGCACAGAATACTACCCTGTAGGAATGAAAACTTATATAGAGTACCCTGACATATTTTTTAAAAAATATAATAGTCCTCACCACATTGAAATGGGCACCTACGTTCTCATCGATTTATTATGAGCAGGTGGCTCTGTTGCACCCGCCCAACCGACTAGCCTCCGATGAAACTGAGGAATTTTTGGCCAAACACGTTCCACATGTCTAGAAGGACCATATAGGAAAGATTCATCTGGCGCTCATCCCTATAGTGCGATAGACAGGGCCTGAGAGCCCCGAATACCTTCCCCGTGCAGTTTAAAGGCTATAACTCATGCTACAGGATCCAAAATCGGGAGTTCTCTGTCCCATTAGAATAGGGGCGCAGAATACTACCCTATAGGAATGAAAACTCATATAGGGTACCCTAACATATTTTTTTGAAAATATAATAGTCCTTACCACATTGAAATGGGCACCTACGTTCTCATCGATTTATTATGAGCAGGTGGCTCTGTTGCACCCGCCCAACCGACTAGCCTCCGATGAAACTGAGGAATTTTTGCCCAAACATGTTCCACATGTCTTGAAGGACCAAATAGGTCAGATTCATCTGGCGCTCATCCCTGTAGTGCGATAGACAGGGCCTGAGAGCCCCGAATACCTTCCCCGTGTAGTTTAAAGGCTATAACTCATGCTACAGGATCCAAAATCGGGAGTTCTCTGTCCCATTAGAATAGGGGCCCAGAATACTACCCTGTAGGAATGAAAACTAATATAGAGTACCCTAACATATTTTTTGAAAATATAATAGTCCTTACGACATTGAAATGGGCACCTACGTTCTCATCGATTTATTATGAGCAGGTGGCTCTGTTGCACCCGCCCAACCGACTAGCCTCCGATGAAACTGAGGAATATTTGCCCAAATATGTTCCACATGTCTAGAAGGACCAAATAGGAAAGATTCATCTGGCGCTCATCCCAGTAGGGCTATAGACAGGGCTTGAGAGCCCCGAATACCTTCCCCGTGTAGTTTAAAGGCTATAACTCATGCTACAGGATCCAAAATCGGGAGTTCTCTGTCCCATTAGAATAGGGGCCCAGAATACTACCCTGTAGGAATGAAAACTAATATAGAGTACCCTAACATATTTTTTGAAAATATAATAGTCCTTACGACATTGAAATGGGCACCTACGTTCTCATCGATTTATTATGAGCAGGTGGCTCTGTTGCACCCGCCCAACCGACTAGCCTCCGATGAAACTGAGGAATATTTGCCCAAATATGTTCCACATGTCTAGAAGGACCATATAGGAAAGATTCATCTGGCGCCCATCCCAGTAGGGCTATAGACAGGGCTTGAGAGCCCCGAATACCTTGCCCGTGCAGTTTAAAGGCTCTAACTCATGCTACATTATCCAAAATCGGGAGTTCTCGGTCCCGTTGGAATAGGGGCACAGAATACTACCCTGTAGGAATGAAAACTTATATAGAGTACCCTGACATAATTTTTTAAAAATATAATAGTCCTCACCACATTGAATTGTTCACCTACGTTCTCGTCGATTTATTATGAGCAGGTGGCTCTGTTGCTCCCGCCCAACCGACTAGCCTCCGATGAAACTGAGGAATTTTTGCCCAAACATGTTCCACATGTCTAGAAGGACCATATAGGAAAGATTCATCTGGAGCTCATCCCTGTAGGGCGATAGACAGGGCCTGAGAGCCCCGAATACCTTCCCCGTGCAGCTTAAAGGCTATAACTCATGCTACAGGATCCAAAATCGGGAGTTCTCGGTCCCGTTGGAATAGGGGCATAGGATACTACCATGTAGGAATGAAAACTCATATAGAGTACCCTGACATGTTTTTTTTGAAAATATAATAGTCCTTACCACATTGAAATGGGCAACTACGTTCTCATCGATTTATTCTGAGCAGGTGGCTCTGTTGCAACAGCCCAACCGAATAGCCTCCGATGAAACTGAGGAATATTTGCCCAAATATGTTCCACATGTCTAGAAGGACCAAATAGGAAAGATTAATCTAGCGCTCGTCCCAGTAGGGCGATAGACAGGGCCTGAGAGCCCCAAACACCTTCCCTGTGCAGTTTAAAGGCTATAACTCATTCTAGAGGATCCAAAATCGGGAGTTCTCGGTCCCGTTGGAATAGGGGCCCAGAATACTACCCTGTAGGAATGAAAACTCATATAGAGTACCCTAACATATTTTTTTGAAAATATAACAGTCCTTACCATATTGAAATGGGCACCTACGTTCTCATCGATATATTATGAGCAGGTGGCTCTGTTGCCCCCGCCCAACCGACTAGCCTCCGATGAAACTGAGGAATTTTTGCGCAACCATGTTCCACATGTCTAGAAGGACCATATAGGAAAGATTCATCTGGCGCTCATCCCTGTAGGGCTATAGACAGGGCTTGAGAGCCCCGAATACCTTCCCCGTGCAGTTTAAAGGCTCTAACTCATGCTATAGGATCCAAAATCAGGAGTTCTCGGTCCCGTTGGAATAGGGGCACAGAATACTACCCTGTAGGAATGAAAACTTATATAGAGTACCCTGACATATTTTTTTAAAAATATAATAGTCCTCACCACATTGAAATGGGCACCTACATTCTCATCGATTTATTATGAGCAGGTGGCTCTGTTGCACCCGCCCAACCGACTAGCCTCCGATGAAACTGAGGAATTTTTGGCCAAACATGTTCCACATGTCTAGAAGGACCATATAGGAAAGATTCATCTGGCGCTCATCCCTGTAGTGCGATAGACAGGGCCTGAGAGCCCCGAATACCTTCCCCGTGCAGTTTAAAGGATATAACTCATGCTACAGGATCCAAAATCGGGAGTTCTCGGTCCCATTAGAATAGGGGCCCAGAATACTACCCTGTAGGAAGGAAAACTAATATAGAGTACCCTAACATATTTTTTTGAAAATATAATAGTCCTTACGACATTGAAATGGGCACCTACGTTCTCATCGATTTATTATGAGCAGGTGGCTCTGTTGCACCCGCCCAACCGACTAGCCTCCGATGAAACTGAGGAATTTTTGCCCAAACATGTTCCACATCTCTACAAGGACCATATAGGAATGATTCATCTGGCGCTCATCCCTGTATGGCGATAGACAGGGCCTGAGAGCCCCGAATACCTTCCCCGTGCAGTTTAAAGGATATAACTCATGCTACAGGATCCAAAATTGGGAGTTCTCGGTC
Source organism: Panicum virgatum (assembly GCF_016808335.1). NCBI lineage: Eukaryota > Viridiplantae > Streptophyta > Magnoliopsida > Poales > Poaceae > Panicum > Panicum virgatum. Next base: position 70,005,215 of record NC_053147.1, read on the forward strand.
CCGTTAGAATAGGGGCACAGAATACTACCCTGTTGCAATGAAAACCCTTATAGAATACCCTGAAATATTTTCTTGAAAATATAACAGTCCTTACCACATTGAAATGGGCACCTACGTTCTCATCGATTTATTATGAGTCGGTGGCTCTGTTGCCCCCGCCCAACCGACTAGCCTCCGATGAAACTGAGGAATTTTTGCCCAACTATGTTCCACATGTCTAGAAGGACCATATAGGAAAGATTCATCTGGCGCTCATCCCTATAGGGCTATAGACAGGGCTTGAGAGCCCCGAATACCTTGCCCGTGCAGTTTAAAGGCTCTAACTCATGCTACAGGATCCAAAATCGGGAGTTCTCGGTCCCGTTGGAATAGGGGCACAAAATACTATCCTGTAGGAATGAAAACTTATATAGAGTACCCTGACATATTTTTTTAAAAATATAATAGTCCTCACCACATTAAAATGGGCACCTACGTTCTCATCGATTTATTATGAGCAGGTGGCTCTATTGCTCCCGCCCAACCGACTAGCCTCCGATGAAACTGAGGAATTTTTGGCCAAACATGTTCCACATATCTAGAAGGACCATATAGGAAAGATTCATCTGGCGCTCATCCCTTTAGGGCGATAGACAGGGCCTGAGAGCCCCGAATACCTTCCCCGTGCAGTTTAAAGGCTATAACTTATGCTACAGGATACTACCATGTAGGAATGAAAACTCATATAGAGTACCCCGACATGTTTTTTTTGAAAATATAATAGTCCTTACCACATTGAAATGGGCAACTATGTTCTCATCGATTTATTATGAGCAGGTGGCTCTGTTGCAATAGCCCAACCGAATAGCCACCGATGAAACTGAGGAATATTTGCCCAAATATGTTCCACATGTCTAGAAGGACCAAATAGGAAAGATTAATCTAGCGCTCGTCCCAGTAGGGCGATAGACAGGGCCTGAGAGCCCCAAATACCTTCCCTGTGTAGTTTAAAGGCTATAACTCATTCTAGAGGATCCAAAATCGTGAGTTCTCGGTCCCATTGGAATAGGGGCCCAGAATACTACCCTGTAGGAATGAAAACTCATAAAGAGTACCCTAACATATTTTCTTGAAAATATAATAGTCCTTACCACATTGAAATGGGCACCTACGTTCTCATCGATTTATTATGAAAATATAATAGTCCTTACCACATTGAAATGGGCACCTACGTTCTCATCGATTTATTATGAGCAGGTGGCTCTGTTGCACCCGCCCAACCTAATAGCCTCCGATGAAACTGAGGAATTTTTGCCTAACCATGTTCCACATGTCTAGAAGGACCATATAGGAGATTCATCTGGCGCTCATCCCTGTAGGGCTATAGACAGGGCTTGAGAGCCCCGAATACCTTGCCCGTGCAGTTTAAAGGCTCTAACTCATGCTACATTATCCAAAATCGGGAGTTCTCGGTCCCGTTGGAATAGGGGCACAGAATACTACCCTGTAGGAATGAAAACTTATATAGAGTACCCTGACATATTTTTTTAAAAATATAATAGTCCTCACCACATTGAAATGTTCACCTACGTTCTCATCGATTTATTATGAGCAGGTGGCTCTGTTGCTCCCGCCCAACCGACTAGCCTCCGATGAAACTGAGGAATTTTTGCCCAAACATGTTCCACATGTCTAGAAGGACCATATAGGAAAGATTCATCTGGAGCTCATCCCTGTAGGGCGATAGACAGGGCCTGAGAGCCCCGAATACCTTCCCCGTGCAGTTTAAAGGCTATAACTCATGCTACAGGATCCAAAATCGGGAGTTCTCGGTCCCGTTGGAATAGGGGCATAGGATACTACCATGTAGGAATGAAAACTCATATAGAGTACCCTGACATGTTTTTTTTGAAAATATAATAGTCCTTACCACATTGAAATGGGCAACTACGTTCTCATCGATTTATTCTGAGCAGGTGGCTCTGTTGCAACAGCCCAACCGAATAGCCTCCTATGAAACTGAGGAATATTTGTCCAAATATGTTCCACATGTCTAGAAGGACCAAATAGGAAAGATTAATCTAGCGCTCGTCCCAGTAGGGCGATAGACAGGGCCTGAGGGCCCCAAATACCTTCCCTGTGCAGTTTAAAGGCTATAACTCATTCTAGAGGATCCAAAATCGAGAGTTCTCGGTCCCGTTGGAATAGAGGCCCAGAATACTACCCTGTAGGAATGAAAACTCATATAGAGTACCCTAACATATTTTTTTGAAAATATAATAGTCCTTACCATATTGAAATGGGCACCTACGTTCTCATCGATATATTATGAGCATGTGGCTCTGTTGCCCCCGCCCAACCGACTAGCCTCCGATGAAACTGAGGAATTTTTGCCCAACCATGTTCCACATGTCTAGAAGGACCATATAGGAAAGATTCATCTGGCGCTCATCCCTGTAGGGCTATAGACAGGGCTTGAGAGCCCCGAATACCTTCCCCGTGCAGTTTAAAGGCTCTAACTCATGCTATAGGATCCAAAATCGGGAGTTCTCGGTACCGTTGGAATAGGGGCACAGAATACTACCCTGTAGGAATGAAAACTTATATAGAGTACCCTGACATATTTTTTTAAAAATATAATAGCCCTCACCACATTGAAATGGGCACCTACATTCTCATCGATTTATTATGAGCAGGTGGCTCTGTTGCACCCGCCCAACCGACTAGCCTCCGATGAAACTGAGGAATTTTTGGCCAAACATGTTCCACATGTCTAGAAGGACCATATAGGAAAGATTCATCTGGCGCTCATCCCTGTAGTGCGATAGACAGGGCCTGAGAGCCCCGAATACCTTCCCCGTGCAGTTTAAAGGATATAACTCATGCTACAGGATCCAAAATCGGGAGTTGTTGGTCCCGTTAGAATAGGGGCACAGAATACTACCCTGTTGCAATGAAAACCCTTATAGAATACCCTAAAATATTTTCTTGAAAATATAACAGTCCTTACCACATTGAAATGGGCACCTACGTTCTCATCGATTTATTATGAGCAGGTGGCTCTGTTGCCCCCGCCCAACCGACTAGCCTCCGATGAAACTGAGGAATTTTTGTCCAACCATGTTCCACATGTCTAGAAGGACCATATAGGAAAGATTCATCTGGCGCTCATCCCTGTAGGGCTATAGACAGGGCATGAGAGCCCCGAATACCTTGCCCGTGCAGTTTAAAGGCTCTAACTCATGCTACAGGATCCAAAATCGGGAGTTCTCGGTCCCGTTGGAATAGGGGCACAAAATACTACCCTGTAGGAATGAGAACTTATATAGAGTACCCTGACATATTTTTTAAAAAATATAATAGTCCTCACCACATTGAAATGGAGACCTACGTTCTCATCGATTTATTATGAGCAGGTGGCTCTGTTGCTCCCGCCCAACCGACTAGCCTCCGATGAAACTGAGGAATTTTTGGCCAAACATGTTCCACATGTCTAGAAGGACCATATAGGAAAGATTCATCTGGCCCTCATCCCTTTAGGGCGATAGACAGGGCCTGAGAGCCCCGAATACCTTCCCCGTGCAGTTTAAAGGCTATAACTCATACTATAGGATCCAAAATCGGGAGTTCTCGGTCCCGTTGGAATAGGGGCACATGATACTACCATGTAGGAATGAAAACTCATATAGAGTACCCGAACATGTTTTTTTTGAAAATATAATAGTCCTTACCACATTGAAATGGGCAACTACGTTCTCATCGATTTATTATGAGCAGGTGGCTCTGTTGCAACAGCCCAACCGAATAGCCTCCGATGAAACTGAGGAATATTTGCCCAAATATGTTCCACATGTCTAGAAGGACCAAATAGGAAAGATTAATCTAGCGCTCGTGCCAGTAGGGCGATAGACGGGGCCTGAGAGCCCCAAATACCTTCCCTGTGCAGTTTAAAGGCTATAACTCATTCTAGAGGATCCAAAATCGGGAGTTCTCGGTCCCGTTGGAATAGGGGCCCAGAATACTACCCTGTAGGAATGAAAACTCATATAGAGTACCCTAACATATTTTTTTGAAAATATAATAGTCCTTACCACATTGAAATGGGCACCTACGTTCTCATCGATTTATTATGAAAATATAATAGTCCTTACCACATTGAAATGGGCACCTACGTTCCCATCGATTTATTATGAGCAGGTGGCTCTGTTGCACCCGCCCAACCTAATAGCCTCCGATGAAACTGAGGAATTTTTGCCCAAACATGTTCCACATCTCTACAAGGACCATATAGGAAAGATTCATCCGGCGCTCATCCCTGTATAGCGATAGACAGGGCCTGAGAGCCCGAATACCTTGCCTGTGCAGTTTAAAGGCTATAACTCATGCTACAGGATCCAAAATCGGGAGTTCTCGGTACCGTTAGAATAGGGGCAAAGAATACTACCCAGTTGCAATTTAAACCCATATAGAGTACCCTAAAATATTTTCTATAAAATATAACAGTCCTTACCACATTGAAATGCGCACCTACGTTCTCATCGATTTATTAGGAGCAGGTGGCTCTGTTGCACCCGCCCAACCGACTAGCCTCCGATGAAACTGAGGAATTTTTGCCCAACCATGTTCCACATGTCTAGAAGGACCATATAGGAAAGATTCATCTGGCGCTCATCCCTGTAGGGCTATAGACAGGGCCTGAGAGCCCCGAATACCTTCCCCGTGCAGTTTAAAGGATATAACTCATGCTACAGGATCCAAAATCGGGAGTTCTCGGTCCCGTTAGAATAGGAACACAGAATACTACCCTGTTGCAATGAAAACCCATATAGAGTACCCTGAAATATTTTCTTGAAAATATAACAGTCCTTACCAAATTAAAATGGGCACCTACGTTCTCATCGATTTATTATGAGCAGGTGCTCTGTTGCCCCCGCCCAACCGACTAGCCTCCAATGAAACTGAGGAATTTTTGCCCAACCATGTTCCACATGTCTAGAAGGACCATATAGGAAAGATTCATCTGGCGCTAATCCCTGTAGGGCTATAGACAGGGCTTGAGAGCCCCGAATACCTTCCCCGTGTAGTTTAAAGGCTCTAACTGATGCTACAGGATCCAAAATCGGGAGTTCTCGGTCCCGTTGGAATAGGGGCAAAGAATACTACCCTATAGGAATGAAAACATATATAGAGTACCCTGACATATTTTTTTAAAAATATAATAGTCCTTACCACATTGAAATGGGCACCTACGTTCTCATCGATTTATTATGAGCAGGTGGCTCTGTTTAACCCGCCCAACCGACTAGCCTCCGATGAAACTGAGGAATTTTTTGCCCAAATATGTTCCACATGTCTAGAAGGACCATATAGGAAAGATTCATCTAGCGCTCATCCCTGTAGGGCTATAGACAGGGCCTGAGAGCCCCGAATACCTTCCCCGTGCAGTTTAAAGGATATAACTCATGCTACAGGATCCAAAATCGGGAGTTCTCGGTCCCGTTAGAATAGGAACACAGAATACTACCCTGTTGCAATGAAAACCCATATAGAGTACCTAGAAATATTTTCTTGAAAATATAACAGTCCTTACCAAATTGAAATGGGCACCTACGTCCTCATCGATTTATTATGAGCAGGTGCTCTGTTGCCCCCGCCCAACCGACTAGCCTCCAATGAAACTGAGGAATTTTTGCCCAACCATGTTCCACATGTCTAGAAGGACCATATAGGAAAGATTCATCTGGCGCTAATCCCTGTAGGGCTATAGACAGGGCTTGAGAGCCCCGAATACCTTCCCCGTGTAGTTTAAAGGCTCTAACTGATGCTACAGGATCCAAAATCGGGAGTTCTCGGTCCCGTTGGAATAGGGGCACAGAATACTACCCTATAGGAATGAAAACTTATATAGAGTACCCTGACATATTTTTTAAAAAATATAATAGTCCTTACCACATTGAAATGGGCACCTACGTTCTCATCGATTTATTATGAGCAGGTGGCTCTGTTGCACCCGCCCAACCGACTAGCCTCCGATGAAACTGAGGAATTTTTGCGCAAATATGTTCCACATGTCTAGAAGGACCATATAGGAAAGATTCATCTAGCGCTCATCCCTGTAGGGCTATAGACAGTGCCTGAGATCCCCGAATACCTTCCCCGTGCAGTATTATGGCTATAACTCAAGCTACAGGATCCAAAATCGGGAGTTCTCGGTCCCATTGGAATAGGGGCCCCGAATACTACCCTGTAGGAATGAAAACCCATATAGAGTACCCTGACATATTTTTTTGAAAATATAATAGTCGTTACCAAATTGAAATGGGCACCTACGTACTCATCGATTTATTATGAGCAGATGGCTCTGTTGCACCAGCCCAACCGACTAGCCTCCGATGAAACTGAGGAATTTTTGCCCAAACATGTTCCACATGTCAAGAAGCACCATATAGGAAAGATTCATCTGGCGCTCATCCCAGTAGGGCGATAGACAGGGCCTGAGAGCTCCGAATACCTTCCCCGTGCCGTTTAAAGGCTATAACTCATGCTACAGGATCCAAAATCGGGAGTTCTCGGTCCCGTTAGAATAGGGGCACAGAATACTACCCTGTTGCAATGAAAACCCATATAGAGTACCCTGAAATATTTTCTTGAAAATATAACAGTCCTTACCACATTGAAATGGGCACCTACGTTCTCATCGATTTATTATGAGCAGGTGGCTCTGTTGCACCGGCCCAACCGACTAGCCTCCGATGAAACTGAGGAATATTTGCCCAAATCTGTTCCACATGTCTAGAAGGACCAAATAGGAAAGATTCATCTGGCGCTCGTCCCTGTAGGGCTATAGACAGGGCCTGAGAGCCCCGAATTCCTTCCCCGTGCAGTTTAAAAGGCTATAACTCATGCTACAGGATCCAAAATCGGGAGTTCTCAGTCCCGTTGGAATAGGGGCCCAAAATACTACCCTGTAGGAAAGAAAACTCATATAGAGTACCCTAACATATTTTTTTGAAAATAAAATAGTCCTTACCACATTGAAATGGGCACCTACGTTCTCATCGATTTATTATGAGCAGGTGGCTCTGTTGCACCCGCCCAACCTACTAGCCTCCGATGAAACTGAGGAATTTTTGCCCAAACATGTTCCACATGTCTAGAAGGACCATATAGGAAAGATTCATCCGGCGCTCATCCCTGTAGGGCGATAGACAGGGCCTGAGAGCCCCCGAATACCTTCCCTGTGCAGTTTAAAGGCTATAACTCATGCTACAGGATCCAAAATCAGCAGTTCTCGGTCCCGTTAGAATAGGGGCACAGAATACTACCCTGTTGCAATGAACACCCATATAGAGTACCTTGAAATATTTTCTTGAAAATATAACATTCCGTACCACATTGAAATGGGCACCTACGTTCTCATCGATTTATTACGAGCAGGTGGCTCTGTTGCACCCGCCCAACCGACTAGCCTCCGATGAAACTGAGGAATTTTTGCCCAAATATGTTCCACATGTCTAGAAGGACCATATAGGAAAGATTCATCTGGCGCTCATCCCTGTAGGGCTATAGTCAGGGCCTAAGAGCCCCAAATACCTTCCCCGTGTAGTTTAAAGGCTATAACTCATGCTACAGGATCCAAAATCGGGAGTTCTCAGTCCCGTTGGAATAGGGGCACAGAATACTACCCTGTAGGAATGAAAACTCATATAGAGTACCCTAAAATATTTTTTTGAAAATATAATAGTCCTTACCACATTTAAATGGGCACCCACGTTCTCATCGATTTATTATGAGCAGGTGGCTCTGTTGCACCCGCCCAACCGACTAGCCTCTGATGAAACTGAGGAATATTTGCCCAAATATGTTGCACATGTCTAGAAGGACCAAATAGGAAAGATCAATCTAGCGCCCGTCCCTGTAGGGTGATAGACAGTGCCTGAGAGCCCCAAATACCTTCCCGTGCAGTTTAAAGGCTATAACTCATTCTACAGGATCCAAAATTGGGAGTTCTCGGTCCCGTTGGAATAGGGGCACAGAATACTACCCTATAGGAATGAAAACCCATATAGAGCACCCTGAAATATTTTCTTGAAAATATAACAGTCCTTACCACATTGAAATGGGCACCTACGTTCTCATCGATTTATTATGAGCAGGTGGCTCTGTTGCACCCACCCAACCGACTAGCCTCCGATGGAACTGAGGATTTTTTGCCCAAATATGTTCCACATGTCTAGAAGGACCATATAGGAAAGATTCATCTGGCGCTCATCCCTGTAGGGCGATAGACAGGCCCTGAGAGCTCAGAATACCTTCCCCGTGCAGTTTAAAGGCTATAACTCATGCTACAGGATCCAAAATCGGGAGTTCTCGGTCCCGTTAGAATAGGGGCACAGAATACTACCCTGTTGCAATGAAAACCCATATAGAGTACCCTAAAATATTTTCTTGAAAATATAACAGTCCTTACCACATTGAAATGGGCACCCACGTTCTCATCGATTTATTATGAGCAGGTGGCTCTGTTGCACCCGCCCAACCGACTAGCCTCCGATGAAACTGAGGAATTTTTGCCCAAATATGTTCCACATGTCTAGAAGGACCAAATAGGAAAGATTAATCTAGCGCTCGTCCCTGTAGGGCGATAGACAGGGCCTGGGAGCCCCAAATACCTTCCCCGTGCAGTTTAAAGACTAACTCATTCTACAGGATCCAAAATCGGGAGTTCTCGGTCCCGTTGGAATAGGGGCCCAGAATACTACCCTATAGGAATGAAAACTCTTATAGAGTACCCTGACATATTTTTTTGAAAATATAATAGTCCTTACCACATTGAAATGGGCACCTACGTTCTCATCGATTTATTATGAGCAGGTGGCTCTGTTGCAACCGCCCAACCGACTAGCCTCCGATGATACTGAGGAATTTTTTCCCAAACATGTTCCACATGTCTAGAAGGACCATATAGGAAAGATTCATCTGGCGCTCATCCCTGTAGGGCGATAGACAGGGCCTGAGAGCTCCGAATACCTTCCCCGTGCAGTTTAAAGGCTATAACTCATGCTACAGGATCCAAAATCGGGAGTTCTCGGTCCCGTTACAATAGGGGCACAGAATACTACCCTGTTGCAATGAAAATCCATATAGAGTACCCTGAAATATTTTATTGAAAATATAACAGTCCGTGCCACATTGAAATGGGCACCTACGTTCTCATCGATTTATTATGAGCAGGTGGCTCTGTTGCACCCGCCCAACCGACTAGCCTCCGATGAAACTGAGGAATTTTTGCCCAAACATGTTCCACATGTCTAGAAGGACCATATAGGAAAGATTCATCTGGCGCTCATCCCTGTAGGGCTATAGACAGGGCCTGAGAGCCCCGAATACCTTCCCCGTGAAGTTTAAAGGCTATAACTCATGCTACAGGATCCAAAATCGGGAGTTCTCAGTCCCGTTGGAATAGGGGCACAGAATACTACCCTGTAGGAATGAAAACTCATATAGAGTACCCTGACATATTTTCTTGAAAATATAATTGTCCTTACCATATTGAAATGGGCACCCACGTTCTCATCGATTTATTATGAGCAGGTGGCTCTGTTGCACCCGCCCAACCGACTAGCCTCCGGTGAAACTGAGGAATATTTGCCCAAATATGTTCCACATGTCTAGAAGGACCAAATAGGAAAGATTAATCTAGCGCTCGTCCCTGTAGGGCGATAGACAGGGCCTGAGAGCCCCAAATACCTTCCCCGTGCAGTTTAAAGGCTATAACTCATTCTACAGGATCCAAAATCGGGAGTTCTCGGTCCCGTTGGAATAGGGGCCCAGAATACTACCCTGTAGGAATGAAAACTCATATAGAGTACCCTAACATATTTTTTGAAAATATAATAGTCCTTACCACATTGAAATGGGCACCTACGTTCTCATCGATTTATTATGAGCAGGTGGCTCTGTTGCACCCGCCCAACCTACTAGCTCCGATGAAACTGAGGAATTTTTGCCCAAACATGTTCCACATGTCTAGAAGGACCATATAGGAAAGATTCATCTGGCGCTCATCCCTGTAGGGCGATAGACAGGGCCTGAGAGCCCCCGAATACCTTCCCTGTGCAGTTTAAAGGTTATAACTCATGCTACAGGATCCAAAATCGGGAGTTCTCGGTCCCGTTGGAATAGGGGCACAGAATACTACCATGTAGGAATGAAAACCCATATAGAGTACCCTGACATATTTTTTTGAAAATATAATAGTCGTTACCAAATTGAAATGGGCACCTATGTTCTCTGTGATTTACTATGAGCCGGCGGCTCTGTTGCACCCGCCCAACCTACTAGCCTCCGATGAAACTGAGGAAGTTTTGCCCAAACATGTTCCACATCTCTACAAGGACCATATCGGAAAGATTCATCTGGCGCTCATCCCTATAGGGCTATAGACAGGGCCTGAGAGCCCCGAATACCTTCGCCGTGCAGTTTAAAGACTATAACTCATTCTACAGGATCCAAAATCGGGAGTTCTCGGTCCCGTTGGAATAGGGGCACAGAATACTACCCTGTTGCAATGAAAACTCATATAGAGTACCCTGAAATATTTTTTTGAAAATATAATAGTCCTTAACACATTGAAATGGGCACCTACGTTCTCATCGATTTATTATGAGCAGGTGGCTCTGTTGCACCCGCCCAACCGACTAGCCTCCGATGAAACTGAGGAATTTTTGCCCAACCATGTTCCACATGTCTAGAAGGACCATATAGGAAAGATTCATCTGGCGCTCATCCCTGTAGGGCAATAGACAGGGCCTGAGAGCCCCCGAATACCTTCCCTGTGCAGTTTAAAGGCTATAACTCATGCTACAGGATCTAAAATCGGGAGTTCTCGGTCCCGTTGGAATAGGGGCACAGAATACTACCATGTAGGAATGAAAACCCATATAGAGTACCCTGACATATTTTTTTGAAAATATAATAGTCGTTACCAAATTGAAATGGGCACCTACGTACTCATCGATTTATTATGAGCAGGTGGCTCTGTTGCACTATCCCAACCGACTAGCCTCCGATGAAACTGAGGAAGTTTTGCCCAAACATGTTCCACATGTCTAGAAGGACCATATAGGAAAGATTCATCTGGCGCTCATCCCTGTAGGGCGATAGACAGGGCCTGAGAGCCCCGAATACCTTCCCCGTGCAGTTTAAAGGCTATAACTCATGCTACAGGATCCAAAATCGGGAGTTCTCAGTCCCGTTGGAATAGGGGCCCAGAATACTACCCTATAGGAATGAAAACTCATATAGAGTACCCTAACATATTTTTTTGAAAATATAATAGTCCTTACCACATTGAAATGGGCACCCACGTTCTCATCGATTTATTATGAGCAGGTGGCTCTGTTGCACCCGCCCAACCGACTAGTCTCCGATGAAACTGAGGAACTTTTGCCCAAATATGTTCCACATGTCTAGAAGGACCATATAGGAAAGATTCATCTGGCGCTCATCCCTGTAGGGCTATAGACAGGGCCTGAGAGCCCCGAATACCTTCCCCGTGCAGTTTAAAGGCTATAACTCATGCTACAGGATCCAAAATCGTGAGTTCTCAGTCTCGTTGGAATAGGGGCACAGAATACTACCCTGTAGGAATGAAAACTCAAATAGAGTACCCTAACATATTTTTTTGAAAATATAATAGTCCTTACCACATTGAAATGGGCACCCACGTTCTCATCGATTTATTATGAGCAGGTGGCTCTGTTGCACCCGCCCAACCGACTAGCCTCTGATGAAACTGAGGAATTTTTGCCCAAATATGTTCCACATGTCTAGAAGGACCAAATAGGAAAGATCAATCTAGCGCTCGTCCCTGTAGGGCGATAGACAGGGCCTGAGAGCCCCAAATACCTTCCCCGTGCAGTTTAAAGACTAACTCATTCTACAGGATCCAAAATCGGGAGTTCTCGGTCCCGTTGGAATAGGGGCCCAGAATACTACCCTATAGGAATGAAAACTCATATAGAGTACCCTGACATATTTTTTTGAAAATATAATAGTCCTTACCACATTGAAATGGGCACCTACGTTCTCATCGATTTATTATGAGCAGGTGGCTCTGTTGCACCCGCCCAACCGACTAGCCTCCGATGATACTGAGGAATTTTTTCCCAAACATGTTCCACATGTCTAGAAGGACCATATAGGAAAGATTCATCTGGCGCTCATCCCTGTAGGGCGATAGACAGGGCCTGAGAGCTCCGAATACCTTCCCCGTGCAGTTTAAAGGCTATAACTCATGCTAAAAGGATCCAAAATTGGGAGTTCTCGGTCCCGTTAGAATAGGGGCACAGAATACTACCCTGTTGCAATGAAAACCCATATAGAGTACCCTGAAATATTTTCTTGAAAATATAACAGTCCTTGCCACATTGAAATGGGCACCTACGTTCTCATCGATTTATTATGAGCAGGTGGCTCTGTTGCACCCGCCCAACCGACTAGCCTCCGATGAAACTGAGGAATTTTTACCCAACCATGTTCCACATGTCTAGAAGGACCATATAGTAAAGATTCATCTGGCGCACATCCCTGTAGGGCTGTAGACAGGGCCTGAGAGCCCCGAATACCTTCCCCGTGAAGTTTAAAGGCTATAACTCATGCTAAAAGGATCCAAAATCGGGAGTTCTCGGTCGCGTTGGAATAGGGGCACAGAATACTACCCTGTAGGAATGAAAACTCATATAGAGTACCCTGACATATTTTTTTGAAAATATCATAGTCCTTACCACATTGAAATGGGCACCTACGTTCTCATCGATTTATTATGAGCAGGTGGCTCTGTTGCAGCCGCCCAACCGACTAGCCTCCGATGAAACTGAGGAATTTTTGCCCAAACATATTCCACATATCTACAAGGACCATATAGGAAAGATTCATCTGGTGCTCATTCCTATAGGGCGATAGACAGGGCCTGAGAGCCCCGAATACCTTGCCCGTGCAGTTTAAAGGCTGTAACTCATGCTACAGGATCCAAAATCGGGAGTTCTCGGTCCCGTTGGAATAGGGGCACAGAATACAACCCTGTAGGAATGAAAACTCAGATAGAGTACCCTGACATATTTTTTTGAAAATATAATAGTCCTTACCACATTGAAATCGGCACCTACGTTCTCATCGATTTATTATGAGCAGGTGGCTCTGTTGCACCCGACCAACCGACTAGCCTCCGATGAAACTGAGGAATTTTTGCCCAACCATCTTCCACATGTCTAGAAGGACCATATAGGAAAGATTCATCTGGCGCTCATCCCTGTAGGGCTGTAGACAGGGCCTGAGAGCCCCGAATACCTTGCCCCGTGCAGTTTAAAGGCTATAACTCATGCTACAGGATCCCGTTAGAATAGGGGCACAGAATACTACCCTGTTCCAATGAAAATCCATATAGAGTACCCTGAAATAGGGGCTCTCATCCCTATAACTCATTCTACAGGATCCGAAATCGGGAGTTCTCGGTCCCGTTGGAATAGGGGCCCAGAATACTACCCTATAGGAATGAAAACTCATATAGAGTACCCTAACATATTTTTTGAAAATATAATAGTCCTTACCACATTGAAATGGGCACCTATGTTCTCAGCGATTTACTATGAGCAGGTGGCTCTGTTGCACCCGCCCAACCTACTAGCCTCCGATGAAACTGAGGAATTTTTGCCCAAACATGTTCCACATCTCTACAAGGACCATATAGGAAAGATTCATCTGGCGCTCATCCCTATAGTGCGTTAGACAGGGCCTGAGAGCCCCGAATACCTTGCCCCGTGCAGTTTAAAGGCTATAACTCATGCTACAGGATCCAAAATCGGGAGTTCTCGATACCGTTAGAATAGGGGCACAGAATACTACCCTGTTGCAATGAAAACCCATATAGAGTTCCTTGAAATATTTTCTTGAAAATATAACAGTCCTTACCACATTGAAATGGGCACCTACGTTCTCATCGATTTATTATGAGCAGGTGGCTCTGTTGCACCCGCCCAACCGACTAGCCTCCGATGAAACTGAGGAATTTTTGCCCAACCATGTTCCACATGTCTAGAAGGACCATATAGGAAACATTCATCTGGCGCACATCCCTGTAGGGCTGTAGACAGGGCCTGAGAGCCCCGAATACCTTCCCCGTGCAGTTTAAAGGCTATAACTCATGCTACAGGATCCAAAATCGGGAGTTCTCGGTCCCGTTGGAATAGGGGCACAGAATACTACCCTGTAGGAATGAAAACTCATATAGAGTACCCTGACATATTTTTTTGAAAATATCATAGTCCTTACCACATTGAAATGGGCACCTACGTTCTCATCGATTTATTATGAGCAGGTGGCTCTGTTGCACCCGCCCAACCGACTAGCCTCCGATGAAACTGAGGAATTTTTGCCCAAACATATTCCACATATCTACAAGGACCATATAGGAAAGATTCACCTGGTGCTCATCCCTATAGGGCGATAGACAGGGCCTGAGAGCCCCGAATACCTTGCCCGTGCAGTTTAAAGGCTGTAACTCATGCTACAGGATCCAAAATCGGGAGTTCTCGGTCCCGTTGGAATAGGGGCACAGAATACAACCCTGTAGGAATGAAAACTCAGATAGAGTACCTTGACATATTTTTTTGAAAATATAATAGTCCTTACCACATTGAAATCGGCACCTACGTTCTCATCGATTTATTATGAGCAGGTGGCTCTGTTGCACCCGCCCAACCGACTAGCCTCCTATGAAACTGAGGAATTTTTTCCCAAACATGTTCCACATATCTAAAAGGACCATATAGGAAAGATTCATCTGGCGCTCATCCCTGTAGGGCTGTAGACAGGGCCTGAGAGCCCCGAATACCTTCCCCGTGCAGTTTAAAGGCTATAACTCATGCTACAGGATCCAAAATCGGGAGTTCTCGGTCCCGTTGGAATAGGGGCACAGAATACAACCTTGTAGGAATGAAAACTCATATAGAGTACCCTGACATATTTTTTAGAAAATATAATAGTCCTTACCACATTTAAATGGGCACCTACGTTCTCATCGATTTATTATGAGCAGGTGGCTCTGTTGCACCCGCCCAACCGACTAGCCTCCGATGAAACTGAGGAATTTTTGCCCAACCATCTTCCACAAGTCTAGAAGGACCATATAGGAAAGATTCATCTGGCGCTCATCCCTGTAGGGCTGTAGACAGGGCCTGAGAGCGCCGAATACCTTCCCCGTGCAGTTTAAAGGCTATAACTCATGCTACAGGATCCAAAATCGGGAGTTCTCGATCCCGTTGGAATAGGGGCACAGAATACTACATGTAGGAATGAAAACTCATATAGAGTACCCTGACATATTTTTTTGAAAATATAATAGTCCTTACCACATTGAAATGGGCACCTACGTTCTCATCGATTTATTATGAGCAGGTGGCTCTGTTGCACCGGCCCAACCGAATAGTCTCTGATGAAACTGAGGTATTTTTGCCTAAACATGTTCCACATGTCTAGTAGGACCATATAGGAAAGATTCATCTGGCGCTCATCCCTCTAGGGCGATAGACAGGGCCTGAGAGCTCCGAATACCTTCCCCGTGCAGTTTAAAGGCTATAACTGATTCTATAGGATCCAAAATTGAGAGTTCTCTATCCCGTTGGAATAGGGGCACAGAATACCACTATATAGGAATGAAAACTCATATAGAGTACCCTGATATATTTTTTTGAAAATATAATAGTCCTTAGCACATTGAAATGGGCACCTACGTTCTCATCGATTTATTATGAGCAGGTGGCTCTGTTGCACCCGCCCAACCGACTAGCCTCCGATGAAACTGAGGAATTTTTTCCCAAACATGTTCCACATGTCTAAAAGGACCATATAGGAAAGATTCATCTGGCGCTCATCCCTGTAGGGCGATACACATGCTCTGAGAGCCCCCGAATACAATCCCTGTGCAGTTTAAAGGCTATAACTCATGCTACAGGATCCAAAATCGGGAGTTCTCGGTCCCGTTGGAATTGGGGCACAGAATACTACCCTATAGGAATGAAAACTCATATAGAGTACCCTGACATATTTTTTTTGAAAATATAATAGTCCTTACCACATTGAAATGGGCACCTACGTTCTCATCGATTTATTATGAGCAGGTGGCTCTGTTGCACCCGCCCAACCGACAAGCCTCCGATGAAACTGAGGAATTTTTGCCCAAACATGTTCCACATGTCTAGAAGGACCATATAGGAAAGATTCATCTGCCGCTCATCCTTGTAGGGCGATACACATGACCTGAGAGCCCCGAATACCTTCCCCGTGCAGTTTAAAGGCTATAACTCATGCCACAGGATCCAAAACCGGGAGTTCTCGGTCCCGTTAGAATAGGCGCACAGAATACTACCCTGTTGGCATGAAAACCCATATAGAGTACCCTGAAATATTTTCTTGAAAATATAATAGTCCTTACCACATTGAAATGGGCACCTACGTTCTCATCGATTTATTATGAGCAGGTGGCTCTGTTGCACCCGCCCAACCTACTAGCCTCCGATGAAACTGAGGAATTTTTGCCCAAACATATTCCACATATCTACAAGGACCATATAGGAAAGATTCATCTGGTGCTCATCCCAATAGGGCGATAGACAGGGCCTGAGAGCCCCGAATACCTTGCCCGTGCAGTTTAAAGGCTATAACTCATGCTACAGGATCCAAAATCGGGAGTTCTCGGTACCGTTAGAATAGGGGCACAGAATACTACCCTGTTGCAATGAAAACCCATATAGAGTACCCTGAAATATTTTCTTGAAAATATAACAGTCCTTAACACATTGAAATGGGCACCTACGTTCTCATCGATTTATTATGAGCAGGTGGCTCTGTTGCACCCGCCCAACCGACTAGCCTCCGATGAAACTGAGGAATTTTTGCCCAACCATCTTCCACATGTCTAGAAGGACCATATAGGAAAGATTCATCTGGCGCTCATCCCTGTAGGGCTGTAGACAGGGCCTGAGAGCCCCGAATACCTTCCCCGTGCAGTTTAAAGGCTATAACTCATGCTACAGGATCCAAAATCGGGAGTTCTCGATCCCGTTGGAATAGGGGCACAGAATACTACATGTAGGAATGAAAACTCATATAGAGTACCGTGACATATTTTTTTGAAAATATAATAGTCCTTACCACATTGAAATGGGCACCTACGTTCTCATCGATTTATTATGAGCAGGTGGCTCTGTTGCACCCGCCCAACCGACTAGCCTCCGATGAAACTGAGGAATTTTTGCCCAAACATGTTCCACATGTCTAGAAGGACCATATAGGAAAGATTCATCTGCCGCTCATCCTTGTAGGGCGATACACATGACCTGAGAGCCCCGAATACCTTCCCCGTGCAGTTTAAAGGCTATAACTCATGCCACAGGATCCAAAACCGGGAGTTCTCGATCCCGTTAGAATAGGGGCACAGAATACTACCCTGTTGGCATGAAAACCCATATAGAGTACCCTGAAATATTTTCTTGAAAATATAATAGTCCTTACCACATTGAAATGGGCACCTACGTTCTCATCGATTTATTATGAGCAGGTGGCTCTGTTGCACCCGCCCAACCTACTAGCCTCCGATGAAACTGAGGAATTTTTGCCCAAACATATTCCACATATCTACAAGGACCATATAGGAAAGATTCATCTGGTGCTCATCCCTATAGGGCGATAGACAGGGCCTGAGAGCCCCGAATACCTTGCCCGTGCAGTTTAAAGGCTATAACTCATGCTACAGGATCCAAAATCGGGAGTTCTCGGTACCGTTAGAATAGGGGCACAGAATACTACCCTGTTGCAATGAAAACCCATATAGAGTACCCTGAAATATTTTCTTGAAAATATAACAGTCCTTACCACATTGAAATGGGCACCTACGTTCTCATCGATTTATTATGAGCAGGTGGCTCTGTTGCACCCGCCCAACCGACTAGCCTCCGATGAAACTGAGGAATTTTTGCCCAAACATGTTCCACATGCCTAGAAGGACCATATAGGAAAGATTCATCTGACGCTCATCCCTGTAGGGCTGTAGACAGGGCCTGAGAGCCCCGAATACCTTCCCCGTGCAGTTTAAAGGCTATAACTCATGGTACAGGATCCAAAATCGGGAGTTCTCGGTCCTGTTTGAATAGGGGCACAGAATACTACCCTGTAGGCATGAAAACTCATATAGAGTACCCTGACATATTTTTTTGAAAATATAATAGTCCTTACCACATTGAAATGGGCACCTATGTTCTCATCGATTTATTATGAGCAGGTGGCTCTGTTGCACCCGCCCAACCGACTAGCCTCCGATGAAACTGAGGAATTTTTGCCCAACCATCTTCCACATGTCTAGAAGGACCATATAGGAAAGATTCATCTGGCGCTCATCCCTGTAGGGCTTTAGACAGGGTCTGAGAGCCCTGAATACCTTCCTCGTGCAGTTTAAAGGCTATAACTCATGCTACAGGATCCAAAATCGGGAGTTCTCGATCCCGTTGGAATAGGGGCACAGAATACTACATGTAGGAATGAAAACTCATATAGAGTACCCTGATATATTTTTTTGAAAATATAATAGTCCTTACCACATTGAAATGGGCACATACGTTCTCATCGATTTATTATGAGCAGGTGGCTCTGTTGCACCCGCCCAACCGACTAGCCTCCGATGAAACTGAGGAATTTTTTCCCAAATATGTTCCACATGTCTAGAAGGACCATATAGGAAAGATTCATCTGGCGCTCATCCCTGTAGGGCGATACACATGCTCTGAGAGCCCCCGAATACAATCCCTGTGCAGTTTAAAGGCTATAACTCATGCTACAGGATCCAAAATCGGGAGTTCTCGGTACCGTTAGAATAGGGGCACAGAATACTACCCTGTTGCAATGAAAACCCATATAGAGTACCCTGAAATATTTTCTTGAAAATATAACAGTCCTTAACACATTGAAATGGGCACCTACGTTCTCATCGATTTATTATGAGCAGGTGGCTCTGTTGCACCCGCCCAACCGACTAGCCTCCGATGAAACTGAGGAATTTTTACCCAACCATCTTCCACATGTCTAGAAGGACCATATAGGAAAGATTCATCTGGCGCTCATCCCTGTAGGGCTGTAGACAGGGCCTGAGAGCCCCGAATACCTTCCCCGTGATGTTTAAAGGCTATAACTCATGCTACAGGATCCAAAATCGGGAGTTCTCGATCCCGTTGGAATAGGGGCACAGAATACTACATGTAGGAATGAAAACTCATATAGAGTACCGTGACATATTTTTTTGAAAATATAATAGTCCTTACCACATTGAAATGGGCACCTACGTTCTCATCGATTTATTATGAGCAGGTGGCTCTGTTGCACCCGCCCAACCGACTAGCCTCTGATGAAACTGAGGAATTTTTGCCCAAACATGTTCCACATGTCTAGAAGGACCATATAGGAAAGATTCATCTGCCGCTCATCCTTGTAGGGCGATACACATGACCTGAGAGCCCCGAATACCTTCCCCGTGCAGTTTAAAGGCTATAACTCATGCCACAGGATCCAAAACCGGGAGTTCTCGGTCCCGTTAGAATAGGGGCACAGAATACTACCCTGTTGGCATGAAAACCCATATAGAGTACCCTGAAATATTTTCTTGAAAATATAATAGTCCTTACCACATTGAAATGGGCACCTACGTTCTCATCGATTTATTATGAGCAGGTGGCTCTGTTGCACCCGCCCAACCTACTAGCCTCCGATGAAACTGAGGAATTTTTGCCCAAACATATTCCACATATCTACAAGGACCATATAGGAAAGATTCATCTGGTGCTCATCCCTATAGGGCGATAGACAGGGCCTGAGAGCCCCGAATACCTTGCCCGTGCAGTTTAAAGGCTATAACTCATGCTACAGGATCCAAAATCGGGAGTTCTCGGTACCGTTAGAATAGGGGCACAGAATACTACCCTGTTGCAATGAAAACCCATATAGAGTACCCTGAAATATTTTCTTGAAAATATAACAGTCCTTACCACATTGAAATGGGCACCTACGTTCTCATCGATTTATTATGAGCAGGTGGCTCTGTTGCACCCGCCCAACCGACTAGCCTCCGATGAAACTGAGGAATTTTTGCCCAAACATGTTCCACATGTCTAGAAGGACCATATAGGAAAGATTCATCTGACGCTCATCCCTGTAGGGCTGTAGACAGGGCCTGAGAGCCCCGAATACCTTCCCCGTGCAGTTTAAAGGCTATAACTCATGGTACAGGATCCAAAATCGGGAGTTCTCGGTCCTGTTTGAATAGGGGCACAGAATACTACCCTGTAGGAATGAAAACTCATATAGAGTACCCTGACATATTTTTTTGAAAATATAATAGTCCTTACCACATTGAAATGGGCACCTACGTTCTCATCGATTTATTATGAGCAGGTGGCTCTGTTGCACCCGCCCAACCGACTAGCCTCCGATGAAACTGAGGAATTTTTGCCCAACCATCTTCCACATGTCTAGAAGGACCATATAGGAAAGATTCATCTGGCACTCATCCCTGTAGGGCTGTAGACAGGGTCTGAGAGCCCCGAATACCTTCCTCGTGCAGTTTAAAGGCTATAACTCATGCTACAGGATCCAAAATCGGGAGTTCTCGATCCCGTTGGAATAGGGGCACAGAATACTACATGTAGGAATGAAAACTCATATAGAGTACCCTGACATATTTTTTTGAAAATATAATAGTCCTTACCACATTGAAATGGGCACATACGTTCTCATCGATTTATTATGAGCAGGTGGCTCTGTTGCACCCGCCCAACCGACTAGCCTCCGATGAAACTGAGGAATTTTTTCCCAAATTTGTTCCACATGTCTAGAAGGACCATATAGGAAAGATTCATCTGGCGCTCATCCCTGTAGGGCGATACACATGCTCTGAGAGCCCCCGAATACAATCCCTGTGCAGTTTAAAGGCTATAACTCATGCTACAGGATCCAAAATCGGGAGTTCTCGATCCCGTTGGAATTGGGCACAGAATACTACCCTGTAGGAATGAAAACTCATATTGAGTACCCTGACATATTTTTTTTGAAAATATAATAGTCCTTACCACATTGAAATGGGCACCTACGTTCTCATCGATTTATTATGAGCAGGTGGCTCTGTTGCACCCGCCCAACCGACTAGCCTCTGATGAAACTGAGGAATTTTTGCCCAAACATGTTCCACATGTCTAGAAGGACCATATAGGAAAGATTCATCTGCCGCTCATCCTTGTAGGGCGATACACATGACCTGAGAGCCCCGAATACCTTCCCCGTGCAGTTTAAAGGCTATAACTCATGCCACAGGATCCAAAACCGGGAGTTCTCGGTCCCGTTAGAATAGGGGCACAGAATACTACCCTGTTGGCATGAAAACCCATATAGAGTACCCTGAAATATTTTCTTGAAAATATAATAGTCCTTACCACATTGAAATGGGCACCTACGTTCTCATCGATTTATTATGAGCAGGTGGCTCTGTTGCACCCGCCCAACCTACTAGCCTCCGATGAAACTGAGGAATTTTTGCCCAAACATATTCCACATATCTACAAGGACCATATAGGAAAGATTCATCTGGTGCTCATCCCTATAGGGCGATAGACAGGGCCTGAGAGCCCCGAATACCTTGCCCGTGCAGTTTAAAGGCTATAACTCATGCTACAGGATCCAAAATCGGGAGTTCTCGGTACCGTTAGAATAGGGGCACAGAATACTACCCTGTTGCAATGAAAACCCATATAGAGTACCCTGAAATATTTTCTTGAAAATATAACAGTCCTTACCACATTGAAATGGGCACCTACGTTCTCATCGATTTATTATGAGCAGGTGGCTCTGTTGCACCCGCCCAACCGACTAGCCTCCGATGAAACTGAGGAATTTTTGCCCAAACATGTTCCACATGTCTAGAAGGACCATATAGGAAAGATTCATCTGACGCTCATCCCTGTAGGGCTGTAGACAGGGCCTGAGAGCCCCGAATACCTTCCCCGTGCAGTTTAAAGGCTATAACTCATGGTACAGGATCCAAAATCGGGAGTTCTCGGTCCTGTTTGAATAGGGGCACAGAATACTACCCTGTAGGAATGAAAACTCATATAGAGTACCCTGACATATTTTTTTGAAAATATAATAGTCCTTACCACATTGAAATGGGCACCTACGTTCTCATCGATTTATTATGAGCAGGTGGCTCTGTTGCACCCGCCCAACCGACTAGCCTCCGATGAAACTGAGGAATTTTTGCCCAACCATCTTCCACATGTCTAGAAGGACCATATAGGAAAGATTCATCTGGCACTCATCCCTGTAGGGCTGTAGACAGGGTCTGAGAGCCCCGAATACCTTCCTCGTGCAGTTTAAAGGCTATAACTCATGCTACAGGATCCAAAATCGGGAGTTCTCGATCCCGTTGGAATAGGGGCACAGAATACTACATGTAGGAATGAAAACTCATATAGAGTACCCTGACATATTTTTTTGAAAATATAATAGTCCTTACCACATTGAAATGGGCACATACGTTCTCATCGATTTATTATGAGCAGGTGGCTCTGTTGCACCCGCCCAACCGACTAGCCTCCGATGAAACTGAGGAATTTTTTCCCAAATTTGTTCCACATGTCTAGAAGGACCATATAGGAAAGATTCATCTGGCGCTCATCCCTGTAGGGCGATACACATGCTCTGAGAGCCCCCGAATACAATCCCTGTGCAGTTTAAAGGCTATAACTCATGCTACAGGATCCAAAATCGGGAGTTCTCGATCCCGTTGGAATTGGGCACAGAATACTACCCTGTAGGAATGAAAACTCATATTGAGTACCCTGACATATTTTTTTTGAAAATATAATAGTCCTTACCACATTGAAATGGGCACCTACGTTCTCATCGATTTATTATGAGCAGGTGGCTCTGTTGCACCCGCCCAACCGACTAGCCTCCGATGAAACTGAGGAATTTTTGCCCAAACATGTTCCACATGTCTAGAAGGACCATATAGGAAAGATTCATCTGCCGCTCATCCTTGTAGGGCGATACACATGACCTGAGAGCCCCGAATACCTTCCCCGTGCAGTTTAAAGGCTATAACTCATGCCACAGGATCCAAAACCGGGAGTTCTCAGTCCCGTTAGAATAGGGGCACAGAATACTACCCTGTTGGCATGAAAACCCATATAGAGTACCCTGAAATATTTTCTTGAAAATATAATAGTCCTTACCACATTGAAATGTGCACCTACGTTCTCATCGATTTATTATGAGCAGGTGGCTCTGTTGCACCCGCCCAACCTACTAGCCTCCGATGAAACTGAGGAATTTTTGTCCAAACATATTCCACATATCTACAAGGACCATATAGGAAAGATTCATCTGGTGCTCATCCCTATAGGGCGATAGACAGGGCCTGAGAGCCCCGAATACCTTGCCCGTGCAGTTTAAAGGCTATAACTCATGCTACAAGATCCAAAATCGGGAGTTCTCGATACCGTTAGAATAGGGGCACAGAATACTACCCTGTTGCAATGAAAACCCATATAGAGTACCCTGAAATATTTTCTTGAAAATATAACAGTCCTTACCACATTGAAATGGGCACCTACGTTCTCATCGATTTATTATGAGCAGGTGGCTCTGTTGCACCCGCCCAACCGACTAGCCTCCGATGAAACTGAGGAATTTTTGCCCAACCATGTTCCACATGTCTAGAAGGACCATATAGGAAAGATTCATCTGACGCTCATCCCTGTAGGGCTGTAGACAGGGCCTGAGAGCCCCGAATACCTTCCCCGTGCAGATTAAAGGCTATAACTCATGGTACAGGATCCAAAATCGGGAGTTCTCGGTCCTGTTTGAATAGGGCACAGAATACTACCCTGTAGGAATGAAAACTCATATAGAGTACCCTGACATATTTTTTTGAAAATATAATAGTCCTTACCACATTGAAATGGGCACCTACGTTCTCATCGATTTATTATGAGCAGGTGGCTCTGTTGCACCCGCCCAACCGACTAGCCTCCGATGAAACTGAGGAATTTTTGCCCAACCATCTTCCACATGTCTAGAAGGACCATATAGGAAAGATTCATCTGGCGCTCATCCCTGTAGGGCTGTAGACAGGGTCTGAGAGCCCCGAATACCTTCCTCGTGCAGTTTAAAGGCTATAACTCATGCTACAGGATCCAAAATCGGGAGTTCTCGATCCCGTTGGAATAGGGGCACAGAATACTACATGTAGGAATGAAAACTCATATAGAGTACCCTGACATATTTTTTTGAAAATATAATAGTCCTTACCACATTGAAATGGGCACATACGTTCTCATCGATTTATTATGAGCAGGTGGCTCTGTTGCACCCGCCCAACCGACTAGCCTCCGATGAAACTGACGAATTTTTTCCCAAATATGTTCCACATGTCTAGAAGGACCATATAGGAAAGATTCATCTGGCACTCATCCCTGTAGGGCGATACACATGCTCTGAGAGCCCCCGAATACAATCCCTGTGCAGTTTAAGGGCTATAACTCATGCTACAGGATCCAAAATTGGGAGTTCTCGATCCCGTTGGAATTGGGCACAGAATACTACCCTGTAGGAATGAAAACTCATATTGAGTACCCTGACATATTTTTTTTGAAAATATAATAGTCCTTACCACATTGAAATGGGCACCTACGTTCTCATCGATTTATTATGAGCAGGTGGCTCTGTTGCACCCGCCCAACCGACTAGCCTCCGATGAAACTGAGGCATTTTTGCCCAAACATGTTCCACATGTCTAGAAGGACCATATAGGAAAGATTCATCTGCCGCTCACCCTTGTAGGGCGATACACATGACCTGAGAGCCCCGAATACCTTCCCCGTGCAGTTTAAAGGCTATAACTCATGCCACAGGATCCAAAACCGGGAGTTCTCATTCCCGTTAGAAAAGGGGCACAGAATACTACCCTGTTGGCATGAAAACCCATATAGAGTACCCTGAAATATTTTCTTGAAAATATAATAGTCCTTACCACATTGAAATGTGCACCTACGTTCTCATCGATTTATTATGAGCAGGTGGCTCTGTTGCACCCGCCCAACCTACTAGCCTCCGATGAAACTGAGGAATTTTTGCCCAAACATATTCCACATATCTACAAGGACCATATAGGAAAGATTCATCTGGTGCTCATCCCTATAGGGCGATAGACAGGGCCTGAGAGCCCCGAATACCTTGCCCGTGCAGTTTAAAGGCTATAACTCATGCTACAGGATCCAAAATCGGGAGTTCTCGATACCGTTAGAATAGGGGCACAGAATACTACCCTGTTGCAATGAAAACCCATATAGAGTACCCTGAAATATTTTCTTGAAAATATAACAGTCCTTACCACATTGAAATGGGCACCTACGTTCTCATCGATTTATTATGAGCAGGTGGCTCTGTTGCACCCGCCCAACCGACTAGCCTCCGATGAAACTGAGGAATTTTTGCCCAACCATGTTCCACATGTCTAGAAGGACCATATAGGAAAGATTCATCTGACGCTCATCCCTGTAGGGCTGTAGACAGGGCCTGAGAGCCCCGAATACCTTCCCCGTGCAGTTTAAAGGCTATAACTCATGGTACAGGATCCAAAATCAGGAGTTCTCGGTCCTGTTTGAATAGGGGCACAGAATACTACCCTGTAGGAATGAAAACTCATATAGAGTACCCTGACATATTTTTTTGAAAATATAATAGTCCTTACCACATTGAAATGGGCACCTACGTTCTCATCGATTTATTATGAGCAGGTGGCTCTGTTGCACCCGCCCAACCGACTAGCCTCCGATGAAACTGAGGAATTTTTACCCAAACATGTTCCACATGTCTAGAAGGACCATATATGAAAGATTCATCTGGCGCTCATCCCAGTAGGGCGATACACATGCTCTGAGAGCCCCCGAATACCTTCCCTGTGCAGTTTAAAGGCTATAACTCATGCTTAGGGTTTAGGGTTTAGGGTTTTAGGGTTTAGGGGTTTAGGGTTTAGGGTTTAGGGTTTAGGGTATAGGGTTTAGGGTATAGGGTTTAGGGTATAGGGTATCGGGTTAGGGTTAAGGGTTTAGGGTTGGGTTTAGGGTTAGGGTAGGGTATAGGGTTTCGGGTTTCGGGTTTCGGGTTTAGGGTTTCGGGTTTAGGGTTCGGGTTTCGGGTTTCGGGTTGGGTTTAGGGTTTAGGGTTTAGGGTTTCGGGTTTAGGGTTTAGGGTTTAGGGTTTCGGGTTTCGGTTTAGGGTTTAGGGTTTAGGGTTTAGGGTTTAGGGTTAGGGTTTCGGGTCTCGGGTTTCGGGTTCGGGTTCGGGTTTCGGGTTTCGGGTTTAGGGTTTCGGGTTCGGGGTTTCGGGTTTCGGGTTTCGGGTTTCGGTTCGGGTTTCGGGTTTCGGGTTTCGGGTTTCGGGTTTCGGGTTTCGGGTTGGGTTTCGGTTCGGGTTTCGGGTTTCGGGTTTCGGGTTTCGGGTTTTTTGGGTTTCGGGTTTCGGGTTTCGGGTTTCGGGTTTCGGTTTCGGGTTTGGGTTTCGGGTTTCGGGTTTCGGGTTTGGTTTCGGGTTTCGGTTTCGGGTTCGGGTTTCGGTTTCGGTTTCGGGTTTAGGGTTTCGGGTTTCGGTTGGGGTTTGGGTTTCGGG